>NW_028289031.1:0-665000 GCF_059628265.1 Tinamus guttatus
TTTCCTTTCCTTTCCTTTCCTTTCCTTTCCTTTCCTTTCCTTTCCTTTCCTTTCCTTTCCTTTCCTTTCCTTTCCTTTTCTTTCCTTTCCTTCTCTTTTGTACAGCTGAGGACACATTGTGTGAACTCATGTCAGGCAAAAGAATTGTTTCAGTCATTAAATCTTTTCCTCTGCTCCTTTCTAAATCATGAATGTGTTGGGACCACTTACAGTTGAATGGATGTCTGAGTAGAATTTGACTGAATTCCTTTAGGTACATTAGAAATTAGACTAAAGTACGTCAAAAACTACTTACTTATGATAATGACTATAAATATTTAGTCAGTGGACTTTCCTTTTAAAAATGAGATGATTAATATTAAATCTATAAGGTCTAAAATCTTGAAGCATATAAGGTTTATTCTTATTTTGTAATATGACTTCTCATTCTATTTCTTCAGACTGATTTTGGTTCTGATTCTGAACAGAATTACTTAGACTCTTAACTTTATGCTGGTAAATAAGCCAATTGGCTCCAAGGATACTACTCCTATGAGAGGTTAAGCCTATTTACAGTATAAGTCATTAGCACAAGCAGAAGAATTGCTGAATGTGATACTGCCTTATTACATGCAGTTGGGTTTTGACACCCAAACACTCCATTAAGCAATTGTTTCTCCACGCAGAACTGAAAAGTCAGGTATTTTTAAATAGCTTTTTTTCTTGAGCAGATCACAGAAAAGGATACAAACGTGACCTTTAATTGTTCAGAATATGCAGTGGCGGGGAGGGATTTGTTTGCTGAGCACTTGACCTGCTGCAAACACAGCACTGTAATGTTGTCACTATGATTTTTAAAGCAGCAGAAGCAGAGGTAAATTGCTTGCTTTTACTGCACAGTTCAAAGTGACCTTACGCAAAAGATGTAGCCTGATGGCTGTTTGAACTTTACAGTCTGAAATTTCATACCATTTGTTGGAATTACTTTTTAATTAGCCCTTTGGGAATATATGTGGTGTTTATTGATTACCCTTCAGTAGTTGTTTTTAAATAACAGATTAATTCTATGCCGGGTAGCCTGGTTGTGCTCTGCCATTCCTTCACCTCCTCTTTGAAGGGTTTTGGAGGGGGACAGCAGCACACAAAGGCAGGGAGAGCACAGAGGTGTCCGGAGCAGCTGGATGCAACAGGCACACAGGTACCCAAGTACCCATGGCATGGCTGCATTGCGTGGCATGGAGCAGCAAGGAGCTCTTCTAGCTGCCGCCTATTTAGCTAGCCCCATGGGAGGAAGAAGTATTCTGTCTTCAGTGCAAAGCCAACATTACTTGTTCCTGCTAAGAGTATGGCTTTCTAGCTTTGGTGCTGCATTTTCCTCATGTGGCTGCACGTGCTAGCCTCAGTTCCCCAGCGTCGTGATGTTGCCTGATGCAACCAGGGGCAAAATTTTAAAAACTATATCTAACTGAACTGCTGAGGAAACCAAGGACTGTGTTTTCACTTTCTGGCAGAGAGAAATGAACAGTTTGTGTCCACCAGAGAGAGCTCTCTTGCTCTCCTCCCTTTACTGTTCCCGCTTTTTGCTCCTTCATGGGCAGGCTCCCATTACATGTGTGATCCATCTCTGTAGCCCACGTCATTCCTAAACTGATTTTCTGCTGTTGTAGAAAGTTGACCAAGCAGGCAATCAGATAACCATGGCCACTGGCCCATGGCAAGCAACTGGAGGGCATGGCTGGGAGTGGGCCACTCAAGAGAGCTAAGCCTCCTATTTTTCTAATAATGTTCCTCAAGCTATAAACCGGAACTATATGCCGAGATCCATATACATGGTGCCATAGAGCAAGTCAGTGACTAGTTCTCCAGCCAATCCTGCCTCTCTTGCTCTGAGCAATTTCAGCTTTAAAGGCTGAATGGTACTTTCTGTTCGTTAGCGGATTGATCTCTGCAGTCATCCTGCAAGTAGGTGGTGAGGAGAACTGTGCTGCTTTACAGATGGGAATTCTAAACCAGGGCAGCCAACATGAGACTTTTTCTAGGACTGCAAAGAGATCATTCAGAATTTTCTAGCTCTCCACCTACATGACCCCCTTATACACTCATCCTCTAGACAAAAGCTTTTTAAAATACAGAAATTGATTTAAATAATAAAGGTTTTTTTTTTAGCTTTTCTATTTCAAAGAAAAAGTCCACTCTTACTTGTGGGGGGAGAGTAAGGAAGAAGCAACATCGCTTATGCTGCAAAGTTTCAATATCAATTTTTTTTCTAAAGGAGAATCCTGAAAAGACTGGAAATCTTGGAGTGGTATTTAGCAGGTTGAACAGAGGGCATCCTCTGAATTTTGATCCCTAAAGGCTACCAATAGTTAAACAGAAAAACAGGCCAAGAGCAATGCAAGGATCATGCTCAGATGATAGTCTGTCTACAACAACATGTAAATTGCTCGCGCTCCCTGATCAGCCCAAACACTTTCATTGCTGCCTTCTCTCTGCCACATTGAAGGAGGATTTTTCTTCATAAAATAACTCATACAAGTACAAGACAAGCCAGCATCAGGTAGGAAAGCCAGGCAGACTGCTCAAGTAAATTAAACTTTTTCTTACTTTATACCAAGACACTGTCTGGTAGGTGACTGTGGAGTCCTGGTGAACTTTACAGGGCAGCAGCACTTCTTCAGCACATCTCACGGCAACATCTGGCACAGCCACAGAAGCCCCACGGATCAAGCACCAGACTGCAAAGCACAGGCACACATTGGTTTTAAAAGAGGTTGAGGAGGCACCTGGGCTTCCCAAAACACACCCCCACAAAATAAGTGAAAGACCAGAAGGAAAAATGCAAGGCTCCCCACTCACCATTGCACAGGATGAAGAGCCGAGCAGAGACTATCAAAGACATGCTGCCTTAAATCTCAGGGCAGCGGCGGCAGCAGCAGTGTGCCTCTGTGCAGGAAGGGCGGTGAGAGCAGAGTGAAACGCTACAGCTTCTACTGAGATATTTCTGGAGGCAGATGGGGGAATCCCCAAGCCGGACTTATTCTGAAGTTCACCACGTCACAGGGAAAATCCCTACGTGCAGGAGCCAGCGCTCCTCCCAATAAAACTGTTTAGGTCACTCCTGTTTTTCCAACTGCCTGTTGGTTGATCTACTGCTGTTTTTCCAACTGCCTGTTGGTTAACCGGGTGATGGACCCTGTTATAGAGACAGTATTGGGGTGCTGTGGGCCAGCATGAAGGGTATCAAAACAGGTGCTGAAATAATCTCTCTCGTCTGACAAAATATCAGGGAAATGTATTTGTCAGCCTCTTGAAATCCCTTCTCAGCTTTTTTTTTGTTATTGTTTGTGATAACATAGTGTCTGTGAAGAAAAAGCTTGGCCAAATTCAGTGGCATTTCTGAAACGACATGTAAAGCTTCAGGTGGTAACATGAGGAAGACCCTGTGACTTGACCGAGGCCAGAATTTACAGCATAGCTGCATAATCTGAACTATACTATACTATGCTGCATGCATGGCTCTCCATATAGACACTCACGTTCCAGAAGAAGCATCCCTTCTCAGAGCTTTTTGTCATTCGAAACAAGCAAGTACAACTAGAATGACATAATTCTACTAAATTATATGCTGAAAATTTTCCCCATACAAACAAATGAAGGCAGCTCCCCACAGAGGAACTGTTTGGACATCCCCTCTAGATGTCAAAAAAAAAAAAAAAAAAAAAAAAAAAAACTCCTTTCCTTGTGATATGTGAGAGCTGTTTCCCTCTGGAGCATTTTTGAGGAAGTCTGAGGTCAATCACATAAGCATTTACAAATCATGAAACTCTGAAAGTTGCTGACGTGTTATTTTTGGAAAGCAGATGTGGCCGTTGTCTTTAGGCTACTGAGTTCAAGATGGTCAGAAGTCTTTTAGGAGCTTTTTGAGTTTTGACGAGGGTGTACAGTCAGCCCCTTTCAAAAACCAGGTTCCTTGAGGACACACCAGGCTGGGCACTCTTCAGCCAAATCACCTTTAAAAATCATTGAGAGGACAAGTTAGTTGGGCAGTACCTCAGCACATAAAAGTCCATCTCAGCCCAGCAAGCTCAGTGGGTGGGTAATGCCTTTGGAAACTCCAGTCTGTTTTGCGAGGGAAGTCAGGCAGCAATTTCACCAGGAACCTCACTGTTGAAAAAGCCTACCTATCTTTAAAGCTTTTTGCTTTGATTTTCATTGACAGACATAATAAATGTAACAGTCTCTGAACTCTGTTTTTCTGTTTTCCTGTTTCAAATACCTGAATCCATTACCTAGAAGATAGGTACTAGTAAAAAGTAAATCCCAGTGGTTCTCTCTAGAGGGAGAGAAAATATAAACTCTTGCCGCTTCCTCCTCTATGAGATGATGATAGAGTTCTTGCAGAGAAGACAGAAGCAAGTCCATTTTGCTGAAGGAAATCTTGGAGAGATGAGGGCTCCAGCTAATATATTTCCCATCTATTTTTCACTGAAATGATAGCTCTCTTGCCACCACGAGTTAGGCACGTTAAGGAGGGTGCATCTGAGGAGGGTGCTCAGCTTTCATCCACGTGTCTATGGGTCCTGCAGAGTTACATGTTTACCCTTCAAAAATCTCCCTTGACTTGAAAGAAAACCCACAGTGACAAATACAGAGTAAATAACTAGCCCAGCTGTGGGCCAACCCACAGAAATCTTTCCCCAAATGGGCTGGCCAGATAGAGGCGAGAGGAGGCTGAAGCACGCTCAGGTCTGAGGTCATTAGTTTCCCTTCACAGAACTGGAAAAATAAGTGTGCATAAAGGGGCAGGCTTCAGCTTGATTTGGGAAATGTGAACAGTGTGCACGCTTGCCAAGGGGATGTTAAAAAGCATTCCTCCTCTCTCAAACTAACACAGGAGCTGACACGCTTCAAGCACATGGTTTTTCCCTCTAGGACGGGCACTGCTTCAAGGAAAACAACCCTTTTCCTCCAAAAGTATTTGCAAGCTCAGCTGCTCTTCCACAGCAAAATACATGAAGCAAGAAAGCAAGATACAAAAAAAGGAAACTGAAACTCCCTGTGCTAGGGGAGGAGAAATCTGCTTCTGAACTTTCCCTGGTCAGGATTTTCTCTAGGGAAATTCTGAACTAGGCTGTACTTTCCATCCAACTCTTGGTGGGTTTTTTTATATGGTTTCAAAGAATAAGCCTATTTCTTATCTCCAGAGTCCTGGAAGCTGCTCTGAGTTTTCTTCCACTCCTCCTGAGTGGACACAAAGGGAGGTCAGCAGGACTAACCTACGGATGGGAGTGAGGAGGAGGCTGTGAGTGCTTGTCTGCCTTTGGTGGGAGAGATGGATCTGCCTCTTTGCAGGGCCCTTTAGAAATCGCAGGAGCCACACAGCAATGAGAGTAACTGGAAGTTTATCATTAAACAAACTGTTCTGTGGAACAGATGCAGACATGTCCTACTCCCCGTTGCTCTCCTTCCTTGGCCAAAACACTGGCTGCAACAACCACAAGCCCTCTGCCTCATGGATCAAGAGAGGCCAGAGTTGCACGTGTGGTGAGTGACATTAGCAAGCAGCATATGGAGCAGCCGGGCTCTGCCCAGCTCTCTCCTAGGAAGGCCACTTGTGTGGAGCCTCTGCCTTCAATCCTGCTGCTGATTTTCACGAATCTCAAAGGCACTTAATTCTGCCTCAGCCCCTATCCCTCTGTCACATTGACAGAAAGCAGGTTAAGTGCATACTGGCTGGTAGACAGTTAGATGGCATGATCATGGAAATTTCATTCCCTGCAGAAAATGAGGCTAGAAGCACATGGATATAGGATGGATTCATGGGAGAAGGTTAGAAAAACACAGTGGATTGACCCAGTGTTGGTAGAGTCCTGAGACTGCTGCACATGGAATCACGTTCTTTTCCATTGAAGCAGGTCATTACCAGCACCTTTAGGTACTGAGGTAGCAGATCACTAATTTTTTATTCCAGTGTGTTGTTGCCAAAGACAGCTTGGATTCCTTCTTATTTCATATATGTGCACTTGAGCTCTGGTATTCATCAGAAAGCACATAGTATTCTTTCTAAGAGGAGAATATGTTGGATTTAAAAATAAATAAATTTAAAATAAAGAAATAAACAAATAAATGAATAAAAAGCTTATCTCTTCAGAATGAGGAGCTCTCCACAATAAAGCACCAAAGGTTAAGAGGACAGAGGTGACAAAATAGCAGTTTTGTCATGGCACAGATTTTTCTGTGTTAGGAAATGATAGTTAAAGCTACACTGTCCCACTGTGTTCAGATTTCCGCTTGGATTAGGTTCATCCGTGCACTTTCTGCCTATGATTTTAGGACCACAGAAGAGCTCTTTACTTATCTACTTATTTCTTTACTTTATCAACCTCCTGTGTAACAATAAAGACTGCCTGTATCAGATCAACCGACAAAAGAAGGGAGGCTTTTGTTTTATGTTCCGGTAGACAACTGTTTCTTAAATAATGTATTATGTGTCATGTCAGATCATAGGCACTGTCAGTTGAATGAACAGTCACAGAAGATCCCACAGCACCAAGTGCACAGTCATATATTTTGAGGGGCCCAGCAGAGCTACAGTTATTGCATTTCCTTTCCTGTCATACCAGGACCTTGATGCTCACCACATCAACAATTAAAAGCAACTGACGGTTTCCAGATTGTAGATGAGAGGTATGTGGATTACTCATTAACTGGAGTCATCAAAAGTTTAAGGACAAAGTTCTCTTCCTTACCCTTTCACAGCAGATGTTGGTTCAGAGTTAAGTCAGTGGCAATCCAGGAATTCCAATAGAATAACACTGCAAATGTGACTTACTATACAGCTCAGAGCCTTGCCCTGCAGACTCTCTTCTGCTGCCAATTTAATAAACACCAAATTAATTGTACACAAATGGCCCTTCCTCTGAAACGTCTGGATGTTAGGATGTGCAGTTTGAGATGTACCAGTCCTGTTCGTCAAAGCCGTGGTTAAGTATATTCATGTAGAACTTGAAATGTGACTCAAAATGGAAGTATCCAAAATAAGAAGCCATTTTAGACAATGTTGTCCTGGGAGCTGAGAAACTGCATTTAAGCAAATAGGAACAAGCATTTATTCCATGTTTGTACGCAGAGCTGTAAGAACTGAAGAAAGACTGTACTAAAGATCTATCTACTTTTTATATCTTGTCTCCAGCAGCAGTCAGTGAGATCTAAGAGTGGCCAAGCAGGTCAAGATGCTACATTAACACTGCACTCCCAACATCTGATGAAAGTGCAGGTTGCAATATCATTCACAATCCCTGGTTCTTCTTTTATATCCAGTGTGCCAGATGGAGCTGGCATCACCAGGACTGGGGACACCTGGGACCACAGTTTGCAGGTTTTGAGTGCAGATTTGCAGCTCACCCTCCTCATGGGGTGGTCTGTGTTGCATGCTCCAGGAGGTAAAGAGCAGGTTATCACTTACTATCTCTAGTGAGTCTTGTGCAAGAATAGTACCTGCACATCTCCAGCCCTGTGGAGATCCTTCTTAAACTTTGCATCTCCTTACCACTCCCTGCCAATGCTCTGTTTTAGAAGAGCTATAACATCCAGATGGTCAGCCTGCAAATCATGCTGTATTTCTTTGCCCTGGTGCTCTCATCTCACCTTCTCCTTGCCCATACATCTCTTGGACATGCACACTAGTGGCACTTCTCATAGTTGGAAGCATGCAGAGGGTCCCCTGGCCCTTGTGTAGCTACTGAGGACCAACCACCCACCAGATAAACTGCACCTGGCTGCAGCCCCTCTTCTGGCTCCTACAGAATCTCTTCTGCCCATTTTTGTTCATACCTTCCCCATCCAACGTCCCACTGAGTCATGGGACTTCCTTACCAGCTTCCCCATCCACAGCATCGGAAAGCGGAAGCTTGCTGGAGGGAGCAAGGTGGGGGTGGGATCCTAGTGACTGCAAGGCCTATTTCCATTCCCTTCTCTTGCCAGACCTCCCAGCACAGCACCAGTGGGCATGTGGATGCCCTCAGGAGCTACTGGGTGTGCACCCCTGTTGTTTCCCTATTTCTGGTCCTTTGACCTTCATCTCCCTCCCTTCTCTCATTTATTGTCTTTATTTGTTGGGCTTTCTCCACATCTTTCAAAGAGTACAAGATGAGTGCAAGCATTTACTAACATTTCACCAGAACACTTGCCCAGACTGAGATTTAAGGCATCCCCCCTACCATGCCTAATAAATTTGTGCCTTCCCCAAATTTTTCTCTGACCCTATAGACCCACTTCCAGCTCATTTATAAATAGGTTCAACAGCAGGGGCTCAAGAACAAACCTCTGTGGAACAGAGGGTGGAACAGAGACCTCCTGCAAATGGGAGCGCTGCTTATTTATTCCCGCTCTTTTAATAGGTTATTTATATAACTACTTTTCTTCTTATCCCATGGTGCCTTAATTTCTTTCAGAGCCTTTCCTGATGGACCTTTATGTCTTTGGAAATTGTTGCTTGGATTCTGTATGGCTGACCTTGTGGTTTTCATTTAACTTGACAGAGTTTATGATTCTTTCTGTTTTCTGTGCCTGGACATAACTTCTATTTTCTGAAGGAAGTCTTCTGCTTCTAATAAATTCTTTCATCCTGCTGTTAGCCATGTCAACTTTTCTTTTGGTCTTTCCAAAGTCTTTGTCCATACAAAGCATTTTAGAGCAAATGTGTTCCAACATGTTATGTTTAAATAGTCAGCATGCAAACCTTTTAGCTTTTAGGCATTTCTTTTAGTTTCTTTTTTAGCAAGCTTCCTTGTCCCTGTGTATTCCCATTGTAGCTTATTTTTTGGCTTTTGTTCTTAGGCAACAATTTTGGATCTAAGTATGGTCACTATTACAAAGCGTCTCTTCAGCAAAGGTTCTCTCTATTGCTCAGGGCAAAGGTAACTGCATGGTCTTCTTTTGTGAGCATCTTCTTGATGTACTCTGATCTTTCTTGATCTGCTGCACTAATCTTTTTTTCTCAGCATCAGTTTCTGATGTGACATTTGCCCAATATGCACACAGGGAACTGACCTCTCTTGTTACTCTTACATTTCTTGCCATTGCAGATCCTCTGATCTCTCTCTGCATGTAATAGATACTGATATTTGGTCTTTTCCTAATAGTGTGTGTTTCTTACTTTGGCCTGGAAGGTCAATCTGTACAAATTCCGTGTTACTTATAAACACAATCAGCTGGTTACTTGAAACGAAAACTCAGCTTTCTCTAATATAAATTATCAAGTTTCTACAGGTGTTGCCTCTGTCATCTTTTTTCTGTAGCTCGTATCCTGGCACTGCAGCATCTGATCAGTTGTCTTCCTCCTATCAAGTTTTTGATACAAGTGAAGCACTTAGGGTTTCTTTTTTCTTTATTTTTTTTTCTTTCTTTCTTTTTCTTCTCCACTCTAGTTACATGGGATTCTGTTTGGTTTGACTTTTTTTTTTTCTGATGTAAATTTCACCATATTGTGCCCTGCTCTTCACTGGTGGATACAGTTTTCCTGATTTGCTCCTGTAAATCTGTGCCGTCCTGAATCATACATGCTTTAGCACTTGCCAGCTTCCCCCTTCCTTCTGTTTAAAGTATCTCCTAATATCTATTTAAGGGTCTGACTCAGATCAGCCTGATTTCAATTTAGTTTGCCCTAATCCGACCTGCATAAGTACTGAAAGTTTTTCCATATTCTAACAAGTCCATATCCTTTGCTTTCCCACCATTTCTTACCCACTCCCTGAGAATTTGTGTCTGCTTCTCCCCATTCAGCCTTGTTCATCATGCTGGAGGTCTTCCAGCTGAAGCTACCACAGAGCTCCTGGCCTCTGGCTTACTGCATGACTGCATGTATTTTGCCTCCAGAAGCTCTCTTCTGCCTTCCTGATGGCATTACCCCATCCGCTGTACCCAAAGGCTCCCTCAAGACTTCCCCAAGAGTATGCCCCAATATTCTGTGCCAACCACCCAGCAGGTATTGCATCCAGAATCTGATCCGCACACAGCCCTATCCAGTACCACAGAACCACATGGTTGGATGCATCATGTTGCTTGCATCAGTGTCCCACTACCACTGTCTCATCCTGTATCTTCCTGAAAAAACAATACTTAAAGAATAATTGCAATGCAAAAGCATATGTGGTCTCAAGCTGTGAGCTCATTCCTGCCATCCCCAGTGTAAGACTAACCGCCACAAGGCTTTCCTCTTCCTCTACAGCAGCACAGGAGCTATGAGCCTGGACATAGCACTGCACAGCAATGAGCCAAAAGGGATTGTCAGTGCCACTCTTTTAGTTCAGCCCTCACAGCCTCAAGGACTAGGGATGAGGAGCTAATTACGCTAGATGTGCATGCATGTTGCCTGTGCACTCAGCAGATAATGGTTTACAGTGCTCAGTGAAGCAAAGACCCTTTGTCCACTTCCTATACCTCAAATTAATTTAAATAACCAGCTGTTGCTTTAGTTCACCTGTCTTTAGTTCATTTTGTTGAAAACAGTAGGGTACCAGGCTCTCCAAGACGTCAGCACCCACATCCTCCCTCAATCTTCTGGCCCAGACCTCTGCACATGAGCTGTCATCAGCAAAACCTATAGTAACTGTGCTGATGCATTAAGAGCTGGAAAGGGGAAGCACTGTTTTCTTGAGTGGGAGGTTAAGGAAACAGGTGACGTGTGGTGGGAGGATGAGCAATGAAAAAAGGAGAAATGAAAAATTGAAAGTTTTCACTAGATCTGCAACAAATATATTTAATCTAAGTGTAATGGAACTAGACTACACATATGGCAGGGTTGACTTTGTGGCCTTTTAAAAGAGGAAGGAGTGACAAATACGCCAACACAGTGAATTAAGCTATATCCAGGGGTGCCTGACACCTGAGCTCTGGGGGTTCGTGGTGATGTGATTTAGGATGCTACCAAGCCAAGTTGCTCACCCATTGTTGCAGGTTTTGCCCCATCATTGACTCATCAGAAATGCCACCACCACAGCTACCAGCCTTGTTTGTTGACTAAGACTGAATTTGTCTGTGGCTAATTCAACTCACTAGGATGTGGACTGAGGTGGCCAAAGTCTCTCCTCCAGGGTTGCTATCAGATTTAGTTGAACAGGTGACCAAATGGGGTCAGTAACTTCCTTAGCCATCACAGTCTAATCTGACAAGCAATGAGATGCAGAACCTTGATATCATTTTAGCTAGTCTGCATGTATTTAACCCCCTTTTTTTTCTAATTTTCCTGAGCTCTTTGGCCATGACGAGCTTGCCAGTTCTACAAGAAAGAAGGTTTACATGGAAGAAGGTTTACGAAAACACTATATGTTTATTCTGTGAGCTCTGATTTTTCTTCTAGGAAACTGAACGTCAGACTGAATAGCACATATATGAGGAAATCACGCAACATGGTTCAGGGAAGAGCACTGAGAGTGTCTTGGTGTGCCGTGGAAGCCAGGACTACAGCCAGGACCAAACCTTGCGAGGGAAAAGAGCAGCCAGGGGCAGCCAGGACAGGGCTGGTCCTGGACATCAAGCCTGGACAAGCCAAGGCTGGGCTAGGGGGTTCCGCATGATTCAGGGTTGGGATTGGGTCTAGGAGGAGCTGAACTGGGGTCCTGGGCCAGGGATGAGGGAAGGCTCCAAAGGAGGCCACTGAGGCCTCGTGATGTACTCAGGACCTCGGCAGTGACATAAACCAAGGCTGACACCTCTGATCACTGAATTTACAGAGAAAAATCTACTCTGTCAAATAGGTGAGTTGCAAATTTAAAAGGAATCCACTGTAAAAATCCTCTTATTTCTATAAAACTGGTAGGAATTTAGTATTTCTGAAACCACTCTTCTGTCTGCCTTAGCTGAAAGCACCCAAAGAATATTAATCCATTGATATCTTTAATCAAATATGTTTAATATGTTTATTAATCAGTTAATAGCTGAGTTTGACACAGATGTTGACAGAGACAGGCACAGAGCATTATTGTATTAAGAAAGCACTCAAGTTTATAGCAACATAAATTTTAAAATGTGTTAACATCCAGTAGACAGCTACTGGTTTCATTTCTGCACAGGTCGGTCCCCCCAGCAGTTTGAGAGCTAAAGGAGCTCAGAAAGAAGTGGCCATTTTTCAGACTTCATGCCTTGATGGTCTTTTCTGGGAGGAAACGACTGTGAGGTCAGAACTTGGTGGGAGGGTTTGCACAATATTTTTCAGAGACTAAAGGTCTTGCTTTATACATCTGATTCCAAATCTTTCAAATCTGCAACTGTCATCTTCTTCCCACCACTTTTTTAAAATTAAACCCACATTCACTCTGTTCACTTTTCGGTCAGCTTTTCCTTCTTCTGGAAGGACCCAAGGTCTTTATTAGTTGTTGCTTTTACTGATACTGGGCTTCTCATTAACTGTGATTCTTGTTTTGTGTGGGTGTTTGTTCTACAGAATTCAGGCTTTGGATATAAACATCTGTGAGTAATTCCTCCTTAGGACTACTTAAAATATAATGAGATCTGCATTTGATACCGATTTGAGCTTTGGGATCACTTGCTCATATATATTGAAAAAGAACAGTTGCTGTTTGCACGTTTCGTATGAGGTAGACTAAGTACACTCTAGAGAGCACCCTTGAGCCAAAGGTCAATCTTTCTCAGCAAGCCAGCCAGCAATGAATTGCTCCAGTTTTTCAGTTTTGGTAATGAAGCCTTATAAAGTGCATTATAAAGAAAAACATTTTTATTTATTTTTATTTAAGCTTTTACAAACTACTGAAATGTATGTTTTGAAAAAAAATTGTTTTGGTGGCATGCAGGGGATAACATCTGGATTTCTACCTGCAGTATTATTTAATTTGGAAAATTCCAGACTCTTCCAATAAATTGGTCTAGCAGCTTTTGCTGCAGAATTACAGTTTAAATGGTTTCCAGCACCAGTCATTCTTACAATTCTGCCCTTCTGAAATTTGTATTTCTTGCATGACTTAAGCTTCTTTCCAATTAAACTCTGAAATGGCTTTGCCATATCTTTGAGCCACTGTGCTCTCATCGTAAAGCGCTTTGTTTGACTGATCTCCCTCCTGTTGGCTTTAAAAATATGGTGTTCATGCCCAGGACAAGCACTCAGTTTCTTCAGGAGGAGGCTCACTTAAAATCATCTCAAAATTCTCCTTGCATCTCCCTAGGCAGCATAATAAAAACATGGTGGTGAAGTAATGGCCGTGACCTGTCACCGTGCAGAGTTAACAGGAATTACTGACAAGCTCATCATGTCCCCACCTCACTCTCTCAATCTCCCTGGGTATGAGAGTCCAGTCCATGTATCCCAAAAGCAGAAGAGAAATTGATGTGGCACAAGTGTTTAAATGTCACAGCCGCCCAAACAAGGGGTGGATGTGTCGTTTGTTTGAGAAGATCTTTACTTAGGGATTAATCTGTAAGCTATATGCTGGGCTAAAAATCTAGTTCCCTCATCTTCAGAAAGGGACTGTGCTGTTTTCTGAGGGATAAGAAAGTAATACCTTTTGCAGGAAGATCTTGTTAGTGCCATTTATTCAAAGACAGAGCATCTGACAGCTGTTCAAATTTAGCCATTTTCTTTAATGAAGAGGGGGGAAAAGGTCAAGGGAGAGCCTGACCGGGTTTTTCAGCACTTGTCTCTCATCTATCTTAAGTGGCCAACCAAAAGGGCAACTTCCCTCAGCAAAACAGAACAGATTTATATACACTTAAAAATACCACAGTTATTTCAGCACATAGCTACACATGCCTTCAGGACTGAGAAATTTCTTACTGGCAGTCAAAACAGAATGTTTATATTACAAATTATTCTTGATGGCTTTGAATGATAAATGTCAAAAACAAGTGATCCTAGAGGAAAATCTATTTTAGAGATTGCTAAATCCATTATGAAAAACATATTCAGCCTGAAGAAATGGATAAGCACTTGATTTTGTCCTTCTATTTCCAGATAAAATTTTAAAATATTTTTTCCCATGCACTTGGAAGATTTGAGCTTTTCCTGAATTTAAGTCCTAACTTTTTCAACAACTGCTTCATCTTGGTTACTTATCTGTCCATTTATTTTACCTTTTTCAGGTTTTGATTCAAATCAGTTACCTTTGTCAAATGTCACTTATTTATTACAAAAGCTCATGTGAAGGGCTGCTAATCAGATAGGAAAAGGAGGAGAAGGGAACCAAGCAGTCAGTGAAAAGGGCATCATCTAAGCATCTCTAACCTCCTTTATTCTCTGCAATTAAGAATGGCTGTACATTGGAATGGATATAATACAGATTTTTGTTTATATTTGGTTGGTTGTGTTGGGTTGGTTTTTGCATGAGCTGTCCTTCTGCAAGCTCTCATGAAAACAAGGCTGCAGGCTGCCTTCTCCAAGATTTACCCCAAGGGATTAACTTGTTGGAACGATGCTGTTGATTTTTCTAGCAAAAAGGGTGGCCCGAGGGGACAGCAAGGGCTGTGTTTGAGTATGTTAAAGGATACTTTTTTTGGATTTAAGGAAAAAGGAAAGCCAGGCCGGATTTCTATTTTGGTGAACTGACTCTAGGTGGCAACAACACGCTGTGCAGCCTTTCCAGAGGCAAGGCAGGCAAAAACTGTCTATTACTGCTTAAATAGAGACAGATCATGGTAGCATTTTCAGTTATGTTTCTAGAAAAATTTCCAGCTGATTGAACCAGCTGCACATTAGAAACATTTCCAGATGCTGTTAGCTCGCATTGTAACAGAGGACCTGGTCTTTTGAATAAGATGCTGCATGTTAGATTTTGTAGGCATAATACTGCAGGTGCGCAGAGGAAAACGAGCAAGCTATTCTCTTTTGCTTAGCCTGCCTGGATGGGCAATCTCAGGAAGGGTGTGAATCAGCCCAATCTGATGTAATGATGTGCATAAAAGTGCACAGATGGGTATGTATAATGGCAGTTCTGCCCCACTCACCAACAGTGCTCTTGAAATGCCACTTCCTCACCTTGCCAAAATCCAGCCACACACATACCTATAGAACTGCAGGCCACATCTTTTGTAATATCTGCAGAGAGATCTATAAGGCCCTATTATTTCCCTCCATCTCCACTAGGTACCCAGCGTGCCAGGTTTAGCAGCATATAAGCAAACACTTGTAGGGTATACATTTTTTGAAGTATGATGAGCTACAGTATAAGTCACCATTACTATTAATTCTACTGACTCTTAAAATATTTAAGTCATAAGCATGGGGAGAAAGCAGCGGAAAAAGAATACTCTTTTGATTATCTATTGCAGCGAAGAACTGTCATTGTAATCGTACTATACACTAATAAGCACCATGGAAAATCTTTCAAGTGTGATGATGTGTTTCTAGTAACGCCAAAGTGCCTGATGGCATCTACAGGATATGATAAATTTCTTTACTAGTCTGTCCATATGATAAAGCTGTGAAAATATGTGATTAAATCAATTATTTTGTACAGTTGACCCTTTCACTTGCATACTGTCGATAAATCTCCTCTGGCACTATTGCCAGTATTTCAAACTTCTAACCTGCTTTTAAAAAGAACAGCCCTTTAAAATGTAAAAATGTATCTCACCTGCAGGCAATTTCTTCTTGTCTTACCAAAGTGTGGATTTTTTCTTAAAATGATACTGAATCGGGACTCCAGGTTGACAGTATTCTAAATCAATACGTCAAAATCCTCTATAAGTTTGATAGAGTGATATTTTATATAAATACCTAATCCTACTCCATTCTTCATTTAAAAGGAATCTCACTTCATTAAGTCCACCCAACAGCTTGGTTGTCTTCAGAAAGTTCATCATTTGCATAAATATAACTGGCAAAATCGAACATGTCTATGTTATACTGTCCGAATACATACAACAATACCTTGTTTTTCAAGTTTTATTATGTTTAAAAAAACACATATTTTTGTAAAAACAACAACATGCTAACCATGATGGTTTCTTGAGTTGTATTCTGAGCTGGCCACACTTTGTATCAAAATCACAGAGGTACTTGAGCCATGTAGGGATACTACCCTGTAGCATAGAATAGGTATAAGGTAGGGGAGGGATGAGCCCTATATCCCCTCAAGAATTAAGTGCTGGAGAGCTGAGTAGAACAGCACTGATGACTCATTTAGGTCAGGTCCTGAAGTATCATCAGACACAGCTAGCATGCCACCCAGCCCATGCAAGCAAGCAATAGTCCCCAAATGCAAAATGTGGCACTGTCATTGCAGCCACTACTGTTATCTTCACTTGCTTTGTGGAATAAGACTCCTCACATTCATTCACATTCCCAGATGCCCCATGTGTCATCTCTGCTTTCAGATTCCTGCACCCCTCATTTGCCTCACATGTCCTGCATGTTCCCAATTTTCTTTCTGCTGTCCTTGCCAGGTGTCTCATTCTCTCATGCCATACTCGGTTAGTCTCACACTCCTTAGAGGTGGTCTTTTCATGTCACATTCTTCATCTTTTCTCCGAAAAGCTTAGCCTGCACCCGTACTCTGCACCATTTGTCCATCCCACGGGGCTTCTCTCCCAAATATACCACCTAGTTCTGTTCAGTCCTGGGGTTTTCACCCTCCTCCGTGCCGTGGTTCTGTTGGCCTTTTCTCCCATTTGTTTAAATCCTGCTTTTTTTTTTTTTTTCCCTCATGCCATATCTATGTTGTTCTGTGGGATCCTGTAGCAGAAATCCACATTTCCTCAATGCTAGAAGCCCTGTGTGCCTCCTTCTAACTTTTTTCTCTCTCCTCCTATTTTCCCCCTCTCCTTTTCGTTCTCTTTCAGGGTAGCACCATAATTTGGAACACAACTGGGTTCCTGTGCAAGCTGAAAGAAGTAATGTGTAGAGGTTAAAATGTGTTTTCCTGCCACCAGGTAGTTCTTTGATCAAAGGGGTTGGAAATGCTAGCTGCACTTACTGTGAATGCCAGGAAACTTGTCGCTTGCTGAGAGCCCAGCAGGCTTTCAGATAAAGCTCCCTAGGACAGATGCCAGTAGCTTGCCAGTCTCACCCAGTATTGACACGGGTGAAATTAATAGGATGACAGGCAGTCAGAGTTAAAGTGGTAGGAATGGGTAACTACTAAATTGCTGTTTTTTAAGTCTTCATTGTAAAACTCTATGGGGTCTCTCCAAAAGTTTCGTGCATTTCCTTCGGCGAAAAAAGTAGTACCAGGTTTGTCTGTCTTTTTTGTGCAGTATAGCTTGGATATCATAAGCGATATAGAGAGCAGATTTTGGAAATCTTGCTCTACAAAGCAACTTCAGTTGCATTGTAGTATTGCACTGCAATACGCACTGCAAGTTCAGTACTTATGATCCTGTAGGAATTCCACACTCAACAATATATCTTCAGCTTCTTATGCCTGCAAAATAATAAATTTTTTTAAAAGTGAATGAAAAAAAAAAGAAGAAAAAGAGCCCATGCAAGTCGCAGGTGCTTTACAATCCTGAATACAATCCTCGTGATTACAGATGAGTTGAAAAGAAAAACTTATCTGTAGTCTAAAAATAAATTTATACTGTATTCCTCACGATTAAGACCCCAAAACAAACTTGGCAATGTCTTTTAGTGATTATACAAAAGATATATTTTTTGTGCTTATTGGGTAAATCTTGAAAAGATAAAAAAGTCTACTAAAGGAAGGCTCCAAAGTAAAGCTAAACTATATCAGCTTACTTCTTTCACAGAAAAATAATAGTTCAAAATTATATTTTGTTTTCCTAACTGAAGCCTACCTTTCTGAAACTCTTCCCTGTCCTCCACTTCAAATACACTACTTCCCTTCAAAAGCATTTCTCATTTTGGCTCTCCATTTGACTTTTTTTTTTTTCAGAAGTCCAGCAACATTTATAATATGAGAATTAAATGTATTATATTGCAAAACATCTCTTTGGACAGTAATTATTAGCTAATGAGAAGTTATTGATTCAAATACTGAATTTACTATTGTATCACTTACAGCTCTAAATGATCTGGGGACATTTATTCAACATCATTCTGCTTGCAATGGCTTTCTTACCGTATGCCTCATTGACTCCTTGAGGTATACTTAACAAAAAACAACAAAAGAATAAATCCAGATTTAAGGGGAAGTTGACAAAAAAAAAAAAAAAGGCAAAAGTGACTTTGGTTTAGTTTTTTGGGGCTTGCTTTTTTTAAACTTAAAATAAGGTAATGTATTTTTGTTTGTTTGTTTTTAAAACCTGAAAAAAAAAACCAAAAAAACAAAACAAAAAAAAAAACAAAAAAAAAACCAGCCTGTGTTTAGGCTAGCTATAAGCATTAGAGCTTTTGATGCACTTTAACAATGTTATTACCAGTACCCTAGCAATTCCCTTTGTACCATACTTCCTTTGAGAACTGGCACACCTAAAGAAAATTAACACATTAGCACATACTGTGAATTCTACTAATTTCATGCCACTGATAGATGTAGATTCATGTCCTAGCGAAAAGTTGACCTGCCATTAGATGGATATATTTTCTCTTGCATTTATTCCTTTTTTTTTTTTAAGTTTCATACACATTTCAAGGGAAACTGATCCTTGTTAAAATACATATGTTATATATCTGTATGTATCTAAATGCACACACATACATAGGTAGTGCTGATGGCAAATTACTACCAATTTGTTACACCTTTCTGCAGCTGCTTTAGCTGTGCCATCACCTTTTAGGATGTGGATGAGAAAAGCAAGGGAAACAGTCATTGCTGGTGCTAAATCACTGCACAGACTCCAGCTGTGAGCCAGTAAGTGCTTTTTTATGTGAGTTACGAAAAGATGGGCACATTTTGAATCTGCTAAAGTGTAGTGCAGGTTGATTAATCTACTTCAACAAGTTGAGGCTGGTTTAACACACAGATAGCATGGAAGAAATGGTGATTCTTGTGTCGTGAAAAGATAGCCTCAGTCTGAGGACTGTTTCGGATGTGGTAGCTTTTAAGAGAGTAAGAAGCTGAAAGCTGTGGTGCTCTTCAGTACTGGCATCATTAATTCACCATTAAATTTAAGTATGATTCAAGTTCATATATAAATAATGGCTATGTGAGGCATAAGTAGTTTTCAGCTGTCTGAAATCCTGGGATATGTGTGATCTGGACACATTATCATCTTTCCAGAGATGTATTAAGTTCTTGCTTCTTGTGCCAGTCGCGGTTAGTGTGTTGCTGTACTGAATTCTCATTATATGAAAAATGTATAAGTAAAATGGGTAAATCTAATTTATTATAGCAAAAAAAATCTGCTAATATCTCCAGTGATGTATTTGTATGACTAATGACTGCAGTGTTTGAGGTGAAATTTTCAGAGGTGACTCATGGACTGGAAGATCGTAACATACTGAAATAACGAAAACGTTCTGTCTCCGAAGCACCCAGGTTCTATTCTTTTGCAGCTAATAAGTGTACAACTATTTGAAGAAACTCTGGCAGTCAAATACACAGCCCACCCCTAGTCTCAGCTGGCTGACGTTTAAACTCCATGCATTTGCTAGCTCCTGCACAGTATTGTATTTAATTTTTTTTAGGATGGATTTTGCTAGTGCTGGGCTGGTTTAGAGCACAGGCAATGCACACACAGGACCATGCTGTCACCTGGATGTGCCTTTAGGTCCCTGAGTGCCTTTAGGATGGATTTGCAAACGAGTTTAAGATGGGTTTGCAGTCTCCCAGCGCTGAAGTCCTTGGTGATCTGTGGAAAGAGAAGCCTTCAGTGCTATGCAGCTGGAGAGGATCTTCACAGGGGTACAAATATGTGTGTGTGTGCTGGAGAGGGCAAGTTCATCACTCCTGGATGAGAAAGGGAACGAGCATATCCAACAAGAACCAATATCAACTACTGTCATATCTCTCCACCCTTCAAATGACCAGCAACCGATGCGTCAGAAGAAATTGAAAAAAAAAAAAAAAAACAGCAAAACGGGAAGTTTCTATTAACACTCTTTTCCCTGCATCTTTTCCTGCCTCTCCCTTAATGGCTACTGTAAGCATTGAAATATGAATATATTTCTATCCTTTTGCAAATGGTTAATATAATCTAATCCTTTCTTTAAATGCTACCTCATATAACAGTAAATGCTTTCTCTTTAATACCTTATATTTCCTTTCATCACTGTTAAATTTGTATCATTTTAATTCCACTGGATGAAGTCTTGTCCTTAAGTTAGGAAAAAGGGTCACTAGAAATGCAGAATTTATCCTATTCTTGCCATTTATGTTTTTTTGTAAAGCTCTATCACATTCTCTCTTACTCATGCCATCCCCAAACAGGCCTAATCTTTTCAATCTCTCCATATAGAACATTTTCTTTCTAAGCCTCTAATCATTTCCATTGTCTGTCTCTAGATGCTTTCTGTGTCTACCTATTTTGTGGTAGATGCTTTCTGTGTCTACCTATTTTGTGGTAGAATTCTCAGAACTGAACAAAATGTTCAGGAGGTAGCAGATAACTGATCTGTGAGAATTATAGTATTTCCAGTATAATTTTCCTGTGCCACAAGCATTATATTCACTTTCTAAACACTGCTGCCCATTCAGCTTTCCACGACAACCCCCCAATCTTTTTTTTCTAAGTGGTTGCACCAAATTAAGATCCCAGTATAACAGAAGAACACAGAATAACACAAAATATTCCATCCAGATTTGTGGTTTTCCTTCCATTAATCCCTTTGGCCACTGCGGTTTTCATTTAGCTCGGAAAGAGGTTAGGCCTCTTTTCAGTATGTCTGTTCTTCTCTAGCGAGCTAAACCAGGTATGCCTTCTATAGGTTGCAACATCATTTTACCCCTTTCCAGATCATTCATGTTTTTAATGGGCCCTGTAACTTGCATTTTCTAGAGATGCCATCTTGTCGCAGGAAACCTGTAAGTGGCTGCACTTAGCACATATCTATGCTGCCCAGCACAGAGAGGGCAGACACAGCCAAGAATGTCTATACCGGTATAACACTGCGCTTCAAATAATACATTGCCTGCTTCTCAGCAGGCAATTTAGCTGCCTCGGTTGGAGTGGGTCAGGTATCTCAGCATGGCACTGTACTTGAAGCGCACACATGAACACACTCACATTGACTAGCAACCGTATATGGCTAATATTTGCTTTCTCTCTCCTTTTTTTTTTTTTTGAATGCTGGGTGATACTTTCTCTCCCATCACCGGTTTGGAGAGGCGCCTCTATAACCCCTGACAGTTATGCTGTTGAAGGGTCAGGTGAGGGGCTGAATGCATTTATTGCCACTTGATTTTCTTTATGCTGGTATTCCACTCGGATGGTCCAAAATGCTAACAGAAGCACGCAGGCCGAGCAGCCAGGAGTACACCCTGGATCCTGCAGGCCCGATGAGCCCTCTCGAACCCTCCTCCCCTGCCCTCAGCAACCTCTTCGTGTCCCTCACTCCTTCAGACACCTTCCGCCACCGCTGCAGTTGAGGTGTCTCTTCCCAGCCAGAAATGCCTATAAAAAACAGCTCCCAGGAACAGCAGCTGGCAGAGCTTTGCAATAGTTGTGTCCATTTGGCACCCCCATCCCCTTTGTACTGCTCTTGCTTTGTCTCTGTAGGACATCCAGAAGACTCCAGCAAATGCTTAAAATCCTCGGGTTTTGTTTTTGTTGTTTTTGTTGGTTTTTTTATCTACCCAGGAAGAAAGAGAGAATATGTCTGACAAAACACAAGTGGATGACAGCCTTAAGCAAAGCATGTATTTTTTCTCTTTTACAAAGCCAGAACCTGGTAAGTTCATTCCCTTTCTTAATATATTCATATTTTATAACTTCCTTCAATTCTCATTTCAACTCGTTTCCCAGATACTGAAGCCTCTAATTTCCAAGAGGATTGGTAGCTTACAGGAAAATGTTTTTGCTCTATCTCCTAACAGAATTACTATTACAATTACTATATTATTTAAAAATCATATTCCACATATTTAAAAGGTCCAGTTAAATTAGTCCCCACTGTGTTAGTCACTACACATATGTGTAACAAATGATATTCCAGGTCCTCAGGAAAAACACTTAATTCTAATGTAAACTCCTTGGGGCAGAAATCATCCGCATTTTTGTTCTGTGGGAATACTGTGTCTAGTGCTAACGGAGTCCCTAAGTCCTACTATAATTCTAATACTAATATTAATCATTAACATTATTATTAGGTATAATTATTTCATTTTTACTACATCTTCCTCCCTCTTTTCTTTTTTGTTAACATAGTGTCCTAAGAATGCACTTCATTCCTCCAAGTGAAGCACTCTCTTTTTAATACTGTAGTGCGGTGCTAAGGATACATTGCCCTGCTTGCAGGGAACAAACTGTCCAGGGAATAAGTGTTTGGTGGCATGAATGGTGTTTGGAGTGAGGACAAATAAAGAGAGGCGAGACCAGAAGCTGTCCTTCTGCTCCCTGTGAATGTTACCATTTGTTTGCGCTTCCACGATGAACTCCATCAGAACAGTGAGTTACTAGGAAAAGTCCTCCATGCTAAGTCGCACATGTCACTGCTGAGTCAGAAGCTGGCAATGGTCATATCGGCACACATTTTTATTTTTATGTCCTTTTTTCCCTCTTCCTCCCCCAAAGGAAGTATGTTCCCTGAAAAACTGTCATTTTTCAGCGTTCAACCATGCCAGTTGTTGATGTTAGAAGTATCGTCCTTAAGAGTGGGAGAAACAGGGACAAAATGTCAAAACAAAAATGCAGGATAACTTGGTGTTAAAATGCTGCAAAATGCAATGCTGATTTAAAACTGACTTGTTGCTGAAATGCAGGAATTTATTATTTTTGAAGTTTCCTTCCAAACACAGTGACTGCAAACAGTCTCAGTATCAACTTAGCATGTTCGCAGTTAGTGACCCACTTTGCAACAAAGATTACAATCCAAATGACATTAACCCAGTTAAAATTAAATACATTTCAAGTACGTTTTTAAAGAACAGTGAAACACTTTGTGAGAAATACCACGGCAAACTGATCAAGGATCTGTCCCAAAGATACAGGTGCTACACATCTACAGAAAAGAATCTTCACTTTCAGTAAAACATCATCCTAACTTTGATATGAGCAGTAATCTAGAAGCAGTTACATGATCGATGCTAGCAGCAAGACACAAACAAATTCTGGCCCTGCTTCTTACTACCTTTGAGTCTTTTAAGAAATCATCAATTGCACCTTCTAAAAATGTTACCTTTTACCTTGCAGCCTAGAGGGAGAAATAAACACTGGGAGAAATAAGCGCTGAGGATTAAAAGTCCCAGGAACATAAGAAATTATATCAGTACTCAAGTGCTTTGTTTCAGTGAAGATCAGACAGTAAATAAGTCTTGCCTACCATTTTTTTCTAGCCCTTTTGGGCTTCCATTTGGGAGAAAGTGCTATGAAATGCCTCTGCAAGATAAACGAATAGGCATTGTACCAATGCCATCATACTTCCTGCTTTTAAGAAAAAAATTATCGTTAATTTTAGCGACATTTGTGTTACTTTTCCTTCTCTAAATACATATTAAATTACATAGCATCCTCAGTTTTCCAAAGCCTCTAGAATACAAATCACATTCGAGCTTTCGGAGTTTTTAAGGAACTGTATATATTACAAATATTGTTACTTCACAGTAAAAGGATGAAAATATTTTTTTATAGATAGGAAAACAATAGGCAGAATTTCTCTCATGTTGTAAGAGGCAGCATGTGGCATATTGTTCATTTCTCTAATTCTACCCCTTACACCCCAAATCAAGTGAATTTTCTGAGGAAAACCAAAAATGACATTCAGCTCTGCTGGGCTCCGACTGGATTTTTTTTTTTTTTAATTCTAGAACTAGTATTTAGCATGCAGATTAGACAGATAAACACGTGATGACCCCCATCTTTCACATCCAACCTTCCGTCTCCCTCAATTATGCTATTATTGTCTCTTGGTTGTGTTTTGAGCTGACAGCAGCCCTGCTGCGAGCCACGTTGTTTTGTGAAGAGGTCCTGTGGCAGGGTCTGTCTTGTCTTTGGCAAACTCTTCCTAAAGAGTATTTTCCGCAGTGTGCCAGCAGCTCTTGGCACAGATTTGTCCGCTCACCATGACTTGCAATGCTGATACTTAATAGTCATCACCAGTAGCTTAGAAAGTGGCAGCAGCTAAGATTGATAATGCAGCCTCCAAGATGAATCTCGCATGTCGGGTTTCTGGTATTTGGCAAACTTGAGAGACCAGTTTAAGCAATAGCAACCAGGTAAAGAAGAAAAGCAGAGATCCACCATGCACTTTCGAGGATGTTTTATCAATTTTCATGTTGGGGAGACCCTGACACAAGCGTGAGGACCCACAAGCACGACCTCCCATCTACGAGGAGAACATGAGCGTACAGCCAGAAGCAGCAGCTGTTTCTCCCCTTCAGGCACTGATTCATCCGCCAAACAGATGAACATTTCCCACCTTTATCCTGATTCATTCTCCTCTTGTCTCTGCTCGCTCTTTCTACCCCTCTCTTTTCCTTTCTTTTGCTCCCTGCACAGTACTGAGGGCAATGGGCCCAGTTGTGGATGGGCCCTTAGGGGCTACTGCAGCAAGTATAATTTGTAGAAAGAAATGGAAAAAAAAAAAAAGAAGAAGAAAAACCACCTTGACCTTGGTCGCTGCTTCAAAGATAGTAACTGTCTTAAGAGTAGCTCCAACAGCAAATTTTCCACACTGAGCACGGGTGAAGACAGCTGACTTACATCCATCTGTACACACCACCTTGTTGGAAAAAAATCAGGGCAGGAAAGCAGCTTTTCACACAAACGCAGCTCCTCGTGGCCTGAAGCCACCCTTATGAATTAAGCACTGTTGCTACAAAAGTTTTTTTTTTTTTTCCAACAGGCTCCCAACCATACGGCCCCCCACATACGGACACTCTCCTGCGGGGAGGCCAGGTCAACCCGCGCCATTTCGCACCGCCCCTGGCAAGGGTGAGGGGCGGCTCTCGGCGAGGTCGGTTTCCCCCGGGGGGCAACAGCCTCGGCGAAGCGGGAGGGGACAGATAAAGACGCGCCAGGGGGTCCTTGTCCTTTGGGGACGACGGCCGCCCCGAAGCGAGCGGAGAGCAGCGGGCGTCGCCATGCGGGGCGGGCGGCGGGGCGGGGCTGGCTGCAGCGGGAGGAGAGGAGAGGGAGGGACGGGCAGGAGGAGGAGGCAGGGGGAGGAAAAGGCCGGGATATTCCTCAATGAACGGCTCCCTCCTCAGCGCCCGCCCTCCCTCCCGCCACTCGCCCGTGTCGCTCCGAGGCGCAGCCAGTTTCTATAGCGACGCCGCGGCTCCGCCGAGTAGTAACAAAGCCGGCCCCGGGCTGCCGGCTCCCGCCGCAGGACGAGGCAGCGGCCGCCACAGCGAGCCCGCCCTGCCGGCCCCAGGTACCGAGCGGGGGTCCCTCCGTCCCTCTCTCCCTCCATCCCTGCGGCCGCCGGCGCGGGGGCTCGGGGAGCTGCCGGGGGCGCCGCCCGGGGCAGCGCGGGGCGGGCGCCGCCGCCGGAGGGGAGAGCGGGGAAGGGGCTGCGCGCACAGGGACCCGCACTGGATTGCTGCTGGGAGCCGGCCCGGGGGGAAGCGAGGCACGTAGATATTTCTGCTGAAAGCCAAAAGTTGTCTTTTTTATATAGATTTTTTTTTCTTAATTTTATTTTCCTCCTCCCGTCGGCAGCGCGCAGGAGGTGGCCGCAGGTACGCCCGAGGCCAAGGGCAAACCGGGAGGGACGTGGCCCCTTCTGTGACTTTGGTTAATCCCGGCGGTGCAGGTGGTGCGAGGTCTGGGTGTGCAGCGCCGGGCAGACGCTGCCTGGTGCCGCTGCTGGGGCACTTCTTGGGCTGCCTAAAAGCTTTGCTTGCGGTCCTGGCTCGAAGGTAAAGCTTTAAAGAGAAGCTTATGGGGGCAAAGAAGGTACTTTCGGGCTTCTCTAGCCCTGCAGCTGCGAGGTCTGCAACTGGTGGGCTCGAGGTACCTCTGCTGAGGGAAGGGTGTCCGAAGTGGCCGTCCTGCCCATCGGGATAGAAAGTATGGCTTTCTGATTGTTGTTTACAAAGTTTAATTTGTCAGCCTTGTAAACGAAAGCAATATCAAACGTGATGATAGTTTTAAAGTGTTGTTTCGTATTAAAAATAAAAAATAGGAAAGGTTTGGAACTGGAAAATAATAAATGAATTACTGCTTATTCTTAGGAGTAAGAGTACCCTTGAGTTTTATGTGCAATGAGTTTGTTGCTTTTGGATTCCATCTCTATAAAAAAATAGATTCATCTCTGTCATCTTAACTCTATCACATCTGCCCTTGGGCAAGCAGAGGTGGTCCAGAGCTACCCCGGCTTTAGCTCTTGCCATACTAATGTCAGAGGGTCAATAGGAAGTTCATTAGCAGGATGGTCACCCAAAGAGTATGGGTAGTGCCTGCATAAATGCCATTTCAAGCACATGTATTTCAGCAGAAGTTGAAAATTCAGAGCAGCTTCCCAATGATAACATGCTTGGTTGCATGATCAGGTCCTAAGGAATGGCTACTATTGCTCGTTGCTGAATGATTTAGGAAATAATCTACTTGTAAGTGCGAGACCATGGTGTGCATGCAGCCAGTGGGATGCTCGAAACAGGAATCCTCTTAGATGTGAACAAGTAAAAGCGGGGAATAGTATGTGAGATAACGAGAGTCTGGCTATCGGAGTTATTGAGTGGGTAGACAAGAATCACATAATTGAAGTAGCACATAATTGAAAAGCTATCACATTATTCAAGACTTAAAATACTCTATGTAAGATAATAGCAAGATATGAGAACCCAAAGTCTGAGTGTTGCCTGGAAGAAGTTTATATGTAAAAATATTAAATGAAGATAGTAACAGTCAGATGAAAGGTACATCTACCAAAGTCATCTTAGTGAAAGAAATAAGAAAAAAAAAATGATTAAGGTAAAGAAGATACAGGTCTCCAGCAATTATAAACATGAGTAGCATATAAAATTGAGACAGGCTTCTATTGCAGGAAACATATAGCTGGAATTAAGTTTTGAATGAAGGTTAATTAAACACTTCAACTATATCTGTTGCTGTGATATTTCTCTTTTAGATTTTATATTGAGAATATAGATCTATTCAGTTATAAGCAAAAGGCAAAATTTACAGTGGAATTCAACTTTTTATGTTAATTGCAGTGGCTTGTGCAGTGTTTAATAGCGTTTGTCTTATGCTTCTTAGTGAAGTGTCACAACAGTCGTTCTGTTGAAAATGTCATAACCTGAATAACCTCTGCTTTTATACAACACTGAAGAGTAAACTCTTGAGCTTATTAAATGTATAAGAATGGAGACCTCAGGTTAGTTTAGCATGATGGAAAATAGCATTTCAAGATCATACTCTGGGCTATCTGAAATTGAATGCACCTAGTAGGAAATGAAAGGTCAGCTGTGTATAATAAAGACCTGGGGACTTCTATTCCCTTGGCCTGCATGGCAGAGAATGAGCGAAACATCAGAACTCAATATGATCCTGTCTTAAAAGCCAAAGGGATAAGCAAAATATTTATGGCTCTGCTGACATGTCACATTTCAGTACATGTAGAACAACTGCAAACTCTATTTGATGAGGTTTATCAGAGGGGAAGAATTGAAGTGAAATGAAATGAAAGTTGACCAGGAAAGAAACAAGATAATGCACTATAGAAAATATGACCCATAATATAGTTTGACACATAAAGGTCCAATGGCCTTGACAGATCTAGATAGTTGCTCAGACTATGTCATTTCACACCTTCCTGAGGCCCCTCAGTCCCAGCTATCTTCACAGAAAGCCTCCTCTCAAGAGACCTTTAAGGCTTTATACAGCAGGGCTTAGCCATATTCTTCTTGGTTTAGTCAGGCCCGGTTTAATATATGCTTTATCTTAGGTCGGAGGACTCTAAATTAACCGTTTTTTTTCTGGAGCTGGGATGCAGGCTTGCCTAACTAGCAGTTATTTCAGGGATAAAGCAACACTTATTGCCTACTGTCTAGAGGTTGCTTCCAGCAAGGTTGCTAAGGAGGACTAGGGAACCTCAAGAGCAAAGCTCAGGAAATTCTCCTGTGGCCTTTGCACACATTATTCGCTGAAATGCTCACTAACCGATATATAAATGAATGTTCTGACAGTAATATCCTGTGCTCAGACATGTGTACCTTAGAGTAGTGTAACATATGATAATTATGACTTTCCTAGAAAATATTTGCCAATGTGAGAGTACTGTAATAAGCTGCAAAGAACTTGGGCCCCTTGAAAACATACATCTTAGGTTTCAAATCAATTTGCAAAAGCACATGAAGAAGCATATCTATCTCCTACAGGCTAAGATGTGAAGCTTCTAACCTACTAAAACTCTGATTTTTAAACCTCAGCCCTCTGTGGTTTCGCTCAGCATGGTTTCCCCACAGATCTGACGCAGCACAGCAGTTAGGCACAACAAACGCCATAATTAAGTATACCTATCCTTTTCCTGTTTTGTGTTTTTATGTAGGCAGACTAATCCAAACATTTGGGTCTGGTAGGGCTTACAACTAAATTATTCTGAAATGATTGCATGGTCATGTGAAGCTTTAACCCAAATTAATTATTGCAGAATTACTACTTTTAGTAAAGTGCTAAATGCATACAAGGGTTTCTTAGTTCTCTAGACAAGATCGGTGCAAACTTCAGTAAAAGCCTAAACTACCCAGCAGCAATTAAGTTTAGTCCCCATAGCACGAGGACCTCGGATGCTCCAGCATCTCTGAAGTGTTGAATAGCAACTTGAAATTCATTAAGGGTTTTCCCTGATGTTTCTTGCTATTCCCAGGAAATTTAGCCCAAATGTAACAGCATTTATGATTCTCTGAAAACCTCAACTCAAATGGTTTGTAGGTATGTGTTGAGTTGCGGAGGTAGCGTCAGTCAAGGTCACTGCTACTTGTGCCACTATGTTCAGGAGCTGGAGTCAGCGGAAACGGTTTTGCGCCATCTCTCAGCTTTCCTGCTTCGATGAGGAGTGATCAGGGAAGGTCTGGTAGAAAGCGGGAATGTGATAATCTGGGTTTGAGAAGAATAACTGTAGGGGAGCCTGAAACGGAAAGCTGGAAGATGTATGGGACTGAAGTCAGGAGGAAGGCAGGGGTTGACATGCAGCTTGCGATGGAGACTTAGACCTGGAGTCAGGGAGCGTGGTGGGAGCAAGCTAGTTGGGACAGGTATGAGGAATCGGGATGAGATGGGGCTGGAATTAGGTTGAGTTGGAGGAGGTCTGCCTGGGTAAACCCGTAAGTATTAAAATGTGTTCTCTGTTTCCTCCTGGTGCCAGGCCCAGGACAAAGGTTTATGTTTCCCATCTGTTGCTTTTTAGACCACTTTGTTTTTAAGTCTTCAAGGCTTCAAACAACCTCTGTGGCTAAGGTGGTTGTCAGGGAATCTAAACCATGGTAGTTTTGGTGAAGGTCATGATCCAGGTGTGGGATCTCACCAGGTAGGCAGTCCATGGACAAGAACGAAGCCTCCCTTTTCAGGTGGTGGATGGAGAGCCAATCTGTAAATCTCATGCAGGAGGTGTGCTCCTATGAACTGAAATGAAATATTCCAGCCCTGGTGACTCACAAACATTGACCTGATCTGAATCTGCTTGAAAAGTGTCTGACCTTGAAATTTTCACCATGGAATAGTTTTATGTAGAAGGTTGCAAAACTGCAATACAGTTTTAGTCATACAATCACACATCATTTTCTTCCACAGGAAGCTTCATGAAGAGCAGGGTATTTGATGGTCATTTAGTGAAGCATTTTGCTCTATTCTTGTTTAATTTGTAGCCCACACAGCCCGCTCTTTGCACACAATTTAAACCCAGCACCAAGCCCAGCATTGTCTCTCTCTTTGTGGACTTCTATTTGGCTGTCACATTAATGAGCAAACACATGAACTGAAAAAGATACAGGGAGGTAAAAGTCCTTTTAGCACATGGACATTATATAACACGTCATCTGGACAAAGTATGAGTCAAGCACTACCCCAAATACCTGCCAAAGGTGTTTGCAAACATCTAGTTAGATTAAGCTAAATATTTTCCATGTTGGAAGACACACTGACAAACCTTTTCAAGCTCTAAGAGTTACTTGTAGGAGTTGCTTAACAAATGTAAAGCCACTGTCAGCCTAACAACTGCGCGGATTCACTTCTACTACTGAATACTGTGACTGTGCAGATACTCCAGATCTTCCATCATGTATTAGGAAGCAAGTGGCTCCTGCAAACTCCCAGTGAACCCATCCTGTCACCCCCTCAAGGCAGCTACTAAAGGGTCAGGCCAAATATCCTGTACTCAGTGGAAGAAACTGTGTGATTGTAGAATTAAAACTGTATTACGGTGATTATAGCCAGATGTTTTGTAACTCTCAAGTAATTGACTTTGTTTTCTGTATATTACAATCATTTACTCAACATAACTGGTACCACTGGTATTTTGTATTTTGCTAAACCCATCTACCTGGTTTGAAAACAAACACACAAAAAAGAAATCATTGATTGTGGTTTATTCCAATGGTCAAGTCTGTATAAAAGTGTCTAACTCCAGCTTCCTGCCATTACTTGCCTGGGTCCCCTGAATCAGAGCCCTTTTGTACTTGATGCCTTATTCCTATAATCAAGTTCCCTCTCATTCCATTCGATAAACATATTTTGCTGTTTATCTTCAGTTATTTAGCATCCTTTCAAGAATGTGGGCATCAAAAATTATCTGAAATGTCTTAGTATCACCCTCACTGAAGCAAGAGCACTAGAGTATATACGAGTAAAACATGCCTGTTTCTCTGTCCTGGGCATTCTCATGTTTCTAATCCCTGTTGCTAGGATTTCATATTCAGTGACTTGTTCTCCATTATTTTTATGTTTTTAGATTTTTTCCCCACAGCTAAGAGATTCCAACCTCTTTCTGAAAGTTCGGTTCAATTCTTCCAGACTTTGCATCTCACTAGATGCAGATACATTTTGTTTCAGTGAGCCAGGTTTGCCAAATAATCCTGTCCTCATAATTTATTGCTCTGCTAAATCTTGGTGCAATCCATAAAATTCATCAGCAGCTGCTTTATATTTCCTTCAAGTTCAGCAGTGATAACAACTACTAGCCCTTGTCCTCAGGCACTCATTTTGAAACCATCCATATTGGATGGTTCCTTCTAGCAGATGTTTGCTGAAAAAATGTCAGTCAGTTTTTTAATCTACATGCTTTATTCACACTGTGCAGTTAGGTACTTCACTTACATGAACAATCATACTTTTCTCTGTAGCAATCCCATAAAATAACTATGCAACTAGAAAGAAAACACTTTAACATCAAGAAGAAATTATCTTTTCCTTTGTTATTTCCTCATTTTGCTTGCCTCACTTGAGAGAAAGAAGTTATTGTTAAGTGGAGGTCCTCTCATTTTTTTTTCATATTCTAGCATATTCTCACTATTCCCCTCCATCATATACCTGAAGTTGTCTTGTCCTTGCTGTGGGTCTCTGAGATAAAACTCCTTGATGACTGTGCTATTAAGTTAACAGTCAATAGTACGAATAACACTTGGTAAATAAATGGAAATGAAATATAATCTTACTGATCAGATCTGTCTAAAAGAACCAAAAGAGAGTGTCCCCGGACTATATAGCTTATGTTTTCTTCTGTTGACAATGTGTTATACTTGAGATGATAGGTATGAGTGTCTGTTGGTTTAAAAATCAATTAAAGATGAGAAATTGCCTTTCTGGACATCTCTGTTCTTTAAAAATCAGGAACAAATATCTATCTATAGTCAGATGAAAAACTGTCCTCTTTGTACCATAAGCTTCTTAGCCTAAAACATTAACACCTTAATCATAAACCACTGTGTCTCCCACAGGACAAAAAGAGAGCAGAGAACATACCAACGATGAATCATCTGTTTTTATTATCAGGCATTCAGTCACTTTGGTGATGGATGGATGGATAGATAGAGCCCGGAGCTATAAGCCAACTTGGCAGCTGGCAGGTAAGTCCCTGGAAGCTCACCAAAATGCTTCCTCAAGAATCACATCTCTGTTTTATAGATTATATTTTACAAAACTGTATCCTAGTCCATAAGGTATCTGCTTCAGCCAATGGGATCGTACTTAAGCGTATATCTAATGTCAGTGGAACTTCAGCATGTCCATACCTGTAAATGTGCTTAAGTAAGGATCTGAAAAAGGGTGCTTTCCTGGATGAGGAATAGACAAATAGCATTTACAAGAGTGAGGCAGAGCTGAAAACTAATGACAGGATGGTGATATAAAAAGAGAAGCAATAATGTTGCATTTTCATGGATGCCATAAAATTCCCAGTGAAGTAACTTTCCAGACAACCTTATGACAGCTGTCTCTTAAAGAATAAATTAAATTATCTTTTATGAATCCTTTGCCCACCTGTACCATCTGGCAGGAAGCTGAAAGCATTTTATTAGCTCTGGAATGGAGAAAAAAAAATGAATGTAATAGTGTCTCCTTTCCTTCCCCTGGTCTAACTCCCAAGATCACTTGCGTGACAGTGGTATGCAGTGATTATGGACCTGGCAGCACTTGCATTATAAAGTGTCTTTATATGAACTTACTGTAACACAGTCAAAGCATTTACTTCATGCTCAAGTGTATATATACACTTTAGGAGCTGAGGATAATTTTCATTGAGCTCATCAGTGTAAATATAAGGCTTCAGTAACACTTGTTGACAACTTTTTAAAATACAATTTCTCATGAAATTTGGGAGGATAGAGGTATGGCACAATAACATATAGAAAGAAACTTTATTGCATTCTCTTTTTAATGCAGTTTGATTACTCAGATATGAGTATGAACGAGTAAGTTGAACACCCTTCTGAACTTCACTGCCTGTTAAAAATAAGTCTCCTAGCTCTTTTTCTGTTTCAGTAATTTGCCTATAAAAATAATTGTCACTGGTGCAGGTCTTGTCATCTGTTTTCACAATGAATGCTCTTAGTATGATGATGCTTGAATCACTGTGTTGTCATGTATATATAGACTATATAATATGTATATTATATACGCATATATATCTATTTTTGAAATTCTGTAGGTCTCTTGAGTAGCATAGCTTTTCTGTAGTGTTAGTCTATATGCACGTAAACATGTATATATATCTCTCTGTACCCTCTCAAGAAAGCTACAGTATCTTAAATTGCACTAATGTACAAACATATGTGTGTGTTTCCATTTGCCGGGTAGATCAGGAGTGTAGATTGATGTAACAGATATATGTGTGGATATTGCATAGGTGCAGTGCTGTAAATTGCTGTACAAACAGTTCATCCCTGTGATCTTTTGTTCGCCTCTTGCTCAAGGAAGAGAAATATTTTCACACAATATGATCAGTAATGAGCAGCTATGGACATAATTTTATGCAGGTGTTCAAAAGAGAAGTATTTACCCACTGGTCATAAAATAGTAAATTTTACCAAACAGTAATCCAATCCTGCTGCATATTTGCCACCTTCTCCTTTTTACTACTTTGCTCTGCAGTTCTTTCAATAGCAATATGTGGTATTTTTTATTTTTTTGCTCTTCATACTTATTTTTGTCACACTTCTCTTCACTTATGATCTCCTGCGTGTGAATTCAGGAAATCCAACCTTATTAGAATATATCTTTTTAAAAAGGTGTTTCAAAGAGTTGTTCTAGGTGTTTTATTTTGCTGCTCACATACTAGCAGTGTTAACTAGAACAGTGATAAAGAACAAAAAGAAACATGAACTAATGCTATAAGAAACACTAACTCCTGCAAAATAAAAAAAAAAAAAGTGATGTTCAGCATATAGTCATATCTATATTGAGGACTAAGGTTAACATTGCACCAGTGCTGCTGGTCTGAGGTTCATTTGATAGTGTTTGAATAACTACATTTGTCAATATGTTTGGAGATTTGGGGAGGGCTTCCATAATGTTTGCATTGATGTGGTGTACCTGTAAAATTAACATTCCATTTAATGTGTTACATATTAAATGTTACATTCCATTTATTATGTAACTGTGTGTTACAGTAAAGCTGATAAGATTAGATGTGCTGCTATTTGTTGTTAAGATGTTGACAATATATAGGCAAGACACAAAATACAGCTCTTACTGTACCAAATTTCGGGTTTAAACAGGCAGAATTACACCAAGGAGAATACTTCAGAAATTTCCAGAGAATTTACACTAATATTATTTGGAGAGAGAAAGACATTTGGCATCACTTTTCAGCTGAAATGGTATAGAATTTTTTGGTTTGTTTTGTTCTTGTTTGTTTTTTAAATATAGGGAAGATGGCGAAATGGATGTTATGGGGGGGAAAACGTGAGTGAGTAGAGGGTCTTCTGGATAGGAGCGTGGATAAGAAGGAACTTCTATCCTGGTAGCGTGCCTATTCAAATCCCTAGCTTTGTGCTACCAGCACACACTGTAGTGTTTAGGTCAATTTTTCTAGAAAATACACTGAAGGAGTGTTTTAGACCACATACTGCAAGCAGATGCTCCAAAGCACAGAAAAATGAGTCTGGAGCTCTCAGATAATAGGCAAAGCCTGAAAGACTTGCAGGAGAAAAAAAGAGAGAAAAAAAAAAAAAAAGTGAATCAATATATTACAAGATTATATTGTTCTGAGAGGAGAGAAAAAAAAAATCTTAGGAAAGCAATTTCATCAGCATTCATAGCACTAGGCAGAGGCTCAGCTCCCACAAAGCCAGCTCCAGAAATGACATCATTCATCCACCATGACATACTAGGCCACTCAGACTGGCACACAAACACCGAGCAGCTGCCCTACACAACTCCTGTTGCATATTTCCAGCAAAATAAAGCCTCTAGTCAGCGATATGAATGGTTATTCACCCATCTGCAAGAAGAAATTGGGCGTGCTAGGCAGCAAACAGCGAGCATCATACATTCACCGATGGGCAATGCTGTGATGGGGAAACCACGGGGAATTGTGTTGATAGGAAACGCGCAGAGATTGAGCTTCTGTTCAGTTAAACCCTTCGGTTCCACCGATGCCATGGACAGAGCTCACTTCCTCTGTGTAGCTCCAGATGTCCATAAAGGACTATAAAGATTTTTATTTTGCACGCCAAGCTTTCATTGCATGTAAACAAAGAACTTCCGCAGACCCACCAAGCGGAGCCTTTGGACTGCTGGAGGTCTGAGAGGAAGGGAACTCGAGCAGTATAGCGCTGGCTTCCCTCTCCTGCGTGCCAGGTGTCCTTGGAAGATTAGTTTGGGTTAAATGTTGTGACCATTGCACTCCTGCGGCTGCCTGTTGGGCCCTGGGATATGGTAAGCAGACATGTGTACTTTACACCAGTTTTAAAGTTTCTCTTATTTATATTTTCAGCCTAAAAGGGCCGTTGTTAAGGAATAGAGGAGTATAAAGGCATCTTTGATCCCCTGCCTAGTCTGAGTGAATTAGCTAAATTGTGAATATCTCGCCTCATTATTGTTCTTCATTGAGACAAGTACAACTGAGCAAGCTAGTAATTAATACAAGGCATCGTGGAAATGGTATTGTATTTCAGCTTCAAGTTGGTTATTCCAAGTAGCTCTTTTATTTAACCAACTCCTGGATAATTTTGTTCATTCCTTCTTTTCTTCCATCTTGAATCAGCATTTAAAGAGACATGTGGCCTCCAAGTAAAGTGTCTTTGGAAGGGAAATGTCTGTGTTTGTATGTGTATGCTCCTCTTCCTCTCTCAGTAAACATTGCTTTAGGGAATTGATTGTAGAGGACAACTAAGTCTTAACATTTTTCTTAATCTCAGATAAAATTCTTTATCCAATATTATTGTATGCATATGCTACATTTTGTAGACTAAAATGTTAATTTATCAATGCAATGTTTGAAGAAATATATCATGCTACTTTCAGGAAAGCATGAAATATTTTATTTTGGTCAAACAGCTGTTACTAGCAACAGTATTTTACCTGATGTGATTTGCTTTATGAGGATACAGTAGTGCCCATTTTCATTTTCAAAATCACAATTTTGGCTCTTTAGCCTGAAGAATCATATATCCCTGTATTTTCCCCAATATATAATAATGCATTCAAAAGCATGGAAGTGTGGTGCGTGAGGCAGCAATTTCCCTCAGTAAATTTTCCTGGAAAATACACTGTAAGTTAGACCCACTTTTGAAAGTCAGAATCATCAGTCATATTACAAAGAAAATTAGCTGAAAAATGTAACTGTTTCTGCAGAAAAGGTAAAATCACAAATTTGTCTTTATATGATGATGCAGTTAATGCATGATTCAAATAAATGTAATCAAAGCTCAGTCTTGTTTCTATGTTTCTTTAGTGTCCTTGCCCAAACCCAAGAATGTATAATTAAATAGAAGCCTGTGGATGGAAACCAGTGTACAGATGTTCCATGAAGTGCCTTGCTAAAACTTGATGGCCAAACTCATGTTAGAAGTAGAGAGGAGATTTGCCATCCTATGGGATGACTAGACACCAGGATGTGACCCAGCTGGGTCTCTGTGCATCTAGGGGGTAAAACTGGAACTCAGGGGTTTAACAGATCTAAGAGCAGTAGCCAACACCTCCAAGGAGGTCCGCCTTTAGTTAGGAACTGGGCAGGCTGAGGGTCTATTAAGATTTTAAGAGTTAAAGATTAAATATGAAGTTAAACTCTGTTAAGAGTTTATTTTCTCCAGAGCAGCACAAAGTGATCAATATGAGCAACAGGAGGTAGCCATAAATGCCTGTCAAACTTCCCATATAATATAATCTATGCAATTTGCTGTCCCTTTTGCTACTGTTAGTGCTTACCTCTTCATCCTAGGGGTGTGCTTTGTGTGGGGGGGTGTGAAATGCTGCCCTGTATCCACCCTCTAAATCCATGAAAGAGGCGTGAGGATTTAAGTGAATTCTTCACTATGAGTCAGGCATTAAATGGGTGCCCGGCGGGTTGTGGACCCTCCATCCTTGCAGTTGATCAAGGTGCTGAGCAACCTAAATGAAAGGCAACTTCAGAGCTGTTTTTGTAGGGACTAGCAATTAGAACCCTGTTTGGTATGAATGGGATTGTGTGGGTGTGGGAGCCCCAGAAGGAAGAGCGGGCAAAGGGCTGTAGGAATGGCTGTTGATGGCACCCAGATGAGCAGGTTACAGCACACATCGACCTGCAGCTTCTCAGGAGACCCACCTTGGGAGACAAAGGAGAGTGGTGAACTCCTCATGACTCACCGAGGTGGGACGGGGTGACTGGCTCTTCACTGTCCACTCCTAAAGACAACAAAAAGGCACATCCAGTAGCAGCACATCCAGCAGCCAGCCAAAAAAGAAGCGAAGAGCCAAGATGAGACCTGGATAGCTGGCGTCTCTTGTCCTCCATGTCACTACAAGGAATGAATCTGCATGCCTGAGTGCTGGCCAGACTGCCTGGTTCCCCACACCTTGGTGCTTGTGAGTATGTGGGTTGGAGGGAAGGAGTGAGCTCAGCACACTTCCCTTCTAAGCACGGCTGGGCTGGTGAAATGCAGTGCTGCAAGACTCTAGACTTTGCAGTAAGTAGGGTTTGGACCTGATGACCTCCAGAGGGTCCTTCCAACCTCAATCGTTTTATGATTCTAGGACTTAACTGCGGGAATGAGTGGAGTCTGTGGTCTCTCTTGCACAGGAAGTAAGATTAGTATATTTTGATGGTAACTTCTAGTCACAAATGTTCATCATCTCAAATGTCCACCAAGGTCCTCACTGTTAACACTTAAAGTTATTTTGTTTGTTTGTTTGTTTTTGTTTTGTAACATGAATTTGGTCACGCAGATTAAAAAAAAAAAAAGGCAGCATTCTGATGGTAAAAGTTATAGGTCAGTGTTCCTCTGAGGGATTATTTTATATTTTAAATCGTCTCCTAAATAATCCTACCCTTGAAAACATAAGGAAAAAATAGTTTAGTAGGTGGTTATGATCAGAACTCAATTCCAGGGTGCTGGGGTTGAAATATCTTCTCAGTCCTTGTTAAAGCAACAGTGCAGTTGTATTGCAAACCGTAGGGATTATGTGCCTACTTTTAAAAAAGTACACTGCTGGGAATGAGTTTCCCAATTCATGGACTCCATCTTGTTTTGTTATTTCTTCGCTGTGCTGAACTGACTGTATGAGGCTGAATCCACAAATAATCTTTCTCTTTCATCTCTTCTGTAATGCCCCATATAGAATCAAAGCACGTTACTCAAAAGCAGGCATGCCCATGAGGTCTTGTGCTGTTGAGGAGTTCTTGTTGGTTTGCTGGCTTGCTTTGTTCTGCTCAAGCTGCTGTGAGTCCTGGCATCCACCCCCTGCCCAGCCCTTAACTTTAAGAGAATTTTCCATTAAAGGAACCAAGCCATTTGTCATCCTGGGGATCTGACAACTAAATGCTGTGAATGCTTCTCTTCCCCGCATCTTAGCTTCAGCCTTCTCTGAATTTTTATAGCTACTATCATGTGCAATTGAACTTAACAGTGACAGAATTTGAACGTATCACAAAATACAAACACATTCTGATTTTTTTTGCTTTGGCTGCATTTTTGCTGACATTTCAGTCTGGCTAGTTTACTGATCTCTCCAGTGTTAAAAGTGTATTCTAAGTTTTGTTCTTGAGTTCTCCACTGCTTTACCATTCTCCTTTACTGTTTTTGGCTTTCCTTCTCATGATGGATAACAGAAACTGTATCTCATTTCTCCATTTCTTCTTATGCTCAAATTAGTCCCTTATTTTCCTATCGGGCTATCTTGTAGAAGAAAAAATTTTCTTCACACACCCATCTCTCCCTTAATATTTTGGTACTTTATTTCCTGTAGCTTGTATAGGCTGTAATCTAGTCCTATCTTGCTGACCTGACACTTGCATTTCTTCCCTTAAGAAGCTATATTGAAACTCCTTGTATCTTCCTTGGCCATCTTCCTAAACCATGTAATTCTGCATTTTTGAAATTCCCCACAAATTCATCCTGTTTTTATCACTTTTAAGGCCCTCTTTCACTGGCTATGCTTTCTGCTATGTTCATTCCCCACTCTCTGTAATTATGCCAGTCTGGAAACCATTTCTTCTAAAATTTCTTATTTATCTCTGTTATCTTACCTGTTTTCAGCTCTGGTGAGGCTGCACCTGGAGTACTGTGTGCAGTTCTGGGCTCCCCAGTACAAGAAGGACTTTGAGCTTCTAGAGAGGGTCCAGCGGAGACCCACAGAGATGATTAAGGGACTGGAGCATTTGTCATAAGAGGAAAGACTAAGTGAGCTGGGCCTGTTTAGTCTGGAGAAGAGAAGGCTGAGAGAAGATGTGATTAACGTTCAAGTACCTGAGGGGTGATTGTAGGGAGGATGGGGCCAGGCTCTTCTCTGTGGTGGCCGATGACAGGACGAGGGGTAACGGATGTAAGTTGAAACACAGGAACTTCTTTACTGCGAGGGTGACAGAGCTCTGGAACAGGCTCCCCAGAGAGGTTGTGGAGTCTCCTTCTCTGGAGATCTTCCAAACCCGCCTGGATGCCACCCTGTGCCACGTGCTCTGGGTGTCCCTGCTGGAGGAGGGGGGTTGGACTAGATTAGATGACCTCTAGAGGCCCATTCCAACCCTAAGCATTCTGTGATTCTGTGATCTCCCTGTTTGCTTCCATACTGTCCATTCTGTGCTTACTGAGATCCATGAAGCTCCTGCCTTCTTTTTTTTTTTTTTTTTTTTTTTTTTCCAGAAACTCTCCTTTCAAAAATTTATTCAATACTTTCTTTTGTAAGAATCTCAAGAATTGGAAATAGAAATCTTGTTAAATTGTAATCTGTGTTCAGTTACACTCGTGTATCATCAGTAACTCAAAGGGATTGAGTTCAGTGGCTTTGCACAAGTTTAAGAGTAAGATTTACCACAGAGTGCTTAGAAGAGGCAAAGAGCAGTTACCTTGAAGGGCCTTTTTTTGTTCCATTTAGATCTAGTGCTTAATGGCATTGCTATTACGATGTCTTTGCAAGATGTCTTATAAACTTTGAAGACAATTCTAATGCATGGCACTCAGTTTCCTTTTCTGAATAGCCGAGTTCAGCCTCACAAGGTTAAATGGTTGCTGACTGCTTTTGATGGCAGGTGCAATATAAAGCTCTTTCAAAAGCAAGGGTGTAATAAGCTGGTAGTTCCACCTGAAATGTTTGCAGATCATGAGACACATCTGAGATTGTAATGTCTCATTTGGCCATGATAGCATCAGTGTGAGTGTATCAAATACTTCATTCACATGATATTGGATCAGTAAGTCCTTCAGACTTGGTAGCCTGCCAGTGAGGCTGCCACAATCTGTGCATTCAAAAGCACTGTCCCTGAGTTTTGTCTGCCCCTTTCTGCACATCCCAGTGTATTAAAACAAGTTTATCTTTTTGGGTAGGAAACAGTAATCTACAGTGCTTATGAATTACTAGGTGCCATCATAGTCCTTTACTGATGTTGCCCAGTTGAATTTAGATACTACAAAGAATGGTTCTTTACGAGATTTAATAATTTAACTTTTTTTTTTCAGTAACAGTGCATCAATGTGTACTACTGATGAAAGCCAAGCAGAAATTAATGGCTGTTTGTGTTACAATCTCCTAATCGATACAATATGTTTTGTTGTTGTTGTTTCTCTGAGCAGGGTTTATATATTTTTAGGAATAGAGTAGGTGAGTCAGTAACAAGTTTTAGAAACACCGAGAAGATTTTTATACTCTAAAACAAAACCCAGACAAAAGCCAATGTGATCTGCTCACGTTATATTTACTGGCACTGCACGGCTTTCCATTGAATCATTCTTGATTTACACCAGAGTATCTAGTTTACAGTATCTTGGTTTCTAATGAACTAGCAATATGCCCTATTGCCAATTTGCTAATCAAAAGGCTTTTAACCACTCTGGCCTTTTACACAAAGTCATAAGAATACTTTTATTGCCGCCCCATGCCATAAATTGCATCATTTAAAATGTTGTACAGAGCTGTATATGCAGTTGAGTGGGATCCCTGAAAGCACTGATTCGGGCATAGTTGGCGTGATGGTCTCTTTTTGTTGTATAGGAGGAGTGCTTAATTAACACAGGAAAAAAAATCACATGGACTGGCTGAACAAAATCAGAAAATTTTCCATGAATCACTGGGCCAAAGGAATTTCACTTAGGGATAGGTATATTCTCACAGTCCTTTCCGCAGTACTCCCTTATTCGATCTGGTGCGAATAGCTCTCGTGTAACTGAATTCATGCTCTGTATGTGATCCAAGAAAGCAGCTTTGTCATCAGAGATCAATCTTAGGTCTGTGTCTAGAAGGTTTTTGTTTCTTTAAGGACATATTTTTCAACTAATCTATAAAATCAGCATTCTGATTTAAAATCTATAAAAACAGCTTTTTCAGCTAATCTATAATCTGGAAACATCCCTCCAGGTTCCACCCTTATAGTGGATAACTCTTTAAAAGATAACCTTGTCAAAGAGAAGAATTGCTTCTGTAAAAACGTTCCTCTAAAGGGATCTGTCTGATCGTGTGTGTCTTGATCTGGTATCCAAAGCTTTGATGCTTGCTATATGGTGCATGGTTGCATTTTGGCAGTGGTCCCTTGGTCTGGTGAATCCACCTAACATAAATTTCACTGGGAGTTTATCAGGACTAAAATCATTAAAGTTAAAGATTGTCAAAGCTGTAGGTTCACTACAAGCTCTGCTGCTTCAGACACGCAGCATGTTATTGGACCTGACAAAACTTTGCAAGGCTCCATGTGGAGGAGAAAAGCCAGGCACAATGTCAATAGCAACATCGGCATTAAGTTTTGAGTAAGTGGAGATAAAAGTCTCTCTTTTTTTTTGGGGGGGGGGGGGGGGCGGGGGGCGGTTACTTATCCTCTGAATTGCCTAGTTCAAATTGAGATGTGTCTGAGTTTGGAAACTTGGAGATTGAAAGATAAAACTTGTACTGTTTTCTAAGATATCTCCTGTCCCATTTCAAAATGCAGAGTTCTGTAGCATAATGCTGTATAGGCACTGGTTACAGAGAGGCAGGATATATTGGCCCGATTATAAATCTTAAGGATGTAAGTGCAGGATGATGTAGTGTGAAATTGTAGGTAGCTTTGTCTGAATCTCATGAAAACCAGATTAAATTAGCTCCCGCAGAAATACTTGCTGTCACAGGTAGATTGATTCCAGTGCCTGACCTGGCTCAGTAACCTGTAAACTGCAGCAGTTTGAAGTATTGATGTGTCTTCTATTGCAAAATGCATCCAGCGCAGCTGGTAGGAAGTGTCCTCTGGGGTGCACGTTCTGAGGGTGCCCTTCAGAAAGACAAAGGAAAATGGGAGCTCCGAAGTCCTCAAGGAAGACTGTAATCATCGCAGCCTGCAGAAGATGCTAGAACTAATTTTATGTAATTTCAGTGAGAGCTCCTTCTGTCAAAAAGCCAAGCCCAAGGAATACAGTATATTTTAACTTACTGCAAATATGGTTTGCGTTTGCAGAGATTTGAGGGAGTTATATAGATTCCCAGCAGATGCTATGCTGCCTTCTGCACTGATTACTAGTGCAGTATTTGTAACCCTATGAACTGTGGTCTAGTGGGCTAAAAAACAACAGTATGCCATATTGATGCTTCCAATGCGGAGCGTTCCATAAGCATAAGTAAAAAATGAAAAATAAAAATAAAAACAAATGTTTCCCAGCTTCTAAATAGCTCTTACATTTCTCTCTTCTTTCTTCTGACTTTTTTTTTTTTTCAAAGCACATGCATTCAGCACACTGGAAATGAGGCCTTTGTGAAATATGTCACCCTGTAATGTCTATTAAGTAAGGTCATCTACTAACTCGTCTTTTTCATATGCCTTTTGGAGGGGGGGAAGAGGCACATGGAGTGTTCAGAAACTTCCCATTTACCTGCTTTAAGTAAAATGAAAACAGAAAAGATTTATTAGGAAAGTATTTTTAAGAAAATATTTTAAGATGTCCTTGCTTGGTTATGTATTGGTTCTGTCGAAGTTCTTAATTAGGAGTAAGCAATAAATATTTTTCATTCCCTGCTTTGTTCCATAGAGCTCAGACAAGGATCTTACTCATCATACTGTACCATAAAAAAACGGTATCCTTTGGGACACTCAGAGAAAGCTGCTATGTTGCTGTTGGGATTTATATTACTTTAAGTGAAATCCAAAGTTTGATAGTGTTTTGATTTCTAACTTCCCTAGTCTTTTACATCATGTAACAAAGCACTTAAACTAATATTCCAGTTTGTTATAACCAGTTAAGAAAATAGGAATATCTGGTCTCAGTTATCAATCTACATTAACCCAGGCGAACTCAAGTGTAAGGACCCTCTAAGGACTGTATTGCTTTTTAAATCTTTGGAATTCCCTTTTGTGCTTTCTCTATTTTCTTTAAAGTTAGTTTAATTAGGCAAGATGTGTTTCAGGATACGTCAGAATACTTTCGAAAACTCTGAAGCAGTGATTTCCTTTTATATTTTATGATAAGCTCAAACGTAAATACTCCAAACATTTTGAATTTGCTTAACATTTCAGTTGTTACACATGGTGTCAAAATACTGTAGCTGTGCTCTTTTTCTTTTGGAAAGAGAATTAGAACAAACTGGCTCCTTACAGACTGTAGTCTCTGCATTATCACTGTATATACAGTTTCAAACCATGAGGATTCTGTTCCTCTCGGGAAGTCTTCTGTCAACTAGTGCTAAACCTTTTTCAGTGGGAGTCCATGCTGTGTAAAATGTATCACATTTCAGTGCTAAACAACATGTTAAAACCAGAGCAATTCATAATAATCTCCTTGAAGCTTAAGTCCTTTATAAACCTTCATCTGAGTTCAGCAAATCTCACCAGCAAAATACTCTGGCACTGAGACTAGTAGCGTGGCACTTCATGGATCTCTGACAATTCTGAAGTCATTTACAGCAGTTAGGAAGATATCTCCGGACTAACACTCAAAGCTGCTGTTGCTTAAGAGGATTCCTTAGTGTATTCCTTAGTGGCATAAAATAATAGCGGTAAATTTTCTTGAATTTTTGGCAGAGTGCAGCTGTGCATATTGTTCAACACAAATTAACTCAATCCATTTCATCCTTTATTTAAATATCTGCAATTTTATCTCATGCATCTTTGTCTAGAATTATCCACAATCCTGCAGTATTTTTTTTTTGCAGTTTGTTTGCAAGCTGTTACTGTGCTACTGTGAAGCCCTGCTAGATGAAGCAGAGTTGCTGTGATGCTTCTTATAATCCCATTTGCAGCAGAAATATTCAAATGAAGATATGTAAGTAATTATTTCCAAATATTTTGTCATCTATACTATAAAGGTCATGGTTTGCAATGAGCTTAGATTTTGGGCAAAGGTTTATTACCAAAGTTGATAATGTCAGTTGATAATATGGCTGTTTGGTACAGCCAAAATGAAAAAAAAAATGCAGTTAAAAACAAATTTTCTAGGAGTCTACAGTTAGCTTCTCTCTATATAAATCAGGCCAAGCAGTCTTTTCCTGTTAAGTACAAAATCTTGTCAGAGGGCTACACAAGTTAGGATCGAAGCTAATGTCTACTAATTGGCACCAATCTGTAGGGATCATTCAGTGCCAGTGTGAAGGCGTACAGCTTAGTCAGCAAGATCTGCTAATATCACATTTTCAAAGCATCGCTTTTCAGGTGTTCACTATCTTTTCAATATAATGATAATGACATTTTGCTTTGTGATATCATTGTGATTCTAGTTATAGATAATAAGATCAAGCGAAAAGCGAGTATCAACCTTCACTTAATATGCAAAATGTGTTTATATTGCAAAAATAAAATACTTTATCTCAGCAATATATTTTTTAATATGTATTTTAGTGAATAAAAATGTTCTTCTCACATTTTAGTAAAAGTGGATGAATGTATTGTTTCCTGAAACCCTCCCTTCTCCTCTTAAACTCTTTGGGACTGTCTGTAACATCAACTAGATGAGCTTTTGGCTGACAGCTTTTCAAAAGGGGTGTTCTGGTGGAAGACCAGGCCTGGAAAAGTTGTTTTATAAGTGGGGATCTCTATTGATGTTGGATTATTTTGCCACATGTGGTATGCAAATGTTCTGTTAATGAAGTAAATACAATTGTTTCTTACTATTTTCCTTTCAGAATAGGACAACGACACAAATTCTGAGCAGCAATAAAAGAGAAAACTCTATTACCAACTACAGGCAAACTATATGCAAATTTTAGTATCAGTATTGCTCTGTATAATTCCCCACGCACCATTTTGTGTTAGTACTAACATATTTAGACAATACAGGAATATATTTGTATATAGTCATGTCCTCAGAAAAGTCTGAAACAGGTTGTACCAAGTGAAACATTCTTAAGTGTTAGATAGGTTGCTCTTAACAGTGTCTGAAAAAGAAAGAAGTGCTGCTTCCTTTCTCTTTCATTCTTGGATTATTTTCCACTCCATTAGGACAAAGCTATTGCTCTCTATTTAAATCATATTTTGAAGGTTAATTGGAACTTATTGTAATGCATAATATGGTTCTCACTGAATGATGTAACTGAGGTTATTATTTTTTAAAAAAAAAAAAGTCCCTTCTGGCCCCTCCCAAATTATGTAAAACAGAAATTGTGTCCTAAGAAAAATAATTCTGCCATATTTTGGGCATTTGTCATTTTGAATGTGTCACTTTCAGTACAATAGTATTTTCTTTTTAAGCCAAGTGCTTTTATTTTTTGGATTCATTTTAATTTCTTATATTCCAACATACCGAAGCAGGCAAAGCAAAGAGGCAAACTCCCACAGTGTTGTCTTCAGACATTCAGAAACCTAATACAAAACCTTACTGGCTGTTAATATGACAAGTTTAAAGATAAATAGTAGGCATATCTGTAGGCCATATAATTAAAAATTTATGATTATAGTAAGAAATCGTGGGAAGCTTTTTATTTATTTATCATTATATATCTTTTCAAGTCATATTCTAGAATCAATGTCCTACAGCCTGTTCAATTATTCTCAAAAGACCTTCTAAAGAACACAAAATCTACAGTAGGGAAACAGAACTCTATCTTATCTGAGGAAGTCACCAAAAAAAAAACCCTATTAACAAAGAAGATAATGTCTAACCTTTCTCTAAAATAATGACATTAAGACCATTTCTATTGTGAAATAAATTCATATTGCTGTGGATCATTCCTTTTGGTTTCAGAGTCAGCGAGGAAAAGTCATTGGCTGTAAGGAAATAGTATAGGAGAAAATACTTAAAAAAAACCCAAGCAAGCAGGTTGTGAATCAAATTAAAATAGTTTTAAAAGGAACTAATTATGTTTAAATGGTGTATTTCCAAAATTAAATTCTTTACCATTTAAATACAAATTTCAAGCCATCTCTTTTTACTTAGTGATTTAGTTTAGTGACTTAGTGATTAATGGTCTGTTTAAATCAAGACAGAGATTAAGAGATCAGCCTCATAGTCCTTTATTAGTTTTATTCTTAATACAACTGCAAAACAACCCACAACTGCATGTCACATTAAGTAGTCATTCAGTGTATTGCTATATCAATTGTTCATGAATTATATATAAGAATAACATCTGTCCCGGGAAATTTGGGAAAGGATTTTGCTTGTGTCCACAAGCCTAACTGATGAAGCACTTTTTCTACATCACAGTCAGTTTTAAGATTCATATCAGCACTGTAGTTGCCCTAGCTAGAATGAAAGGCATTCAGGATAGTGTGGTTTCAATAAGGCATTCTCCAATATTCATACCATTTTCCACTACTAGCTGGTGCATGAGTTATTGAGATACAATTTGCAATACTTTTTGTTATTGTTAAGAGGAAATGGAGCCTGTTCATACTGAATATGCACTTGCAAAAAATGTAGGAAATTTGCTAACAGCCAATGTGACAATACTGAATAAAGTCAACCATGTTAGATACCTATATGGATAATGTCTTCCCTGCTTATTTACCAGAGGGAGAAGAAAAAAAGCATCAACTATTGATTTTTACTATTATTATTTAACACTGCACAATACTATTATATGAGTTGTCAAATTCAGTGATCAGAGACCCATGAACTCCCTTTTTTTTTTTTTGTATTTTTTTATGATTGTAGGGGATTGTGAGAGATCAGTCAAGGACTCATGCTAAATAGTATAATAATAACTGCTGATAAAAATCAGTATGCTTGATATTGGTTACTTGTGAAACAACATACAACACAAATATTCATTGCGTACGTGGTGGATTTTCTCTTCTGTGCATAGCATTTCCTGGGATTTCTTTGAGAAATAGCCTCATTGCCTATCCCATTAAATACTGTGTTTGTATCAAAAGAACGCACTGAGGCGTTTTCCAGAGCAGCTGATACAGCTGACCAGGACTCAAGCGTGGATCAGGATGTCACATTGTGTAACTCTCGTGCGAAGCCACCCGTTGATTAGAGTTGACAGGGAAATGCCCCTTGTTAAAAGCCATCCAATGGTAGCAGAAATGTGGCACGAAACAGGTTGAACATACGAAAGCTGCCTGTGCTCTGAATGTAGTCTGTACAATTGACAGATTAGTAAAACTGTGTGGGTCTTTTTTTTTCCTCCTTGTATTGTGCTTAGCACAAGCTGGAAAAATCCAGCGAGATGGTCATTTCCTGCTGAGTCAGAGTGCAGCAGAGCTGCTGGAGCTGTTTGTGGGGGGCCACAGGAGACTCTTGTGTTTCCTGCTCTCTGCTGGAGAAGAGATTGCAGTTTGCTTGGAGAAGCAGAAGTGATTAAAGAGCTTCTGTGAGATTTCTGAAGGGAAGTATTTTTATATGATTTTAAAACCATTCTTTCAAAACATAATTTATCTCCTTAACTGCTCTGCTGGATTTTTTTTTTTATATGTGTGTGTGTGTGTGTATGTGAATTTCTAACACTGGGAAATCTGGAGTTGCTAGAAGACATAGCACCTCAGAATGCTTAGATATATTTAGCGGATAATATTTGAAGTGCTTTAAAATTAACAACAGATCCGTAAAGATAACTCTGGTTTATGTTACAGAAATAATTTTAGTAGATGGGATTTCTGCAGTATATTTCTCTGAACAGAAATTGTAACATATGGGTATTTCCATCCAAACCAGATAAATTGGACAACTTCCTCTCTCTGAGAAAACAGACTGAAGGGTCTCCCAGATGGTGTATTCACTCTACTAATTTTGTTCCCTCCTTCCCACCAGTTTTTGCCTGTTTGGAGAATAGGCATTTCTTGTCTTCCCTGTGAGTGAACCTTCACAAGAGGTTCTTCTTGAAAAGTAAGTTTCTCTGTATTTATTTATTTATTATTTCTGTTTATTTTCCCCTGCTTCTATTCTTTAAATACACTTGGCTTGCATGTAGAGGAAAGTCTTTCAAAACCCTTGAAAACATCACATATCATGAAGCACCAGGGAGATATTTTATGCAAGTATGTGAGTATTTCACATATAACTTAAAATTCAATTCTCAGGAAAAGAAAGATTTTTATATAAAAAAAAGGTGTGAGTTGAGTAGCAAATGGATTCCTTGATAATCCTGGCAAGGATGATATTCTGCTAGTGAGAGGACGAACAGATATCCCATCTGCTTTGCCCTCTCAGCTTTCCTGAGGTCTGGTATCCGAAGAGTTTCATCTGCAGCTAACAATTTCTAGCTTATTATGCACCATTTGTGTATGCAGTAGTTGATGGATGAGTGTAAAGAGTGGCCATCACATGGTGCAAGTCATTCCCCTCTCACTCGGTGACCTAAGGGAGAGCCTATGGCCTGCAAGCCAGCAGTGGTTAGTAGCAAACTGAGCAAGCACCAGTGGCTCGTCAGGCTTGTGCTCTCTCTGGCCATGCGTGCCAGCCTGCTCTGGTTTTAGTCTAGTTATATGAGGAGCCTCCTCTTGCTTGTCAAGGAAATATACTCCCTATGCTGTTAAGTCTGTGTAAAGCCCCCTTCTAGGACTGCCCTGCAGCGGCCAGCTGGAGACTGCTGTTTTTTCCTGTCATCTGCCTGAGTTACTTCTCCATCATCAACTTTACTCCCTTTCTGGCAAAACGGTCCAAGTCAAGCAGAGGAGACAGTAAGGTACAGGTCAGCCAAGGAAGGAAAAGAGGAAGTCCAAACTGGAGCAGCATTAGGAATGCTAAAGAAATAGGAATGGTGGATTCACTACTGCAGTCCTTGCTTTGACAGGACCAAGACAACTGTCGAGATTTTGTTGTGAAAGCTGCTTTGAACTATGTAATGGCCACAGGAATTAAAACTTCTGCAGCCAGATTGTGTTGATTGTGGCAAATACATTCTATGGAAAACAATAGCAGAAAGTAGCTAGGCTTTCTTCTAAAATGTATTTGTATTTTAAATGAAAGAATAATTACCAGGGAAAGATGTTTCAGTGCGTAAGTAACAGTCAGCCTGATTCTTCATTCAATAAGAGACAAAGCTTCCCAGACAGATCATGTAAAGTGGGATAAGAATACAGAAACATTGAATTGTTGAATAAGAAGGATTGGAAGGGTCCCTGGAAGTTCTATCCCCTTGTTCAAAGCAAGGCCAAATTCCAGCTTAGAGCAATTTGCCCAGGCTTGTATACTGTCAAGATTTCAGTATTCCTGACAAACGTCATAACTTTGGAAAGAATAAACCCAATGCTTTAAAAACAGACTGTGGGACCTCGATTTAATTTCAAATCTTTAGGCATTTTTTAGTTCTGTTCTCTGGATGCCAAAGCCCGAAAGAGTTGATGAAAATTGCAGGCCAGTATTAATAAAAGTACCAAAATTAATGGGGTATTTGAAAATGTGATAGGGAAACACTTTCACGTGACATCATGTAATAACGTAACTGGAAAAGAGAAGAAGACAGAACATGAACATGCAGCTCAAAAAGGTGCCAGTTTTCAGTTTCAGGCCTAACAGTGACAATGGATATGAGGAAGGAAAAAGAAAGAAAAGCTAAAAGGCAGAATCACCCAAAAATGCAACAGGACTGAGGCCCTCAGGTAAAGAATAGGATTCAGGTAAAGAATAGATAATGCGGGAGTAGCACTAATAAGGATTAATGGTTGCATTTTAATTTTTCCAGGGAAACATATATAAATGCAGAATAGTGAGCATTAATGAAACCATAAAATGTAAGGAGAAATTCAACATCTGACTTAGCCAAAGAAGAACATATACAAGCAATAATGTTTAATACTTATATATTTTGAAGAGACTATGTGAAAAGAGGGGCATGGTGAAAGTAGTTCTTTCTTGTACATGCAGTAAAATACATTTAAAAATAATTTGCAAAATAGCTCAAGACAGAAACCAGAATAACAGGATCACTGCTTTCTTAAAATTAATAATCCCAATTTACTACTGAGCAAGACAGCAAGAGTTGTGACTTCTTATCAGTAATGCAAGAGTGGCTAAATCAAGAAAATTCTGTCAGTTTTCCTCCTGTCTTTCCTGAAAAGTGCATTTAGGCATAAATGATAAATGTGTGAATAGAATTGTTTGGAAAGTGGTCTGCTTTTTGTGAAAACTCGGAAGTATTTGTTAAAAAGATAAACAACAAAACACAAAGATTTTCAGTGTGGGAGGTATCAGAGAAAGGTCACGATTTTCCATGAGAAGCAGACATCCTGTCTGGAAGGTGTCTGGCTAAACAATAATCTAGTTTTATGTCATAGGACAATGCTTGCCAGCCTTAACTGTGAAGTATTTGCATGTTATTCTAATTCACTGCAGGTATGGAAAATTAATGATACTTTGAACTTTAAAAGTTCAAAGCCATAGCTTGCTTTGTTGGCTCTGCTTCTGCTTTTTCAGTGATGCTTTTCCTTTTGCTTCTCACTTTTGCAGTGGTGCTTTGCCCGCCCGTAGGTTGGCATTTCCCTTCCTAGGTCCATTGTGCGGCTTTCCCATCCTGGTAAGTTAGCATGTTGTGACCTTTACGTGTGCCTAAAAGTCATTCAGATTATGATATTTGGAATGAAGTAAAAAGAGTTCTATAAATGAATAAGGAAACACCAAGTGTGACCGAGGATAAAAGATAGATTATAAGAGCTGTAAAAGATCTAACTTTTGTCTCTCGTAAAATGTTTAGCTTGTACATTCTGAGGATGCTGGAGCAATCTTTTTGTGGTTGTGTAACATAATGGACACACAACAAGTATAGTAACAATACAAATAATGAAAATAATTGTAAGGCAGAGATAGAAACTTGAAGCACTGAAGAAGCTGGAAAAGTTTTTTTTAAAAAAAAAGTAGAATGGAGAGGAGCCCGTTTTTTTCTTTACTGTGTTACTAGCCTATATTGTGCAGGAAGACAGATAATAGAATTTTTTTTCAAGGATAGGAGGAACAAGAGACCCATGAAAGAGACATTACAGTACCTGGTGGATAGCAGATGAAATTTCTTGACAGAAATAGCACATTGCTGAAAAGAGAGACTTTTCTGTTGTTCTCAAAAAAGGACAAATACCTGGATGCTAGGAGTGAATAAAAATTTCCAAAGGAAGACAAAAAATACACGTTTTAGTAAATGTAAAACAAACGTTTACTAAAATTAATAATGAAGAAACACAATTTACTTTTCTTCATATTCCATTGGCCTGCATTTTTTTGCAGGCAGAGGGAGCCGGACGAAGCAGCTGGACCCCAGTACTAGACCGCTTCATTCACAGTGCTTAGAAATGGGTTTAAGAGTGTGCCCAATGCAGTGCAGTACCCACGGTTCTGAGAACACAGGTGCTTGAATTTAGGAGAGGGAGTCGCACATCAGTGATTAGATTGCATCCTCTGCTGAGAATGTCATGGGCTGAGGGAGTCAAAGCTACTCGTAAGTTTAAAAAAAAATGTGTGCAGAGTGAAGCAAATTTTTATCATCTTGACTGCAATATATACCTCATATGCCACAGAAAAAAAACTGTAGGTGAATGGCCTTAGAGAAGAATACCTTGTAAGTATTCCTAGCAAGAAGAGTTAAGCTTTTAAAAAGCTCCTTTGTTTCCCCTTCTACAGCTTTTTTTCTTTCTTCTTTCTTCCTTTTTTTTTTTTTTTCCCACACAGGAATTCCAGCTTATCTTTTTTACATGGATGCCTGGCTTGGAGTAGCGGAATTATGGTACAGCATCTCTAGCAGAAGCTGAAAATGGATGACTCCTCCTGATGCTTTTTGACAATTTCATCTCCTCCTTTCCTGAAAGACATGGGTGAAATGAGTATCAGGAAAAAAAAATAAAAATCAGTCCAAGTGACATAATTGTCCATTGACTCCTCTTGCCGCAAGTCCAAAAACGATCAGAAGAAATGGCCGCTCAATCAGCAGAGGAGTCTGTGGAGCCCCAGAGCTCGGATGAGCTGGAGTGCAAGATCTGTTACAACCGCTATAACCTGAGACAGAGGAAACCAAAAGTGCTGGAGTGCTGTCACCGAGTATGTGCCAAATGCCTTTGCAAGATCATAGACTTTGGAGACTCTCCTCAAGGAGTCATAGTGTGCCCCTTTTGTAGGTTCGAAACCTGTCTGCCAGATGACGAGGTTAGTAGTCTTCCTGATGACAACAACATCCTTCTGAATTTAGCTTGCGGGGGAAAGGGGAAGAAGTGCCTGCCAGACAACCCAACAGAACTGCTGCTGACCCCCAAAAGGCTGGCGTCCCTCGTTAGTCCTTCTCACACCTCTTCCAACTGCCTGGTTATAACGATCATGGAAGTACAAAGAGAAAGTCCCCAGACCCTGAACGCAACCCCTGTGGTGGAATTTTACAGGCCTGCAAGTTTTGACTCTGTTGCAACTGTATCGCACAACTGGACAGTGTGGAACTGCACATCTTTGCTCTTCCAGACTTCAATTCGGGTGCTAGTTTGGTTGCTAGGTTTGCTGTACTTTAGCTCCTTGCCTTTAGGGATTTACTTGCTGGTATCTAAGAAAGTCACCCTTGGGGTTGTCTTTGTAAGCCTTGTTCCTTCAAGCCTTGTTATTCTTATGGTTTACGGCTTCTGTCAGTGTGTTTGTCATGAATTTCTAGACTGCATGTCTTCTTGATAACAAATAACGGTGAAGTAAGATGTGTTGCCATCTATGTAGCATCGTTGATTTAGCCTTTCTTAGTATTTTTATTTATTCATATTATTATACATCCCACTAAATGAAAGTTTTATGGTCTTTTTATTTCTATTTGATTTTTGATTTGATATTTATGATCTTCTCAGGTTTTTTCTTTTCCTTTTTGTTTTAAAGCTAAATAATGGAAATAAAATCAATGCGCTGATTTTAAAAGGCCATATTGTAGAGAGGGATCAAGCAAAATTGCCAAACTTGGTGCCTGCTGCACAGCCCTTAGTCAAATAAGTAACCATTTGCCTTCTGTTGGCCTCCTCACATGAGTTAAGACTGCAGGATCAGTCCTGGAAGAAATGAGTATAACGGGCACCCTGTAGGTCAAAGGACAGCATCTCTCCATCCAAAGCATCTCATGCTTTGAAATATCTGTTATTTTCATCTGCTAGTGAATGAAATCACTTTCTTAGCATATATAAAAAGAATAAGCAACATTACCATTGCTTCTTCCAGTTCTTATTACAGCAGAAATATTTGTGGGAGACCAATGATTATGAGTTTTCTGCAACTTGGGCATGAGGAATATAATTTCTTCCCCATGCTAGACACAACATCCAAAACACTTTCCCCAAACTGGTGCTCCCACTATTTCCCCCTATGGTTGCAGCTCCCTCTGAGTTACTCCTAATGATAGGAACTTTCAGGGATCCAGCTTTACACTTCCTCTCCTCTGGATGCACTTTTATTATTTATTTTTTATTTTTTTAATTGTGTGCATCCACCCTGGGCTTCCCCTCACAGGTCCAGAGCTCTGCAGACTTCCCCAGCTGCATCTTCCTCCTTCTGAGCACTTCCACGTCCAGCCCATGCGCCCGCCTAGCGAGGGGCCTCGCTCATTTTGTGCACATCTGCTCTCTGGTAGATGCAGGGGAGATTTTCCCTTAAGTGACTTTAGCGACCAACATAGATCTCTATCCTCCATCACTAGGAAGTGGACCTTTGATGATTAATACAAATTTCAGAAGAATTCTGAATTCATTACCTTTCTTTTTGCTGCTTTCTGAGTTCACAGAATGAGCATAATCAGGAGGTACCACTACTTTGAGAAGGATTCTGTTTAATGCAAAATGCTTCCGAGTGTTGAATACCCAGAACTTCATCTGTCACCAGAGGGAGATCATGGCACTGTATGTGCAGAAATTAGTGTAATCTGATGGGTTGCGTTCAGAGGAATCACTGGTTTGCCTTTTCTCAAGTAGAACCAGGCCGTAAAAAATTTATTTGTGTGTTCAGGATATTTCTTAAATGAGTGGAAGAACACAAAAAAAGACATATTTAGTGTTTATGTGCAACTAGGTCTAGTCAGTGCCATAACTAAAAATTCATTTTCCTGTGCACAACAGAATAAAAAATGACAGGGAGCAGCTGATCAGTGCAAACAAGGCTTTTGGATCAGGCACAAGGTTTGGTATTTTCAGTATTGTGCCAGGAGGAGAAAGGAGTTGAGGTATGAAGACTAAAAGCATGGCCTAACAATATTCTCAGAGCATATTAATGTTGATAAAAATGAAAATTGCCAGTGGGAAAAGGAAAGCATTAAGTGGCTGTTGCGTCTATCCAAAAGACTTGAAGTCAAGCTGGTCTGATTTTTGTAGATGGTACATGTAATATCAACAGTTTTCTGTCCTGTTACAAACATACGAAAAATGTTGAAATCTAAAGGTCCTGCTTTCATTGACAGTTGAGTTTATAATAGTGCACAGATAGATATACGTGTAGATGCACATATGCAAGAAGAAAACATCTAGCAAGATTATAGTTTTCAAGTGTATGAAGTTACAGAGCTATGTACTGAATGGGTAAAGGTAACGTTTTAGTCTTTTCTGTAATCACTTGCTAATGATTAGAACTAAAATATTTTCAGAATTCCTAGAAATGACTATTCCTAAGTAATTGTTTTTAATGCTCGTGGTAAAGTACATGTGGTTAGAAGAGTTATCATCTCCAGTCTTGGTATACTGCAAGGTGTGACCGATCTATGAACTCATAAATTTTGAGCATCCAAACACAATCATGTCAAAAAAAAAAAAAAAAAAAGAAAGAAAACTATGGTTTTTTAGTACTTCATAACTTTGGGAAAATATGTATTTGTAGTGTTAGGGGATTTATATACTTTAGGGTTTGTTCATTATGTCTGAATATATTATCTCTAAATAAAGGGCTGGCTGAAAGAGAAAGTAGGTTCTGAAACTGTGTGACACGTGTCTTACCTCTGCACAACATGTCTGCACCTATTGTCTTTTCCTGGATGTTTTTATGTTTTTACTGTTTTTTTTTCCAGGTTAATGATAATTTTCTCAGCTCGAGCACCAGATGTTTTCTACTCCATTATAAGACATTATAAGATGGAGCCTAGTCTCCATTTTGTAATGTTTTAAAATGAAGCCTAATTTCAGCACTGTAGCAGTACTAGTTGACACTGGTTCACTATATCTAAGACTTCTATATCTAAGACTGCTAACCTGTTAAATTTACACTGTTATTTTAGACTGTGCCACAATACTAATCCTCTCAAAAACGTGAGAGTGCAAAAATGTATTGATTAAATAGCTATTCTACTGCTTAGCCATATTATTACAGCCAAGACCTTGTAAAATTCCTCTATGACTTATGATATGGCCATAGAGAATTAGCCAGCAGGTCTAAATCTTAATTATTTGTGAAGACAGAAGAAAATATTTGCTCTGTGACTGAGGCTAAAAGAATTTCAGATATTACTTCTTCTCTCTCTCTCTCTCTCTCTCTCTCTCTCTCTCTTTCTATTTCTATTCTGGACCATCCAGAATTCCTAGAACTGAAACCCCATGGTTCTTGTCTCATTGGCAGTGAAATAATTCTGCCAAATTCGCTGTTACTCCTGTTTCACCCAGACACGTAACTCACAAGGTGCAAAGTGTTGTTGACTCATGACCACAGAATTATTTTAGCCCAAATGAGGTGTTTGTTTTGTTTTTAATTCCTGCCTCCCCTATGGATATGGACTATATCCTCACTAAATGCTAATTTCCAGTGCGATATGCTGGTGTCACCTAAGGGCTAAGGCTGAATGGTGAGTGGGAGCCACTGGACCTGTATTGAAAGGACATCCTGAGCTGGACCTTCACCTGAGCAGGGCTCCAAAGGGAATGGAGCTCTCGTTGAAGTGTGGCTGAACCTAGAGCCCGAAGATGAGGTGACCAAGGGCAGGTTACAGGGAAAGAAGACGATGAGGGAGGTAATGGACTGTGCAGGAAGCTTCAGGGCTGTGACTTGGGAGTTGAGGGGGAAGGGAGCAGGGTGTGGGGCCAACAGCCAAGTTAAGGGACATCTGGACATCTGCAAAGGTGAGGAGGGGCTATGGGATCATAGGCAGGATCTGGCTGAGAAGCAGAGGTCTCTGCCTGGGAAGAGACTGTCCTTTAAAAAAAAAAAAAAAAGGAAAGTCACGTGGTACTGCTAGCACACTTGAATGTTTTTACTTTCTAAACGAGAAAGTATTAGACTTTATAATTAAAAGATGTCTTTAGATTTGGGCATATTCCCTCTATGATGCCATTTAAAGATCTTGATCTTATAAACAGGTTTGACCAAAATAAGGGCTCATGTCTGTGTTAGCTGCATTCGGAACTCTGTCCTACTGTATTAATTATAAATCTGCAAAACTAGGTATACTAATATAAATTACTTAAATTAGGTGAAATATTGTCCTCATAACAGTGCTGGCATGCTTCAGGGTGGCCAGGCGTCCACGATATGACCATGAATCCACTGTCTTCCCGATGGGCTTTATAACCAGAAGATCCAAACGAGTCCAATAGTACCCAGCCAACCAGGCAAGCGTAGTACAGGAAAACAACGCTGAGTGGCCACACGTCACCCAAACCACACAAAGGGGAACCGAGGAGGTCACAGGAAGCTGGCTGGTTTTGTGCTTGAGGGGTTTTCCACTTTTAGGGTACAGAACTATGGTTTTTCTGGGTTTTGTTGTTGTTTTGTTTGTTTGTTTTTTCCTGGGGTTAGATTCATCTCACTTAAAAGTGCAAATTTCCCTTGGTCACTTCACTGTCTTAAGTAGCTCTTGCTCCCCGTTCCAGCCCCGGCCACTTTTACCCATGATTTTTCTGCTGCGCTGAGACCAAGGCTTTATGCAACTGCAGGTAAGCAGCATTCTGAAATGAAACAACTCTTTCTGCTACACTGAGTTTGCAGTTCAGTCCAGAAAAGTGACACTAAAACCGAGAAGATGCCAAATTGTAGCCAGGATGTGAGTGAGTGGGATGCAGAGGATTAAAACACTTTAAATGGATTCTGACAGTTTTGGTGTCAAAACAAGTAAAACATATGACTACATATGACATACGACTATGTCTTGTCTTGTCTGGTTCAAAACTAGCAAGGGTCTGTCCCAGGCCCAAGGACCACGACGACCTGATGTCCTCCCCTGTGTTACCTGGGACGGTCTCTGGTAGTTCACTTGAATTGCAGTTCTTGATATGTTGTATAGCAGCTGTAAGTCACTATTTCATCTTCCTTTTCAGATGGATGAGTGTTGCACTCTTAAAACAGGTTTATTTTAGCTATTTTAAAGTTTCTCCAATTTTATTACAGAATTTCTTCCTATTTTTACAAGGCAAGATGTAATCCCCAATGCCTGAACTATTTGTTTTAAATAGTTCAGTGCCTTTGGGGAAAAAAAATGAAGGAGAGAGAGAAGTGGGAATTGTGGAATCATTTAAAGGCATTTGAAGATTTGAAAGAGACTCATCCTTTTTTAGAGTCAGCTTTTATATTAGCAGATTAAGTGTTATCCTTTGTGTACCATCAGTAAATAGTTAGTGCCGGTGATTCCTCAGGGAGTTTATGGGTTTGTCAGACTTTAGGCACAAAACCTCCTACTCTATAAAGCACCATTCTGCCTTTTGCATCACTTTCCCATATCAAAAGCTGGATCTTCACAGCTTAAAGATCCTGGCATAGAAAATAAATCCGTAGCAGTCTTTACCTGTGCAAATGCAGGCTGGCACCTGAAAACAAGGTACTTTAAACACACTACATTTTTTTATGACTAAAGGATTAGATTTTTTTAATGGCTGGATTTTATGCTTCAATAACAGTTGCACAAGATTGAGTTTGATCCTTTAGCAGTCTTAGCCATCGTCCTGACAGTAATGAAGCTTTCAGTCCTAGACCTTAAACAAGGAGGAGTCATTGTGTAGTTTGAACTGTTAGCATAAATATCAGTTTAAATCAAATTTCATTGTGTTTGGCAACACTTCAACCAAAATTGTCTTCTAGAATTTCTGACTCTTTCTTGTGTTATACAATGTGGTTTGCATTTAAAATAAAAATGTATCAAATCATAGAAATCAGAGATATACAGAAAAAAAAAGCCTAGTAAATCATTTTTTTTTTCCATTTCCTCAGCATCTTAGAAATGAATGCTTTGTCTAGTCTGATTTTAAATAACTGAAGTGATGAGGCCTCCACCTCTTCCCTTGAGGGAGTTCTCAGCCATTTAACAGACATCTCTGTTAGGAAATGTTTTCTTCATGCGGAGCTTTTTTTTTTTCTTTTTCATAATGTAATGCCTTTATTCAACACCCACTCCTTGAATTTGTATAAAATCTGTGAAATGTATCATTTTTTTTTTCTCACAGCTTTTGATAATTCATAATCTGTGTTGCTCAAGTAACATGAGAGAGAAGCAACCAGTTTCTGAACAGCTAATCTTTCACTGAGATGGTAGGCCACGTATCAGTAAAACATATTCTCTGGTAAATCCCAGCTGATGCTTCTCTCCACATTAAGGAGTGAAATACGTTAAATGGAAGTGAAGAAATACGTTCTCCCGAGGGCGTTTGTGGCAATATCCTGAAATGTCAAGAAGTGCTGAGGCAAGCAGCATAGTTTCATTGGTAGAGCTTTTTCTTCTAGAAGAGAAGACTACCTCTTTTAGTAGAAATATACTTAAAATATAAATAAAATTCTATCTATAAGGAAACCTCTGTGAGAGAACTGTACCATGTCAGAACTCTTACCTTACTAAGAGACAAGACTGGACTGAGTGCCAGCTACTGCAAGGCAGTTTCTGCTGACAATTTAGCCCAGATGAAAAAATTAATCCAGTTTTAAAGACGAAAGTTTGGAAAGACAGCTTTGAGAGTATGTCTCTGGGATCAGATTTATGCATGAAAATTGACACATCTTGACAACAGAAACACCGTGTTTCCAATTTAATTACAACATCTTTGATAATCCTCTGGCTATCTCAAATGACATGAAGGAGCAATGTGACTAAGGTAATCTTAGATGAATACACGTACTTCATACGGCCTTGCGTTCAAAAGATGGTTACTTTACAAAGCAGTACTATACATTATAAAGAAACACTGAAACTGGCTCATGGAGAAAGATCTGGCAATCCAAAAACTGTCTAACAGCTTTTGGTGGGAAATGCATGCAAAATAGACACTGATGCTTCTTCCAATACACCTTCTTGTGTGTGGCACTACGGAGCTTGGAAACCTCTTGAGTTTGTGTTTTTTTGTGGTTTGTTGTTTGGGGTTTGCCAAAGGAAATATATAACAGGAGCTTTATGAAAGGAGCTTGATTTGCTGTAAGCTTGCCTTCTACAGCTGTCTTTTTTGTGGGGAGAGAGTGATTACAAAGAAAAGGAAAGTCACAGTGTAGAGTTTTCTTTTTGTTTGTTAACTTTTGTTTCGGGAGCGGAACAATGATATACAGCATAATCTTTCAGACACAGAAACTCTACCATGATAGAAAAAGGCGAAAGTGTAACTATTACCATCTGAAATAATGAATTACTGTGTAAAAGTAGTTGTTTCATTCATTAAAAAAATAATTTTTCAGTAACAATTTGTCATGGTAAGAATGTTTATTAGTGCCTGGATTTGGAGGTCTTAGATTTCCTTCCTATTATTCACAGCATCACTTTAAAAATAGATAAAAAGTGAGTATGTGTTAGTATTTCACAGTGTTTTAACCATATAGGACACAATACTTTTGCCTATTACATGAGAATATATTTTCCTTAAAGGAAGATTATAGAAAACTAAACAAAAGGCAGATTTTTTTAAAGTGATCACTCAACCACATATGTTTAAGATAAAAGAAGAAAGTGTATGAGAGAAATCAGCTTTCTGATTTCCATCCAGATCTCAGGAGATAGTTGCAGATTTTTGAGACCTGAGTTGTGAGCTAAACGTACTCTTAGTTGAGACTAAACCATCCTTGGAAAAAGGTGTACAGTCTTTGTCTATTTCTAGTGTAGAGATGAAAAAAAAGGCTTTTTTTCTCCCTATTTTTTTCATTAAAATATTAAATATTTCTTTTCAGCTTCATTTTTACCACATCAGAAATTCAGGCATTTTGAGAGAAGAGGCAGCTTTTTTAAGTTCAGCCCATAGTGCTCAGCCAGCAGGCTTGTCACCTCCAAAGAGGAAAATGAAAGAAGCCTAGACCTGAATTCTTGGCATGTTCAGAGCTAAAGAGCATCTCTTCCACATCCTCAAATACAGAAAATATCAGAAATTGCTTATATACAACACAGGGAGGAAAACTAATCCTTCTTGTCAATGACCTAAAGACAAAATATTCAGTAGTTGGTTTTATTAAAGGTTTTGGGAATTTGACTTGGGACCGAGCCTCTGTTATGACAAGGGGAATGTACATCCCTTATAACTCAGCTTCCCGTGTTTATATATCTCTATAGCAACAAGGCAGGGAAGCCTGGGAAAGGCGGCTCTCCCAAGTGTTGTTTAATGACGACATTCAGAAATGCTTCTGGAAAGATGCTACCTGCCAGCTGTATATCCTTGTCTGAAACTTAAATCACTGCTGTGGCCTTGGCCAAGGAGATAACAGCTGAATCATTTGATGCCAGCCACATTCAAGAAATCTTCCTATATAGTAAAACTGTACATTCCCAGGTGTTTCTGGGTATCCAAAGTAGTCTGGAGGAGTGAGTTTGGTAGAACAGCCTCATGGATATTATGGAGTAGGCACAATAAGGAGGGAAGAAACCTTGTGTTCCCATTAATGGGAACAAAGCATTTAATTCCCAGACCAGTATACTGCGTATTTACCCCAATGTAAGTAGTTCATAGTGCATTAAGTGTTCTTGGCTATGCAATGCTTTGCCCTGGTGGTGAAACATAACCAGCTGTAATGAGGTTGGGTCAGATGATAGCTCTCTCTTTAATAGGCCAAATTACCTGCTTCAGCTTTACTCTTATCTTTTGCTTTTGTCTGTATTACTATTAAAGGGCATTCTCTGTGTGAGCTCAATGCCTGTGGGAATGTGACCTTTTACAGTAAGGACTGATCGGTAGCACTGAAACAGGTAAAACAGGATAGCAGGATCCTGCAAATTGCCGGGCTGCTTCCCTGCCGTCCCAAAGGGACTTCCTTGCACCTTAGTTTCTAGTGTTTACCATCTCCCCAGTCTCCCTTTGCTGCCTTTACCCACCTCACTATTATATTTCTTACAAATAACTGTTGCAGGGATGTTCAGAGTTCTGCGCTTTCCACTTAGCTTCTTACATGGTTCTCTTCATAATTCCTTGCATCTTTGAACAAGCTATAAACTCCATATTGTTAGACTAAACGATGCTGTAATGGGACCTGATTGAGTAATTCAGATCAAATATTTTATATGATCAGTTTAGACCTTCCTTTTTCCTGCTTGCAGAGTATCAAAATGAAAATCACCGTTTCCTGAAAATGTTTAGTTGTTGGTTTATTTCTTTAACTTAATGCCTTTTTGAATGTTTGTCTTAATAGACAAATATTGTAGATTACAGTAGTCTACAAGAAATTGGGGTGGTGTTTGATAGATTTTCAACAGTGTGAGACCCAAGTACTTGCAATGCCTAAACATTTGTGCCCAAAATTGTAACTTTGCTTTGACATTTGTGCAATCAAAGCTCATACACTCACGGAAGATGGACTGTGGAGGTTTGAGGCAAACCAGTTTTAAATGTGAATGTCTATTCTTAAGGGAAATGTAACTGCGATTTTGATCCACTCAGAGTCCCCAGGTTTCTGACATGCCAAGGTGAGAAGTGTATGGTGTCACTTTTTTGCCAGTTCTGCAACTGGCTTTCACAAAAACCTGTATCACAAACGGCACTCTTCCTTGAGCTTTTGCCACTGGACTGCATGGCAAACTACCGCAAACCCACCGAAAAAACAACAGCAACAAGAAAAAAAAAACAGCATGGAGCAAACAGGATAAAAGGGATTTTGTGGCTCCAGTATTTGACTAATCAGGAAGGGTAGGAACCCAAGCTGGGGGGGAGCAAGGGAAAATGGGCGAGCAGGAGCCAGGGCTGCATGATGGTGGGGACAGAAATGTGTAATGAGCAGGGGAGGCTGTGCCATGGGGAGGGGAAATGTGAAGGTGGAGGCTAATGTAACCTCCACTGACATCCAGAGGAAATGCTCTCGACATATGAGAGCAAAGAGACTCTTTTTGCTTCTGCCTTCATTAAGGAATGGTCAACTGTGGGTTATGGATAGGTGAGAGAGTCACTGGTTGTTGGAGGTTTTCCTGTTGGATAGGTCAGATGAGCTTCGTCTCAACTAAAGAAGCTGATAAAACTGAATGAATGCTATGGGAATTACTGAACAGTGCAATTTTGGCTCTCTCCAGTTCCCCTGATCAAGCCATTTGTATGCTAAAGGTTTGTAAAGAGGGGGAAAACAGAAGAGTTTTATCAAGAACAAATCCCGGGAGTCTGATCTCCTTCCACAGCAAGGTAATAGGCCTTGGCATTTAGGAAAAAAAGTGTATGTCCTACATCTGGGTATTAGTAAGGGTTTTGATACTAGCTCAGAAAACAAAATCTAATAAACAAAGAATAAAAAGGTATGAAACTACTGCAAAGTATCAAAACTGGATATTTAACACAAGATCATCAAATGATGACTAACAAAATGGAAATCAAATTGGTTATTCTCCTCAATAATGGCCACGTGTAGGTCCAATATTTGCATTACCTAACCTGGCATTCAGGATATATATATTAAATGTGGAATGTGGAAACAGCACTGTCCAATGCTCCCACGAGTAGTTTGTCTCTGCTTGAATAATTGAAGATAATAAAGATAAGAGTGAAGATAAGAAGAAATCAACAGAGAGAGAGAAAAAGAAAAGGAACTAAATGGAAAAAAATGAGAAAAAAAAAACACTGGAGAACTTGAATGTCCTGAAAAATCATCTAAGATTTATTTCATAACCAGTTGTTTCAACATTAAAAGAAATTTTTTCATGACAAGAGTTTTTCTCCAACTGTTGCCAAGCTCAAATCATGGAGTGTTTACTTTAGAGCTTTTGTCTGCCAGAGAAGGATTGTTTCTGGGGAATACATTATATTCTATTAAGAACTCAGTCAAAATAAACAAGAATGTGAAAATGACTTTAGAAAGTTATTTCAAGCCATCATGCAGAGTCTCAAACATTAAGGGACACAGTGAGGGCAAATGCGGTTGTTTAAAAAAAAAACAGTTAAGTGGGCAAATATCTGCTTCTTTAAAATTTCTTCCTGATGTGAGAAAATTCTTTTGGACCCAAGAATCTGTGCTTGAATCCTTGGGCAGGGAATGTTTCCTACTGCTCCCCGTATGGCCATCTAAAACAAGCCTGCATTGTGCTTGTGCAAAAAACATTGATAGAGGCACTAGATCCTGTATGTCCACTATCAAAAATTAGAAAGAATTGAAAACAGGAAAAAAATGATTGCAGCAATGTTGTTAGCATGTTTAAACCTCTTTCAAGTTAACTGCCTAGTATATGTGACAGATGAGTTAAAACACTTCAACTATGTCTTTTTTTTTCTTTCAGCTTTACGGAGCATATATGCATATAGCTATTAAAAGAGACTTTCACAAGCATTTCTTTGTTTAGTAGCTTTGTTGTAAGACTTTCCCATTGAATTCCTCTAGCTGACAAAATCTTCTGTAGTACATAACACGCCAGAAGTTCTTGCTGTTAATCCCACTGCAGCACTTTAATTACAAACCAGATACGCTACCAGCTCATATTCAGTGAGCAAGGATCCAGACAGTCAATAACGTGCCTGAGGTGCATCAGCTCTTTCAGACACTACAACAAGGTAACACGGACACAACAAAAATTAATGCAAGTATACTGAGCATGCAGGTGCTAGTGCCAAAACACCCATGTTCCCATCCTTTCAGATTCTAGAATAGACAAATATTGCTTGGAACAGTCATGGGGAATATGACTTCCTCGGGTGTGCAAGGCCTTAGCTGCAAAGGCTAATACTCTCTGCTATTCCCGCTCACAACACCACGATATGCTCTGCCTCCCCGCAGGATATGAAGTGCCAGATACTACTGAGTTCACTGATGGTTTCTCTCACTTCTTTTCTCTACACGGGGGGAACGCACATATTGGATGCCTGCTTTTTAATAGCTTGAAAAATAAAAACTTGCTGGCATGCTCTTGAAACATAAATAAACACAATGTATAACTTTATGAGGATATTTCAGACAACAAAATCAGAGAACTCCATCTTAGGGGTGGAGCAAAGCTGCTAAAACTGGTAAAACGCTAAGGCTGTGGAAAGGGAGGTACCAGACCCTCGCAGGAGGTCCAGGGAAGGCTCTGTGTGCCACCAAGGTGAGTTCTGGTCTGAGCACTTCTCACGCTGGAGGAGGGAGCTCAACAAGCTGGTTGGAGGTAAACTTCCAGTTAGCATAAATCATGGCAGTGGTAAATCTGACAGTTCAGCATTCAAGACGGCATTATAGGGAAAGCAGGAAGGTGTAATTCAGTCTGCAGAGGGGATTTGCAGTAGTTGGACAGAACCATCGAGACGTGAGATTTCCTAAGCACTGGTGCCTGCCTGAAGATGAACACCAGGGAGATGACCAGGGTGTGAAGGACTAGGTCTTCTGGATAACGAGGAGCCCTGTGTGCAATCAACGTCTTTGCTTGTGTTGCCAGCACTTCAGCCAACCCATCATACCATCTGGCCAGCAAATTGTGGGACTCCGAAGAGGAACTGAAAAGAGCTGGGGAAAGAACTGAGCCATGTGGGTCTCCAAGGGTGAGTCTAGCTGTAGAGATGCCATTTCTCCTTGTTGGCCATTGGTTTCACCCTCCCAATACAAATTACATTACTTTAGTGATTATGTCTTGATTTTTTGCCAGCTCTCTAGACAAAAAAAAAGGTGTGGTGTGCCATGATCAGCAATGCTGAAAACTGCAGAGAGATCTGGTAAGGAGAGGAAAGGGGGTGAAAGCGCACATTGCCCTCGCTAGGATAAAACCCCAAAGTGTCAGTGTTCCCTTCTTGAAAATCAGATTGAATGTGTGTTTTGCCCAGTCTAGTACATTGAATGAGTCCATAGTCAGCCTCAGCTGTGCTACTGTTTTGGAGCAAGCAAGGGAGACCATTTATTAGCTCTTCCCTATGTTGTTGCCACTCCTCTTCAGTAACACTTAGAATAGTCTGCCAGGCAGTCGAGATGCCCATTTAAGCAATATGATATGACAGCAAGAAGTCTACGTAAGAAATAGTTGTCCAAAGCCAAAAGGAAAATTCACCCCAGAAGTTCAGAGATAACCTTGAATTGCTCCCATTTCTCTCCATAACATTGCAGAAGGCTGGTTCCAAGCACCTGACACCTGGGAGAAATACAAGCTGTCTTTTTACTAACTACTAACTAATGAATGTGTCCTTGCTTTGATAAGCCCCCTTCAAATTTATTGTCTAGCTTATAGAAGCTCAATGCCACTCCATTAAGATTGGTAGCCCATGTCATATATTTTTTCTAATGTAATTAATGAAACGTTCCGTCAAAGGCAGTGAATTCACCATCCTGTAGGCAACAAATCAATCCTGAATCTTCTGCTAATTTCCCCATAGGACCTGGCCACATATTAACAAGAATTGTCTCATTTTTATTGGCTCTGTTTTGGAGAGGAGACTGTTTTACACTATAACATTCCTACTGACATGTTGACTAATTTTTTTTTTTGATTTAATTGGAAGGGTTTAAAATGAGGATTATATCTTTCCAGCTCTAAGTAAGGAAAGTATTCCCTGTACGTGCTGTATGAAATGTAGTCTTAACACATGCTGCTGTCAAGCATATGTTTAGGTCGTTTCTCTATATTTACTTCTATAAATACGGATGAACTTAAATATAAAGGTGAACTTAGCTTCAATTTTAGACTCTTCCTGAATATAACCATAGTAGGCAACATTAATCTGGCATGATTTCTCTACTGGCATCTATTCTTCTAAGCTAGTAAAACGGAGGGGGAAAAAAAAGTATTAAATCCTTACTAGCAGTGGTATTTGTAAGTTTTTTTTCTCTATTGTCTTTTGACAGTGTTTGTAACATAAAGCTGTTAATTACTGGCTTGTTTAGTCTTGAGCTACCAATTAGTTTGGTATAATCTAACTCTTTAAATTGACTTATTTTTATTTTATTAAAGTGTGATGTTGCACAAGCTTTGCATTAGTATTAGTTGTTTTTGGCATCAATATTAGCAACTAAATTTAGCACAATATACTAATGTGCAAATAGAATGTATCTTAATGAGTCTACAGGGGACTTTTTTAGATCGTCCCTTTTTCCCCCTTAAAACTGCAGCAGCAATATAAAGCTCGTTTACCTTCCACAGGTGCTGAATGCTCTAGCACCTTCCCACAGCTTTCTGCTGATTTTCTGCATTAGCACAATATTATCTTCAGAGTTTCAAGCAATAAAACAATTAAGTAGGCTGTCATAATATTATGACAAAATAAATCCATCCCCCTGGCCACAGTACATTTCCATTTTACAATTTATCATGAAATTTTATATGGAACCTGTAAAAACAGAATGCTTTTGAAAGGAGAGGGAGGTGATCTTGCAGCCCTTTATGAACGTGGAGGATGGCAATTGAGAACAGGTGTAAATCATTGATACCCTGGTGCTCATTAGGGAGATCTTCTCAGTTAGTAACAGGCACTTTTATAACACTTAGCGTTATCTAATTCTGCTCAAGTAGAAATCAACCCAGAGATTTCTGTAACGTGCTGTCTTAGGCACTGGAATGAAAATGATAGAAACTGAGGAGCTGAACAAAAGGTGGTTACTGAATCCCTCACAGGCCCGAAAGCCTGGAGATTGCAGGTTGTTATAGCATTTAAATGATAGGAATAGTTTTGATCTAAACTTTTCTTTATCTCATGGAAGATAAAGAGTTACAGCTGGAAAACTGGGGAATGGAATAGAAGAGATAAAAGGCTGTGTTGGTTTGTTTTTGTCTTTGCTTCTTTTGTCTAGCTCTTTCTGAAACTGCTCCTGCCTTTGCCTCAAGAGTTCTGGATGCAATTTAGTTTCAAGAATTTTATGTGGTTTTTCACCAACAGGCTCATGGGGGAAAGGTGAGGCAAGGTGCATTCATGGCTCTTTCTCTCTAAAATATATTATCAATACAATTCTCAGAGCAAGGAGAAGAATATACTTTCTGTTCCACCATGAATGAGAAAATAATAAAGAAGAAAGCCACGTAAAGCTAAAAGTGAATAAACTAGGCAGGGTGAGCTAGTCGCTTTTGGGTGTTTGCAAAGTCAGCCTCAACTGCCTCAGCCAAGAGCTGATCCTGGTGACGCTTTCAGTACAATATTTAAAACACTTTTCGTTGTTGTTTTTGTTTTTATGGACAGTGACTAGGTGAATTGTTTGAATGACAAAATTTGGAATTCAAAGAGTCAGGTACTATTGAAACAAAATATTGGAATATCTCAGGACAGAACTGTTTTTAAGATATCAGTTTGAATGTTATAAATATCATTCTGTGATATTTGGCATCAGCAGTGGTGTAGCTGAAGTGAGGTTATGACTTCTAGCACCAGAGAGAAAGCCACTGCAGATGACAACTTCATTGCATTTCACCAGCTTGATTTTCTTTGTTAAGACAATATTCCTCAGCCCCTGACCAGCTCCTCAGGAGCCGGGCTGGCTCTGAAGATGCCCACACTTTTTCAGCTCTGTTAATTACTTAACGTAAACTGCCAGACAAAAAAACTTGCTGTAATGCATCCTCCAGGAAGAGCACCCACAGCAGTGGGCTGAGTCACTCCCTGCAACAGTTCCAAGCCGGATTAATTTGGAGACAACTTCATCTTGCATATCAAATCCCTCATTTTCCTTCTATTATTTTTTTTAAGTTACTGTCTTTTTAAAACGTTGCTGAAATAAATCATACTGCAGAGAACCCCAAACCAGCAGAAACTTCGGCAGTTATAAAGACAGGACTCACTGGAGTGCAGGAAATTTGATGAATGGGCTTGTGCTTTATGAAAGAATGAAGAGAAATACTCTTAGGCAAGAAAACAATTGCCAGGGGAAACCACTGACATTATCTCCCAGCTCTGGGCAAGAAAATGAAATCAAATTCACAAAAATACCTGACTTGAAACTGGAAAACATGATACTGAAAAGCATGAACTGGAACAGAGATTATCTGCAAAGCTGGCGAAAGCCTCGCTTCCCAAATGGAGAGAGGGAAATGTTTCATGTAAGGACCTCAGAAAAATCTCTGCAATTAGCTTGTCTGTACAGATGCTACCCAGTTGAATTTAAATTAGAGAGTAGCAATTCCTGTGCTTGCTGAGATTCAAGTATAATCTTCAAATGTAGATGATCAAACAAGTGCATGACTTATCATCTATCAGACGCATTCAGAGAATCAAATTTGAGGCTTAAGCACACACTTTGCTTCAAGCCACCCAAAACAAAGTGGAAATTCTGCTCTTTATGATCATTCTCCACTTTTTTTTTTCATTTTTCATTTTTTTTTTCTGTGCCTCGAGAGGATTGCTCAGACAAGTTCTGCTTTGTTTCTGATTCGGCTGCGTGAATGGCTGAGGCTCTCGTCTCCACCGTATTCCGGGCGAGGAGAGCGCGAGCGTTCCCAGCTGCTGCCTCTTCCACCCCGGGCTCGAGGCCGAGCTCTCCGCTCTCCTGGTTGGCTCTCTGGGGGAACGTCTTGGAGGGGCCAGGTGTTTTCCCCAGGGAGATGCCCCTCTCCCATCCCTGACTCCAGAGCTTCGCCGCTGCTTTCCAGACATTGCCTCAGAGCAATGCTGTGCACGTAAAGGCATCGTGAAGCTGTTCTAAAGGATTATTAATCTAAACTTATCTTCATGAGCTGCAGAAAAGAAACATTTTTTCCCTCGTATTTGGTTCTCTGTGTGAAAATTGTTGTTCCCCCTCTTAACGGTCTTAGCAGACAAATACTTTTTCCTCCTGATAATTATTCATCATAAACAGACCTTTCCTGCGGCATTCGAGAAAGATGAGAAAGCAAACGTACTCAATGTTAGTCACATTATTTAATGTGTTTTTGGAAGATTCGCAGATATTATGGTGACAACTGCAAAATAAAAACCTATGTAGAATAGAAACTAGCAGCCAGCAGGCTTTGGAGCTGATTTAAAAATGAAAATAGAATTAAACAGTGCGACAATGCGGGACTGGTATTTTCTTTGTCTGTACCCAGTCTGATAGGCTTTGCATTACATTGCAGAATACTTCTTTGGGGCAAATGCATTCTTACTGTAACTCCACAGACTTTAATAGACTTGTACAAGAGCTTAGTTGTCTTTTGTGTGTCAGATGCTTTATACATGTGGCACCATTCCAAGGAGAAGATGACTTAAGGATAAAAATGTTATCTGTGTCTCAAGACATCTTCCAACTGAGACCCAAGAGAGCAAAAGAAAAATGTCAACAAGCTAGGAACTGGCAGCTGCCTAGGAAAAGAAGTTAAAATGCTTCATTAAATAGTATGTTATTTTTCCAAATTTCCTTGAGAAACAGAATTGTGATCTTGGAAGGAAAGTTGTTTTGTGTGGTTTTTTTGTTTGTTTGTTTTTCATCTCCTTAAATCACATCTATCTTCAAGATTAAAAAGCCCCAGTCAGCTACAGAGACTAATTAAGCTATCCAATAAAAAGAATTACTGAACTGTAATTATTATTTATTCAAAGCAGTGGAAGAATTACGGCATCTTACACTAAAGACAATAGGAGCTAATGGAGGAAGAAGCTCAAGAGGCCAGTGGTGATTTTGACAGCACATTGTCAGCCACGCAAGCAGCGCAAGATACCCTTCTAACTGGCAGTGTGAAATAAGGGCCCCTGCTATTTGCTTGCTAGTCGTTCACTTCCAGCATAGTTTCAAACACAACCTTTCTTTGAAGAAATATTCTTGGGAAAAGTGTATGGACGATATATGAATAAGCTACAGAGACATTATTTGTCGACTGTATTTAAAATGCAGATTTTGGTCAGTCACCAAAGGACTCAAGACTACTTGAAGGATTAAAATTCCCACTTGCAGTAACTTTAACCCACCAGTTACTTGCAAGCCCCATTCCTACTGTCCAAAGATAATTTCAGTGGAATTTTCATTTCCCTGGAAGTTTACAACACTGCCAAAAATGAAAGTGGGTCCATCTGAACTGTGCCTGTGTCTAAGGGCCTCACTGCCCAAATCTCCATCCCTCCTCACGCCTCACAGCTGGGGGACCGTCACAGCCATCTACAGGGCCTACTGGGCCATCACAGGGTACCCAGGGGCTTCCTCCTGCCCAAGAACCTCATCTAGGGATAAACTGGCTGCTGTAAAATAAAGCAACAGCCAAGATTGCTGTTATTCTGACCTAGAATGAACCGCTTTAATTTAGGTTAACAAAAGAAAAGAAAAAGATTCTGGTTGATTTCCAAAATCTTTTCAAATTTTCATTTCCAATTTCCCCAATCAGGGCAAAAACTCAGATTTCTGCAGGAATGCTTTTAGTTGTCCTTTCTAGAAAAAAAGGTGGAGGTTATTTCTCAGCAGCTCCCACCAGCGCAGCTCTGGACCATTTTAACAACGCATGTGTTTTGCCAAGAAACACACAGCTTGTCAAATCATATTCTATAGTTTTTTCTTTTTCATACAGAAAAGATGTAATTGTTTTCTTTGATTGCCTCTGCGGTCACCAGTCACTCACGTTTCTCTACTTTCGCCACATTACATGTAGTGGTGAGATCCAATGGCCACTTGGGAGGACACAACTGAAGACCCACGAGACAAATTTGGTCGTGACAGGGATGCCCAAAGAAAGATTCAACTTTCAGGCCACTGAAGTCTCCTGCATCCTGGCAACTAGTTAATTTTGAACAGCGTGACTTGCCACAGGGCTCTGTGGAGCTACCTGTGGCCTAATGAATCTTGGGGCTCCGGCAGTATGTAGCTGATCTGCATTGCTGCTACTTGGAAATTTGAAGGTGAATCCATTTACCTTTATCTCCACAGATACGTATCCAGATTTATTTATTGGAACTATACAGACTGGATTAACAATCAATAACAATTTCTGTACTATCATCAGTAGGTCACCTTGACTCAGACCTGAGGATACAGGTAACAGATGATAAGAGTTAATGCCCAGGTGGATGATATGTATTGAAAACACTATTTCATCCTGTTCCTTTCATATAACGTGTCTGATTTTTCTGTTTGTCTGTGTGTGTCTGAGCTCTAAAGTGCTGCAACAAAGATTCTCTTTTGATACATAATCTTCCTATTTGTTTTCTAAACCCTTCATTCAGATTTATGCAGATGTTCAGTCTGCAGCTATGCAAAATTTCAGATGGCTGTAGACATACAAAACTTGATCACAAGTGTTTACATAAGCAAAATCCATCAACAGCACTGCCTTAAAAATGTGAGCCGTCTCTGCTTCCTCTTTGCATAGCTGCTTGATTAGCATTTGGTTTTTATCTCACCTCTTTAAAGCACAGTACGTGTACAGCTTGGGTCTTCTTAAGCCAGCATGAGCCTATGGACACTAGCTGCACGGGAAGCTTGGCTGTTGCAGCGTAGATCCCATTTGTCCTTGAGCCTGCTTGGAAGGAAAGTGCCGATAGACACTTCTGTGCTCTGAAAAATGCTCCTGGGTCCTACCGCCCTGCAGTGCTCTGCTTTAGCCACGGCTGCTATAAAAGCCCCTTGGAGCAAAGGCATCCTTTTTTTATTTCTGTGCAGCACTTAGCACCGTTCATGTCCTACCTGGGACTAAGGCCCTCAGATGCAACGGGAATAGAAACAATGTCATAATAAAGTGGCTTGGGCAAATGCTGCCCAGCTGGCTTTCCCTTGCTGGTTTTTGGCTTTGCTCTTAATGAGGTCATGTGAAAGGAGCATTTATTTATTTATTCATTATTTTCTGCATACGCGCAAAAGGGTTCTGGAAGTGCACCCTCAGCACCTTTTACACAGCTACAAATTATGTTTACAAAAATAACACTCAAACACCAAACTGCGGAATTGCCACTCAAAATAAGTAGTTATAAATATTCTTGGCAAATGAAATGCTAAAATCATATTTCTATACCAGTGAGATTCTCCCCACCACGACCACAGACCTTCTCAAGAAAAAAAAAAAAGGGTCTTCATAAGGAAGGCAAAAAGTCATCAGCTTTTCGCTCTATCAGACTGTGAAAACTCGATAAATTCCAGAGGCTAAAGGCCAGCCATAAAATTGCTGTCAGAATACGGGATCTCAAGTGACTTTCTTGACATTACAGAGTTGATTCTGGTATGTGTAAAATTCCCTATCTAGACATTCTGCATTCCTATCAATCAACAAAAATGTATCTTTTTTTTCCAGCTGTTTGTATCTCCAATATTATATCACAAGAAAAAGACTAGACTTATATTGGATGTGAAATATTTAGATCATGCTCCCATCAACAGTTCTGTCTGCAAGTGAAGATGCAGCAAAAACTATTGCTGAGAATTCTCTCTGTGTCTGTTTTTGATCATAGGTTCTGTTCTCTGCTGAGATGGAAATGATATGTATCCTCTCCTGTTGCACTCCAAAGGGCTGCCTTGAATCATAATAATAAACAAAATCTAAATATTTTGTGGAACTAGTACTGCTAAAAGTTTTTAATTCTCTGAGTAATGTTCTTTGTGAATACAGCTCTCTGGGAAGATGTAATAGTTGTTCAGGCCCCATATTGATTGTTTTTGTCAAGCATTACAACTTGAGTGATCATCTTGAGGTATGGTATTTTGCTTTGCCTTTTTTTTAAAAAAAAACATGGAATAACTTTGCCCCTTACTTTCTGAAAATTCATCTACATCCGTCTTTCTTAGGAGTAATCTCAGCAGATTTCATGAAATGTGCTGGATTGCAGAGGAGATGCTCAGAAACACAAGCCGGGCAGAGCTGTTACTGATGTTGGAGGCTGCGCTGCATCCCCTCAAGGTCAGCACTCGGCACACGTGGACCCCAGCAGCTCTCATCTGTGGCGGGGAGAGCACGGAGCACTTTGCAATACAGAAATTCCACACCTGGAACCCACTTAGCTCCTGAATCAGTACTCAGAAACAACACGAGGTCCCATTTAAATGGTAAAAGTGAGCAAAGAATAAGCCCAAAGCTCAAGGCACTGAACTTAGGTTTGCAAGATTCAGTGCCTGGGTTTGCCTTTTAGCACGTTTCCTTCGAGACAAAACTATATTAAGCAAAACATTTTAAAATCTTTCACTTCTTAAGCGAGCTGGTCCACTTACCCTACTGAACTGTAGGAACTCTTAGAAAAAATACACATATTAAAAAAAAAAGTCATGGACTAACTATTTTAAGAGCAAATACCTGTTTTATAGGGACAATACATAATCTTGCAATTTCCTACAGGGAAGGGGAAAAAAAAGAGAGCATTCATTAATATTTATCAGGCTGAGTACATCTCTAGATGTATTCATCACTGTGAGCTGGTAATGCTTTTGTCCTGCTCCCCAGAACTGAGCTTCTGGCTCCAAGCGAAAGGTGAATTTTGTGCAGATGATTAAGTAAGCTCTTTCTCCCCTGTGTCTAGACCTAGAGCTTTGTTGGTCATTGGAAGCTAAACAGATGAGCACCTCTGACACTGAATCAGGCTTCTGACACTGAATTCCAGCAATCTGGGAGTTGCCCAGCTGGGAGTCAGGAGATCCTCACAGCTCCCACTGGCACCAAACCCCGTCTGCCCTGGCTGGGCAAGGAGGAATTCCTGCTTCCAAATCCCTCCCTGCCGAGCAAGGCCACAGCAGGGAGGCTCTAGGCACTCCTCTGCTCTGAGTTTCCAAGTTTCATGCATTTCTATTCTAAGTATTTTAACAACATTGGCTAATATTTTAGCAAATTGCATTTACTAGTTGCATAAATCTTTGCCAAACACACATCAATACTTATTAGCGTGTTTGTATTATTAGCACATCTTAACCTTGCCCTTCATTAACCAAAAGCAATGCTAGTAATCCAAACCTTCTAACCTAAGAACATACCATATCCAAGTTTGTCCTCTCTGTTCAACAAATAAGACCATTTTACCTCATTAGGTAAGACACTAATTTTGGTATTTGAACATTCAGCTCCACTTGTTTGTCCAAAGCACATGTTGTAAACCTAAATATTCCTCGCTTTCATTGCAGCATCAGCCAAAGGGGATGCTGTTGAGGTAAGACCGACTTCTTCCAAACTGCTTTTTTGAGATGCTGTGGGAAATATGTTTTTTATTATTTAACCCCTGGGGGAGAGAATGGGAACAGCAGGAGTTATATTTTGCCAGCTATAATTCAACCAGTGTCCAGACTTGGAACAAATAATGCTTGGAAGGCATCTAGTGAAGTATTTATATTGTGTTGGATCCAGCAGTCAAGCAAATCCATCACAGAATTAGATGGGAGTGTTGTGTAAGTAAGAGGTTTAAAACCTGAGCTGGTAACATTTGTTCTTTTCTCAAGGATGTTATAGATTCCTCTGGCCATTTTTCTTTATTTTGCAGCATGAAAAACACTGAAACAAAAAATGATACAGCACATTGCGTCCACTGCATAAATTGGGCTCCTTCATTGTTACTGCAGGAATGACAACTTCGAAATTTTCCTTCCACGACCTTGTGGTCTATATTGCACTTTTATCTGTTTAAAGTAAGACAGCTTGCTCGTGAATCAGACTGCCTACATTTGACACCATCAGAGGGTGATGTGTTTGGAACGTTGATTGTTTTTATTTCCCAGCTGTATCAGGAAAAAGAGATAGATGATAAAATGCAAGCATTCTCTGATGATGTTTGGCACCTATTTTGTAAAGGTGGAAATAGATGCAAGGCAGAATCAAGCTTTCTGTCTCTTGGGCAGAAAGCATGCAAAGACGTTCAACTCCAAGATACTCGGGGGCCACGAAGAGCCCTGAGCCTCTCTGTGCAGGCCAGACTGCTGCAAACACCACCCTGGTAGACCTCCATCTTCTACATTCCTCTTGTCATCTCTGATATTTTTGATGTCTTTCCATGTCCTTGCAGAAGGAAGGCACAGTAGAGGAACAAGCTCCCTTGCCTCTGTTTCTGCAATAGCTTTAGCATTGCAATAAGAGTAAGTCCAGCCCAAAGAAGCAGAGGAGAGGATGCCAGAGAGAAAGTGACTACAAATTCTCCATCGGTTTTGCATCTACTTTTATGATTTTGGATTGGATTTTTTTCCCTCTTCCTGAACCTCCCTTACAGAGGCCAGACATGCCCCTGATCTCAAAAGGAGACTCTGAAAAATTAATTCGCAACCTAATGGTCCCACTTCGTAATTAATTTATTCCTCATCTTGCCATATAACTGTTTCTCTACCTAACTGACTCACTTTGGTAATAGTTCCCTGCATAATTGATTCATATTGCTGTTGATTCTCCCCATTTTTATTTAATACCAGAAATGATTTGCTCTGTAACTGCTTCACTGCTTAGCTCATTATCTACACGACTGCTTGGTATCATAACTGATTCCCTGCTTAACTGGCTCAGACGATGGCAAACTGCAAGCAGTGGCCATCCACTTTTCACCTCCCTTTCCCTATCCCACACTAGGGATTTTGAGGGATTTTGAGTGTTCTGCAGCTTTCCTGACACCATTTTACTTCCTCAGCCCATTTCAAAACACCTCTAGGCTCTCATCCTGATGCTTCCAGACCCCTGTCTGCAGTGAAGGGCATCCTTCCCCTTCACTCTCACAGCAGCATTGTGGTCTTCAGAGCTTTGCCTCCGGATCTCTTCACAACCCAGTCTCTCCCCATCTTTCATACCTTTATGCTAGTCACTTCTGTCTTCCTTTCACCCCTCTCACATCCACATCTGCCATTCCCACAGACATTTTTGGTCATCTGACTCTCATGAACTTTTTTTCACTCACTTATGCATGCTGACTTTGTCTTGTATATTGACAGTGCCCTACCTGAGATCTCTGGGAACAAGTGTAATATAAATAATAAATATATTTACAGAAAGTCAGATAGAGAATATATATCCATTCCAGCTTCTTTCCTCCCTATAGGGCTGCTTTCACGACTTCAGTCTATTCCTTTCTTTTTCAGTTGCTTGGAAATTATATTTTGTTGCAGAACCTCCCTCCGTATGAGCCAGATATCCCACATGCAATTGGAAAGGAACAAGGACACTGTCTGACTTTGGACAGGCAGCTGCAGGACTCCTTTAGGAAAGGAGTAAGGCCAGGAAAATGAAACTCTTTCAACTTAGAGTATTCTCCACATAAAAAAGAAAATAAGGAATACTTATAGGAAATTGCCTTCCTTACCTTTGCCTCCCTGAATTCTGCAACCCGGTGCAGCTGCTTCTGCCCCTCTGTGCTGATTCCTCCTGCCTTTATTTAGCCAAAGGCATCAAACACATCAATATTTTGCATCAAGGGTAATTCTTAGGTTGGAGGGAGGGGATACTGGCTCAAATTGATCTCCAGTGGTTTTGATAGCTTTATACCCAGAACGTATTCTTCGGTTCATTACACAGGTAAAAAAATAAAATAAAAGATGGGTAATGAGAACTTAGCAAGATTTAATATTCTAATACAAATGCCATTTCTTATTGCTGTTGACTTGACTAAATACTACACCTTCCAAGAGATGAGAAGTAACAGCGGGGACATATCTGGAAATCGGGGCAGCTTCCACAGCACCACACTCTGCTGCTGGTTACTGCAAGGTGCTTGCTGCAGAACCCTGTTTTACAAACCACAAAGTGGCTCTTGAGCAACTTGGGGGAGCAGAGCAATTGTTTTAAACCGTGTCCGAACCCTAGACTTAGAATTGAAGTGGTGTTGGTAGCTGGCACTACTAGCAGTTACTGCCATCTACGGGTAGAATCATTTTAGCTTTATTGCTCTCAGGAATTCTGGCTGTGTCTTTGTTAAACACAACATATCTGTTCTTGCACATAAACTAATGTAATAAGAGAAATATCAGTGACAGCTCCCCTAAAGAAAGGAAGAAAAAAACCCAAATAGCAGTGCATGGACTTTACCTCTGCATCCACCTGAGAACAGTGAAAAGTGCTCAAACACCCAGAATGATTATCTGCCATACACTAGGAAAGCAGTGATGTTGCCCTATTTTCTTCTCTCAGTATGTTGGGGGAAAATCTTCTCTCTACAAGTGCTGGGAAAAAAAAATGTCCCTGACATAGCAGCACTGAAATTATTCCAAATGCACCATGTAATTTGCATGTTAATTTGAATGGTATTATAATCTTTTTATTTAAAAAAAAATCCTTTAAAGTGGGAAAGTATTCATATACAAGTGGTTCTCTGTCTTTTCTGAACGGAAAAACTCTCAGTCTGGGAGTTTTTAGCTTTTTGCTCTTGGAATTGAGAGTGGTTGAGTGTATTCATCACTCCTGACAGCTGTTAATCCCCCTCAATGCTAAATAATCACTATGTTAAAATATTAGAAGTAAGTATAGGGACTATTTCATGCTATTTTGCCTTGCACCTGTGGTCCATTCTTCTCACAGTGGCCAGTTCCAGATGTTTAAGATGAAAAGCAGAAAACATCTATAGTAGAAAATTAACAAAGATAACAGGAACCAGTCCCTTGCTATTACTGGTCAGTCCCTTGCTAATATAGGCAACTATATCATAAAATCTCTTTCGTAAGCCAACCACACCCACCTCCAAACTGATTTTGGCTTTTGATACCTCCTCATCCTGGGAAGCTTTTCACCTAGACTCTTCTGTTAGGCACAAACATTTTAATTTTCAGTCTCCATTTATTCAAAGCCATTTTATACCATATGTTCTTTTATCAGTAATACCCTTTTGCATAAACTCTTTTTTTTCCTTATCTTTGTTTTGCATTTATGCTATTTTATTTACAGAGGGAAGCAAGATGCCCTCTCAGTCTTGGTTTGGCTAGCCAATCTCCTTTTAATCTTCTATTATAGAAAAGCCTCCTTGCTCCCCTTCACTGTCCTATTGACACTCAGTTACGAGTTCCACGATGACTTCATCTCTCCTCTATTGCAGTGACCAAAGCTGCATCTTGTATTTGAGATGAAGTTATACTCTAGGGTGACTAACACTTTCCATGCTACTTGACATATCCTGGGTTACCTTTGCTTTCTTTGCAACCATGGCACATAAGCTATAGTCAAAGGCATCTCATAGCACTTATTTTGCCTTGCCCTCTAGTTTTCATGTGAGCAGCCTCCAAAGTACAGCAGATATTGTGATTAGTCCTTGCTTTGCACTTCGTATTACTTGGACATTTCTACTATCCCAGTTTTTAAAGTCATCCAGCTCTTCCTAATCCTCCTTTGCCCCCTAATGTCTTTGCCACCAGCAGATTTCACGTTATTTTAACTGAGGGGGGTTACAACTCCATATATGAGGAAATGCAGTGTGCCTGCCCAGATCAAGTCTCAAGAGTTAACGTCACCTTCGGCACATTTTTCACTTATAGTCTCCGAACAGCATCCAGTGACTTCTGTGGAGCAATGCAGAGATTAAAGACAAGTATTAAGCAACCTAGAACCACAAGGTAGCAAAAAGTTTATCCTCTCCGCTCCTGGTCTGTGACTACTGGCTTGCGCCACGGTGCAAAGGTTAGTCCCAAAGGCACAGCTAGGAAATCAGGTCTTGAGCTACTGCAGATCCCCAAGGAGCCTCTGGAGCTCAGCGAATTCAACAGCTAACTACTATATTCTGATCTCCAACCTAGAGGAGGCGGAAAGAGGGGTTATGGAAGATTACTTGGGAAATTGGAGAAAAAAAAAAAAGTGAAAAACTTATCTCTGACACAAAGTCATTTGCACCAGGCAGAGGTTAAGTGTAAAAACCTAGAGGTGAGTGCAAGCCGCAGACCATCACCAGCAGCTTCCCTGAAATGAGAGGTTGCTTTCCTTGGAGAAGACGAGAGCGGACACTGCTGGGACAGGTCTCGTGCATTTGACTCTGCATGGGCTGATTCTCTTGCCACTGCCACCTCCGTCTCACATTTTGTAACGGAAGATCGACTGCAAAATGAAAACTCGCACACAGTATAAAAGGAGACACTTCAGCAGTCACAATTTTGTCCTTTAATCGCAGTAGGAAGGCTTTGAAAGGGGTCTTTGAAGAGCAAGTATGAAGGAAGATGTTACACATGGGGATGGTCTGTATCCCAGCGGGTTTCGGTTTGGCTTGGCACACACCAAGCCCACACGTCTACTCCCCCCGGACCCGGGTTTGGACCGGAAAGGGGGAGGCCGGTGGCCCCTTGAGGCCTCCTGCCCGTCCCGCAGCCGCCCGCCCGCACGGCTCTGCTCGCCGCGCCTGTGCGCGAGCCTCAAGATCAAGCGCCGACGTCACGCAGCGTCGCCGGGGTGTTTCCCCGCGCGCCGGAGGCGGAAGCGGGCGCCGCGCGCCGCGATGGCTTCCTCGTGACGGCGGCCGCGGGCAGCGGCGGCGCGGCCATGGCGCGGGGCCCGGCCATGGCGCGGGGCCTGGCAGCCGTGAGCGGCGGCGGGCGGGCGCTGCTGCCTCTGCTGCTGCTGCGGCGGCCGCGGCCGCGCGCGCCGTCCCCCGTTCCCCGCTGCTGCCTCGGCGACTGGCAGCGCGCGGCCGTTACGGCCGTTGGCGGAGGGCGGCGCGGGTCGCACGGCCAGCGTGGTGAGAGCGGCGCCACCGGGAGGGGGGAGGGGACGGACACTGCCCGCAGCTGCCCCCGGGAGCGCGTTTGGAGGACAGCTCCCCTGTAAAAACCACCGGGTTTTAGTGATCTTTGAGGGGAGCTGTCAAAAAAAATGGTTGTTTTTCTGTCCGAGCGCTTCAGGTGTTTGAGGACACAAAGTTCTGCTGGCTGGTAGCTCACAGCATGTTCTGCCTTGCATCTTCTCCCTTCACTGGTTTGTGTTTATCCAAATGTGCTGTTTCTGTAATACCGTTATTTGGGGAACAAGTTAATAGTTCTTGTAATGGCAGTTCATCTTTCCAGGCCTATCCACACCAAAAAGAGTTCTCCAGAATGTCTGAAGTTGGAACTTCGCTTAGGTTTTCTTTTTTCTTTCTTCACGAAAATGTAAAATGTACTTTCTGTAAATAGTGAGCAGCAAATTGCTCACTGGCAAATACCTACTGTCTGTCCTAGCAGTAACCAGTGAAGACCGACTCACTTCAGTAAAGAACAGAAAGAGGCAGTGTGTTTAGTAGTCAGACCTGTGAGATACCCACCACTGATTATGCCAGTACATTAAAGGAACAATTTTAAAACTCTGACATGAGATTCCTCCAGGGTGATAATACTCCAGAGAAATACTTGGGAACTGCAGCAGTAGTGTTGTCTGCTATTTTCAAGCTCATGTCCGTGGTGCTTGGCAGTCAGAAACTTTTATGGTGTTTTGAAAAGTTGTTGTGATTAACCGGAGTGCACGTTAGTAAGTGAGAAATGAAAGAAATTAATTTTTTAGTTATTTGGAGCAGTAAGGAAATCCTGGGAAATAGTTACATTGCAGAGTTTTCTTTCATAAAAATAGATCCATATTTTGTTTATCTTTACAGATGTGAGCATCTCTGCATCATCTTCTCTACAAAGCAAAGGGAATCTTTCCTTATTAGGAAATAGGAAGCTCTTTTTTGACACTCATGCTCTGGTGTGCCTTTTGGAAGAAAACGGTAATTTGTTAGAAATATGTAACTGTTCTTGATGTCACTTCATTGGCGGTATTTTAGTTTATGAAGTTTGATTAATTACTTCTCCTTCACACCTAATATTACAACTTCAGTTTTACGAAATGGTTTCTATAAATATTAGGTAGGAACATGCAGATATTTTCTCCTTTTAAAAGGATATTATGAGCTTATGTAACTTTGATTGGCGTCATTTATTATCTTCCTGCTAATTAAAAATAAAGAAAAAATCAATTCTGAAATTTGAGTGAAAAGAAAGATTCCAAAGCGACACTAAGATGTGTTAATTGGATTATTATACATTTAGCAATAGCACCTTGAAAATGTGATAATAGGATTAAATATAGACTATTATTCTATAAAATTACAGCTCTTGGGATAGAATGTAGAATACTCTATAAAACACAGCATTTCTTATGCCAAAACATAAAATGAGGGTGCAGATTACTTGGATTCACATTAATGTTACTGAGGTCAGACTCAGAGTGAAGATATATACAGCTGAGTTGGTTTCTAACAGACCCCTGTCTTTGAAAAGGAGAGCTCCCAATCCTTTTTTCCCAGCCATGTGGTTTCATCTCTTTCTTGTGCCAACCTAGTTCTCAAATAGTAATCTGAGAAGTTATTTTAATGAGTTTACTGAGCAGTTCCAGGAGCACCGGATCGCACACAAGGAGGAGGAATGAGAAGAGAGAAGGAGCATCTCCTCCTCTTAGTGGTGGCAAGCTATTAGATCAGCTCAGCTGTTGGAAGTGACTCACAGACCCATATGTGTTTTCTAGCACTTGACTGCTAGTTAATTTGAAACTATCGTGCTTTTGTAACATTCTTCCTAGTTAAAATTTGTTTTTTAAACCTTTATCGTTCTTTTTGTCTTAAACAAAAGATGACAATATTCTGGGGAGCTGTGTTTTACCCTTGGCCATTTGAATTGTTTACATGATAGCATTGTTAGATTAGTTTGTAATGTATTCAGTTTAAAAGGACCCAAGAGGTTTTATAGGGACTCAGAGGCTGGTAGGCTTAAACTAGAGCAGTTATGTCTGTTTTGAGTTATTGGGCTTTGCCTATTTTGTGTGATGCTATTTATAGTATACTGAAAGTAGGTTTCTTCTCTTAAAGGTCAGGATTCCTGCTCATAGAAATAACTACATGTGAAAGACTACATTCCATAATATTTCTGGAAAAGTAATTTCCAACATGGCTTGCTGGTACTGTGATATAGCTATATATAAAAGCAGTTATACTGTGCCACAGACACAATTTTGGATGGAAATACTTGGGTGTATCAACTGGTTGTTGACATTTTATATATATAAAGTGGATAGAGAGGAGTATTTTTTTTTTTCATAAATGATTTTTTAAAAAAATCTAGTAATTAGCAAGAGGTATCTCTGTAAACTGTCCAGGCTTTTTCCTTTTTTTTTTCCTGAATGTTGCTGCATTTTGTTTTGCTTAGGGTTCACTGCGCAGCAGTCGGAGATCATTGTTTCTGCCTTAGTGAAAATTATGAACACCAACCTGGATATGATTTACAAGGACATGGTCACCAAAGTACAACAGGTTAGGTGGTGGAAGGTGGTGAATTTAAAACAAATCAAAACCTAGTATGCCAGTTAATGAAACGCACCTTGATATTTTGTTTATTACCATTAGACACCATATTTGAAAAATCTGAAGAACAAGCATCCTTGCATATCTTCTAACTAATGAGTTCTGTCATCATGACATTCATATTGTATTAAAATTGAGTTGAATACTTTTTCTTATAAGATGATTTTAAGACTTGGTGTAGCTGTATACATTGGTAGCTTTCAGGAATGTAATATTTGGGACGCTAAGATTGAGATCTATCTCTTTGATGCATACTTCATTCACAGCACACACTACACCTATCCAGTACCTGCGTCTTAGTGGGAGGAAGTGAAGAAAAGTTCGCTGGAAATAGACTGATAATGCAGGGCAAAACCAGAGATCCTTCCTGGCTACCAGGAAATTGCACAGAACTGAGCTGAATTGTTAGCTTTGGTGTTTAAGGGAAATACTGTTTTGATGAAAAAATGTGCTTGGAAGCAAGGTCTCTTGTTCTAGTGTTGACTACTTTTTTCGGGCCCTTTGTCGGATGATACAAAGATAGATGAGAATAAGGAACCAGACATGACAGAGTTGAATGTTGCCATGTCTGATCTTTAGGCAACTGGCTCCAGAAATGAAACTGAAGTTCAGAGTAAAGGACAATCGCCTCATGTGAAACTTGAGCGTCTTAGAATGAGATTGACAGTATGTAGTGTGCTAGGATTTGCTGATACCTAAGCTAGGCAAACAGATAATGCAGGCAAGAAGCATAACCCAAGTACCATCCTCTAGGGCTGCTCCTTGAGTCCAGGAACAGCCCAGGCCCAAGTCACCTTATGAGCATAAGCATTTCACTCATTTCTTGGTTAGTCAGCTACTCTTAAAACATGAGAAAACAGTGTCTTCTGCCTTCTTTGTATGGTAGTCTTGTCAGTCAGTAATTTTATCTAAGGAGGCTTCAGCCCATGCTTCCTAGCTCTTAGACTCCAAGCAAAACAGAAATGGGAGTGTTGCATTCTGCGTCATTTTTTTTCCACAGTCCATCAAGGAATATAGCTTCAAAAGGGAGCATTTCTATTGTGGTTGGTTGTATTTTACAACACACAATCACTGCATCTCTGCTTTTTTCTCCGTTTAGCTTTTTTTAATGAAAGTAGGCCTTTTTCCCCTGTGCCTTGTACTGAATTAAGCCTTGCTGCTGATGTAGACATTCTCTGAGACTCTGCTAGATCAGGCCCTCAGATGACTTTCTGCCATTGAGATTCAGAGGAGGACAGGTTTGTATGACATACTAAGCCATGCAGCTGTGGCAAAATAGAAGCAGATCAGGTGTTGTGTATGAATTTCAAGTAACATGGTATACCTGGGCTTCCTTGTAGAAGAAAATGATGAAGAGTAGAGGAGGAGTTATATGATGGTGTGTTTTTTGTTTTCCTTAACTATCTAAATTTCACATCATTCTTTGGTGTCGCTGTTACTCTTAGGCCTTAGTTGAGCATGTAAAAGATGGAACTATTAAATTACACTGGGTAGATAAAGCCTTAGAAAAAGACATATATGCATTGGTACATTTGAGGAAGAGGAATAATATACAAGAGATTGTTCTCTGGCCTACTGAGATTCATGAAGATGGGAAAGATCAAAAGTAGGCTGGAAACACAAGAGAACAGGAGAAATGTCCATGATGGTACTTTTTCTGTAGACTTTTTGTAATACGTCCATTACGCCTACCCTTTTTTTTAGCATGTGGTCAGATAGCCTGGAGAGGCATTGCCAGATGTCTTAAATTGTAACATTTGTAAGTAAGAATAGCATTTCCTGACAAAAGTGAAGCTGAAGCGCCATGTCAGATTTGTAGTGTGCTGTTAGTCAAGAATCTTGAGCAAGATACTATTTGTTAGAGGGAGATGTCAAGAAAAGGGAGTGACTGTAGGTGAATGGTGTTCGATCCAGAAGAATGTCTACAGTGTTTTCCATCCTTGAAAATTGCAAAGGATTTTTTTTTGTCTTCTGCTACAGAAGAGCATGTAGAAGTGTGAGTATAGCACATGATGCTGTTTAACCAAGTAAAGAAGCAGTGAGCTCCCATGCAGGGCAGGGTGAGAAAGGGAGCAATTACACAACAGTGCATTTGCACTGGGGAGTCTTGGCCTGAAACCACCTCCCTCATTTAGCACAAGAACGTCTCAACTATCCCTACTGCCTTTGTTAGCTTAAGAGTTGAAATACTTGGAAGGAACGGTTTCCCAAGCTATTCATTAAGCCGTTCTACTTTCTGTTAGTACTAACTTACTTATTTTGACACTTTGTCTTAATTTACCCTGTCTTCTGAAACTAGGATAATAAATTAAAAATTGTTTGATTAAACATGTCGGGGAGTGAAAATAGCCCATCATATTTGTGTGCAAACAAAAAAAAAAACCGTAATAGTTGCAATGTGACCCGAGGTGTTTTTGTTTTTGTTCGTCTTTTAAAGGAGATTGCTCTTCAACAAATAATGTCCCATATTGGTGGCGTGAAAAAGGATATGATTATTCTGGAAAAAAGTGAATTTTCAGCACTACGTTCAGAAAATGAGGTAAAAATCAGTATTCTGTGAGAGGCTATTCTAGTATTTTTTAAGGCCTTTATCTCAGGGGCCAAGCAGCTGCAGAGCAGCTGGGCAGAGAAGGACTCCCTGCTGGCACCAGGGTGATCAGGAGGCAGCAGAGGGCCCAGGTGGAGGGAGGTGACACTGTCCCTCTGCTCAGCCCTGCTACATGTGGCAGTGCTGGGTCCAGAGCTGAGCTGGTCCCTACACGAGGGGTAGGGACCTAGTGGAGTGAGTTAAGGGAAGGACCATGAGGATGATTAAGAGCTTGGAACATCTGTCACATGAAGTAAGACTGAGAGAGGAGGGACTGTTTAGCTTGGAGAAGAGAAGGCTTAGGGGGATCTTATCTGTATGGATAGATACCTGACGGTCAGGAGGGATTGGGGGCGCTTAAGAAGATGAAGCCATACTCTTCTCGGTGCTATTTAGTGAAAGGACAAGAAGGAATGGGCACAAATTGAAATACAAGAAATTCCATTTGAACATAAAAACATTTTTAATGGAAGGGTGTAACAGGTTGCCCAGGAAGGCTGTGGATTTTCCATCCTTGGAGACTAAAACAAAAACAAAGGAAAAAAGGGGGAAAAGGAAAGAAAAAAAAAAAAGGATAAAATATTACCTTTTCAATTATAGAGTCAGTTATGTTATTCAGATTATGTTATTTCATAGATAGCAGTTAACTTATCTTCTTTTGTTTATGTTCATTTAAAGGGATCTTTATAAAGGATAGGTTGTTAGTTCATGCATAAATGAATCCGTGTAGGTAATCCACTTAGTAATAAGGGAAGACTTGGTAGTATTGTGTTTAGATGATGTATTTTTGTATTTACAATATCGAAGTGTACATTTTTTTCACAGAAAATAAAACTTGAACTCCTGCAGATAAAGAAGCAAGTCATGGTAAGACACTATGTTAATATGGTTAAGAATTAGCTTCTGTCTAGTTTGCTTTAAAAATGATTTCTCTAAGATTTTAAGAGTTGCACTTGGCTATGGCAGTGTTCCAGGATTCTAGGCCTGGAAGCGATGCTGCACTAGGGACTGCAGCAAAGAATTTGCATACCTAATTAATGGTGCAAGAGCACTAAGCTCTATTAATGATGAATAAACTTTAACTGAAGATGTTCTGTGTTTTAAATGTTGTTAATTCAGATTCAGAAAGTGTCTGGTTGCCATGTCATAGCTAGGGCTGAGTGAAGTTCTGCATTTAAGGCTGCTTATTAATGTAAAAATATAAGGTATTTTCAAAATTACATCACTTACTAGTTGATTGTGGTACTAGTTGGTTTGCCCTGAAGACTTAGCTGTCCAAGATTTTTTTTTAAAAAAAAATTAGAAGCTATTTTAAGAATTTTGGCCCCATTTGTTTGTGAGCAAATGACCTTAGGAGGAAAAGAGACCCCTTGAGAAAACTGCAGGTTCCTATTAGGTTTAATATCTGCTGTTTTGTTTCTGGTCTTTGTGGTTTGCCTCTCCTGAAATAATAGATCAAACAGACCTTTCTGCCATCAGAAACAACATTGTCTCAAAACCTATTCCTTCATTGGGTGTGTAGTCATAAGCAGCCTTTACACAGAAAGAAAAAATGTTTTAAAAGCATTTGGTTAAGACTGGAAACTAGGAAATACTGTTGACTGTCTATGGGGAGTATAGTCCTCTTACTTGAGAACAGCTGTTTACCATGTCACTGTCACCTAGAAGGGCGATGCCTTTTCCATGCATCTCTAGGGTTGTGGAGTCTCCTTCTCTGGAGATCTTCAAAAGCTGCCTGAATGCCACCCTGTGCCATGTGCTCTAGGTGACCCTGCTTGAGGAGGGAGGTTGGACTAGATGATCTCTAGAGGTCCCTTCCAATCTTAACCATTCTGTGATTCTGTGATCTGTCAAAATACTGATCTGTCCAGCAAACTGACCATGTGATCAAGTTCAACATAGCTTTTTCCTTGCATTTTCTTTCCCAGTGTCTTGTGCTTTTTTTTTTTTTCCCCCTCATTGTGCTGTTGTCTCCAAAAGGCGAATGAAGATTTCTCAGGGCTGATCATGTGTTTTGCATTGCCTTATAAAGTGCTTGATGTATTTGTTTTTTTCAAATAAAATTTTAAGAAGCAAGGCATCCAATTTTTAATTTATAACTTATTTTATTGTTTTAGTTGCATTTAGTGTGAGCTGGAGCAATCTAGTGGTAGAACATAAATTTGAGTCATTTTCATATTAAAAACTGGATGTCTTCAAATTTTACTTTTAACTGTGAATATAACTGTCCTTATGATAATTATTTAGTCATACTTGTTCCTTCTTCTAAAAGACAGAATGACACGATGTTGTATGTTTGTTAAAAAGTTATTTCAGATTCTGTAATTTCACTAAATTGTAACATGTCAAGTGTTGCAATGACATGTAATTATAAAATAATTAGGTATAAAAATGTTAAAATAGAAATTCCTTGAATGTAATTATTTTTGTTGGTATCTTGGTGAACTAGCTAACACTGGCCTACTGGAGAGGTGCTTGCTTGTTTTTAATAGGAAAATTTCCTGGAAGACTTATCAATCTTTTCCTTCTCCCACACATTCATCTGATGAGCAGTTTGCCTTATGACAAACTGTCAGCTGCCTGAAATTCCTGCCGGGAGGTTGCATGAAAATGGCAGTTGCTGCTAGGGAAAAAAATAAAATAAAAATGCTGGATTCTGTGATGTCTGTAGATTTTTCTAAGAGCCCTAACTGTGGTCTTTATAAGTACCTTTTTTATTTGCTTTGTTTTTTAATTGGAAAGTTTAGAAAATACTTTTAGAAATTATTCTGAGCATCAAGATTGCTTCATAATGTACAACTCACATATGTAGGTAGGCATAGATTTCTAGAGATCTGAATGAATCATGAGATATATGAAATATTCCTAGCATCCATGGAAATATGTGCTGTCAGTTTAACTTCTGCTCTCAGTGCTCTGGTTTTAAAAGCAATTGTCATTTTCTGATTCTGAGATCCGATTCATCCTGTAAAACATGAGTTATTTCTCTGAAAGAAGTATAGGAATACTTAGTTTGGATGAAAATGCACCTTAATTAGAGAGAAACTTGATTCCTGAGATATGTAATGAAAGGCACATTTTTTTTTCTTATGTATTTGCTTATAGTTGAATAGAGAGAAATTTTTGCTTGCTGCTATATCATTTTTGTCCACTAGGATGAAATTACAAAAGTTCGTGCAGATAATAAGTTGAACCTCAACCTAGAGAAGAGCAGAGTAAAAGAACTGGTAAGTGTTGGTGGCATTTTTCTAGAAATATCAAAATATTGAGTAATCTTCAAGCTTGGATAAAAGCGTAAATTTCTTATCTGTAGTATCATTTCTCTTCAAGTTGATCTCAGTCGAAATTGTTTATCCATATGCTGCTTCAGTATAAGGTGTCATGTTTGTTTTTAATACGTTCACATATTTTGATACTCTTTTAATATTGGAATTAATCAGGTACTCTTCAATATATTAGATCTTAATATTTTGAAATGCATGTTTTGAAATGCTGACTTGTTATCTGAAGCTTTTCATATTGTATCCGTGTTTTTCACGATGAAACGTAAACATTTCATTAAACTACCACTGTTGAACTATATCTAATTTATAAGGTAATTGTATTGCGAAAATAATTGTAATTGATTTTATTGTAACTGGTATTGAATGAGTTTTTTTTTTTACTTCCAAATATGTTAGAACTGCCGTAGTTCTAACGATCTTAAATCAGAATAACACAGAAGATAAAGAGATTTTTGCATTATATGTAGCATTCTATTCCCATAGATCTGCCTTTTAATAACATTTGTCTATGAATTTTATTTCATGTTCAGTCACTTTTCACAGGTGCATAATGAAGTAACAATTATCTTGAATCCAGGTAATAAGAACTATTCAAGTAAAATTCATCTATTTTTTGTACCTGCTCCTGGAGGTTATTTACAATGATTAATTTAGGTAACAGCTGTGTCAGTGGTTTAATATAATGACTTAACACCGTTACCTATAGTAAAGTACATTCATTTTTACAAGTTAAAATTTCATGCAAACATAATAAAAATTAAAAGTGAAAAACCCTTCACATGAAGCATAAGCCCATATGCTGGGTTTGCAAACCCTAGTTAAACCCGTTATGTTACAGGTGATAAATTGGAGGAGAAGGGAGCACTTTTTTTTTTTGTATATTTGGATAGAATCTTGGAATCTGGACTCAGGCTGCTGTTCAGAGAACTACTTAATATTGACTGCCTCCTGGGGAAAGCAAACTCTGGGCATGTCCACCTTCTGAAGAAAGTTGACCTACTTTGTGCCATACAACTATAATTCAAGTGTATTTGCGGGGGGAGGGGTTGTTTGTTTTTTGGGGGGGTGGGTTGCTTCTTTCTTTCCTTAAGTTGCCAGCTTTGTAATGGATTAACAGGAAAAGTGAACATGAACCATAGCATGTATGTTAAGTTGGGGGAGAGACCTAACCCAGTACTTTGAGTAGTAGTCACAGCATATAAAGCATGATAGCATGTTTACTTGGACATAATTGAGACTTTTGACTAATTCTGTGGCTTTCTGAGAATAACACTCTGGATAACTGACAGCCCACTATGCATCTCTTACTAAAATGCTATCAAGAAGTCCTAAGTTTAAATCAACTTAACTTGAAGCACTAAGTTAAATGCTCTTATCCTTCAATCCTGCTTGGAATTGACTACTGAAGGAAAACTTAGTTCTTCAAGGCTAAAGAGGGCATTTTAAATGTTTTAAGCTGTATACTTTTTATCTATGGAAATTATTCAGAAACTTGATTTTTGGCTAAGAGCATCTATTCCAAGTAACTGATTAACTACTTCATTGAGTTGTTTTAAATCTAATGCTCATTTTGATAGGGATGATCAGTTTCTATGTTAAGCAAGGTCCCATTCTGATACGAATCTTCACCTCAGACATTTTTAAATTAGATTCTCTTATAGGTATTTTGTTATCACTTTCAAAAAAAAAGTTATTTATGTAAAATGTCTGAATTTCATTTTTCCTTCATTCTGGAGATTCTAGGTACTGGTTTCATTAGTTATGGACATGCTGTTATTTGACTGTACAATATAACATTTTCCACATTTTTAGCCTTCTGCTACCTCTCAGCTTGATCTTTAGATCGGTCAGAAGTCCAAATAGAGCTTTGGATCTTTAAGGAGGGTTTTTCAGTGCTGAGGCATTTATGTTGATTAATCTGAGTTGAATATTAAAGTAGAATAAGCTTCCAGACTGGAGAAAAATAAAGTGACTTTCCAAATGGTAATGTCAACAGATGAGGTTACTGCTGGTTAACTAAGGATTCTGAGATGGGAGCCCGATGACCTTAATACTCTGTACTATAGTCTGGTGGTTTAGCAGCTGTCTTATGAATAATTGAATTGCTCCAGTAGTGGGATAGGAGCTGTTACAGATGTCAAGGTAAATCATGCCTGCTCATGAGGCAGCAACATAACCTGCCTTGGAGGTATTGCCTCTTACTGCATTTGGATTTAACTTGCCTTGAGCCCAAATAGCCATAGTTTATAAATAAATCACAGCTGCTGCTGTTCAGTAAATGAATGAGATCATAAGAAGCAAACGTAGTGCATCTGCCTGATACTTGTGTTCCCCATGTATTGTTCTGACCGTTATCTCAAAGTTTCAAGTGAAGAACAGATATGCTGCCTAAACATTTCCTTCAAAGCTAGATTTGATATGATATTTTAAAACCCTATGCCCTTACTAAAGACAGGATAGTTTTATCTTGACATCTTTTAATTGTCTTTGTGCACCCAGTGGATTAGTTCACTGTTTCAGAGTTACTATTTAGAATTGCAGGTCTTTGTTTTTCAGAAATATGCATCTGCCAGCTTTTCCTCCAACTGTTTATACATTCATGCAATTGTAGTAGATGTCTCTTGACAGATTTGTTCCACTTTACAGATGGAACTCAGGGATGTGGTTAAATACCTGTCTGTAAATTATCTTTTCCCCAATGATACCAGTCATTCCACAGTACTATCCCTAAACATTGTCAAGAAACCAGTCTTGTTGGCAGATTCAGCATTCTACAGAATTTGGAACTAAAAAACATACACTTTTTCACGTACTTAAAAGTGTAAAAGTCATCACCCTCTTTTAATCTTTTTGTTTGTTTGTTTTTAAACAGTATTCACTTAATGAAAGAAAACTACTCGAAATGAGGACAGAAATAGTGGAATTGGTAAGAGCTTGGAAGTTGATTATTAACTCATATAAAAAACCTTCTTGCCTTATAGATCTGTTATTCTTTTCAAAATTGCTCATGTCTTCAGGCACGTAATATCGTACGATGACATTTTATAGATTTATTTCCATGTGTATTTCCATACTGGTAACTGAAGTGTTCTACAAAATAAAAAAGTTTATATATACTTTTAGATTCCTGCAGGATATGCATAAGCTATTCACTGCTCATTTTATTTTGAGGCTTCATGCGTATAGTGTTTTCTCCAGATTGAATTTATTTGTACATTAGTTTTTAAAATTAATGATTTTTTTTCTTTCCATTTTAGTTGAAACTGAAACAAATTGCGTGATTGATTTGGCTTCTTTTTACAGGATTTTTGCCAAGTCCTTTCTCCCTTCCATTTGAGTCTTTTAGCATAGGAATTATTTGTGGGAAGGTGACTAGCAGTAAATCATTAATTGGTTCAGTGTTTCAATAGTGCTGATCTGAAAGCATCAGCAACACAACAGCTGTTGTTCTCAGTTTATATCGTTGATCTTTCAGTCCTTTCTGAGTAATTCCATCCCGTTTTGTTCAGAAGCACTGTCTTCTGTCATAATCAGATTCAGTATTTGTCTGTCTGCCTGTTACTATTTTTGTGGTAGAATTTGTTACAAGACGAAGACATGCTGCTTAAGTCAGAAGAGCAATTGTCATATTTCTAATGCTCCGTAAATCTTCATGTTCCGATATATTTCTGTCACAAGAGGCTCTTAGACTTCCTATTCTACAGTAACTGTTAAAACTGAGCAGTGACTTCAATGTGTCGTTTGGCCCACCGATATTCAAGTTAATGATTATGCTGCTAGACTGAGATAAGATGACATCCAGTTCTGCAACTTTGTGGATGATGCGTTAGGGAGAGAGTAATCATATAAATTTGCTGAGTTCGCCAAATTATCCAGTTCCTTGGATATAATCAACCAGGAAGGAACTTGTTAGCTTTGAATGCAAATTAAATACTTCATTAACATACATTTAAGGAGTAGCCAAAACAGAGCTTAAAGGTATAGGTTTAATTTCTAAATAAACTAAAAGCTTTTCAAATGGAGTCATTTTTTGCTTTTTAGCACGCACAACAGGATCGAGCTCTAACACAGACAGACAGAAAAATAGATACAGAAGTTGCAGGTCTGAAGACAATGCTGGAATCGCACAAATTGGACAATATTAAGTACTTAGCAGGTAAGTAATCTGGAAGTAAAGGTGGTTAATTCTGGAGAGAATATTTGTAAAAAGCCAGATTCAAAAAAAAAAAAAACACTTCAAATGTCTCCATGCTCCATTAGTAGCATTATCCACGTGCTTAATCCAGGATGAGGTTCTTAACGATTCACAGCTTTATTGGACTTTGAATGCACTTTGTCTGTATGCTTTTTCCCTGCTTTATATTGTACTAAGAAAGGTGTATGGGAAGTCTGAAAGACTTGACTGGCTCTCAGCAAGGGTCAAAAAAATTCTCCCTTAAAATGCCTCTCTTAAAAACACACTATCTGATTACCACAGAACTGCGTTTGAAAAACGTTATCATAAAAGCAGTCTGGTTCCGCTGCAAAGTGGAACCTTTCAGCTTTTCTGACTGTTCAGCACCACAAATTCTTAAAGCTGATTCTTCAGGCATGTGCATGAGAAAATACAATATACATTATGTATCTGTATTATTGCTCCAGATAACTTCAGTGTTTTGACATTCTCTGTGTAGCTCTGACTAGTGCATGTGCAGTGCTACCAAGTGAGCAGTTCTAAAATAGAAAATTATCCTTCTAATATAGAATTTTGATCATCCTTTGACAATGGATTTTGTCGCAAGTACAGTCACATATATTCACAGGCTGCTAGTTCAGAGATATCCTTTACTGAGAAGCATAACTAGAAAATAGAAGATAATATATTAAAATGAGAAGAAGTTCCATTCCCTACCAACCCACTGAAAAAAAAAAACACGCTAAGTCTGCACAGAAATTGAGAGGGGAAAATAAAGAAAAAAGAAGAAAAATCTTGCATTGTATTTGAAGTGATCCTGTTGAAAACAATGGGAAAAAATGTGTGAATATCTGGAAACCAAACATTGAGTTTATTTCAGTAAAAATGTTAAGATTGCAAACTGATAAGCTTCAGTAAAAGACAGTTTATGCTTACTTGATTGTTAAATATTTTACTGTGATCTAATAATCCTACGTTCATTTCTTCACTGTAACTATAACTTGCCATATTGATCTTGTTTAGAAGGATAAGCAACCATGGGATATTTTTTCCAGACTTCTTATAGTCTTTCCAGACCAGTTTTCCTGCACTTTTCTTCCCTCCTCGTCCTTTGTCATTTTAGTGCTACCTGCTCCCCAACCCTCCCAATTGTTTATTTTGTGAATTAAAAATACTTTGTTCTGTGAATAAAACCCCTTATTTTCTGACATGGACAAGAGATAACAGAGCATAGTAGCAAGATGCATGCATAGCTTTCTGAAGAAATGTTCTAACAGCTCACAATTTACAGTCTCTATTTTTTTGCCCCATTTTTGCTTTGTCTTTCAGGTTCAGTATTTACATGCCTTACTGTAGCACTGGGATTTTATCGTTTATGGATGTGATACAGCATCATATTGGACTTCTACTGTCTCGCTCTCTGAAAAGCGAGGAGGTTTTTTCTCTGCTCTTTACTGTTTTATTTATTTTTTGTAAAGCAGACTATATTGAGAATGTGACCAAAGATGTGCCTAGAAACAAATTGTACGTATATCTACATATTTGGAAATTTACCACTGATGGAAGCATGGTATAGGCATTTCTGCTGCTCTCTTCCCCTCTGAACTGAAATGAACAAAGTATCATTTCAGTAAAGACTGGAATTCATACCACTTGTACAGGGCTGCATGATGCTGGAAGAATCCCCTTGGAATTATGTCCCAGAGTCTCTTCAGATGCTTGTATGTGTCGGAATGGAATCTTGATTCTTAATGTCTAAGTGAAACCACCCTTTGCGTGGCTTGGAGGCACTCTTGTGTAAGTAGGATTTGTGTTAACTGAATCATGCTTACGTTCTTCCTCCTGACACTTGTTCATATACTTACTATGATCAAATATTTGTTTTGCTATTTTTGTAACATTGCAGTCATCAGCTTGTTTTTCAGATGACCGTCCAATCAATCATGTTTCAGGAGAGTACCATGTAATGATAGCAGAGCTTACTGCTATGTTTTGTCTGTAAGATATTTCTAGTGTTCTTCGGAACTTGCCTTTGGTACATTTAAGTATTTAAAACTCATTCCATATGCTAATTGTTAAATTTACCATGATAACCAGAAGTTTGAAATGCAGTACAATGCATTAATTGTGTTGTGTTTTTGCAGTTAAGTGATACAAAATATCTGTGGTGCTGCTATCTTGATAGAAGGGAATTGATATTTCTGAGGAGGATTTAACTGGTGGTTATGAAGCAGTGTCTTAGATTGGGGAACAGCTATACTGACAGTCTACTGATTTAGAGAAAAAAAAAAAAAAAAGGGAAAAAGAAATTCCCCTTGCTTCTTCAAATGGGGAGCCTCATTAGTGGTTATAAAGATGAAAGCAGTAATGGAAAGTATGCTTGCTCTGGTTCTAAACAAGCCCATGAACCAGTTAAAGCAGCTGACAGCAATGGAGGAAAATGTCCAGTGTGTCCAGAGATCTGTCACTCTTCCACTGATAAAATGACTGCTTTGATAACAGAGCTACCATCTGTGTTTCTTCAATTAATGGAAATTTCCTCCTCTTGCCCGCTTGTAGGCGAAGAGAACAATCTATGCAGTGGTCATAAATGCTGTTAGAGCACAATCCGTAATCAAAGTAAAGCTGTTTGGCTACTTTGTGACTGTACTGTAATAACCGTTCAACTCTTTAAACGTTGGGAGTGCCATCTTCGATTATGCGCAAATCAGAAGGAAGTGGTGGATGTCTGTAACAATTCTAGACTGGCCTGAAATAAAGAATTTTGGATGTTTGTATAAAATATACCGAGTTTTCATTATAAAATACAATGTTAAAAATATTTTAAACTTAATTCTTTTAGATCACCACTGTAACATTGAAAAGGAAAGAACTTTCAATAAGCAGTATAAAGAAAACTATGAATGCAAAATAACCGTTTCCACCCTAACAGCCTATTTCAAATGAATGAATCTGTCTATTCAGAATTATACATTTTTTTTGTTGGTTTGTTTGTCTTTTTTGTACTGACTTAGAGTACTGACTTTTGTACTGACTTTTCCAATACAGAAGCTTTAATGTTTGGAACAATCTTGGTGTCTGTTCCCATCTTTTGGGGACAGATAATTCTATATATGTCTGGGTAATCTGTATATCTTTGCCTGTATGCCTGAATATCTGAAAAATGCTTGCTAAAATAATTCTTTAGAAGTAATTTTAAATATAGAATTTTAAATATTCTACTGAAAATAGATGTTATACAAATAGATTTTTTGGGGGGAGGCAGGTCTAGTAGAGGGAGCAAACAGAAGAATGTAGAACAGCATCATCCTGAAAGCAAGAAAGAGTCAAAAAAAAAAAAAAAAAAAAAACAGCATTTTTTGGTGACGGCTCCAAACAGGGAATATAGTTTATATGTCATTTTGGAAGAGGACAATATAAATAAATAGCTGTAATTTTCAAGCTCATAAAGTCTTAGTGTAGTGTACTTAACAATCTTTTCCCATTTCTTCTGATTTTCAAGGTCAGCATCACTACTCTAGTACTCCTTCCAATATGGTGCACCACATTTATTTGTACTAGCATTCCAAAAGATAGAAAATCCCTGTGTGTTGTTTTCAGATTCTTTCAAATGGGTATTTAAACCCGAAAGACTAACTGGTGCAGGTGAAAAGCAAGAACTTAGAACATAACAGCTAAATTTATTTTGAAAAGCACTATTTAAAAGTACCAAACGATTAATAAAAGCATAAGCGGGAGGTTTAAAGTTGGCATTTTCCCATATTTTCCCCTTGATGCCTTTTTTCTGCATTATGCTGTCTGTGTCTTTAGTCTGGCGTAAGTAGCAATTCTGACTCTACAGAAATAGTTTTCCTCACTTCAGATCTTGTCATCATATTTGTGGAACTTTATTAAAAAGATGTAAGCGAAAAAATAGATGGGCTGTATTCCCATAAAACCACCACAGCTGTAAAACTGTAGTTCCCTCCCTCTTGGTTAAGAATGTATCTGTTTGTTTCCTGCCTGGCAGGTTGGAGCAAAGCTATTAAAGACAAGATCTAGAAAAGTTGGATTTCCCAGACTGTCTCAGAGGTAGCGCACGGGGAATGAGGATGCAGCTGAAACTGAGCTCTAGCTCTGATCTGCTTTCTAGAAGAGCTTGTCCCTCCACTGAGAGCACCTAAGGGTAGTTGTCTGCCTATGCTAAAACTTCTGAATATTCCTTCTGAAATTCCACATCTAGACAGGTTGTCAATGACCACAGTACAGCAAAGACTAGAGTTTCTTTAAGGATGTGTTTCCTTTCTGGAAGGCAGATTGAGCATCAGTCTATTTGCTGCAAAACATAAATTCATCCTAAAGCTTTTCTGTGCTTCGGAGAACAAATAGGGTTGTAGAGTTCCTGCAAAACTTGTAGCATGGCTGCAGCAATATACTGAATTTAGCTGCTTTAGTCTGTCTTAGGCTTTCCTGCCTGATTTTAGTTAAATCTGAAAGGGAGAAGTCTTTTTCGCTAGTCTGTATTAGCTGTTGACCTGAAGTATTTCAGTATTACAGTAAAATTGCTTGCTGTTTAACCCCCTGGAATCTGGAAACACTGATTGCATCGTTTTTCCCCAGCACGCTGTAGGAATTTTACTTAAAACCATGAGTTAACAAATGGAAACGTATTTTTAACATAGATAAGAAATCTGCTGCAATCTGTGCACACACAAATCCATTTTGCACATTAACGACCAGGCTTCTCTTATAAGCCTTATTCTGGCAGTGAATACTCACATAACTGATTTCTTCATAAATGGGCAAATCTCACTACTTGCAGTTTTTAATACCATTCCTCTTGACTTTGGAGAATGCATATTTTTACCTTCTAGAAATTCCAGATCCTAACACTTCGGTGGTATCATGGCAGTGATTTTACTTCTTGGTCTTGTGGTTTTGGTTTTGGTTTTTAGTCAGAAAAGTTAGCTGACTTCCTGTGACTAGTTCCTTTTAGCCCCTGGCTGCAAGATGTGGGCAAGGCTTTGCATCTCCCATGGAGTTTTCAGGGATCAAGTGGATTTTTTTTTTCTTCAATGATTGAAACTCTCTGCAGGACAACACAATATTGAATAAAACTTCAATGGAAAATATATTTTCAAAGAATAACTACATTGTAAACTATTTTTTGAATGGTTATTGGTGTTTTGATATTTCGGAACAAGTTATATTTCAAAATAAATTATTTATTGCATATTTTGACGATGGTAGTTTCTTTTTCACTATCTTTTGTTTATACAGTTTTGTATCTGTAGAATTTTGAGTCTTTTGTTTGTTTAAGATTAAGATATTAAGATTAAAGTTTTCTGCCTGAGTGCTTACACTCTTAGCGATGGAGGCCCTGCCGTGTCGGTTAGCAAAGCTTCTTCTGGCTTAAACGACGTTTTTAAAACTTTGTTTTAAAACTCTCTTGCTGAAGATTTCAAAGCAGTAATGTTAATTTTTCATTTTACATTTGAATTCTCCATCAAAGTAATTTCCTCTTAACATGTTAATTTTGTTGCTGCAGATGAAGATGGAGAGGGAAGATGTCAGTGTTTGCGTAGCGCTCCTCCGAATTCTGTCCATTCCAAGAAAGCAGATCCTGGCTTTCTTGGGAGGGTGCCCAGCCTGGTATCAAAACAAAATACTGGAAATGAGTAACAAAGTGCTGTAGCAAGTTATCATCCTGGGGCCAACGTTTATTCCTGTACTTAGGCACGTTAGTGTTGTGCAATATTTCAATACCCTAACTCACTTTGCTCTTCCAATATGCACCCCATGGAGCTCTTTTGGGAGCCCACTGGATGCCCCATTGCACTCTGAACACAGTCAGCTTGGCTCAAGTCATGGCTAATACTGATCCTGCACAGGCTCTCACAGCCTGAGGGAAACGTAGTGAGAGAAGATTTTTTTGTTATGGTTGTGTATTTTTTAAGGGTAAGTAATTAGCACATGCCCTGCAAGACCTTTAAAGGGAGATGTGTGGCACTCGAGTATATGAGCTTGCATAAGGCGAGCAGCTGACCTGGATCAGATCAGGCCTGTATGCAGAGCTTTGGAGCTGGCCTCAGAAGCAACAGGGTGAGTACCAGTTACCTGCCTGCATGGGGAGGGAGGCAGGACAGGTTTCCAGCAGTGAAAGGTAAAATTCCTCATTTGTATCTTAGTCTCCAGCATGTTTCGATCATTCTCCAATGTTAGGAAATCCTGTTACGTTGGACTGTGTGTGCAACTCTGTGAATAAGCAAGTTGTGCCATACGTCATTTTTGACTGTGGCTTTGTCCAAAACAATTCTGGTGTCGCTAGTAGCCATTCCTGTCGCTCCACCCAAATCTGTTTTCTTGGGGCAGTGAAGTTCTAAGCATTGTATATTCACAAAGTTCTAGTGATAAAAGAAATAAACGCGAAGGCCCCCTCGGGGTGCTCCATGCAGCCTGCATACTCCCGCCAGGTCTGGAGAGCGGCTGGAGATTTTGCTGTTCTCTTATATGAGATTTTTGCAAGACGGCAGTTCCGATGCCTCATGATGTATGGTCAAACCTACGTGGCAGCAGCGTTAGACAGGCCTAGACAAAAACACCCTGTTGCTGAGCTACCAAGCTCTTCAGTGAGCTTTTAAGACCAAATAGAGCTGCTGGCATGAGTCTATACTTAAAAAATCACTGATGATGCACCAGTGAGACTGAGCATGCACATAGCGTGGATGCCTTGTGTGGGATGTATATTCTCTTTCCATGCAATCCTGCCTTTGATGTAGTCATCTTGTTCTGGGCATTATCTTATCGAAGCTGAAACAGGGATTCTGGGAAGCTTTTAAGGAGCAGCTGAGATTCCATGCAAGTTGGGGGTAAGAATGCAAAACAAGGCTTGTACTTTCCACAAGTTCTTAGGAAACTTTTGCAGAGCTCATAGTATTTTTAATGATTTGCTCTGAAAATGAGCCTTGTTTAAAAATTAAACTATTGCTTTTTGAGCTTCCAAGCTTGTTTGTTTATTTGTTTGGGTTTTTTTTAAGAATTCTAACCATGTTCCAGTGTATATATTGCAGCATGCTACTTTTTTTTATTCTCTTGATTCAAGCATACTTGGGTTCATAGCCCTCAAAAATATGATATGAAATTTAACAGTATTTTGCCCACCAAGCTGCCAAGCAGTGAACTTGTCTCGTGTGAATCGGGGTCCTGGTTTGCCTTAAGGTGTTAGGCCACACCTGACAGAGAGGTTATATATTTGATGATTCACAAAGTGCAGTGAACTTGGGGGGGGAGGTCTAAGGCAGATAATCCTGTTTGATACAGAAAGCTGTGGTAGTCATCACCCAGCAAAGCAAAAATATGTTTGCCATGCAAAGTAAATGTTTAATAGAAGCCTCACCTCCACTTTCATACATGCCAATTTTCCTTTTGCACTGTTACTTAACAGTAATAAAATATACAGCTCTGTACTTGTGCACCCCTCGCTTACTTTTCTTTGCAGTTCCTAACCCTGAATATTCAAAATGTCATCAAACAAATCTGTTTTGGAGTCTTTTGTTTGCTAGTTGTAATTTCAGCATTGTTTCCAAGCTTCTTTATTCTTTTCTTTCTCTTTTTATTTTTTCCCCTGGGGTTGCAAAGAGATTTGGAAGAGAAAAGTGTTTTTCTTTCAGTTTGTTAGTGAGAGATTTAATGAAACAGTATTTAATGCATTAAAATACGGCCAAGGGCTCCCTCTTGGCAAGCCCTTACTTGTTCACTGAGGTCCAAGGCATGTTTATATGAAAGGTTCATGATCAATCTTTTGAATGATGCTTGTTTAAGTTTCCCTACAAATTGGCTTTCAAGCAGCAATTTAAATATTTCTGTACGCTTTTAGTACATCAACATCTGCATCAAAACCACAAGGCCCTGCGGTACTAAAATCTCCGAATAAAACAAGCCACAGGATCATGTATAAATAGATACAAAGACGGGGCGGGAGGGAACTGCAAGGTGCTAAAATCTGTCAATTTACTGTATATGTATCCAAGATCCAAAACGATGAGCCTGTAGCAACAGTGAAAAGAAAACATGAGCAAAGCCAGTGCTTTCAGTGCATAAATACGGCTAGGGCGTGCGTCGTTTTCACTCATAGACAGAACCCAGCAACAGAGACAGTTATTTAGCGGCTGCGCTTGCCGTGTGTGTCGCTGCCTGCTCTTTGGCTGCTGGCTGTGGTGTGGTAATCCCGAAAATGGATGTTTACTTTGTGTGCTTTTCTGTTCTTCTGGAATGAAAGATAGTCCACGGCTAACAGACAAAAAGTTTTGTGTGCGCTGCGTTAGGGCGGGTGTGGGGAGGGGGAAGGGGGCGCCGTGCTTCTTTCTGGAACTTTCTCTCTCAACATCCTGTGTCTGAGCCCTGACTACAACCTGCTGAAGGACGATTGCTCCTTGCTCCCTATCCTTGCTGAAGTTACAGGTGGGAGAGGTAGTAAGGAGGTACGTTTCAGTGGGAATGAGCTGTAGTGATGCTGATGAGATCGAGCTACTACAGAGAAATTAGATATACAGCCAAAAAAAAAAAAAAAAAAAAAGGAGTTACTTCTTAAAGCACTGCAAATGAGAGGGAAATTGCTTGAAATCCACACACGCTGAAATGGGAAAGCTCAGAAAATGGTAATGCTGAGGAAGGCCTATGAGTAAGAGCAGGTAGCAAGTTAGTTGCTAAGTTACGAGGTAGTTTTGGACAGAGCTCTGTAGGTTTAACATTTCCTGATGGTTTAGCGGGTCTGTGCTGCAGTCCCTGCGTTCAGAGGTTATATGGAAGCACTATGTCAATGTCCAGGCATTGCACACACAGCCCGGAGCAGAGGGATTGGGCTCCTGGGAAAGGGATCTGCGCTTTGGGAGGAAGGAGGCAGCGGGGAGAAGAGCTTGGTGGCTGTCTCTGTCCTGCCCGCACTCAGACAAGTCCTCCAAATTCAAGCTCCTGCTGCAATCAGTTTTCTGGGAATGCCAGCTTTTAAGGGCAGAGGTGGCTCCTGCCTGTTTTTTCACAGCATTTTTCACCCAGGATTGCAAGTCCTTAAAAACCCTGCCTTCCCCAAACAGATCGCAGGCTGCAGGAGGCAAGGAGGCCATGCTGTAATCTTGCCTGGGCTGGGTAGGAAACGGGCTGCTGAATGATACCAAAAAAAAAAAAAAAAAAAGAGTCTAATCTTCTGCTGGGATACTGAGGGCTGAAGGGCTTTTCTTCCGTGAAAGGATTCCCGCCTTCCCAAAGACAAAGAACTGCGGATTCCATAATGAGTCCCTTGCTGGCAGCATAATAGATTCACTCTCTTTAAGCCTCCTCCCAAGAGACCTGTATGTGGGTTGCTTTTTATTTATGTGTGGTCTCTTTGCTACCGTAGAGTTCAGGTCAATGAGACTGCTCATCAAATACGTAACTAGCCCTTATGACACAGATGGATAAATACGGCCAAGTGCAGCTAGGTAGTACGCAGAGTTTGTTTCCGTGCTGCTGCCGCAGAGCACCGGCGTGGCTGTGGCCACAGCTCCATTTCATTCTCTTTTGGTACATGATCGGTGTCAGTGAACCAGGCTTAATAGGCCATGTTTTGACCTGTGTGACAATTGCGATTCTCTGAGCTCTTTTCCTAGTACAGCTAATTTAATCTGCCGTGTGTTTCTTGCAATCGTATAGCAGCAGCATGGTCTCCAATAATATATCAGGCTTTTAAAATGAAAAAAAGGCAAGAACACTTGCAGACATAGAAGGAAAACTAAATGAAAAGCAGTCTGGTTTTACCAAGGGTAGATTATGTCAGACTTGCTTGGCGCCTTCTTCTTGGTAATAGACTTCCTAGGCAAAAGAAGTGCAGTGGATCCAATATATTTTGGCTTGTGATCCCATACAACCCAACTTGAAGATGTAAAGATACTTCCGTAACAGAAGCAACCTTATGATCAGGAGTCGAAAGACAGTTCTGCTCACTGGTGTTCAAGAAAGATCAATGCAAACTGGAAGTGTGGGGGAGAAAGGCTACTATGATGTCCAGAAACTAATTTATTTAGTCTAGCAAATGAAAATTGAGGTTAAGCTGGTTCTATGAGTGCTCTCAAGGCCATTATTTTAGATGCAAACATAAAAAAAAAGGAATTAAAGGACACAAACAGACTTCCCATATAACATTTAGGATGGAAGTTAGAGATGTTCTTCGCCACAGGAAAAATAGGGTTGTGGAATAGTGAGCCAGCAGGAGCACCTAAAGGAAATCTGTTTGGTTGGAAGACCAGCATGAGCTGATGCAGGAAGTTCATGCTGCGTAGTGCCTACCTTAGGTAGCAAAGGCAGGACTCTCTAGAAGCCGTGTCCACTCTAGGTATTTTATCAAATTGGGGGTATATTATTAAAATGCTTAGCACAGTAAATGGCACTATCTTTTTTGTGGCTAGCTGGAAATTTCTACCAGAGTTGTAACTACAAAACTATGGCCATTGGTTCAAATGTCAGGGCTATGTTGGCATTTTTTAACATAATTTCAGTTGTTCAAAAATCATGTGATGGTCTAGTGTTTCATGTATTCGAAAAGTGACTTTTCAAAGAGTTTTTCTCAGTTTTCTAATCTTCCTCCAATTCATCTGAGATAATTTACTGTAAAGTCAAGCCAGCACTAATGGGATACTCCCCTCCTTATAGTATGAATTTGAAAAGGGAAACATCTAGTGTCTGAAGCACATTAAGCCTCATTTTCATCATGAAATTACATCTGAAAAAAAACTCCTTACAGATATTTTTAATACACGTGAACATCTAATTACAGCCGAAGATAATTTGTGCTACAATTATCCTCCCTTCCTGCCAGGTCCTAGGCAGACGAATCAAGATCCCAGAGAAATCTGTACCTGGGGTGTTCTATTCCTCCCTGCATCACACTGATGATGTGCCCCGTTCCTGGATACTCAAGGGCAGTAAAGGCTGAGTGCAGCAAGGGCAAGAAGGGCTCCGTCCATCCTGGTTTGCATTCACTGTGTCCAGATCTAGTGCCTCAGTTACGTCTGTGCACGTGGCCCTAAAAGAAATAACGGAGTGTTTTATATTGCTGTGGAAGATCTTCCTCCAAGCACCAAAATTCGGGACCCATTCAGCTGCACTGCAGTCTTAGCACCTTGCTCTGTCCCCTCCTATGGGCATCCAGCGGGTTTGGGCTGTTCCCCAGCAGCAACAGGAAGTTGCAGCCATTTTTGAGGAGAAACTGATAGAAGGGAAGCCTTTCTTGGAACTTTCCTGAAGCCTCTTGCCCTTGAGCAGCCCATCGTTGCTGGTCAGCATCCTGGCACCACGCTGCAGCCCCTCGCCACCAGCAGCACCGCGTTTTCCTTTGGGGAAATGGCCCTGCTCTTGTATTCCCGGAGCGCTGCATCCCACTCTCCTCAGCCAGAGGGATGGAAACTGAGATATTTTAAGGAGAAGAAATAAAGCAGTTTGGGAGGCATCTGCTGCAAGGGCGCCTGGCCTCAATTATTTACTTCTCTGTTCAGGTTTCCCAAGGAGAAACCGGTAAGGCCCCTTAGCAAAGGTTGCTCACTGGCAGCTCGGTAGAGAGGCAGTGGGAGGGTGTATTTGAAGAAACTGGAATAAACAGCACAAACAAAACATAAGGTCACGATTCAAGCAAATATGCCAGAGGGAGCACTCTGAGCAGATGATGTTTATTGCTCAATGTAGTCAAAAGTCCAAGCCGTGTGTAGATGCCGTCCAGCAGAGCCCGGCTCCAGCTGCAAGGGGAGAGGGGTGAAGAGCGGGGCACTTTCCTTTGCCAAGGGACAAGAGGGACAGCACGGCGCCCTGGATATGCTGAGCCCCGCGAAAGCCCTCGGGGTTTCCCCATGAAAGCAGCAGCAATAGAAGCTTTCACATATTCTTTTATTTAATTTTTTTAAAAAATCATACATTAGCTTTTCAGCATGAGATAGAGCAGGTCAGTCACCAGCTCTTGCGCAAACTCCACTACCACTGAAAATAACTATGGGAAAATTTCCTAATTAACAGTGGGGTTTTTTTTTAGGAAGAGAAAAGAAGCTGAACTTCTGAATCTAGTTTCCTGTGGAAACACAACTTACGCAACCGCACTGTTGTCCTGCACCTAATAATTTTTGTAAGCCTTTGGCAAATCAGATTTTGACCAAAGTTGAAAGAGAGATAAACATGACAGAGATGATTGTTTTCTGAAAAACATTTCATAAAGCTTGGCAGCAGCATAAGAGGCAGAGAGTCAAATTACTGCTTTGACTGAAGGAAAGGCGAGGGGATCGCAGCCATTCCGTGCTGCTTGGCAGCCAGCTGGCCCCTCGGCACATGCACTCGCAGCCAGCGAGGATTTTTATAGCTCCCAACAAGTCGCAGAGTATCTAGTCTCGTGGCAGGGGCATCGGAGGCAGGAGGAGGGCTGGGATTACTGGGAGGAAGGAGAAAGAGATGTGGGACAAAGGACACAAATCCATAGGAAATGAGGCTTCGTTAGCTCTGCTGCTCAGGAACAACGTGTTTGTCTAACAATAGCTCGGTGCCTGAGCGCGGACGTCAGAGCCAGATTAGATTTCTATTTGCAAACCTCTCTACCTTTCCCAGGAATGCTGCCGGCATAACGCGCGGCAAGTATTCCCTCTTCCCCAGGGCTGAAGGTTCCCCTGAAGAGTAACTGCAAAAACTGCATCTTACTTCTTAACAGATTTATTGCTCTGTTTATTTAAAGTCCAAAGGACTGTTTAATAACAGCACTGCACACTCGCTGCCTTTTTTAATCCTCGTGGCTCTGCAGAAACAACAGAGAGAAAGCGAATGAGCCGGCCGCAGCTCCGTGCGCCGCGCGGACGCCCTTGCCGGGCGACGTAAACAGGGAAAATCGCTCATCCCGCGGAGCCCTTGTAACCGCGGAGGTGAGGGAAGGACTCCGGGGGGGTTCTGACGCGGAAGGTGAGCTCCAGCGCCAACAGGAAAAACAGGATTTTTTTGTTTCCTTGTGAACTTTTTATATGTACATGTTGAAATAAAAAGCATGGAGAAAAAAAAAAAAAACACAAGGAAACTTTTACAACTGCTGTTCAAAGGACTGCTGCACTATCCAAAAGGGTTTTTAATCTGTAAGGAAAGAGAATAGGAGCTGTGTTCTTCTTTCCATCTCATGTTGTCTCAGGTCTGTATTCTGCTCATTACAGTGATATCAGTACTTCTAAATTAAAGTAGCAATGCCCAGATTCCTCAGGGATGTGTGTCACAGAAATGCATGTGCTAGTAATTAAAGCACAGCTTTCAAATATTGCTTCAGCTTCAGACAAGAACCTTTTTATTCAGTTGTGTAATAAAAAAGGAAGCCGGAGCCAAAGTGGAGGGCAGCATTCATACGCGACACAGCGTTGAGACAACATGAGGCCTAACGCGCTACTGCTGTTGGTGCTAGCCACGCTGAAGAAAAGCAGCGTTTTCAAACACCAGGCAGCGTTTCGGAGCTCGGCTTTTGGGAAAGTCCAACCAAAGCCCCTACTGCTGAGCACTTTGAAAATTGCTCCAAAGAATAACTAGCCACCTAGAAAGAAAATGAGATACATCACAGCGAATCAGATATTACTTTATAAAACCCCACTACCAGGCCACTCATACTCAGCCTCTAGTATTGTGCCCTTTCCAGGGGCATGTATTTGAGGCTCAGAGGAAAAGGCACAAAGGAAACGCCAAGTGGAGCCAAATAAGCAGCACAGCGCTTTGTGGGGGTGGCAGGGAGCCCTTCCTGATCTCCCCGTTGACAACAGGTTTGTGAAAAGACATGCAGAGCAATTCCCCTAATCACAGTCCTAGCAAATGCGATTAATGGACAAACACTTTTCCTATGTTTTGGCAAACCCAATCTTGACATTATTTGCCTTGAATGCTTCGTGCCAAAATAAATTACCTGACAAAATGCTGCGTAATAAAGCGCCATCTTTTGTGTCCCAGTGCTGCTATAACTGGATTATATCCCTTCTTCTTTAGTACAGTCTTCTTTATGTATACTCTTCTCTAGCAGCTGACCTAGTTCCTTCTGTTGTTGTAATTTTACAGGTTCTTTGCACATGATATGGATTAGTACTCTAAGGTATCTTGGAAAAAAACAAATAAAAAGGAGATAAAAATGTTTTTTTGTTCCTGCTTGCTTGTTTGGTGCATGGCTGTTTTAATTTAGCTGGCTGCATCTAGTGGGGGAACAGAAAAACCTAATTTTACAACCGCCTTTCCAGTCTCGTTCACCTTGCATGTGGGTGCTCCAAGGCTAACACAAAGCTTGTGTTGCACATGTACGCTGGCTAATGAATTAGTTCCACTCATCAGCTTCCCTGCTCACGAGAAATCTTACCCTGGGCCAAACCTAACACACTGGTACATTTACAGCCTGGCGGCTCAGATCTGCTTTCAAGCAAACACCTCAAATTTGTCATTAAAAGGCTAAAACACCCCCGCCGACAAGCCCCGCGCGCTGATAACGTGGCCACGCGAGTCCCAGGCCGGGGCAGGAGGATTCTGCGAAGGGCAGCGCTTTGCCCAGCGCGGCGGTGGCGGGGATGGGGTTTGTCTCATAACTTTTGCAGTAACTTGCTCCGGTCTGTCAACATTAGCTCAGTCGCATCTAGTCAAACTGGTTTACGTTGTTTCCTACTTCATCATTCGTAACTGTTTTTTTTTTTTTTCTTCTTCTTTCTACTAAGCACACAAATATGTTAAAAGGGCCACAAAAAAAAGCATCAAGGTGGAAAACTTAGAGTGGGCTTCAGAGCCCTTGTTTGGAGTTCAGGTTTCACTGCTCAAAAACACTTGCTTTAGGCATATGCTTCATTTAAGTGATTAATTAGTACATATCACTGTGTGTACCTCATGCAGGATTTCAAAGCCTTCCTGGCCCTCCCTATGCTGTTTGAGCACTGTTCCCTATGCTTTTCTATCATGGCACATGCCTGGTGTGAAATCAGAAAGTGTTTGGGGGGTGAGAGTCTTTGAATGGCATGAGTTGCATTTTTTTGGCTTGCCCGTGAGGGACAAAAAGCTGTGTCTCAGGAATTTTCAATCCAAGAATGCAAACTCCAGAGAGATGCAGTCTCTTGGATAGCTGCGACAGCAGTCCTGATGTAGATTAAAGCACTCTGGGACTAAATAAATGGCTCGCTGGCTGGACAAAGAGGTCTGGAGGGAGCATGCAGAAATTATGGATGAGTAGCCTAAGTTAATGAGACTACATTTTGCTCTGAGGTTTGCTCCTTTAGGAAGAGACTGAGTCACTCTGCCTTGGCCTATGTCAAAGGGAGGGGGAGACCAGGATTATGTTTAACAACCAAAACAACAGCAAAAGTTGCCAGGGAGTGGCCACGGCTGGCCTAGATGCCCTGGCCCCTTTCACAGCTGTTTGGGGAAGTGACAAGGACCTTTCCTTCCTCACCTCCTCGATGCCACCAGTTCCCCAGCCAAGACCTGCCCCGGGCCCAGGCAGGGCCTAGCTGCCTCCCGGGGCTTTTGAGGCCTCTCCTTGCTGCTTTGCAGAGGCAAACAGCAGAGATCACCTCCTTGAGGGGTCTAGTCCCACCAGCGACTGATGGTGGCAGCTCCCCTGGCTTTCATATCGCCCCACTCGCTTCCCTCCCCACGGGGAGTCTCGGCCCCCCTCTCCGGCAGCAGCAGCTCTCCCCTCTCTGCAGACACATGGTGGGATCAGCCTCTGCCAAGGCGGTGTTTCTGTTCCCTCTTTAAGCATCAAATTCCATAGCTGTAAAAATATGTATATTGCAGATGCTGTTCATAGAATCATAGAATCGTTAAGGTCAGAAGGGATCTCTAGAGATCATCTAGTCCAACCACCTTGTACACGCAGGGTCACCTAGAGCACGTGGCACAGGACTGCGTCCAAGCGGGCTTTGAAGATCTCCAGAGAAGGAGACTCCACAACCTCTCTGGGCAGCCTGTTCCAGTGCTCCATCACCCTCACTGTTCATAAATTTTTCCTGAAGTTCCTATGGAACTTCGGTGTTTCAGTTTGTGGCCATTACCTCTAGTTCTGTTGGTGGCCACCATTGAAAAGAGCCCGGCCTCATCCTGTTACACTGGTACCGTATACAGTGGGAATGAGTACACTGCCCTGAGTCCCTTTCATACAGATATACATGCCTGCCAAACAGGGAATTCACCCTGCTTTCATTATATTGTTGTAACTGCAGCAATACATAGTTCTCTGTGTAAAAGCAGGGTGAGAAAAATCCCCTAGCTAGGAGAAATTTTGCTGGCCAATTCTGGAAAGACCTTCATATGCGTAGCTTTTTGTTTCAGGTGTCCTGCTGCTCTCCATACATGAGAGAAGCCCTTGTTTATGAGGAGCGGATTAGTCATTTGACAAGTACGTATGCTTACTCATAACGTAACCTATCTAACGCCAGGCGTGACTAAACTGAGTAACTGCATAATTATATTTTTGTAACTCAAGCCTTCTCCGCTGCACCCCTTTCCTGGCGTAGGTTTGTTTGATTCTGTCCTGTCTGGCATGTCCATCATCTAGGCTCCGGGCTCGGCTAGCAGAAAGCGCAGCGCGAATCCACGCCGTGTGCGATCACAGACGTGTTCCATATTGATACACTTTACAGCGCGTTCGCTCTGCTCAGTGTGGAGAGGTGGCATTGATTTGAAAAAGCTGAAAGAGAGAAAACTCATCTTCAAGTGTGGCCAAACTTGTATTCATCCTTCCTTGTTGTTTTTGAGTACTAGGCAACAACATCATTATTGTTTTTGTCAGGCTGGTTATTCCCTGCATTCATATGGAATTCAGTGGAGGTGGCAGAGCTGCATCTAAAGACTATCAGGCTCTAGGGCTCCAAGCTCACAGCTGCTTTGTTTACATCGGCACTAGCAGAGCTATGCACAACAGCACAGGTCAGAGGGTGAAGCCCTGAATGAGAAAGTGCTGGGCTGAAATGCAGACAGACTGGTGAATTGCTGGACTGGGGGGGAAAAGAAGGGAAGGGAAGGGAAGGGAAGGGAAGGGAAGGGAAGGGAAGGGAAGGGAAGGGAAGGGAAGGGAAGGGAAGGGAAGGGAAGGGAAGGGAAGGCAAAAAAAGGGAAGGGAAGGGAAGGCAAAAAAAGGGAAGGGAAGGCAAAAAAAGGGAAGGGAAGGGAAGGGAAGGTGAAGTGTTTGCCTGCTTAGTTTGCCTCATCCATTTTCCTCCTTTCTAAGCATAACCATCATTTTCTCTCCCACACACTGTCCTTAATAATATTTTAATACATGTTTCAGTCCACTGAAGGTGCTTAATAGACTATTTTCCTATTTTTATGATTGTTTGGCCTTCATTAACTTATGTTTATTTGTTCATTGTATGTTTTATACCCTTAGTGGAAAAAATATTTTTTTCAATTTTATCAAATTATTCTTTAAGGACCAATGGATTTTTTTCCTGTCCATTAGGCTGCCAAATTAGAAGTTAACTCCAGCTTCCTATCTATTTTTTTTTATTAGGGTGGAAAGAGAAAAAAATCACACAAATTTTATGATTTGTGTCACAGATTTCCAGGCAGAATGAGAAGAAGTATGGAATAAGGAATATCAGCAGATTTCACAAGGTTTCATGTTTGCATCGCTGATGAAGCAGAAGAAGAAAAGCAAGGCATGATAAGAAGTACAAGTGAGCAGAAGAGGGTGTGACTCTGAAGGAGGAAGAAAAAGATTTGAACATGAATCATGGTAAAAGAGGGAGTCGGTGGAAGGATTTAAATGGATGATAAAACTGGCAAAAATGTCTTGACTCTTGGTTTGCAACAGGGAGAGAAGGGACAGTTGTTGATATAAGGGAGATCAGATGTAGGTTCATGCTGACACTTCGGGAGAAAAGGTTGCAAAGACATGGCCTGGATGCCTTAGGAGAGAGCAGAACTAGCTTTGATTGCTCTAGGCAACTGGAAGCACAAAAGGACAGGCAAGATTAACAACAGAGTACTAGGAGGAGTGGAATAGTACTTAAGGTGCTAACCATAAGTTCATCAGCAGCCATATGAAAGCTGAATTGGCAAAAACACTTCCCCAAGAAGATGCACGGGCTGAAAAGTAGGATTGGATAGATTAAGAGATAAGGATAAATGTGCTGTTGCACAGACTGTTGCCAGTGTAACTAGGTACAGATCCAAGGAGAGACAAAGAAGAGAGAAAAATCCGTTTACATTTCCATGGTCAATGAGAATGGAAAATGAAGCCTCGGCTGTCAAAAAGAATATGTGAGGATGGAGCTGTGAAAGCCAAGGAGAGGTGTTGAGAAGAAAGATGAATTTGGCAGGGACAAAAGTAAGAGGAAGGGATTGGCAAGGTATAAATAAATCAAAGATAACATCATTTAAGGATACAGAAATCATGACAGTGATTTCAGTTTTATGAAGAGAGTATACACCAGAATGTCAGAAGTGCAAGATGGAATAAGAAACAGGTTTGGACAACCTGTTTCTTAGGTTGGAACTACAAAAGTCCATACCCTAGCTGAGTTGGGTATTAGTTATGGAAAAAGATGAGCCAAGCCACAGAACTAAAGAAGACATTATGGCTAATGGCAACAGGAGTGTGCATTCTGGAGGAAAGTTAGTGGAGGTTCGTAAGTATGGGGGGAAATGAGAAAAACGTAGGAGAAGGGCTAGAGACAGCGTGTGGGGGGGAAATGAGAAAAATGTAGGAGAAGGGCTAGAGACAGCATGTGGGGGGGAAATGAGAAAAATGTAGGAGAAGGGCTAGAGACAGCATGTGGACGAGGAGGAAGAAGGATGGAGGGAGTCTTGCTTTCTTTAGGTATTAGTCCGTATCATCTTGCACATAAATAGGAAAGCTCAAAGGAGAAGAAGCTTGCCAGTGTAGGTAGGGAAGAAGTTTCCTGAGATTTTCCTTTTCTGAAACTGTCTGAAAACCAGTGGACGTACGTACATCCAAGACAGCTCTTGGGCAAACAATCAAGATGGAAAGGGAAAATTAACCAGAAGAAGGGGTTAAGAAAACCAAAGGAAAGATTTCAGTAGAGGAGCGTGAACTATCTAATTGGCCTAACTAACAGCATCTATCGTTTCCTATGGCATTGCCAAATCCTTCGTCTCCGCTGTGCAGAATAGCTCTATGAGGACATGGAAGATTCAGGTCAACCAACAGACAGATGAACCTGCTGACTCCTGTGGCTGTCTCGCTTTTGTCAAGGGTGAGAGGCGGGGGAAGAAAAACCAGTTTTCAAAGTTGGGGTCAGAAGAGACAAGCATATCATTTGCATTTTGTTTTATTAATGTGGGCTAGCTCAGCAGGCAAAGTGTAGCACACTGAGATATGATTTCTTAAGTAGAAAAATAGGGTCAGCAAATGCAAATCATTTTTTTCCCCTAAAGCAAATGAGCACATCTTATTAAGGGGGTTATATTTCATTTAAGTCAGGAAATACAGATGTAGACTGGCTCAAAGTGGATCTGAATATTTCACTGAGGAAAAAATCATAGAATCATAGAATGCTTAAGGTTGGAAGGGACCTCTGGAGCTCATCTAGTCCAACCCCCCTGCACACACAGGGTCACCTAGAACAAGTGGCACAGGGCTGCGTCCAAGTATGATGAAAAAGAGGTGGAGTTAGGCCTTGCTGTGTCATCCAGGCCTGCCACCAGGCCATGATGTTTAATTCCTGCTATATTGAGTCCCCATGTTCTTAAAATGTGTTTAATCTGATCAGCTGGCTCCATCTCTGTTTTTGTTTGTTATCCTTCCGCGGAAATGAGACCTTTTACAGCTTGGCTCCAGTAAGCTCTTTAAATATATATCACCTCTCCTTTACCCCATGTTCCCCATTAGCTCAAGTACAGGGTTTGTTAGACCCTTCCTAAAATGTCAGACTGCTGACTTTGCAGCGCTGCTTCAGGGATGTCGAGGTGTGGAAGCGATTGGGGACACCCATTTGATGAATGATCACTCAATGATCAGTCAGGCAGCACAAGGAACACACAGAGCTGTGCAAAATAATCAGTATTACAGGTTTCCTCCTGCTTGAGTCTTGTGAGCTTTCTTGGGCTGGGGTGAGGAGTTTTGTAAGCCTTCTGCTCTCCTTCAAGTCATGAAAACCTCCTTCCTTGTTGGTTAGATCTCACAACTTAAAGCAACGTACTGTAAAAAGAGAATTTTCTTTTCCCTTCTCTGGTCCAAGCTTTCCGTGCCTCCAAGCGTGCTCCCAGCCCGTCAGTGAGATTAGACAGCTCAGCTAAAATCATACAAATCGTGTCCTGCTGCCAAAAGGGGCAATCCCGCTCCACCTCCTTCCTAGCCGTGCGCCCCTGTGGCTTCCTTCCCACAGCACTGCAGCTCGTCTTGTCTCATAGTGAGCATTGCAGGGACCTAAACTAGCAGGAAACCAATCCTGCCAAAGCAGGCTAATAGTGTGTGTCCTGGTTTAGGTAGCTAAGCCATCCCAGCACAAGTGCAGCCAGCGGGGATGCGGGACTGTTAGATCATTTTGGCTATATCATCACACTGTACTGCATGGTACTAAAGAATCCATGCTTAATATTGCTCCGTGATCCCTGCCTAGGAAAATTCACATAATCCACACTCCACACTGCCAGACGAACTCATCCACACGGATTTTTCTCAGCCCTCAGCTATCCCACTTTCCAAAGATGTCCCATTTTGAATGGGAGCAACTGAATTTTAACAACTCTCTGCTGTCCCTTCTCTGAAAGGTGTGTGACACGGTCCTGAGAGTTCAACCCTGCATTCAGTAAGACAGGCAGGAACTCGGCAATTTCTTATCTTGAGTGAGAATACATCAATCTGGCATGGACACAGTCCTCAGATTGTCACAGATGGGCCGATGGAGCAACTATAAACTGATCCAAAGTGTATTTCTTTGCTCTGGTAACGGAAGCACAGGACAGAGATAACCGGGTACTGAGTTGAGATTAATTTATGCCTATTCTGCATTGAGACTGCTGTATGTTTCCATTTTGAGCACCATTATTAAAATGGCACTATACCTATAAACTATACCATATTTTGTATCCTGACTTACTGGTGAGCTTTTTTACCCTTGAACTCGCAGAAACATGATTTAGAGCAAAGTTCCCTCACTTTCTACTTTAGTTTGCAGTGATCTTATATCATTTTTTAAATGTTTCTCCCCTCTTTCTTTTTCTTTATGCTTTATCTGTTGGCTCACAGCTAACTCCAAATTTCAGCAACCTGCTCCCAGAGGCAATATATTGTCTTCAAACTGTTATTATTTTTTCATTTTGTGGACTCTGACTCTGTAATCTCAGACAAGAAAAATTAAGTGCAGGTCAGCACTGCCTGCTTTTTGCAATGTATTTTTATCCTGTACAAACATAATCATTTTACTTAGGCCCAACATATATCAAAGCTAGAAAATCTAATTATTAAAGAAATGAAAATAGAATTCTTTTGCTTTCAGATATGGTGATTAAAACCTAGTCTATCAAAATAAGGACATTCTGCTTTGTTGACTTACACCATGATGCTACAATACTTGTAACACACAACACAACCTGCTTTATAATCCCTTGATTTGTTTTTGTCTAAACTTCAAACCTTAGATTAAAATTTTCTGAGTAAATGTGCATTTAGAAGTCTTGCCTTGTTAAATACATTTGTAAACATAGTATTGTATGTTCATTTTGATAGGAAAATGGGCAGCTATTAATTACAGCCTTTTCGCTCCATTTTTGCTTACTTAAGGAGAAATTCATACCTCTGAAGAAACGATGCTCCTCTTCAAGAAAATGACATTGCAGTGTGCTCCACAGGAATTCTTGGGCTACAGCTTTTGCAGCACACCAAAGCTGTATATTTCAGACTAATATAGAAGTTTGTTCAGTGACTAGTTGTACGTAACTACACGTTTTTCATAGGACTACAACAATGTTTAAATAGTGGTCGGCAGAAATCGCTGCACTGCCTGTGGCCACCCTAAGTGGATGCTACATTGATGTAGTCAAGAAGCAAAAATCAAAGGTGACACAGAACTACCTGCTCCCTGTCCCTTGCAGGAGAGCCCGTGCTGCAGCTGCACAGACAGCTCTGGGTGAATCACAGAATTCCAGGAATCGGAGAGCAATCCTCATCCTGCAGGCAACGAGCAGAGCAGGAGCTGCCAGAACAGCGGTGTGACTAAGGAGGCTAATGTGATCCTTGGGTGTAGGATACCTTCAGTAGGAGGAAAGAGGTGACATTATGGCACGATTACTGAAATAGCGTGTCTTGTTCTGGTGCCCACACATGAGGAAAAAAATGATGCTGACAATTTAAACTTCACAGAGAGGCAATAAGATATTATGTGATATCTAGACAAAGCTAATTTACGGTAAGAGACTTATGATAAGTCTGCTAAGTTTGTTATGAAGAATCCTTCTTGGCTAAGAGGGAACCCGATGGCAGACACCAGGTACTGGGTTGTGCAGGTTCCTGGTTGCAAAGTCTGTCATCCTGCAGACAAAGACATAACCAGATCTTATGGCAGGAAGCCAAAGTTAGAAATAAGGGGAAAGATCAATTAACTTCACCAGGGTACTATGCTTGAATCCTGCACATGTGGCTTAACAACCACAGTGGCTCTTTTAATTATTATGGCAAAGGTGTCATGAAATGAATTCTGTGAATTATTAAGAAATGCTACGTAAATAGTGCCGTTGCAGCTAGCTGAGCTCAGAGAACTCAACATCTCCATTTGAATAGTTCTTAATGGGGGGACGTGCAAGCACTTCCAAGAGACACCGGATGTGGTCTTTGCAGAAGTGCAGTGGTTGTGCAATCTCTGCTGCGCTACCTGTTCCACAGCAGCCTGTGAAACTACATTGTGCATCTTCCAGGTCTTCCATAGGGTTGGAACCAGGGTCATATGTGTATTAGGAAAAAAGATACATGCCTCTGCCTCTCTGTCATTGAAATCAATGGGATTTCAGACTGTCTGAAGATAAACATACAGTTCAATCCTCTCTGAACAGCACTAAACAGCCTACTGATTGACTGATTGTGTTTCAGTAAAAAGCCAGTGGGGACCTTCTTTTTTTTTTTTTTCTCATTTGTTTGACTTCACACCCTCTTATTTCACGTTGTCTATTTAGATGCTAAGTGCTTTAAAGCACCAACTGTCATTTCTATGGATGTAGTGTTTAGCATAGTTGAAGCTCGTCTTGATTGGGAGTTCTAGATGCAATCTGAATGCAGTTAATAGAAATTTATGATAAGACGTGAATTAATGCTTAGTCTCTCGTGCCCTATAGTTGGACACCAACACTGCTTCATCACTGCAAGCATTTACAAAAGCTACAGTCATTCTGAAAGGACCCATCAAATGCTGCTGTTACAAGATTTTGTCCTTTGTCTCATAGGAAGTATTTGCAAATATTTACACAACTGGACTGTTTCTTTTCCATGAGGTTAGCACTACAAATTAAGACCACACGCATTCCATGCGCTCAAAGAAGTGCAACAGTAATCAACATTTGCTAAGCATAAATTAATCTGAATCAAGCTAAGGACTAAAATAGTGACTTTTATTATACACGCACACACAGAGCCAGACTCTAGGCCCTTGGGTAACTGTTTTCCACAAGCTCTCTGTACGTATCTCTACTTGCTAGTGGATCTTGGTTGAAATTCAAATCAGTTTTAGCATTGCTGTTGTCTCTTAATTGACTCTGTTGACACAGGCAGCTAATGGGAGGAACAGAGGAGCAAAGCAGGCAGAAAGGACCAAACAATTTCTAACATACGCTAGGCTATTTAGTGAAACGTTATGGACCTGAGGGTCTAACACTGCACAAATGTCAGGGATTCCCCAAGCCCAGCAACAGAGTGCACTATCAGACAACCAGAAGGAATACTTTTTAAAAAAATGTTGGAAATGTTAGGCCCAGACAGTGGTTTTAAACCACAGCTCAGCTGGCAAAGAGAGCAGAGGAAGCCCATGGAAAAAATCCGGCTGACTCATCCATGCTGCATCCGGTGTCCTGGGGAACGCGCGCGCTGGCGTGGGATCGCCCACACTCCTGGCAGCAGGGAAACCTGCTGCCCAGGAGAGATGCGGGCAGGAACTAGGCCACCTCCACACAGGTAACCCCAGCACTTACAGATTGGGGATGGTCTCCCTTCCAGAGCATGGGCTGGGGGAACCAGGAGGCTTCTGCTGCAAGCGTGTACCCCTGAGAGACTTCATGAGCTGCCTCAGTGACCACGCGGCCTTGGAGGAGGCCCTGGCAGGGAGCTAGGCCTGTGTCCTAGCCAGATAACGCATGCGATGACTTGAGGAATCTAAGTACACCTTGTGAGCCCTATTTGCTGCTGGCATCTTTCTACATGTGTGCACAGTGGAAAATCCACTCTGACTCTGCTGTCTTGTAGCCAGCTGGGAAGCTGGACCAAATTTCCAAGGGCTCCTGGCAAAGGGCTGGCCAGGTGTTACTAAACCTTAATGATCTATTCACGCAAGACCCAAGCTAGTTTTTAAGCACGACCTTCAGCTTGGAGGTAGCTAAGCAACATACTTCATGTTGAGGGATTTCAGTCACCTGATGAGGTTATTTTAAAGGTATGAGTGTCCTGAAGAGACAAGTAAGAAGTCATATGAGCTTTGGGAAAGAGAAACAGAAAAAAAACAGGCCAAATATCAGAGACGCTCTGTGATTTGCAGATGTGTGCGGTAACCTGGGCCCTGAGGGGTTCACTAGGGAATCTTATAGAAAAGACTAGTGAAAAGTGGTGGGGGAAAAGTAAGTGACATAAAGAACTAAAAGTAGATGTGACACATTTTGTCTTCATCCATGCATTTCTTCTACTGTTTGGGGTGGTGGAGCTGAATCATGTGGAACTGACTGCCACCATTTTCCTGAAAGGACAAGTGACGTCCACAGTGCTCAAAGTATCAGAGGTGAGAAATAAGATTGCAGGAAATTTGCAGATCCAGCACTAGTCCTGGTATCCTACCCTTTCCACAAAAGGGCTACAGGCAGCAAGCCCGTTCCCAAGACATGGGCCAGATTAGCCACACGGCCACACGGCCTAGTCAGAGCAAAGGGGAGCTGCAGAGCACACAGGTGCTAGTGCCCAAGCACGACGACCTAGGATGTCCCCATCTGGGCTGAATGCCTCAAGACATGTAGAGCAGGAATGCTCTGTGCCATGCTTCCTACAGCGCTGAACTTCCACCCAAATGCTCCATTGATTACAGCATAGCATAATTTGGGGAAGGGAGGGGGCAAGAAATTCAGAACTCACCAGCTAGCAAAGAGAAGTTAAAAACAATCGCCTACATTCGTAGTCTGTAAATGTGCTTTTACTCTCCTTCTGAAAGCTGCCTTTCAATAAATTAATTGGCTTTCAGGTCCTTTAGTCATTACTGTATCCCAGAACATAAAGAAAAAGAGATACAAAGAAGTGCTCTCACACTACTTACTCTAGAAAATATAGCAAGTTATACTAAAAAATATTGCATTGCTAAAAGAAAGTATCTTTACTACATGATGGTGTTGAATTTCACATATACACTCATGTATTTTCTTGTCTTAAGCTTAATTACTTTCCAATATTTGGGCTGGTTACATCTATTTTCACCTCATGCGCTACCACTGTTCCCAAGAATATACTCCTGTGCACAATTCCCGGTATTATTTTGAGGCAGCTCCTGGGATAAAGAGTAGTATTGGGATTTATCCAAGGCTCTGACACTGGCTGGCTGAGTGATTCCTGGGCAAGGCACCACACCTCTCCAGCACCATTCTTCCAGCAGTAAGAGTGGATTAGGAACTTTCCTTTCTGAAAGCACCTGGAGCTGTGCAGATGTAGTGCTACATAACAGTTAGGTATTGTGAGAATTCCATGTTTACACTTTCACCATCTAGTCTTTATTAAAGATTAAAATCCAAAGACCAGCACTTGTTAGTGTGCTTATTAACACAGGTGAGAATGATCAATGAATGTTCCTTCTCTTTAGCCTATTTAAATAGACAAAGACAAAAGAGTAATAGAAGTGAGCATCCAAACTGGATGTTTGTGACCTATTTGGAACATGTACAATCAGCGCAGATTTTGGTCTCTGTTTCTGAATTTCGTTTCCTGAATGTGGCCTCTGAGGGTCCAAATGCAACATTTCTCACACCTGCGACTGAGTGCACCCTTGGCCAAACAGGCAGGGGAGCTGGCTGAGTCACCAAGAGCCCCAGGATGTGGTAAGAAAGAAGAGCCTGAACAGAGAGGACAGCCTGAAGTGCCTCATTGCTGACCATAGCATCATATATGTCTGAAGTTCACACTAGTAGTTCAGATACATAGAAAATAAATAAATAAATCGGACTAGAAGCCCGGTGTTTTTGCTAGGTAATCCTTATTCAAATTACTACTGGGGCTTGCTTTTTCTTTCTTACCTCTCTATTTCCTCTCTTACACACTGCATAATTTAAGGCTTCTTAAGAGTGACCATCTCCATTCCTGTTCTAATACAGGGCCTCAGCCTTTCGCCTGCTATGCTATGCACCCATGTAAAGTTTGCCTAACACTGCAAAGGACCTTAAAATCCTATTGACATAAGTGAGACTGTAGGATTAGGACTAGAGTTTTTGTTTTGCAGCTGCTAGTCAGAGCATAGCAAATATATATACATTAGAGTAATGCATGTGTCTACATTAGAGTCAACTCTGTGTCCATGATCCCAGCCCTAGTGAAAAGAGGTAAGACTTTCCAGTGCCCAGTATTTGAACAGTCATTTTAAGGAGATCATTTTGTTATGCCAAATTCTTTTTATTTATTTATTTATTTTTATTTTTATTCCCATGGATCTACTGATTATGTAATTAAAACATTGCTGGTCAAATTGTTTTGCTTATTGTTTCTTAATTGCAGGGGGAAAATTTGAGGACTGGAACAGCACGGCCCACTGCCGAATGCAACTGTTGTGTGAGGCACAGGACATGAGACAGGAATCCTGTTAGAGCTGGCCATCTGGGGAAGGCTCTTCTACCAGGCGCTCAGGTTCTGCAGGCCCCTAGATTTTAAGCTGGTGAGGATGCCTCTGCTAGTAGATCTACACCTGTAGTGTGGGCAGGGTGCAGACGCTTGGCTGCAGCCAAACCATATGCAGCTTGATTACACTTTGCTATGTTCCTGACAGCACTAAAGGAACATGAAGTAGCAACTCTTTTTTAGTGCATGTTTTTGTGAAAGGCACAGTACTGAGTGTTCAAGATCACTGAGGGTCCGAAATAAATACATTGTGGTAATGACCTTGAGGACATGGAAAGGCATGTTATGTCACTTCATGATAAACGGAATGACATTTCAGGCCCCATTAATTTTATATTGTCTTTAGATTCAGTGCAGTGCTAGGTACAAGCCCCTTCCTACCAAGCTTTGACAGTTCTGAATTAAACATTGAAGGCTATAATGCCATTGCATTTACTTTTTATCATTGAAAAATTAAAATGGTCACTACTTCAACATTCTCAGAAATTATGTGAGATTTGGTTCAAACAGAGGACTGATCCCAACTGCACCCAACAACGAAGGAGAGTTGACTGTCAGGCAGCGTCGATGCCCATCTTCAGTATCTTTCGAAAAGCTGTTGCTGAATATTTCATCACTAGCATTCACTTCCCCAGAGCGGTGGAGAACCTCGGGATGCTGGAGCAGGGGACCTGTGCTCTGGTAAGTTACCTGGCACCTCTTGCTGGGCAATCTTCAACCACTGCTTTCACCCACACTGTGACGACCTGTTCAACGACCAGCTCTTTGCAACAGTGCAGGATCCTGAACTTTTCCTGCATTGCTGCGCCGTAATCGCTGGTTTTGGCTTCCAGCTCAAGTCAATCCTGCTTTAGCCAATACCGCATATCCGACCAATTAATATTTAAAAGGTTTGTGTGGCCATGTCTATACTCTGTGTAGGTAGGCCTGGTTATAATACTTCCTTTTCTTACATTTTTCAGTGTGACTCAATATTCCTTCTGTACATAAGACACTGCCATTTCAATAAGGGAAAATAAGGCTCTTGCAACATGTATTGCAAAAAACTTATGTTCAACCCGAACCTTCCTCATTCAAATTACAGAATAAGAGGAGCAAGAGAAGAGGATTTTTTTACATTTAAATTGATAAAGAATTTGTATTAAAAAATGAAAAAGAAGTTGCTGCCTTCTCTGATATTAATAGTATCACGCTTTATATAACTGTGTGATTCCATAAAGCCAGTAAACTATAACACACAAACAAGCATTTCTGCCCACAAGGAAATTTTACTTCCACTTTAGAAGATACGAAAAGATATAGAGCAGGTAAGCTTAATGCAGAAAACAGACTGGGGCATGGAGGGTAGAGAGGCGATGCTGCAAAGTAGTAGCAGGTCTGCAGCATGACCAATGTCATCCTACAAATGGAAGCAATCAGCAGAATTAGAGATGGCAAAACGTCCCACGCTACATTCAGAAGCCGCTGGATTAGAGGTGCAAATTGAGATGTGAGTAACTGAGGTGGAGAGACTATTTCTCGTACAAAGTGTTAAATTTACCAAATGTATCTCCTCTTACCCAAGCTCTGTCTCTTCCTTCCTCTGAGCTAGGGATGATGCCCCATTGAGCCCAGAGTCACTGCAGCTCCACTGGATCTTCAGTGGCTTTTGATCCCACCTCTTCCACACTTCAGCATTTTCCCAACTTCGCCTCCTGCTCTCCCTGCTCATGGGCTATGCTCAAGCAAACGGAGCAGAGAGCCAGCCCATAGTCACTGCTGGTTCTCCTGCAGGGCCTGGTTGGGCTGCACGCAGAGGGCTGGGTTTCTGCTCCCCAGGTGGGTGCCAGCAGCCCCAGGGCAGCCAGGGGGCTGCGTGACCTCCCAGCTCCTGACGATCAGCGGGGGCCAGCGCTTTGCTCTGAATCGCATCCGCTAAAGGAATTTATGCTGCAGGCAGAGGCTTTGGAGAACAAAAGCAGACTTTGAACGATGCGCTGTCTCCAGGATCCAAATAAGTACTGAAAGGAGAGATTATTAAAAGCAAACAAACAAGGCACAAATTATACTATCTGAAAGGGCACAGATTTAAATTTCACATACAGCGAGTTTAAAGTAAATATCACACGCCTGCAAAAAATATTAAAAGAGCATGATAAAGGTTGCAAAGTCAAGCACCCATAATAATAAAAACAGGTTAATTTGGGTTGCTTTGTGGCTTCAGTTCTCTCATGCTGGGGGCACAGGCATCCCGGTAGTCTTTGTTTATACGACTTCTTATGTAAGAGAGAATGCTGAGCACTCGATGGGGAGTAACCGGGCGCTGGCAGGAGGGATGGGTGCCTCCATGGAGAGATGGGTGCCTCCTTCTACTTCTGTCACTTTGGTAGTTCTGAGCCAGGGATAAATAAACGCCACCTCTCATATTACATAAATATGGCACTTCCATCAACATGCAGGTTGCTAGAACTGCAGTCTCAACAACTCAGGTTGCTAAATGAGAGATACTATGTAAAGGAGGTGTGAGGATTCAGGGAGTTTTGTCAAAGTTGTTTCGTAACCTGGTCAATGACAACAGACTCACCAGAACAAATAAGTGTCTCCAACAAGCACAGTTATCCTAGGACCCCTAGCCACAGTTAAAATTAAGCAAATGCCTTGTTTATCAAACCATCCTTTAATTACCAAGAACTAGCTGAGTGTGACAAATCCCTGACAGCACTGACTTGTTACTTTCCTGCTGTTTTTCGTTTGTAGTCTTTAAGTTTAAAAATAAATTCCTCTCTACCGTCAGATTTAACAAACCGGGGCCTGTGTGTCCAGACAGCATGTTTACTGATCAAGAGACATTATCAAACATTAGCTACCTTAAGACAAGTGATCTGCAATTAGCAATATACAATGAAATGTTAGGACATCTCTTTGAGATGGAAAATAATCACACTCCACATTTTCATTAACACTTATCACAAAACACAAAGAACATTAAATATAAGGAGATCCTTATGAAATAGATAAGCCTTTGCTTCTTTACAAAACTTGCAATTTGTAGCACTTCGAAGATGTTAAAATGCTGTCATGCCAAATTCAGTGTTGCTGGTTTTCATGATTTCATTGCAAACACCTCAGTATTTTTTCAGTCAGCTGCCAAGTCAGTAACTGCAGTAAGAATTCCAGCTTTTTTTTTTTTTTTTTTTTTTTTTTTGAGAACAAGTTTCTGATTCTAATGGCTCTGGTAAAAGGCTTGTAGATATCCAAGGAACGTGTCTACCTAAAAGCTCAGAAAACAGATGGCAAATAACCAATCACCTACCCACCCTCTCAGAAAGTCTTATTTTTAAGAAAATGGGTTTTTAAACCAATTTCATTTGTGGGTGGGCCTGACTCATGAGTTTTGAACACTTACAGTTTCAGCGGTGTGAATTTGGATGCAAACTTAAATTTTACATTTCTAAAAGCACTGTTGAAAAATTTCAAAGTAACAAAAATGCTTGCATACCATTTAGTTTTCAGAATACCTTTTTTTTCCCCCAAAGAATCAAGCACTGCAGCATTACTAGTTTAAACTTAACAGAAATCTGCTGGCATATCAGTCACAGGAGCTTTGTGAGAACAGGTTAAACACGCACCTGCCAGGGACACTCACAGGATACCTCGTCCAGCTGTGAAAGGAGAATAGGTCAGATCAATTTTTTCTCAGCATTTTGATTCCCAGGAAGAACTGACTGCATTTTATTCAAGGTGGAAAGTGCAGAGCACCCAAACAAAACTGAATAGCAGATTCTTTAGTCTGCTTCAACTTCAGTCTGTGAAGTCATTACTAATAGAAACACAGGGATTTAATCTCCAACAAATGCACATTTTTAGCCTAATAATGTCTCCTCCCATGCAGCTAAAGTTACATATTTTATCACTGAAACACCAGCATAGAGGTACAATGTAGCTGTAACAAATCAGTAATAAAACTGAGGCTTTCATATATTAAAGATATATATCATGCTCTCTAAAATCCCCACACAGGTAAGTTCACAAACTAAGTTAAACAAAGTGGTCAAGTAGATAGGATTCTGTCAGTTTTGAGACGATTAAACAAGGTGCTGATGACAGAGATTAACATAGGTGTGCCTTGGCAAACAACAATAATTGCTGATCATAATAACAATAATATGTGCTAGAACAGGAAGTTACTCTTCCTCCAGCCTTCAGAGCATTCGTTTATACATTTCAGTCATGATGGTACATATAACAGCAAGTAATCTCAAAAATAATGACCTGAAAAATCATGACCTGGTTTGAGATATTTTAATCGGTGTGTCATGCAAGTATTCTCCAAGGCCATTGGGACTGAACACAATATTTTGCATTTCACCAGATGATCTACTTTGTAGGCGCATGTTTTTATACTTCTAAAATAAAAAGAGGTGACTGTACATCGTATAGGCTTCTGGTATATAGGATATCTGCAGAAAAGCAAAGCATAAAGAGCAGTCCTCTAGAGCAGACTACTACTATCTAACAAGGGCAACCAAAATATTCAGTATTTCATGCTAAACTGTTTCCTCCAGAACAGATTTGAAAGAGGCAAACTAGAGATTGGCAGCAGGACTGGGAGAAGCTATAATAACTAAAAGTTAATTAAATTCAGTGTTTTCACCTGCCAATTTCAAGTTCTCAACGTCCATCTAAAACGTACTTCTGCCACTAAGATTAGCATGTGGAACATTTGAATTTGTAGGTGTGTGAAATGAGAGAGAGGAAAAAGTAGTTTTTCGTATGTAAACATCTATTTTACTAAAGAGGCAAGTGAGCTAAACCAAAAAAAAAAAAAAACCCCGACGAAACTCCATGTGTGTGCAATTCCTGGAGCCTTACTCATCCCACTTCCTGATTCTCCTTTTTGGCCTCCTTTCCCTGGGGGCCCTCCCACCTCTGTAGACGCCACAGCAGTAATTACGCTGCCGCTGGAGACTTACACGTTCTTGACATCGTGACATCTCTTCTAACGAGCACGGGACGTTTCACAAAGGCCTCGCGTGGCTTTCAAGAAGTGGGTCAGCTTGACACATCCCATGCGCTTCTGAAAGGCTGCAGTCTTTGAGCCTGCTCATCTATGGTAATGGGCACCCTACCAAGGAGCAGGCTGCGAACAAAACACTCTCTAACTTGGGACGGGAGCTTTAACATGTTTATCAAAGGCGAGTAGCTTGGGCATTTCCATCCTCATCCTCACTTAGGGCATGTCCTGCTGGGCCCTGTAATGCAAAAGTTCCCAAACGTGGCAGTTTTGGGACCCACCTGCTCCTTGCCAGTCGGAAGAATTCTGGAACTCGGCCAGCGTCTCGTAGGAGTCAAAATGCAGATGCACCGAGTGAGGGCAAGAGGTTTTCTAGCAGAGGAAAAGCAGCATGAGGGTGTAAGAGTGTTTCGGTGCATTAGTTTAAGCAGGCTGCACGATTACCTCTTTTCTTACTCCGTTCCTTTTTTTTTTAATTTGGTTATTTACCACAGAAGCACTTTTTAGTCCAGGCTACTCTGGCCGAGGAAACTCTTTTGCTGTAGGGAGTTTGGCCAGTGTAATTTTCTCCCACTCAACCTCTAACAGTTTTTCTTCTATTTCAACATTTAAAATATGCCCACTTGCGTGCACCCTCAGTAGAAACTCATGATGACTCAGGAGCGGATCCTGACCAGCTAATAACTTCTCTAATGGCGTGTTATAGTTTGATATCTCATTTCACAAAAGGAATAAACCAACGTGTCTCATCATATTTTCTAGCCTGCTCCCGCACAAATTTGCCTTGTGAATAAAACATGTTTTATTCAGCTTGGAGGGCATTTTATTTCTGTGCTCATGCTGACATTTTAGTTAGAATATGATGCTTGTTCAGAAGCCCAGGCAACACAAAATCTTCTTTTTATGATCTATCCCAGTGAACAGATTTTCATTTCTCCTCTAACTGTCTTTTATTACTGGGCAAAAATTGCCCTACGCACCAAAAAATGATCAAAAGTACTTGTTCTTCAGTGTGAAAGTGGATATGGTAAAGTGCTACAAATACCAAGATTTTTCAAGAAAAACATGACATAACTATGAGTCAATATTAAACTCATTAATAAAATGAAGCTTTTCAGGCTAAATTCCAAACTGTAAATAATCTGACTTTACAACAATAAGCTCATGCAGCTGGCCATCAGAAGAGCAGAGAGAGCTTCAAGGATAAGAAATTGAATTTCAGAGATTAAATAGGGAGAGATTTTGTACAAAGGCTAGACAAAACTTCCAAAAAACTTGGAATCCCAATACAGCACTCTGTTCATGGAGATACTGGGAAGGTAAGAAGAGAATACATAAAGCAAGCCTGTTCCTGACGTGTATACATGATTTTTTTTAGTATCAAAACTAACTAAGTGAATAAACCATAAATGAACCATTGACAGCCAAGAGAGATTCCTAAGTGCTCCTGGTCTAGGATAGGTGCAGGTGTATTTGACTCATATAGCAAAATTATTTTCATTAGCGGATTGCTCAGTTTTGTAAAAACAGCAGCACTGTGTTATGTGTGAGCAGCAATATAGTAATGCTGTAGATTGCAACTTGATTACCATTTGATTTAACGAAGTTAATAGCTGATGATGGCCTATAATTCATACGTGATTCATTTTTGCAACCCTTCATTTGCGAGTTCATCAAACCCATACTAAGTATGAGCAATGAAATTAACCGGAAAAAAATAGTCCAAAATGGAAAAGGGTTCAGCAAAAATCCTCCAAGTGGTTTAAGGAGATCTCTCCTTGACACTGTTGAAATATCAGGGCATACTTGTTAGTGGCTTTCTTTCCTCATTAGGACAGCAATTCAGCATGGTAGGTACCAAGATAAACATCATACTGCTGATTTCGAAGCAGCTTCTTGAATCAGAAAAAAATATTCCTGAAGCAGTTGCAAAGAAAGAATGCACTGCACTTAAGCAGAAGGAATACTGAACAAAGAGCAACAGTTACCATCACTACAAAAGATATTACATCTCAGAGAGAAAGTGGCTGGAAATTTGTCTGTGTAGCAGCTATGCTAAATTCATATGTAGTCCATGCTAAATTCATACATAACTGCCATGAGGATCAGCCTTGCAGGAGAGACAAGAGAGATGACAGCAATAGATTCGAGGAGGATCCTGCCTCTGCTTCCCGATGACAGCCAGAATGCTACTGGCATCACTCACGCAGATGGCTGTAGCCCACTTAGTCACCCTTAATGAAAGCATGGAGAGAGGCTAACATGGGATTCAAGAGTTAATCAACCTCAGCCGTGTTGTGGCCATGCAGAATGCCATGCTAGGAGAACAGGATGTCCTTACGTAAGCAAGAACGTGCTACCCTTACGGACACTGCCTAGAGGGTGCCTCCATCTGGGGCTGCTCTGGCCTCTGCTCCAGGTCTGGATGCCCCAAGGGAAGGGCTGACTGGAGCCCCCAGGGTGAACGGATGTTGTTCACGCAGCGTGTTTGTTGGGAGGACCAGGATCCTGCCGTGAAAGAGAGCACTAATTAACCTGCACTGATGTTAAAGCCTGTGTCTGACATATCGACGCCCCATTGATGTGTCCAACAGGAGGCCACAGAAATGCCCTCAATTGCCACAGTGCTTAGAGCGCGTTTTCTTTGCTTGAAAGAGTCACTGAAAGTAAACATAAATAAAAAGCGAGTGTAGAGGAGGAAATCTCTACATGTGAAATTAGGCCTGACCAGGCTTTCTGCAAAACAATTTCCAGTTGATCTACCCACTAGGATTCTTTGAAACTGTCAAAAAACTCCACCCCCAAACCAATGAGATAGATACTGGTGGGCTAGTCTGCACTTTACAGCATTTCAAAAGGCCTTGGATTAAGTCCCTAAGCCAGAGATGAGTCAAGTGGCTAAGTAATCACTGGGCAAGAGGAAAAGCACTATCGCGCCTCAAAAACTGGAGACAGGAAACAAAGAGCGGGATTCAGCCGCGAGTTGCTGTGATGGCAGGAGGGCAGTGACGACTTCAGGGATCAGCAGCAAGTCTCCTATTGTCGCCGTGTTTGCTATTGATCTGGGAGGAACATTGTACTGCGAGAGCCGCCAGAGCCGCAGCTGTCATAATTGCCGCAGCTAGGAAAGACAAGGGGCGACTGTGAGGCCGAGGAAACCCCGGCAAAATGGCACGGATCGTGCAACGGCGAGCCGAGTTCAGTGTTGACCATGCAAAATAATGTGCGTTGGGGAAAAGATGTGCACTGCTTCTGCATCTGACAAGTTCTAATTTATTTACATCAACCGAAAAGCAGAAACTGGCCATTTATGTAAATATCTAAGTGATCTCTCTAATCCACATGAAGCTCTCATCGGAAAACAAACAAGCTGTTGGAACACAGGCGGAATAAATAACATCCTGAATAATACCAAGTATTAGAGTACATCTATATAAAGAAATTCATTTGCTCCTCTGGAACAGTGTACTGTGCATCCCACTCAGCAAAAAAAAAAAAAAAAAAAAGTGATATGGACACAGAGATTTCACCTCTGCCTAGGGGCACATTTTGAGGAAAAGACATATATATATGCATATATCTAAAAGCAAAAAGAGCAGCAGATAATGCCAAGAACTAAGCATGGCAACACCTGCTCTCCAGTCTCATTGAACAAGAAGAGGAACTTGGTGGTGGCAAGTTCAGAATGGGTGACTGAATATTTTTGTGCAAACATAAGTGAGCTGTGACACTTGTCTCAGTCAGGAGCCAAGGGAAAAGAAAAAAACTGAAATTCAGAAAGGGGTTAGATGTTTACATCTACATTCAAGAACATAACAACATGTCCCAAATCAAAACAGTGAGTGCTAACCAAATGCTGAATTTTCTAAATTTAATCCAAATGTCAACCTCTAGATACCATAAATCAAAGTTGGAGCCGGATGGAGATAGTCTTCCAGTGCCAGGATAACGTGACCCTCAGGCATGACCCAGTACGTACTCTGCCTCCATCCCAGGCATTTCTACTTTTGTCTAGTTTGCAGCTCTTTTTGATGAGCTATTTATAGACACTGGCTTTCGTCCAGCTGTGGATGCTACAAGTGATCACGGAGCTGCCTCACGTGACAGGATATTTTGGTGACTACAGGCACGAAACAGTGCGGAGCTCCTCGCGAGCCGTGCCGAGCGGCACCCTCCATCACCTCACGTGCCGCTTCGCGCGGCGAGGGCCGCAATTAACCCCCGCCATTTCCAGCGCCGGGGCCTGCTCCCCAGCACCCGGGCAGCGGTCTGGGCTTGCAGGGCGCCAGCCCCTCGCGCCGCCGCCGTTGCCAGCAGCCCTTCCTGTTTGGAGGTGTTTCTCTGCCGGCGTTGCCAGGCGAAACCTCAGCAGGGGCAACCCGCTTATTGAGAGATGGCATTAAGCACGGCCAAAAGCATTCCTCAAAGCACAAAGAGGAAAAATATATGTTTGTGTATTTATATTTTTTGTGTATTTACATATTTGCGTACTTATATAAAGGCCAACAACGCTGTTTTGCACTTCTCGCCCGGGCCATCCCAGCGTCCCCGTGCTCCCTATCGCCTTGTGGGCCACCCCGCTTGGACTCGCTCCGCTTCTCCCCGGCCACCGGCCTCGGCGCCCGCCCGCACAGCGCACAGCGCACAGACACCCCCACCCCAGCCCCCACCTCCGCCCTCGCGCCTCGGCGCGCGCCGCCCAACGGCCCCAACGGCCCCAACGGCGCCGCGCGGCGCAGGCTCCGCCCCGCAGCCGGGCGCAGCTGACGGGGCGGCCGCGCGCTGGGCCGGGCCGGGGCGGCGGGGGCGGCGCTGCCGCGGGCCCGGCGCGCGCGCTGCTCCCGCCCCGCTTCCGCCCCCCCCCCAGCTCCCCGCGCTCCGCTCCTCCCGCCGGCGGCGGCTCCCTGCGCTCCGCTCCCGTCCTCCGCTCTCCGCGCCCGGGCCTCCCCCTGCGCTCGCTCTCCGCCCGGGCCCGCCGCGCCGCTGACAGCCGCCCGAGGTGGCGGCGGAGGAGGAGGCCGGAGCCGGCATGTCCGGGCAGCAGCCGCAGCAACAACAGCCGCCGCCGCCGCAGCTGCCGTTGGCGGCGGGCGCCGCTCCGCCCGCGGCGCCGGCGCTGCCCGCGCCCGCCGGCCCCGCGCCGCCCGCCGCGCTGCTGCTGCACCCGCCGCCCGCCGCCGGCAGCAGCGGCGGCGGCCCCGCGGCGGCCGTGGGGACGCTGGGCCTGGCGGCGGGCGGCGGCGCCCCGGCGCCCTTCCCGCACGGCGACGCGGCCCTCAACGAGCAGGAGAAGGAGCTGAAGCGGCGGCTCAAGCGGCTCTACCCGGCCGTGGACGAGCAGGAGACGCCGCTGCCGCGCTCCTGGAGCCCCAAGGACAAATTTAGCTACATCGGCCTCTCGCAGAACAACCTGCGCGTGCACTACAAAGGTGAGGGCCGGGGCGGGCCGAACCGAACCGGCCTGGGGCGACAATGACCGGAGACACCCTCCTCCTCCCCCCATCCTTTATTTGTGTGGTTTCTGCACCCTGAATACTGTGCAGTATGGAGGAGGGTCTTGCTTTTTATTTATTTTTCCTGTTTCCCTTCTTTCTGTATTTCTTTTCTGCCTTTTCTCCCCCTTTCCGTCGTGGGGCCTGGCAGGGAGGGGGCGAGCAAAGGGCCGCCCCCGCCTCCCTCGCCCTCCGGAGGGGCCTTATGTAAAACTCGCCGGGGGCTCAGGGACCGCCGGAAGGTTTGGGAATAACCGGGAGGATAAAGGAGAGCCGCGGTGACGTGTCCTGCCTATGGTAATGAGCGAGAAAACATGCTTTTCTTCCTTTTTTGTTTTATTTTTTCATTTTTTCATTTTATTTTCCTCTTCCTCATCTCGGGAGCAGCAAGGGGTTAACCAGAGTGAAGAGCAGCAAGCGCTAAGCTATTAAACGCGGAAATGACGGGGAGGGGAAAGCACAGAGAAAAACAGGGTTTATTTTTAAACTGCGTGTGAAAAATGGAATTAGAGTCGCGGGCCCCGCCGGGGCTTTGTAGGGGCTGCAGAGCCACCCGGGGGGGCAGTGACAATGGGGCCGCTCCATAGTGAAGGTTACGGGTTTTCTAAGAAAAACAAATAAAAATAGAAATATGTGTGCGCATCAATCGGTGGGCGGTAGTGGCGGAGAAACTTAAGTGTCGATTGTTATGAAATGCCATAAAACCTGGAAGCGCGGCGCGTACACTCTGACCTGGAAAAACACAGGCACATCTGGTGCTCTAGGCCTGAGTCCTGGAGCAGCAAGCGTGCTGGATTCGAAACCCCTTCCGAGTTGGCCGTGAAGACCTGGATCTTTTGTGAGCCTGTAGCCGAGTGAGCCTAACGGGAGAGGGGGAGGAAAACAGCCCCGCAATTGGCCTTTCTCAGAGTTTGCGGCAGTGAAATTCAAGTGAAATCTCGATAAACACGTTACTGTTTAATCATAGGAGGAAAATGGCAACACAAACACATGGTAGGATTTGGCTGCCATGAAAGGATTAAATGTACTCTCTGAGACTTTTTTTTTTTTTTTTTTTATCAGTGAGGCTTTACTGTTACTTACAAAACACTCTGTTAAAAATGCCAAGTTTAATGCACCATACAAAGCTATAATACATTTGGAGGCTGGTCACTAGCTATAGAGCTGTTTTTGGGGAGACATTGAGTGACTTAAGGACATGCTATTTAATACTCAACTTTGAATTTCCTAGCTTTTGTTCAGTGTTTTATGACCTTGTATTTTTAGAAGGATTCTGTGTTTTCTGGTGCTTAGGGGCTGCAGTGTTTTTCACAGCATGAGCACAGTGCTATGGCCACCAAGCCCTTCTGCTCATTTGTTTTCCTCTCCTTACTTTTATTGCTCATAAGCTAAGCCTTAGACATGGATCCTCTCTGGTCTGTCACTATAATTGTAGAAATATATTTTCAAGCATTCTTGGCGCCATTTCTTGCTTTCCTCTCTCTATTTTTTTGCCTAAGTGTTTTTTTTTAATAATTAGCATTTCAAAGTAATTACAGTAGGCTCCACATGTTCCTGAAATATTGGTAGCATTCTGGATATTAGACCAGAAGTCATAAAAAACAGGTGGTAGATTATGATAATTAAATACCTGTACTTAGTGGTTAGGTAGTAGTGTGAGGTGGAGGTGGAACGGTTCCTAGACTAGTCCAGAGTGATGTGAAAAGGAAAGGTGCCAATATAATATGTATGCACTTAATCCTAACTGCAAACAGAGTGAGTGGCTTCTTTAGGGACCCATCTTTTCTCCCTGGCAGTTTACAGAAGTTGGCTCTTAGAGCTGTCCAGGTACCAGCCTGCACTGGAATTGCTAACTGGCCTAAGCAGTGAGTCATATCAGGGCATCCCTATCTAGGAGACCTGGGGAAGAGGCACCAAAACATCTGCTGCCTCTCCCCTCCCAGATCCCTCAGCCAAAGAATAAGGTAACAGGGAAGGAAATTAAGAAGTTGAGTGAGGGGAATGGGGAAGACTGCATGAAGCCATGTGAAGCGTGCTCTCTACAAGTTGGTTGCAAGAAGAGGCCTTGAAGGAAGGTATCAAAAACAGAGGCCTATGGGATACGGGCACTTTCTGCACTTTTGAAGCAATGGTGAAAGAGCAGAAGATGTTTTTGTTAGGAGAAAGTTTGAATCGAACCTTGAGCTTGGATAAAGACCTGTTGTATTCTGGACAAAAATAGTCAGGGAAGGAGGAAAAGACAGATTTATCCAAAGCCTACAATCAAAAGCAGGTTTCCTGTATTGTCTGTTACCTTAGTATAGAGGTACCTGTACCCGTATTCAGGCTTTGTCTGTTGCCTCAGTCACTTTCTGACTGGAAAACTCCTTTTTTTTTTTTTTTTTTTTTTTTTTTTTCTGGAGTATTTTCTTATCTGTGACTAACAGGAAGCACTTTTTCTGGTAATATGAGTGTGTTTTTCCCCACCTGGAATGTGTTGGGGAAAGTTGCCTTTGAAAAGATTAGGAAAATGGGGAAAGAGAGAAAAAAAACTTTAAAAGTAATTTTCCTCATATCACTTAAAAATTTTAATGTGCTCACTTACTGTGAGCAACCATACTTTTGTTTTGTTGATGTGTGAGAGAAAGAATGGTCATCTTTGAAACTTTGAAGAGTCCTTTAGTTTTCTTTTTATGTACTAGTGAACAATGTATATGGAGATGCAAGCTGCGTGAAATGTCTCCAGTCACTGCAGCTGTGCTGCTCTCTGCTGCATTTCTGGACCTGAAGCTTTTTGCAGGCATCTCAGAGTGGTTAAAAATCCAAACTGCCCGAAAACCAGACTGATTTAAAGGTCAAGGTATAGAGAAGGGTATGCGGTTCATGTCAGAACAACAGCTCTTTACATGTTATGGGGATGAAGAAAACAGTAGGGTCATATTATTCTGTCATTATCTATCAAAATCATAATGCTGTTTAAAAAAAAAAAAAAAAAAAAGCACACGTAAGAATGTTACGTTGTCTACCGGAACAAGCACAGTTTCTTTGAGTGTTAACACTGCTTCTGCTGCGCTTCTGCAAATGCCTATTCTTGATTATGAAGCTTTGACAAAATCTGGATATGGAGTGCATATGCAGTGGCATAGGTGATACTTTAATATAGGAAATACCATACCAATAAGTACCTTATTATTTTAGAGATGGATGAATGCACATTTCTGTATTGCTACCAGTTGGGGTATATTTATGTGATGCAGAAATGAAAAACAATATAAAAAACAAAATTTGTGTTGTTTCATGTAATTATAATATTAACCATTCTAAGTTGGAGGTAAGCGATGAAGAAAGCATAAAGTTCTGGCCAGTGTATCTATATATAAAGCAGTCACCACACAATGTATAACTATTATGGTAAGATACCTTCAAGCATGTCTTTAAAGACATTTGTCTTCAATAGTTCAAATGTCCTTTTTGGACATTCATAATTAATGCCTGAATCTTGTGGAAGAACAATGAATTCATAAATGATGTATGTAATGTGAATTTTCCAGCAGATAAAAGTTACATTTCCAGCAGGTACTATCTATACTATGCTGTATAAAGAGATAACATAGAGTTAACAGAGGATTTAGCCATGAGAGAAAACACATACAAAACTGTGTAAACAGACTAAATCTTTGGTGATAAAATCATGGAAAGTCCTATACTAATTTCACTTAAGTCAGTCTTGTGACAATTGTCCAAAAAGATTGATAAAAGTTATGCAATTTTGAGTAAGCTGCCATTGCTCAAATATTTCTAATGTATTACAGGCCAAGCAATCTTAGCCAAACATTTACATTTACAATACAGTTGCCTTGGAACTGTTTTAGTGCCAAACTTAATAAATACAAAAAAAATTTTTTTAAGGAAAACTTTGATTTCCCCCCTCCCCCTCGCAGTATAAGCTGTGCTTCTTAATTACTGTAATAAAAGAATTCTGTAATACTAATTGTGTAATGTCATGCGGTGATACAAGGTCAATGTAGATTCTTCTGGCAGAAAGGCACACTTGAAGTACAGTGAGTACTTGGTGTAAGATACAGCACCGTGCATCTGTTCTGGACACCTTGGTAGCTGTGAGATGTCCTGCTTTAAGATGAGGGGAAAAGTTGAGGTGAAATCAGATGTACACGGTCTTACTCTTTTTCTCAGTGTAAGCTTTCCTTATGATTCCAACAAAAGATGAGGTTCTGATTATGTTGTTTCTGCCAATGTTAGCAAATGATTGAACCACCTGTTGGAAGTAACTGCAGTTCAGCTTATGTAAACTTCATTTAAGGATTTAAACTGTACAAACACGTTCACCTTTGTTCAGGTGGACACTCCCAAATTCTGTTGGGCTGTTCAGTGCATATTCATAATGTGCTTGGACTTAGGTTCAAAGATCAGAATCTTGAAAGCTGAAATGGCTTCTCCAAAGAAGTGTTTTTCTCTGAAGTGGCATTTTCAAGGAGATGGGATTTAGTTTATTCTCAATTTAATTCTACTAAAGGTCTGATTATGCTATCTTTAGTAAAAATAATCAGTGTGAACGATGAGCTTCTTCAAAAGAAAACAGCTTTTCTTTCATGAAGTATGTTAGACTTGATGCTGCACTTCCCTAATGCCTTGACATATGTCTGCTGGGGTCTCAGTGTTAAAAATAACTGTTTTTTAGTGTTAAATAATACTTGCTTTAAAAATACTCTTCTAGGCTTTAACTATAGCTTACAACCATAAGAGAACTCTGTTTTAGGTAACCTAGGGAGGGCAGCATCTATATAATTTCTTTCAGGCGTTTGGATGCTCCAGCTCAGAGGGTCTGTGTCATGCCTGAGGTCCCTTTTAATCAAAAGCGAAGAAGAGGGGATTCAGATTACCAAAGGACATGGCAGTGGCATATAATGTCAAAGTAAAAGGCCACCCAGCTCAGTACCTGATCAGTGGCAGAGGCCACAAGTGAGTGTCAAAGGAAAAAAATCCAAACATGGCAACCGTAGAGGAGATCTGTGTTTCCGTCTGTTTCCAGCCATTTTAAGCTGAAAAACATTCAGAGTCGAATGCAGTTTCTTGGTTAATTTCAACTCTAGAAGCTTGTCCCTTGTGGACTTAAAATAACCATAGTACAAATAAAGACCATAATATCCTTCTGTAAGGAATTTTGCAGCTCAGCTACCTGCTCTGCCAAGGGCCTCTCTCTTGTTTTAAAGCCAGCTAGTGACCATCTTCTTTTGATAACTTGTGCAGTATAACATAGCTTGGTAATACTGAATTGTGTTGGAACATTTCAGAGGTATTTTGAGTATTTGAAAGAAAGAAACTTCTTGATGGCATTGAATTTGTTCTCAGCCATAGTATCTGCAACCAAATAAGCTGCATACACTAATAGTAAAATGCAATTCATAGGAGAAGCATTAAAGGGAGAGCAGACTAAATTTAGTGTTTCTTCTGGTTTAATGGGATGAAAGTAGCTTTGGGCACTGACTTCCCTCAGTGTGTTGCTTCACCACATGAAGTGTTTGGCAACCCTGGTGAGGTATCCTGTTACTTCTGTCCCCATGTCGACCTCTTATTTGCAGTGTGACAGCTGTGTGTGGCTGGGCTGTCAACTGGATCAGAGAACTGATCTGCTGCTTAAAAGAATCTGGTAGGTTTCTTAAAGCCAGATCAGTTAAATCAATCTGGTTCATGGTGTGTCCATGGAAGTAGCTGCCTGGATTTTGGCAGGGGAGAGCAAGGGGAATAGTTTCAAGAAGAGGAAGATGTGCTAAGAATACCTTAAATTGGTATGGCTGCTGGCCACCTACATTGTAATTTCACAAGGCAAAGTCCCCTTGCTAAAGCTGTACGTTTTCAATAATACATGGCTAGTTCCTGATGGTTTGGTCTTCGCTGTGGAAGACTTGACCAAATAAGGAAACTGACTCGAAGCGAAACTATGCAGATTTTTCAAGTGCATAGAGTAAGCAGGGGAACTCCTTGTAGGTCTACTTTGAATGTCCTTAGATTATTACTTTAAAAATATTTTTTCAGCCCTCTGTTTTTAAACTAAAATTTCACTTAATTAAAGGGATCTTTCTAAAGTTCAGTGTCCTACCCATAAAGTTTTGGGTGCTTTATTAGCTGAAGGGTTACTGCGTGCCTAAGAAAGGTGAGCAACTAGCACTTGAAAACCCAGAAAGCTCATGGAAGCTCTGCTTGGCTGTTAGCTTGGTTGACTCAGCCTGAGGAAATAGCTTAGCCGTGGTGAACAATAAAACATGCAATTTGTCTTTTATATGGAGGAATAAATTGCTGTTTTTCCTCATCTGAGTCTTTGAAACCAGTGCAGAAGGTTGAGCATGTGCAGAGGGCAGGTAATAAGCTTAGTATAGTAAAACCTTTGAGATGATTGAAGTGTCTTTATAGGAAATAAATGTTTATTGTTAACTTATTGAACTGAGCAATGCATTTGTACCCAGAGAATTAAGGTTTGTCTGAAGTTCGTCTAAAATTAAGTTGCCTACTTCCCTTAAGATGGTAACACATTGAGGCAAACTAGTCATGTCAGAAGTGGATTAAATCTAATCTCAGTGAATGAAGGATTTATCCTGTGCTAGCAAAGGTTTGGATGCAGATGTGGCCACAATGAAAAGGAGAGATTATTTGGTAAGAGATAGTGGTGCTAGCTCTGCAGGTAGAGAAACTTTTATTGTATAAACATTTGCACTAGGTGGCTTTGTGTATGGCTCTTCTGGTAGAGACATAGGTCAGCTATGCCTAATCTTTCTGGCTGACTAGCCCATCTATTCTTTTCATGTAGTTGCTTCCTTGCTGTGTGACTGGACTTGTTGCACGTGTGAGATAGTTAATTTGTATGAGAAATAATTCCAGCATTTCCTGGAAGGAGTGGTGTTTTTTTTGTTTGTTTGTTTTTTCTTTTTTCTTTTTTTAATTTGTGTGTATGGATCAGTTCTACACTCCAAACAGGGTTTTCTTCTAGGCAGGCCTCAGCTCCATGCCGAGCGTGAGCATGTGGTCCTTGCAAATCATTCTTAGAGCAACAACAGTCCATTCTTGGTCACTGTCTTACCGAAATGCCTCCTACCATGGTGCAGTGTGCTTCCTTCCCTTCTTTCTTCCCATGTCCTGTGACTCAGTGGCTGCATTCCCACAACAGTTCAGGGATTCTGGTATGCCCAGGAAAAAATGGGCCTGTCTGGGCAGAGGTGGCTGCCAAACAAGTCATCTGAGCAGCAACCTGTTCAGAGTTGCTCTTTGGACCAAGGGCTGGGGTGAGGACAATGCATTTGGATCCATTCGTCTTGGTGGAGTATTGTAAGTGGCCTTTGGGTTCAGATTGAATGTTGATGGTGTGGACAAGCTGAGGCTTGGCATGGTTGCTGTAGCAAAGCTGATGCATAATGGGCCTTACAAGAGAAATGAGGAGCTGCATTAACTCAGGTGCAGGCTGTGATTTTCATAGCTGTGATTTTCATACTGTCCTGGAATAACACTCAGAACGTGGAAATGAGTTATGTATTCAATACTGTGCATGAGGTACATTCCGTATAGTGACTGATGCTTATCCTGAAGGATACTAGTATTAAAGTGTCTTTAATTTGAAGATTTAGAAACAGTGAGCATTAGATAAAATTTGGTATCAGTGTATAAAAATGAGTTAAAATCTGTGCTTGGGAAATTATCCTTTTTTTTTTTTTTTCCCAAACTTAGTTTGGCTTGTGAATTGTGTGACTTATTCTGACATTTACCTTCAAATGATAGCAGAACCTGTTCGAATAGCATACACAGAAATTCCTGTACCATAAGTGACAATGCTAATGTGTAGAATAGGAATTTAACATTGGAAACATGCAAGTCCAATTAGAATATTATATGATGCTTGCTCACAGTCTAAGGCCTTTCTTTTGAGTTGTTGGCGTGTGTACTGTTGTGTCACCTGCGGTTATCTAGAACACATTTTCATTGTGTTTTGAATATAATTCTTTTTCAGGTCATGGGAAAACTCCAAAAGATGCTGCTTCTGTTCGAGCTACACATCCTATACCTGCAGCCTGTGGAATATACTATTTTGAAGTTAAAATTGTCAGTAAGGGAAGAGATGGGTAAGTATTGAATGCATTATTAATTATTACTCGACCTATCAAACTTTTTTTCTTATCTCACTATTTTTAATGTAGCTTAATTCATTATTCATAACAAGTTGCATTCTGATATTTGATGGCTTTAAATTAATTGATTGTGGTATTAATTATCCAGAAATCAGTGTACGCATTGAAACTACCACAAAAGCATCATCTCTTTTTCTGTTTTGTCATAGAATTAAGATTTTAATGACCATAGTTTGAGCCTACTCATACTTCTAACCGTGTATTTTTTGACTATATGGTTTTACAGATGTTCAAAAATCTCTTAAAAAAAAAAAAGAATTTATAGTGTGAAACAGGCCAACTTTCCTCCTCAGTCCCGTCTCTTCCTGGATGCCATATTAATTTTAAAAAGGAAAATTATAGCTGCATACTAGCGGACAATAATAGGAATAAAGGGAATATTAGCTGTTCTGATAGGTGGCTGTGGATTAATGACCTTGTGGAAAGAACATGAGTTGATGAGCAAGTACAGCTGCTACTTCCCAGAACTGTGAATTTGAATTATGACTCTGTTAAAAGTGTAGGTGATAGTTGTGTTTAACTTTACTGAGGCAAATACCTTCCCTAGGAATATCTGCTGTGGTTCTGAAATCTTTTCTAGACCACCTTAGTTGCTTTTCATTTCTGGGGGGTTTTGTTTTGTTTGTCTTAATACAGAGACATTGGTTATATTGCCTATGTAGGACTGACGTAAACAATACTTCTTTCTGATGTGCTGTAGTGTTTACTGTGGCAATATTTAAAGTTCCTGTCAGAATTACTGTTGTCCTAGGTGTACTCTACAATCATGTTATAGATGCCAACATCCAGCTGTGAAAATAAATCTTGAGAATTATTCCAGACTGGCTCCTTGGTTAAAGTTTAGTACCTTTTCTTTGTCTTGCTGCTGTTTCATTTCTTTTTTTTCCTCTGCGTGTGTGTGTGTGCGTGTTAGTTTTGTAAGTCTTTTCTGCTTCAAAAATAATAAGCAAACTTCTTTTGTTTTAGTTTCTGTGTTGTACAGGGGTATTTTGAAAGGATTATCTCAGTGCTACTGCTGCTTCATAGAGGTACATACGATAGTTTATTGTTGGTTCTGCTCTCAAAAGAGAGCCTTTGCTATGAAAATGTTATGCCTGTAACTGCTTTTATCACACTATGCTTTTAAAATGAATGATAGAAGTTATTGTTTCAAATAATATGCTGCCAATTTTAGGAATATTGTTGCAGTATTCTTTTTTTTTTCTTTTTTTGCTGACTATTGCCAGTTAGATAGAGGTTCTTATTTTGATTTGCCTAGTGATGCACACTTGTCTGCTTTGCTTGAAAGTTAGTGTGTGCTTTTTTTGTCTTTTGGGTTTTTTTGATGATCAAGTTAAATTGGTGTGCATGTCTGTAGGGGGAGAGACTGTAATTTTATGTAACTTGCCTGACACTTTACCCTTGGAGCTCTTCATTTTGCTTTAGCTGTTTCTAAGTCATGCGGGGAAATCTTACAAAAGTCTTCTGATGGAGTTATGGCATAGAAATGGTCTCTGAATAAAACCTTTCAGGTTAGTCATTTGTGAGCTGCACATATTTGTTTAGTTTAAAAAATAGAATGATTTTTGTAATGTTAACATATACTGCTTTATCCTTGCGTCGGCCTTATGAGGTTTTTTTTTTTTTTTTCACTGTCACTTTAGAGAATTGTCACTGTCTGCATAATGAGCTAATATGTCCATTTTCTCCATGATGTAAGGTAATATGGATGCTGGGGATTATTGTGCGGGGAGCCAAGGCCATATCTAGCTTAGCTGGTGATGAGCCTTAGGTGACGTATGGGCCCTCAGTGGATGAGTCTTGATGCTGTTTTCGGGTCCAAACAATCTTTGCCCAGATTCAGTGTGAACCTCTTAAGGTTCTGTGGTCTCCTGCATCCAAATTAATGAGTACTCCTGGAATAAATAAATTGGGAAATGTAATGCAGAGACAGCCATGTAGGTCTGCAAAAGCCAGTTTGTGTCTTGCTACTCATCAGTTCTTTCTCACTGGCTGTTGAGAACCTGCTTGGCTCCATGCACAGTTGCTCAATTTTCTTCTTCTTTGCTTTTTCCTATCTGGTAATAGGACCACAGTTTCAGAAGACCTTACTTGTATAGGGCCAGCATGTTACTAATAGAGTTAATAGTTAAAACTCATCACTGCAGCAAAAACATCTCAGGACCTAGACCTAGCCATGTAAGCTATGACTACAGCCATATTTTGGGATATTGTTTAAAGTAATAAAACTTATACTACCAAAAGCAACTGAGATGTCTGTGCAAGTGGCTCCAGTACAGCTTGTAACCCTCATAAATGCCCGCAGATAATTTAAAGCTGTTTAGTTGGTGTTTCCTTTGGTGGTGGCCTTTCTTTTTCATGAACCTGTCTCAGAAGTAAAAACCTGGCTCATCAGGGAAACATACGGACAAGTCTATCAGCATTCTTACAATGTGTGTGCTGTATTTGATGCAACTTGCTTAAATTCACCCCAAACCTCCCTAGTCTGGAAGACTTTTTTGTACTGTTGCAGTATGTTCTTGCATACCCGTAGATTGCTGAACAATTTCAAAGATGACTCTGACCCAAAGAGTCCATTTTCTTAGATGGTTTTCAGATTGACTGTTCTTAGCTATATCTGAAAGACTGCATTAGCATTTTTTCATGCTAATAAGTGAAGTCAGTAAATTTTGTATATATTGCATGTCCTGGGGGGCCGGAATTCAATATGTGAATTTTTCAGACATTCATGATAGGCATATTCCTAGGCATATTAGGTACACTTTGTAGAAAGCATGAAAAAAAAAATCCATAAAAAATTCCATAGGAACTTAAGGAAAAATTTCTTAACAGTGAGGGTGACAGAGCACTGGAACAGGCTGCCCAGAGAGGTTGTAGAGTCTCCTTCTCTGGAGATCTTCAAAACCCGCTTGGACGCAGTCCTGTGCCACGTGCTCTAGGTGACCCTGCGTGTGCAGGGGGGTTGGACTAGATGATCTCTAGAGGTCCCTTCCAACCCTAAGCATTCTATGATCCTATGATTCTATGAAAACAGGCTTGCTGTAAAAATGGAGGTTGATGGATGTCAGATAGAGGTGAAAGTTGCTTTTTGATGCTAAATAAAAGTTCCTGGGGATACCATGCAACAACTACTTGTAACAAACAAGGAAAAGGGAAGTGAGAATGAAGCTGAAAAGCAGTAAGGTTCAAATATCTTTGACACAGACACCATCTTGGTATTCGTATGGTATTCAGCACAAAAGGTCCTAAGGTCCTTTCTCTGCTGCTGCTGCAATACAGATAGGTGAAATAATTGTTTTAGGAATTTTAAAAAAATCTTACATGTGTTACTTAGTTGTCATGTTGCTCTGTAAATATTTTTTGTTTTTCTGTGTTTTTTTTCAGTTTTCTTCCTTAATTTTTTGCCTCATTTTGCAGTCTGAGGACCTCTGTTTATATTTTCCTTTTATACTGTTTTTTAATATTCTATTCTGTTTTGCCTTTTTTGTTTGTTTGTTTGTTTGGCCTTACATGGAACACTGCGAACAGGCATTTGAGCAATAAGAGATGGGAGCAGTAGATGAGAAATGGGTGTAGGTATAGGGGAAAAATACAAAGGTGATGCCGATTAAAAGGCATAGTAAGAAGAACCAAAGTAACTGCAAATTATATCCTGTTTGCTATTGGTACCTGCAGTTAATAACCAAAATCAAGCATGTCTGTCAAAGCAGAGAGTATGGCAGCAACTATTATCAAAATAGTCTATATAAGTGGAGAAACTAAACATAGCTGTAGCTTTAATTTAAACTTTTTAAAGTTCCGTATGTACTCTACAATTGTTTTATGACAGAACCAGAAGTAACATGCAAAGATTTTCTTCTGTAATTTCTTAGTAGATTGCTCAGGGGAATGAAATGGGCATCGTATCGAGTTTTCCCCGCCATCCTTCCTTTTTTTCATCTAAGTTTCTAGGGTAGGAGCCAATTAGTTAAGCTCACCAATGATTGGTGATCTAGGAATTGAAATGAGTGATTATGTGCTAAGTTTTGTAGAGGTGTAGGTGTCTTAAAACTTTAGTGTCTAACACTGTTGTAATCCTGAAGTTACTTACCCTCCTTTCCCCCAAATGACTATGGTGGCCATTCTCCTGACTAGGTAGGTCTGTGTGTCTTCAGCCATGGCGATAGCTTGTGAATGTTTGCAATACTTGCTCTTAGCTGCAGCTTAAACACTTTGTGGTTATTTGGCCACAAGAATTAGTCTTCGAACATTTGTTCGTTTTGTGCCAGTTCGTAACTTGTGCCAGGTACACAGCAAATCAGAATGGATAGCTTACTCTCCAAGAGTGATTTAAAAGCGAGTTATTTTTCAGTCACGTTACTTCTCCAGTATGGCTCTTTGTGTGCCTTTGTGGGTGGCTCTGGCAGCATGAGAGGAGCGTGGGGCCAGAATGAGCATCTGGACTCTGATAGTGGGAATGCTAGCTTTGCTCATGGTACCAGCTTGTGTCACTAGGGTTAGCTAAGTACAGCTTTTCAGCTTTTTTTTTTTAAAAAAAAAATCTTTGAGAAAAGATTCACTGGTATCCGTTTCCTTTACTGGGAAAGTGAACTCTTTAGGAAAGTGCCTTTGTCTTCAGTGTTTTGTATTTCTCTCCATTCTTTGCACTGTTCATTTATTTGTAAAGGCAATTACTAGCAATGGGCAAATCACAGAAATGACACTCATTTCTGGGTGGTCTATACTGCTTTTAGAGCAGGTGTGGAAAATGTGTGCTTAAAGTCCAAAGTGCTCTAAGCAGGTGCTCTTTTCTCAAGAGAATGAAAGCAAGCACTGAAAATGGTCTAGAAAAGAAGTAGAGGTTTAGCAAGGCTTTCATCATCTAGCAAGCAGTACTTGGAATAGCTTACATTTCTGTGAGCACCCTTGTTTAGTCTGTAGCTGGTCATACTGGTGCAGATTTTAATGGGTATGCTTTATATTATGTGTGCAAGTTCTGCTAAATGTTCTATGCCAAAATAAATTGTTAGTTCAGCAACTCGTGCAACTTCCTGACTTTAGTGAAAGCACAGTAAATAAGGCTTTGCATACCTTTTGGATAGCTGTGGGGTGTTTTTTTTTTTTTTTGGTTTTGTTTTGTTTTTTTTTTTTTTTAAGCTGACCATACCATCAGTTGTTTGCTGCTCTGGCAGGGCTCAGCAATACATAGCATGTTCGTGATGAGGTATGTGGAGAAATAAGAAAGGGATTTGATTCTTTATGTCAGTTGTTCCACAAACACAAATTTTAAGTTTTCATGTAACACTCATGCCTGTGTTTAGTCTGTTCTAGTGTGACGTTTATGCAAAAAAATGTTTACTGTCTTTTAGAGCATGTATGTGCATAGCTTTAAATGGGAATCTTGCTTTCCTATTTAGAAATTTGTTTCTGTGGCAGTAAGTTGGCTTTTCCAGTAGCATCCAGTATACCCATTTTCTTGTTCCCCCCCAAAAAACATATACCAGTAAACGTAATGCAAAACAACTTCAGTTCCTAGTTTTTCACTTGTGCTTTGCATATTACCACTCTAACCTAAAAGCTTAGTACAAGACTTTTTGTTTGTTTTGTTTTGGTGTGTTATGGTATGGTATGTTCTCAAAAGGCAGTTACCAGTGTCTTGGCAAAACAGTCTTTTGTTCCTATACATTATCTTAACTGCACCCAGTCTCTGCATATGGATGTTTTGTGGCATTAAGAGCAGATCACTTGTGCAGAGGTATGTAGAGATCTGATGCAAGAAAAGTCTGAAGTAGTTTCCTTGCATTAGTGTCTTTTTAGTGACTTAAATTGCAGCAGATGCAAGAAGCGATTGGGTGACAAATCAGGAAGGACTGTTCTGTGAAGTTAGTTACTGGAGCCTACAGGACCAGTCGTTTGAGAGAGTGGGAAGAACTTCTGCAACTACATATGTAAGAGGATCATTAGAGATCTGTACTTCATTGGTCAGAGATGTGAGGAGCAGGAGTAAAAGAGCTTTAATTTGTTGTGGGCATTTTCTAGAAATGAAGACTTCTGATTTTTTTTTAAAAAGAGTATATTTCATTTCTTGATTCCTCTGTATGTTTTTAAGTTATTTCCTTATGAGGTTCTACCATGCAAGTGTGGATACCAATCTCACTGTAGACCTCACATATGCTACCTTATCTCTGCAGCTATCATTTTCTGGCAATATATTAGCCAAAAAGACTTTTGTGCTTATAAGTGTCACCAGAGAGAAACTGTGCAACCTCAAACTCGGAAATATTTCTAAAGGTTAGATCAGTAAATTAGAATGTTCTTAAGAACACTGTAAGAATTACAAGAAAAAAAATCAGTTTGAAACGCTATGAAGGATGATTGCCTGACTTTTTTTTTTTTTCCCTTTATGTAGAACCTGATTCATCTGAAACCTGGATTTATCATGATCAAAATACTGTTTCCTTGGAAACATTCCATAAAATTAAACTTGTTTTCAGTTTGAAATGAAAGACTCGAACTGTCTATGGCATATTTTGAAACACTTAGAGAAAAAATTTAATAGCTCATTTCTTATTGTGATTGTGTAGACAATAAGACTTTTGGATTACCATATTCCTGCAAAATTCTGGGTGCAGGCTAACTGTATTGAAGATGAAATTGAGGCACCTTGTTGTTGTGTTGTATTTCTGACCTTAAAATCTAGTATTAGTAAGGACAGAGTAGGAAACAGTAGGAGGACATTGTTTGAACCTTTAGAGCCTTCAAGTTGGTCAATTGCAAAGCCTCTTAAAATGTTGTTTAGTCTTAAAATTCTTACAGATACTGCAGTTTTTCTTCTGCTTTCACCTTTTTACTTAACTACTTATTTGGCAGTAAAACAAACTGCAGCCACTGGCATGTATAAAAAAAGACATATAACTGACATTTTTCAGAGTATGTATTTTTTTTCCTTAGTTGTCAGCTGATGTGGTCAGGATGTTAGCAGTTGTTTTGTGGGTGTAAAATATCTTTGCTTCAACTCAACTGCTTTGGGTTCCATACAGAAAATTATGTACCTTAGGCTCTACCTCTGTGTGGTGTACGGCCACGTTGCTTTAAATTTGTAGCCTGTGGGTGAAAACAAGATCCAGATACCAGCTTGATTATTTTTTATCATCATCAAAACAACTTGGATTTCAAGGTATGATACAGCAGCTCTTCCAGTTATACTATCTTTAATGTAACCTGTAGGCCCAGTGAAAGCAGGGATTTGACTTTATGGACACTGAGCTTCCTTACGAAATTCAGAGTAGAGAGACTTTTTCTTTTTTAATTACTTACATTTATGTCTAAGTATTTTATTGGTGTTTAAAAATAGGATAGAATATTTATGTATATTGGTTTAGCAAGAGAAATGAGGTTTAGCACTTGAATTCATCTTTAGCATTACTAAGTTTTCAAAGGTACCCGTGATTTGATATAGTTCTTGAGATGTTGTATTAAGATCTTAAGGAGCAGGGTGAACAGTATATAGTTATCTGAATTCTGATTATCATTGTTGACTTCCACATTTGAAAATTTTCTGTACGTTTTCCACATAGTGATAAGACAAAACAAAAACCCTTAGTTTCGAGTAGAAATGAGAATTGTGTGTCTTACATGAACGCTGTTCGTTGTTTTTATTTTTTTTTTCCATAACAGTGTCCAGTTCTATACTAGCTCTTGTTACTAATTTTTCTTTTTTGTTTTTGCTGTTTGTTTGTTTGTCAGTTTATTTTTATATTTCTCATACTTGGTCTTCTTGGGCATCTGCATAGAAACCTTGGACTCCAGCAAAAATGGGTGAATTCAGCTCTTTGAATGGAAAAATACTTGAAAATTGTTACCGTGAGGTTGCTGCTTCTCATATTTCGCTGCAGGCAAGCATAGACTTTTCAGTCTATGATAGTGGAAAAACATGGTATCATTATGTGTGCTTGGTACTTACTTTGTGGCAAGAAGCTGAATCTTGGTCTAATTTTAGACTTTTGTAGTTTTGCAGTATTCTGAAGAATTTGCATATGGCTTGCAGTTGTGACGTGTCAACTCAACAGTATGCTGAGATTTCAAAGTGAAAACCTGGAACAAGAGTAAATACAATTGGAAATGGAAGATAAAGAGTACTTGAGATGCTCTTGCTTCCCTGATCCTTAATTCTAATTTGAACAGACTTTAAATCAATTTTCAGCTTTGCTCTTTTATTTTAGTCTCTAATCGCTTGACTTCATGAATCCTACAACTAGTTTCACACATTGTTATTTATAACTTTGAGCTACTTTAAGACTTGAGCAGTTTAATGAGGTGCTGAGTAGCTGCAGGAGTGACCAAAATGCCTCCACAGCCTGAGCCCAGTGCTCGTGCATCCATACTGCCCTCCTGCGTTTTGATGGTGGGCAAAGAGAGGGAAACTTGAACACCTAGCTCTGCCACTGGGTTTCGCCTGGTCCGGGACACTTACGTGTTTTGGCATGAATAAAATTTATGTATCGGAAGATGTTTATATCTGAGAGAAAATCCACTGTCTGCATATTAGTGTCACTAGAACCATAGTATTTTTAACCTGTGGTGGTCAATTTCTGCACAGCTGTAATCCTGTATCTGTAAGTATATTGAAATAAACTTTTTTAGGAATATAGCTCACCTTGAAAGACTCTTGCAGTTGATGGACTTTTTTTTTTTTTTTTAATAATAATTTCAGAAACAAGTCCTTCAATTTGCTTGAAGGAAACTTTACAGCAATTTGCAGCCCCTTCACTAGAGTCCCTGGTGTCAAACTCTAGATTCCTCAGTAACAGTTCTAGCTTTATTGTCCAAGATGAAATGTTAGGTTTTTCCACTTGCTGCTTTCATTTATAATTGTTCTGTTGACTCTGCTGTTGCAAGGGTGTCTCAGTAACATCATTAGCTCTGCAGAAGAGACTAATCCTTTTGTTTGTTGCCCTTTGCTTCAGCTCTCCAGCCTCCTTAAGTGGAGTATCTCCAATATATATTTTTGAGGTTTCATTATGTTTGTTGGGGAGATGTGTGTTTAAGTTAGAAAATGTTGGAGTTGATCAATAGAGAAAGCAGAAAGCCTTTTACACAGTTAAGCATATGACTTACATGATTTCCTACACAGTTTCATTCTGTGTGTAGTTAGTGTGTAGTTAACCTGTTAGGTTAACCTGTACTTGTTAGCAGAATAATTCCTTAAAATTGCATCTTTCTTGAAGAGAATCTGAAGGCCCGATTTGAAGTCTTAAAACTTTTTAAGTTGGCACAAAGGCATATATTTTGTCTCATACAGCTTATTTCATGATAGATTTATGTCAACCAGTTTGAACTGGTGTCAGAATGAGCAGTGTGTTTTGGTAAATGAGGAAATGTTATGTTAGGTGATCTTTGAACATTTGCTTTAGTTACTAATTTGGATTTTTTTTGGAGTGAAAGTCTAGCCCTTCATTATGCTGTCTAGCTTTTTCTTGTTGTCTTGGGCTTGAAATTGCTTTTGTATCTTATTTATTAAAACAGATTTCACTGTTCTCAAGTAGTGTGATTTGGGGACAAAATTGCAATGTTTTGTCTTTACAATATTTTGTTCTTAAGTAGTTAAATTATATTGCATGCTTTTTTTAAACGTAGTGTTCATAAAGCTGACTTTTGGACTTTATGTAGCAATAATTTGATTAGATTTAAGATTATTGACTAGTACAGTAAAATATTTGATGCCTTTTGTTTGCCACGGGGTTACCAACAACTAAGTAGCTTAGGCAGGATATTTCTCCAGGTAGGCTTGTGCTTTGTGCCCCAGGCCTGCAACTGTCTTGTTGAAAAGGATACATTTTGCTGCTGAAATAATGCAGATTTTTTTCAAATATTTTGTAAAATCAGTCTTTTCAGGTTGTCTGCAAAGGATGATTAGGTGATGAAGTTGCCCTGTTTAGGATTTTACCCCTTTCAAAATGAGAAGTGGCCTTTGGCATTCCTCAGCCCTGCGTTACAGGTTATCCCTGTCATCAGTAATCTCTGTAGATAACCCAAAATGCCTGAAGGAGAAGAAAGTTGTCCTGCAGAGAAAGGATCTGTCTCTAGTAAACCATTTAAAGCAGGAATGACTTCTCTGTTCGGTTCCATTTCATTTATGCCAGCATTAAATGGTCTCTCAGCAGCTTAATTAGTATGTGATTAATCAGCAGTGTTTCTTGGCAATATCCTGCACACGCACACATTTTTGTTAAGAGACAGATTCATTTCTTTTTTTCTTTCATTTTTTACAGTTACATGGGAATTGGGCTTTCGGCACAGGGTGTGAACATGAATAGACTACCAGGTATGTTTTAGTATTTATTAGCTTTGGTAGGTTACTTATATTGCTTAGTTTTGTTTTTGAAATGTATTTGACTTTGGGAAAGTTGTGGTAAGTGCTAGTGAGCATAGCTCTACATTCTATTTATTTATCTGCATTATGTAAAGCATCTTATTGTTACTTATAATGCTATGCAAAAACCCTATACCAAACAAATTAATAATAAAGATGAGCAGCTATGATAAATTTTCTTGTCGAGCATAAAGTGAGATCTGCTGTTGTTTTCAGTAGTGTTACCTTTCCAATTTTAATGGTATGGCTGTGCAATGAACTTTAAGCTTTCGCTTTCAGTTCATTTATATGATCAGGGACTGTCATGACTAGTATGTGCGTGTGATATTTCTGTATAATAAAGATGTCTCTGTGTGTATTTTTATTTCAATTCATGTTTATATTATAAAGGAGAGATTTTTTTTAGAACGTTTACTATTAACCAAGTATAGGCTTATGCTGAAATGACCTTAAAATATCAGTATTCTCTCTTTTGCTTTTTTAATTTCTCACTCAGATGCCCTACTAGTATTAGGGTAGCTCAGATACTACTCTAATACTAATGCAAAATTCCAGTTACATTTGTTAACACATAAAGGTGATGAGTTGTTAGTGCGTGGCATTAAGCTTCTTCTGAGTAAGATTTATGATGCAATGCAAATAATTTATCAAAGATACTATTAATCAATGTAACTGAAATAATTTTTTGGTAGTTAATTTACTCGGAGATGCTTATTGTGTATATAAATCTGTCATGGATCATACTGATTAAAAGCCAACATAAAGATGGAAAAACTTCCAAATTAAACTGTTTTGCCACAGTTTGGCAGAGGTGTGGAGGGAAAACCCACAGCCCTCTTATTGTTAAAAATACGTAAAGTTGTCAGTATCAGTCATCATACTCAGAATGCATCTTACCCTATGAAATTCGGCAATTTGTGTTAAGGTTGTGCTTTTACTCAGTCTTTAATGTCATGGTAATGTATTCACTGAAGTCATATTCCTTAATCCAGGCCCTTCAGTTTTCTCAATGGATATGGAAATTGGATTGGAATTTGAGTTGTGGTTTCTTTGTATTATTTTGAATAGGCATTTGATAGATCTTTTGGGAAGATATTATAGTGCCTAAAAGTTCAGTTCTTTTCTAGTTGTTTTTACCTAGTAGTGAACTACAAAGAGCCCAGACGGGATTTTTAAAATGAACTCAGACTACGATTCCTTGCTGACTAATATTTCATTAAATGTAATTGTATGAAGCTTGTTAACTGGTTCTGCAGCTTCTTCACCTGCAAAATTAGCACTGTATTTGTACACATTTTGGTTTGCTAACTGTGACTTTCACATGTTTTGGGCAGTTTTGTTGTCGTCTTCCCCCTTTTAGCTTTTTTTGAGACAGTGAAGCTAGTGACTCTGTAGTCTAGAGACTGAGCTATTCTGAAGAGTGCTGCTTGCTGCTGAACCGTCATTAGGAATAATCAGAAGTGCATTTCCCCAGAGATGTGTATTTGGGCTTTAGCCAGAAAGAATTTGATTATGACATATGGCTGCAAGAGTTTTGTGAGATGAAAGGGAGAACAAGAGGAATCTTCATTGCTTTACTGGGGCGCGTCAGATCTGCAGATAGCTTTTCAAATTTGAATGTTGTAGCTGATTATATTTTCAGTGTTGATAATTTTGCAAGTTTGCTTAAAGAGAAAAACAGATTTTTTTTCTGACATGGTATTATCCACTGAATACTATAAATTGAACTGCATGTTCAGCCATTTTGATAAGAGAAGTTGTCTTTTTGTTGAAATGCATTTGTTAAGAAATTTTAGAAACCAGAAAGCTGAGCATATTAATTAACTTTATTAGCTTGGATTGGAATATACTAACTTTGCATAGCCTTGTATTAAAATAAATGAGTACCTTTGAAATGCTTTGTTCTCTAGGTTGGGATAAACACTCATATGGTTACCATGGAGATGATGGACATTCGTTCTGTTCCTCTGGAACCGGACAACCCTACGGCCCAACGTTTACTACGGGTGACGTTATTGGTTGTTGTGTCAACCTTATCAATAATACCTGCTTCTACACAAAGAATGGACACAGCTTGGGTATGGCAAAACACTGTTCCTAATGTTACCGTTTTGTAAATCTGATGCTTTCCAGGAATTTTTAGATCGAGCACTCTCTTCCTGTCATGAGCCAAGTGTTTGGATAGCTCCTTTAATAGTCTCATAATATATGGATCAATTAAAATTGGGGAGAATGATTCTGCATGTGCCATTTGCACATTTTCCTTGTGAATTTGGAAGGGTTCGCCATGACATCTTATTACATTGGATCTGCATTTATCAACTCAGGCCTACTGAAGGGACTAATTTGATGCTTAAAATATACAGTAATTCTTGTTCAAATTTGTATCAGTTAAGCCCAAGCCTGTGGATTTGTTCTAATTTTTTAATTACATACACAGCCAGTTTGGAGCAAGACTGCCAGTCTGTCCTCTGGACCAAAGAGAATGGGGATAACTTTAAAATTTGATGCTGCTAGGTGGGGAACATATAACCTCCCCGAAAATCTTTAAATCAAATGGGCATTGTTTCTGTTATAGAAGTGTCTTTTGTATTCCCAGTCTGGAGCCATGCATAGTTGAGATGAAGCCGTGAATTATACAGGTTTTCCTAAAATCAAATTCATTAAGTCTTTGTGATGAACTTTAACATTATGCAACATTGCAAGACAATTTTTATTTTGAAGACTGGGATGGGGGCATAGAGTTTTTTGATGCACTTTGTGTTAATTCTGTGGCTGCATGCAATTTATTCAGCAAAACCATACGTTGTAAGAAAAGAATGTCCATATCCTACGTTAAGGATAAGCCAACGCATTGGGACTTTGTGAATTGATCTTAGAAGTGTATTGGAAGAAGTGGAAAAAAGGGATCAGACTTGGAAAGAAATGAAAAGCTTTTTCAAGGGTAATAACATGGATGACAGGGGAATGCGGTAAGAAAAAGAAGGTCTAGCTTGAAATTAAGTAAGGTGTTATTGAGATATGGACTCTTAAAAGTCAGTGGTCTGTTTTCTACCACTTGCAAACATGAGGGCAGGTTGGTAACTTGTAAGGGAGTGATGCGATTTAATTTTTTCTCGGAACAGGACTCAGCTTGCTCAGGCCCTGAGCAATGTGGCCGAACTTTGGAGTTGCACAGTCTTCTCTTTAGAACAGGGCTTAGATGCCTCCAGAGGTTCCTTCTGATTAAACCGTTCCGTGGGCCCATTACGTGGCTAAATGTTCTTGTCATTTGAATGTATACCTGGAGTTAATACGTTAACACCTGCTAAGTGTTAAGGGCAGTGGGGAACAGTCTTTCCTATGGGCCCTATTCCAAGCGATATATCAGAATTGAAGATACAGGTTCATATCTTGTTTACCAAAGTGTAACCAAAGTGGGTTACCGCTGAGAACAGTAGCCTGCTGCTTCTATGTTTGGAGCTAGTAATGTTTTACCACAGGTAAGTTGGATCAGAATTTTTGATCAACGAAAAAGGCCTCAGTTTTCTGACCGTCCTCGGGGTTATGTGCATGGAAGAGCTAATAAGTGGGAAGGAACTGAGCTTCCACACTCCCTGGAAGTCTTCAAGTGGATTGGATTAGGCCAACTGTGAAATAACACATTAAAATGTGTTTAAAAGGGGAGCTGAATGGCATAGTTGAGGAGAGGCCAGTAAAATGGTATCTGTCATAGGGACAGCCTGACAAACATTTCAGAATTTTAGAAGGAGGTCTGGCAGCTGTTTTTGTTTGGTTAACTTTTCTAACTTGACTCTCTGATGTGAACTTTGCCTCTGTGTTGGGGGGGGGAAAAATCTGTCTTTCCAAGTTGTTGTTACTACTCGTTGTCCAAAATTCCCATAAAATCATGACTTAGACACTGATGTTTCTTTGGGCCATACTACTCAGCCTGTGTTGACTACACGCAATTATTTTTGGGCAAGTGTGAAATCTTGCCTTGAGAGAAAAAGGAGAAAGGAAAAACCAAAGCAGAACAGGCAAGAGCTGTGACCTAAATGCAGCGCGTACGTTAACTGTTTGTTTAAAGTGATAGGAATTGCCACTTGATCATCACTTGCCTATCCTGGCAACTGCCGTGGTCATTTTGGATGAGGATGACTTGGATGTCAAAATTGCTGGCCAGACAAAGCGATGATATCTTACAAAAAATCAGGGTGTGAATAGGTAATAAGCAGAATGATAGAACTGTGATGAGTTTGGAAGAAACGGAAAGATTTAGTCAATTCATGATTCTTAGATAGCCAAGATGTGAGTAAAGAATCCAGATACTATTGAGATTTGAGGTCTTGCTGAAGAGTGAAGATAGAAAGCAGGGTGGAATTCAGGATAAAAAGTAAAAAGCTTTGCTTTAATGTTAAATTTGAAGTGGCATTCACATAAAAATACAAACTTGAAGGGAAAAATAATTTGAATCGTCATGCACAAGTAAAATTGAACAAATATGCAGCACTGAAGGAAGTTATGAAATTGTGTTACTGTTTGGCTGTCAGATCTAGACTTCCTCTTATTTATTTGTAACTCAAAGCTGTTCTTTCTAGATTGCCTGAAGTTCCTGAGAACTTTTTTTTTTCTTTAATCCTGAGTCAGCAAAATTACCCTCTCAGATTTATGGGTGGATGGATGTTTGTGATTATGTAACAGGATATGAAACTACCTTGTTCAAAAGCCGGAACGCGCTCATGCAGATTACAGCGCCTTACTGGACTGGTTTAGAGTATTACAGATATATAATCTTCCATGTAACCATAATGACTACTTAGGAAGAAGACTTAATAGTGAACAGAAAAACCACTGACCTCTTCTCAATATTGAGATATGCAAGTGCAAGAAGATCTTCATATATTTTTACTTATCTTGTAAATACCAGAATTTTAAAACTTTCAGTCTGCATATCCATATGGTAGTTCTAAATTTTTTGCTGTACTTCGAAAATATGTACGCCTTTGAATTAAAATCATTTTTTGCCAGATGATGCCCCATTTTACTCAAAAACCTCAGTTGTGCCCAAACATCATGGATATAATCACACTTAGTACTTATTTTTGAATGTTTGGGGGAGTTTTCTGGACAAACAATGATATACTTAAGAAAATCAGGCTAGAATTCAGACATATGGAAACTAATCTTAATTTTGTCTTTGTTACAGGCATCGCTTTCACAGACTTACCGGTAAGATAAGTGCATTTTCAAATAGCTGATAATAATGTGTAATATTGAGTGGTAATTCACAATTATCTTGTGCTTCCTGGAAACACAATGATAATCCATATATAATATCAGATGTTTCTCACCAATTATGATTTGTTAACTTAAGCAAAAAGTTTTTTGTTTTTGCAGCAATCCTTGTGCAGAGATGGGCGGGAAGGTGTCCTGTTCAATCAGAAGTACCTGAATATAAATCTGAAATTTACCAGAAAGTAATATATGCAATTAGTTATTGCTCTCTTTGGCAGGTGCAGGCCTTATGTCCAATGTTGAAGCACCAACATGGTGCATATTCACAGAACTATATGTCATATACAGAAAGGTTGGTTAGTTGAGACGCTGATAAGTTCAGTTCCTACTTGATGGCTAGATTTCAAAATCTTTTTCTGTTCTATTTGTTCTACAATATGAAACATGTTAAAATAAATTTTAAAAAATGCTCTAGGGAGGACATAGATCCCCAAAGTCTTTTCAATTAAACTGTACTTTGCTTCCATCATTGCGAATGTGTCCTCTATGTGTGACACTGCGCTTGCTTTGCTTTGTCTCCTCCCCGTCGCCTCAGGTTTATGGGGTTGTGACGCAGCCGCTGCTGCAGCTCGGGGGGACAGGGACAGGCATTAGGAGACAGGGGCGGTGGCAGAGTCCTTGCTAGTGATGTTGCAGACACACGGGGACACTTTAATCTGAATTTTGGAGCTGGACTCCTCCTCGTTATCATCTGTTGAGTGTTTTTTATCTCATGAAAGAAATCTGACTCTTGCAGCATTACCTAGTCTAGATAAGACTGTGATTTTTTTTTTTTTTTCCTAAGGCAAAAAAGGGCTTTGTTATGGCTTTAACAACCAGAATATTCTTCTTTAGCTGCACTGGGATTCTGTGTTCCTAGTGACCTGCATGTTTGTGACTCCTCACCGAGAACTGAAATTCAGTTAGATTATTAGTTACTATATGTGAATATGCTATAGTTAAGCATATTATATGTTAATAGTATGCTTATTTATAGGACTGTCCTTTGATTGAAGTGTAAATCTGATGTAGATTAAAAAAAAAAAAAAAAATTTGCCATTGCTTAGGTTCTACTCATGTTTAAGAAAGTTACTTTGAACCCGCCAAGCAGATTTTACCCTTCTCATATTTGGTGTACTTTGAATTTGCACCAAGACCTAATCTCTGAGGAGAAAGTAAAACTAAAACCACAATAAATGCTTTAAAGTCTTTTTTTAGATACAAGTCCAGGAATTCACGAGAACTTCAATGCACTGTTACAGTTCCTTTTAGGCGCTACACTTGGACTTTGAGGCTAATGAGTTCTCTATCCTGTCAATTCTTACCACTAAAATTCAGCGATGTTTTAAGTATTTCACCCCCAAAGGAAAATGGCCCACTTTGTAAGTTTAATTTTTGTTCTCTTTTTAAAAGAAACCTTAATCCATCTCTTTAAAAAAGCATTAAAAATATGTTTAATATTCTATAAAATCGAACCCAAATTTGTAAACTTTAGCACAGTTTTAAAAACTGCATTTTCTGACTAGAACAAGATTTATCAGTAAGGCTTTTTTTATTTCAAAGAACTTTGACCACTGGGAATAAAATATATCAGATCTTTTACTGCTGTATTGGTTTAAGTTCCTTGAACCACTGGACAGATCATCCAGAGGTGTTTGTTTCTACACACCAAGAGTAAGATTTGGGATATTAGAGATTTGGAAAAAAAAATGGGGAATGGATAATAATAGGAAAAACTAACCAAAAAATTTCTTGCAGCCAAACTTGTACCCTACAGTAGGCCTTCAAACACCAGGAGAGGTTGTGGATGCTAATTTTGGACAACATCCATTTGTATTTGATATTGAAGACTACATGCGAGAATGGAGAACCAAAATTCAAGCACAGATTGACAGATTTCCCATAGGAGATCGGGAAGGAGAGTGGCAGACAATGATTCAGAAGTAAGAGTTTGTATCCTGTTGTTACAAATATATAAATGTTTGTACTGGGTGAGTTCAAAGGTTTTCAAGACATCTTTTCTATTGTCTTGACCGTGCAAATAATATTAAAATTTCTTATGAGTAGTTTGACTGACAGCTTTGGAGTTATCTATAGTATTACTTAAAAATTTCTAACAACGAGTGTAAATCATTCAGATTTGGGACTAATTTGGGTTGGTGAGATTAGAAAAAATGCTATGGTCAATGCTGGCAGTTTTAATTGTGCTCTGGAAATTTCTCTTCCCTTCCTGCTGTGGCACATTGCTGTATTGGTTGGAAAAAATGTAGTTATTGCTTTGCATTTTTTATTTCTTCAGTAAAAACAATGCTCAACTTTTTTACTTCAATATATACAATAAAAAAAGAAAAAAACGGAGGTAATATTGTAATTGATCCTACCTTTGGGTAAAGACAAAATTATAAAAATTACCAAAATAGACTGACTTTCCGGTGGAGTTTTGTTTGTTTGTTTTCCCACAGTATTTTGGAGAAGATACTGGCTCATAACTAACCATATTATTTTTTTCAGACTGCTTTAGGAATGTCTTGAATTTCAAATAGAGTTTAATTAATTTGCCTTTTTTTTTTTTTTTTTTTTTCCCCCCAGGAAAGGGATCTTGCATTCAAGAAGCCCTCAGCTTTATTTTTACCTGCAGCTAATAAATGTTTCTGAGTTTTGTTTTTGTTTATTTTTAGAATGGTCTCATCTTACTTAGTTCACCATGGATACTGTGCAACAGCAGAGGCATTCGCCAGGTCCACAGACCAGACTGTGCTAGAAGAATTAGCTTCCATTAAAAATAGACAAAGTAAGGCTGGAAAGCACGTTGCATCCTTCTCCCTTTTCTTTTTAAACACATTTAACCTGAAACTTTCTCTTAAATGCTATCATAGAATTTTCTTTCAGCATTACTTTGTAGTGCAATTCATTGCTTTCACCTAAAATTACACATCTGTGAACAATTAAGATGAACTTCTGCACTAATAGTTTTGGAATTTGTTTAACATAGAGAAATGTGGAAAGTTACCAGTTGCGTCTCTTGAACGGAAAATAGTTATTTGTCTTAAATGTGTCTCATGTCTTCTAATGTCTCTTGAATTGTGTTTGTAAGAGCTAATGGTCAAATATAAAATATAGTCCTGACAAAAGCTGAGACTTTCAGCTCAATTGTGAAAAGTAGTGGAGTTTAAAGAGTATTTTTATGTCAAAAAAGTATTTTATATTTTCAAGCCTACAGTTGTGAAGAGGGGAAAAAAGACAAAGGAAAAATAACTTTAATAGTTGAGTTCTGTTTGGCAACACGATTAAAACGGTGCCTTCTCCATTTGCGTGAGTCCCTGCTGCAAGAACAGGAGCATTTCTGTGACTGTGGCACGTAGAACAAATTGGGTTTTTCTCGCCCAGAATCAAACCTCTGGGAATGGGCTGCAGTCTGGATGGTCTTGGGTGACCGTAGTTGGCCATGTGCTTATTTGGAATGGTATGAAAAAGAAAATTTGCAGCATAGTGTCTGTAATCTTAATCCAGCTCTAAATGAGCGATTTGAGTCCAAAGTAGTTATACCCTGGCAATAAACACTAGTATTTAATGAGTAGTCCTTTAAGTATTCATAGATGAACTGCAGTTTTTTTAAGCTTCCTTGATGAAGGCTTTAAGGAATGATTTGTGGTCTGTCTTTACACTTCTTTTTTCTAAAAGGGAAAACCTGTTGATTGATGCTTGCAGTGTCTTTAGTCATTTGTTTATACATGTTGATCCTAAAATGTCCTTTTAAACTGATGTTGTTTTTGATGAAAAGAAATTCAGAAATTGTTTTTGGCAGGATGAATGGAGAACCCATTGAAACAACATAACAGCTGTACCAAGTTTACTAGAAAAAAATCCTAATCTCTTATTTGTTTTTTGGTGAACAGGAATTCAGAAATTGGTTTTAGCAGGAAGAATGGGAGAAGCCATTGAAACAACACAACAGTTGTATCCAAGTTTACTAGAAAGAAATCCTAATCTCTTATTTGCATTAAAGTGAGTCTTCAAATTATACAGATGTGTGTTTATAGATGACACAGTACTTCTGGGACTAGACAGTTACTCATTTAAAGCTTTCACAGAAACTTAAGCAGCATTTTTAGCAAATGTATTTAGTTCACATTTTCTTTATGTTATATTTATTTGCTACATATTTTATTAGGTTTTGTCATCAAGGTTCTGTGTTCTGCAGCGTAATTCACATCTCAGCGTAGAGTTGTCCTCTAGCGCTGTTTTAAAAATCATTTCCAATCCTAGAAGTTACCACATTCGAGACATTTGAGTCTTGTCACATAATCTGGTCCCTTGCTCTGGATGCCTGATTTACAGACCAGTTTAAATAAACAACGACCTATCTCACTCCTTCCCAAAGAGTTGCCTTGGCTTCCCAGCGCACGTTGTCCTTCAGTTCCTTCTGGCATTTCTTACATGCCAACTGCACTGATGCTCCAGCATTTTGTATCATGTTGTAAAGTTTGGTGCCAAACAAAAACAAACTGTTGTCAAACATAAGGAGAAAGTAATACAATTTTATGTACCGTTAAGAACTTAGAAGGTAAATGATCAAATCTGTTGTGCTCGAGCGCTAAGCAGAATTCCTATGATACTGCTGCGAGTTGATCACAGAACTCCTAGGCCTTATTACGTGAACCTCCTAGGTGAAAGCCAGGATCTGTTGTTCAAATTTTGCCTATTTTATTAAGACAGTCCAAAGCTAAACATCATGCAGTATTTCTGAACTTCATCAAAGTCCCTAATAAAGTTAAGTTATTTGTCAAAAAAGGAACAGCCTCTAAGGGGAAGGTTTGTATATGAGGTTGCTTTTCTTTTGAAACTTTTCCAATACAAATGTTTAATGTTAAACTTCATCATTGTCATGCTTACTGTTCCAGACATTTACTTTGAGAGCAATGACTCAGGACTACATAACTTCATGTCCTTCTTGAGGAATAACGTTGCCCCTGCCAATAAAACAAAACAGTTAACAAAAAAACAAGTTCACTTAGTTCTGATGGCTTAGGTTTATTGCTGAAATCTGGCCTTGAAGGATAAGGTTCCTGTTCTTCTCCCTCACAAATTCACCAATTTTATATTTTGGTTGAATACTCTTAAGCTCACTGAAGATTGGGTTATTGACATGCAGTATTTTGGTGTTTTTTAAATACTCTTTGCATAATTGACTCTAAAATAATGGTTTTCATTAGTAAAGTGACATGCAGAAGTGGCTTATTGGCTTAACTGCTTTGTCTTTTGTTCAGGGTGCGCCAGTTCATAGAGATGGTGAATGGTACTGACAGCGAAGTGCGGTGTTTGGGAGGCCACAGTCCAAAATCTCAAGATAGTTACCCTGTTAGCCCCCGGTCATTTAGCAGTCCTAGCATGAGCCCCAGCCATGGAATGAATATTCACAGTTTGGCAACAGGAAAAGGGAGCAGCACACACTTTTCTGGTAAGGTGGCTTGGAGAACATACTACATATGTAAAGAGTTGTCTGTAATTTGGAGTACTGGGAAAAGTTAACAAATACTGAAACTTTAAGACTGATTATTTGTTTTCAGAATTGAGGCAGAACTCTTTCAGAATTCAGAACTACTCAGAACAGTGATTTTTTAGTGATTTAGTGTTTTAAAATACGTATTCTCAGTTGTTTGAGAAATGGGAAGCATATAAATGGAGTCAAATCTTTTTCGCGTCTGCTCTTGCTTTTACTAATTGTTTGCAAGGTAGGTTGGTTTTTAAAAAGGATTGCTTCTGGGAAGTAGGTGATGAGGGTTGCAAGGTAAACTTCCGTTGTCCTTTGGGTGCTAACTTGTGCCTCAGGCAGACGGGTGTAAATTCAGACTGCTTGGTGTTTGAGTAGTGAGTGGGACAGTGGCAAGCAGGGGGCCTTGAGATTTCCTAGGTGGCAAAAGCAGAAGCACTCCCTGGGACCTGTGTCTGTATTAGAAGATACCAGGGAGCTCTGCTTTGGGACTTGATACAACTGGGAATTACATATTTGCTTCAAATAGCAGTTTCTTCATTATATTTCAGAAAGGTCAGATGAGATATTAGCCAGTAATTGAACAGTATGGTATAATTTTATATAGCAAAGCATAGTATTAGCAATTAAAGTAATTATATGGGGGAAAGGGATTGCTATGTGTGAGTATAGCAACACATGAAGTGTTTTCAGCACTGAATTTTATTGTATATTGATCAGGAGAATTATGTACTTAAGAATTAGTAAGATGAATGTCTGCTTCCATTCCTCAGGATTGCACTGGACTAGAAAAGATTTTCTGGCAGTGGTGTATCAATTCTGAAAATCCAGTTCTGTATTTTGCTGAGAGTTAGGCCTGTTTCCTTTGTACAAATCACTTGTTACAGATGGGTTTATAAATAATTACAGTTGTGTAAACTTCTTTCTTCCAGGCTTTGAAAGTAGCTGCAGTAATGGAGTAATATCAAACAAAGCGCATCAATCTTACTGTCACAGTAAACACACAACCACCAGCTTGAATGTACCAGAACTCAACAACATAAATGTATCAAGATCGCAGCAGGTTAACAGCTACTCCAGGTGAATAAACTCCAGGTGTTTCCAACTTACCTCAGTGCTTGGGTTCCCCACGTGTTTGTAGAGCAGGGAGGAGTTCAGTGGGACGGGACTTTCCTTTGAGGGAGAATTGAAATGTGCAGCACGAGCGGCCAAGGGGACATGCAGAGCACTGCTGCTCCTCAGCTCGGTACACGCTTGCGCTAGTGTGCGTTGTGCTTCAGCTGCTCTTGATAAATGGACCATGCTGTTTTCCTGCTCGGTTAAAGAAATGCAGGAAGCAAAAATAAACTGCTTATAGCAAGCCATGACCGGCTACGAAGTTGTATAGGGCAGATTAACGAGCTCCTAAGCACTTGGGATTTTAATTTAAAACACTGTCAATAATTTTGAGTCCCCTGAGAACACACTGGTTTTTATGGAGGGGAGTAGCCAAGAGTGCTATTCTTAGAGGAGTTACCCAGTTCTGATTGAATAGGATAGGAAATAGTTTGGATAATGAGATGTTATTTAGATTCTTTCCATTTGCAGCAATATTTGCAGGGTAAACAAAACAGAGGCATGTGAAATGTGGACTCTTGCATTTCATTTCTAACAAGAATTGTGTGCTTAACTGCAATCACTGTCACTGTGCGTTTGCACAATCTCTTCAATTCAGAGAATAAAAATAAATATATTAATCTGGGCATAATTACCAAGCTGTAGCTTGCCCAGGCATTTAGAAAGTATGATGCTGTTGATTCCTCTGTACTGCTGGGCACCTAATGTTTCATCACCTGAAAATGTTATTTTTCTGGATGTTAGTGGTGGTTGGGACAGCCTTAACATCCCTGGTGCTCTGGTATTACCACTCGTGATGGAAAAATCTGCGATCCAACCTGGTAGTATTTGAAAGCAGGATTGTTAGCCAGGATAAAATAATGTGCTGAGGTTGAGACAAGGATGACCCTACGTGCTTGGATGTGAATGAAAATTGTTGTGTATTCCTCTCTTTGCAGCAATGATGTAGACATGGAAACAGATCACTACTCCAATGGGGTTGCTGAGGCTTCATCCAATGGCTTCCTAAATGGTAGTTCTAAACATGATCACGAAATGGAAGAATGTGACACAGAAATGGGTCTGCAGTGATATTTCTTACATTTTTATTAAGTGATGGCAACAAGGTTATGTTTTTACTTGCAATGCTTCCCAACTTGAAAATTAGGGATATGCGCTGAGAACTTAGTTTTGTCTTGCTGATGTTTTATGTAAATCTTGTAACACTGATTTAAGGGGAACAGATGTTTGCGTGACAGCAGGGGGAAGTAGTCACTGATGCCAGTTTAAATATCCGTGAGTTCCTAAGAAAATACCTTTGAGGTTATTTTAGTGGTTTAGCACACCTAGCTTAAGGCTAACAGTTACTTTTCCGTCTTCCCTCCATCCTTTTATCACCATGGTCCTCATGGCATCCTAGCACATGGCAGTAAGAGCTGAAACTCCAGATCACTTGTATTTGAAGAATATAAACTCCGTAGGCGTTAATAGGGAATGCTCAGGGAAAGAAAAAAAAAAAAGTGATGTGAAAGATTGTTATCCACTGAAGAAATGCCCTGTTCTGCATAGTAGAGCTCTAAAAGGCGACCCTGCTTAACTTGAGCTGTTTCCTGTTCAGTCACACTTGCTGAGGTGACAGGCGAGTTATTTGAGCACCCTGCGTGCCAGGGCACCTTGGCAAGAGAGCCGTTCCGCACGCCGCGGCACGGGCAGCCCTCCCCGGCCACTGAGGCTGCAGGCAGATGCCCCACGTGCCCAGCGGAGGGTTAGACGCGGTGGTTGTTACTGGTGGAAGTACCTGAGAAGGGGCTGAATCCAGCCCGACATTTCTGCATTTGCAGAGCTGCCTTTTTAGATGGCTTTACCCGGGCCTCAGTTACGTAGCCGGCACGAAACGCAAGACTCGAGATGGTGTTGCTGGTAATCCCAGAGAGCAGCAGCCCTTGCAGACGTCCTTGCTGGGGGCGCGCTCGTGCCAGCCCCACGGTCTGGCCGCTCGCTCCTGCAGATCTCCAGGGGAGAGAGGGCGGCCCTGTCCCAGCACCGAGGGCCGGTGCCCAGGGCCACATAACAACAAGGCCTCGCTGCTTGCGCACAGAAAACGCATCTCTGCTCTCTTGCAGCCTGTCCCACAGAGCAGCTGCCCAGGGTGCAGAGCTGCTGTGGTCTTTTTCTGTTTGTTTTGGTTTGTGGGTTTTTTGGGTTCATTTTAATTGTGGTTGTTTTCAGCCTTGGAAAAATGGTGTCTTAGATTGGGCTGCTGCTAGCAACAACCACCACTGAACAAGGACTTGAGGGTGCTCGACCTCTGTAAAAACATGTTGCCTCTTCAGCTGCATGCGCACGCCCCAGACTCTGGGAATTATTTGTATTCTATTTCTGCTTTCTGAAGTATTCCCTGTATTGCTCTGTATGTAGCTTTACGTAGGCAGTATTTTTCAGAGCTGATATGCTTCCTTCTAAGAAAAAGTGAAAATGACTGTTTTATTCTCAAGTACCTGTTTTAAATAGTGGCCAATACCATAATACAGCAAGGTTAAAACAAGAAGGAGGAACCGTTTTGTAACAGAAGGGTAGTTCAGAATTCTGTTAGTGTCATCGATGCGGGGGAAAGGCAAGGAATGGATAAACCTTTTCCTACAGGTTACTGGAGTTGTTGGAAAAGACTTCCAAGAAAATAAGGATTGATTTACTGTTCGCAAATATTAATATCCTCTGAAATCACTCCTATTTGTGAAATAACATGGAAGTAATGTAGTATGCAGCAAAGAAATTGCTTCTGATGTTCCCCTAGATTATAAAGAGAGCCTTAAATGTGCAAGTTACTAAGCTAACACATTTTACAAGGAGCGTGGACTTTATATTAGATCATTTGGAAGGACTTCATATATCTGAATAGTTTCTGCTGGTGGTTTTGTAGCAGTGCCTGTCTTGGCAGTTTGGGAAATACACACGTTTTCTTACGTTAACCCAATTTTGACAGTTGGTGTACCCTAGAGGTACCATGCCAAACAACTAAAAAAGTAGCTAGAACTGCGTGCACCTCTTGAAGCAAGAAGCAGAGTCTGCTTCCCAAGGAAGCTCTGTCTATACATCGCATTGCATGAGGGAAATAAAAAGATGTGTATTTAGGCAGCAGGTCTTTAAAACACGAACACTTCTAACTCATGTCTTGGTTTAAAAAACAACCATGACCCAAAAAAAAAAAAAAAAAAAAAACACCAGCACCTCTAGACTGGCTTTGCTGTTAACAAAATCCTCTAAGATACCACTACTTAAGGAAGAGTTCAGCAGCATGTAGTGTAGTGCCACAGTATTTCTCTGGCTCTGCTTGTTTCTCTCGGAGAAACCCAGTTTGTTCTGAATGCAGCTGATGCTCTAGTTCCCGTGGCCTGTGCTGCCAGCGTGTTTCATGGTGGTGACGACGGTATCGTTCTTGCAGAAGTAGATTCCAGTCAGCTACGGCGGCAGCTCTGCGGCGGCAGCCAAGCGGCTATCGAAAGAATGATCCACTTCGGGAGAGAGTTGCAAGCAATGAGCGAGCAGCTAAGAAGAGAGTGCGGCAAAAACACAGCGAATAAGAAAATGCTGAAGGTAGGGTCTGGATGTGCTCCTCGTTAGTCCTGCTGGCTGAAGCCCCTTTCTGCGCGCAGCAGGAAAACATTGTGGGGTCTTCCCAATGGAAGAAGTGTTTGGTCAGCTCTGCTTGCTTGAAGTGGGACAAGTGCCGTACTAACTTGTAATCCCAGCGTTGGCATCCCTCATCAGTACAACCACCTTTGTGCTGAGTCAGGGTGAATTTTTTTTTTTTTTCGCTAGTAAATACAGCTGTGAGATTTAACAAGAATAATCTTTCCACAGGATGCGTTCAGTTTACTTGCGTATTCCGATCCCTGGAGCAGTCCTGTGGGAAACCAGCTTGACCCGATACAAAGAGAACCTGTGTGCTCAGTGCTCAATAGTGCAATACTAGGTAAGGCCGTGGGGCTCCGTGCGGGGCAGGGGCCTGGGCTATACTGTGGCAGTGTCTGTCGGCAGAATAAAATGAAGAGTGTTGAGGGAGTTAATAGTCAATCCATGTAAAATCCTTTGTTCTGAAACTACGAGGTGCCTTGCTCACTGCTGGCGCTGTGTGGGGAATCTGAGTATGTCACTTCACTGCTCCTGCTCTGCCTTAAGCTGGGGCAAGGTGTGCAGGCCAATACAGGGATCCTGGAATTATTTAAGCAAGCTTAGCCTGGATTCTCCCCACACTGCGGTGCCAGTAACCATGTGCTGCAGCGCCGCCACTGTCAATTCTCTTGCAGAGACTCACAATCTGCCAAAGCAGCCGCCCCTCGCCCTCGCCATGGGCCAGGCATCGCAGTGTCTGGGCCTCATGGCTCGCTCGGGAATCGGCTCGTGCGCGTTCGCCACCGTGGAGGACTATCTGCACTAGCGGGGCGCCGCGCAGAGCAGCTCCGCTGACTGGAATTTGGAATTTTAATTATGTACTAAGGACGAGTCTGTCGCTTTATGTTGCTTCCTAGTTTACAGCATGATGCAAATGATTTCTAACTTAGTGTTAGGAGAAAATTTCCATCTTCAAACCTCTTGGACAACTAAGAGTCGAAAATATCACTGATAATGTCCGACATGCAAATTGACCATTACAAATCCTTTAAACGATTGTCCAAAATGAACCAAAAATCCTGTTGCTCCGTGGTGGGGCAGAAGACTCCAGGCGTGGATGTAGTATTAGCAGGTGGGTGATGTCAGGGCCGAGCAGGATGACTTGCCAACCTCCACCCCCCCCATTGTTACATAGTTCAATCAGTGTAATTTGCAAAATGCATAAACACCTGATGGTTTGGATATATAGTGTTGATGGGAAGAAATGATATTTTTTAATGTGTACTGTAAAACTTGAATTACTCAGGAGCTGAGTGAATATGTTTGTTGCTACTTACAATCCCAACCTGTTGATCTTAGTAGTTTTTTTTGTTTTAACATGGTCTTTTCAACTTTGTTTCCTTGTTTAACTTCAGACAGCTTCTGTTGTGTAGACTCACCAGTTTAACTGTTGTATTATAACAGTATTACATGTCAACACAGTGTGGTTATGACCTATTTATATAAAAACCAAATATTTAGTCAATTTACAGTCTTAATTTAATCTTTGTACACCTTGCATTTTTAAAAGTGCTTAAATAGTACTATATTGCAATAAAATGTAGTGATACCATACTTAACCAGCCATTAAAAACTTACTTCTACATCTATGGTAGCATGGACTTGTATGCTACATTGTGTGTGTCCTGGAGCTGTACCCTAGAACAAGGCTTCCACTACAGCCCTGCACCAGCACTGTGGTTCATGGTGCCAGACCTGAGCCAGCTCTTGCCTCTATCGGCCGAGTGCAGGGGTTGAACCCTGTGCTGAGCTAGAGATTTAGGGTGTTCTTGCAAAAACAAGGGCTGTTGATCAAGCAAGTGGCACTGCTGCAGGCCCCACACGGAGCTGCAGCTGCCCCCAGGTGTTTCCCAGCATGGCTGAAAAAGCAGGAATAACATGAGAGAGGCAGCGTGTACAAAACAATTCCTTTTTATTCTCTGCCAGCCCTGGAGACAGCTCTGTGAGACTGGCCTTGTAAAACAGCATGTGAGGAAGTGCTGCTGAGGCTCCTGCTCGCTGCCTCTGTGCTGCCCTGTGCCTCAGGCAGGCACTGCCAGGGAGGCGTTGAGGGGCCAGGAGTAGCGGCCACGGGCAGCTCTGCAGCCCTGGAGGGTGAGGGAGAAGGAAGACAGAAACCTCTCCTTACAGGCAGGCGCCGAGACGTTACCTCTCGGTACAAGCCCCTGCTAGAACCTCCTTGGAGAGCCATCTTCACACAAGGCTCTTCATGTTTGCCGCCAGCCAGCACTTCTTAAACTTGGCTGCTTTCTGCTTTTTTTCAAGTCCTTAAAAAAGGGAAAAAATCAACATTTTCTTGGCACAAAGCACAGATTACTGTAGCAGTTCAAGCCCAAGCGAAAGAGACTTAGTGGGGAAGGTAAGAAGCAGAATGTGGCTACCAGGGAGCAATAATTAGAACTCTCCCCTCTACATTTTATGATATTCACAGACTCCATATAGGTGATTGACTGGGAGGGCTGGAGCTGATGCATGGGTCTGTCTTTATTACTATAAAACCTTTCATGCAGAAATCTTGTGATCCTGGCATCACTACCCTATGAGTTCATACCCACTTATTTTATATAATTTTTAACACAAGAGTTCATAAAAATGAAGTGACAATTACTATGCTATTTAACTAAGCAAGTAAATGCAACTTTTAGCAGCAACTGCACTGATTCTTAATGTATGAAAAAGGAGGCAACATGTTGGAGGGCCCTGTACATCCCCCCCTGCTGTAGTGTGCCCAGGGTGGCTCCTCACTATCAGTGTGTAGCAAGCTACAGTTCCCAGAGCAAACAGAAAAGCTGTGAACAGGAAAGAAGGCAGATGAAGTTACACAGCCTTAAGGAAAGACCTGCTTTCAGTTTTTACACTTACCCCAAGATTTGTCCACAAACTGAACAGCAGCCTTTTTAACTGGGTTTTTCTTGTTTTCAAGTGAGAAAAACTCATTTGCTGAAATGGAGATGAATTAGTGAGGCTACTTCACTGAGTTTAACAGTCCCCACACAGAAAGGAGGGCCATGCTCAGCAGACCCAGCTCACCATCCATGCGGTTGGTGCCCGGGCCATAGAGGTGTGTGTACAAGAAGTCCTGGGCTGTCTGCTGGTGGAGACCTGCCCCGAGCTGGTCCTTCAAGCGCACAGCCCTGTAGCTGCCTTCTGACCTGGTTAAACCAACAAAGGGAAGGAAGTAAGTTCTAGTAGCTGCTTAAGAATTGGCCCCAACAACAAACACTGTAACTTGGGTTCTGAGTCTCAGTCAGGCTTTGTGCCAGTCCTGCCATGGAAAGCTTAAAAAAAAAAAAAAAAAAAAAAAATCACACACACAGACTAAGCCCCTGCCATCACTGCCTTTATTTTGCTATTCAGCCTGGAAGTGGCCCTGACAAAAGCTTCCCCTCCAGAGGGGGGCAGGCACAAAATACACCTCCCCCAGGGGAAGTGGGCTCAGGGTAAAAGACCCTTTATGGCTGTGCTTATGCCTGCCCACATCTCATCCCATCTCCAAGGACATGCCTGTAATTCCTCCTTTCCGTGCCTGAAAAGGAAATCTGGCATTTATGGTCAGTAAGGAAAGCTGACACATAAAGAAGCTCCCTCCTTCCTCTGTGCAGCTACTGCTGCTTAAAATTCTAATCACACAGCAATGAAGTCCAAAACACAGTTTTAAGAGTTCACCTTTGCTCATTTTTTTTTTAAAGAAGTTATGAGGTAAGTTTTGAAATTAACTATTTGTAAATTGATAATAAATTAGTCATTAAAGTCCTGTAATAATACTTTTTTTTAAAAAAAAAGGATTAACCAAAGATATAATTCAGAGGAAAAAGAAACCAACTCCCCCACACGGTCCCAGTCCATCAGCCCATGGCAGAGGGCAAAGTCCCCACCCCAAGCTTTTCTGAGGAGCTGGAGTGGGAACTAGGCCCTGCAGCCTCCTGAAACGTTTGTTTTCACAAGCAGGCTCTTTTGGAAGGCATTAAAGGGGCCTTTATCCCACAATGTGCTTTCAAGGAGAAAAACAAGAAAATCCTTGTAAAGCCCAGAGGGTAGCGACCCAGTGATAGAGCAGCTGCCAGGCCCCTTCCCCAGCAGCCCCGTGAGCAGCACGGAGGCTCCCACTTCCAGCTACCTGGAATCCTTGGGCTTGGCCTTCTTGCGCGCTTCTGGGACACGACCCTCGCTCTCTTTTGCGACCTTGGCTTCAGGGTGTTCATATAAAGAAAATTGAACAGACAATTCATAGCTATACACAGAAGAGTAACAGGAACAAGATGCTCACTAAGCTGAAAGGAGGGGAGGGTGACTTTAGTCCCCTTTTCAGAAGGCCTGGCTTGCAAGAGCTACAACGCATTTGCCTCAGAAGGACTGTTACAGGAGGGGAAAAGTACGAGATTGGCTCAGGGAACCAGAGCTATTCAGCCTCCCTGCTCTTAGACACTGTCAACAACAACAAACGGGATTCAATACCAGGTAACAATCCTGTGCAACACAGCAGCTAGGCAAGACGTGCAAAGCATCCACTGTTGGCCTTGTTCTCCCTATTAAATATGTGGTGTGGAGACCAAAAATTTACAGCACCATCCTAAGCTCCTCTCTACTTGACCAGCAGTATTTTTTAAAATAATAAAAGGAAAAAAAGTGGCAATACTTAAACAGGCCCTCTATGTTATTACCGGAGATTGGAATGAGAATTGCAGGAAAAAAAAAAAAAAAAAAAAAAAACAGCCACAGCATTTTTGTTTTTGGTATTGTGAAGTACAGATAAGGAAGGCTAAAATACTCATGAGGATCCAGGAGGCTGGTTTTGTAGTTGAGGATTTGAATAACATTACTTAATTTTTGCTCTTATCACAAAATCACAGTATTATATATCCTGTATAAAAGTAATTACCAGCTATATTTAGAACTATCATTACAACTGAGTTGAATACTAAAGATTTTTTATCCTATCACCTGCTCATTATTTCCTTATGCAGTCTGGGCACAAGTCACGGTACAGTTTGAAAGGCTCTAGAATCAGAGATTAAACACAAACCCTGCCATTTTTGGGCTGGTATTTCAGTATTTTCCTGCAGCACCAGACAACCAGTATCTGTCCAGGCTGCAGCTTCTCAAAAAGGCCCTGGTACAGGCACAGCTCCCCGTCCACAGCCCCTGTTACAGAATGGGAACTTTAGAGAGCTCTGGGTGCTGCTGGGCCAGGCAGGACTTACCTTGGCCCGACTTGGGACCTGCCGCCTCATCTCGCCTGCGAAGCAGAGCAAAAGCAGCAGATTATTTTCCCTTGCAGACCCCCGGCCTCGGCAGAAGCCACCGCAGTGCGTGTGGTTTCACCACGGGGCATCGAGGAACAGCAGCGCGAACGCGGCTCCTGCCGCGCCCCCAGCGCTGCCGCTCACCGTGCGGGCGGCGCGGCCGCCAGCTCCTGCAGCAGGGCCTCGGGCAGCAGCTTCCTCCTCTGCGGGGGACACGGCGGTCAGGGGCGGCGCGGGCCACCGCGCGGGGGGACGCGGCAGCGGGCGCGGGGCCCGCGGTACCTTCTGCTCCTTGAAGAGCTCCTCGCGCCGCCGCCGCTTCTCCTTCTGCTGCTCCCGGTGCCTGCGGGGGGGAGGCGGTTGGGCCGTTGGGGAGCGGACGGTGACGGTTGGTGGCCGGGGCATGGGGGGGGGGGGGAAGTACCTCCGTGCCGCCTCGCTCGCGATCTTCCGCTGCGTCTCGGCCGCGGCCTTGGCTGCACCGAAGGTCACCTCGTCGGGGGCCTCGTCCTCGTCGTCCTCCTCGGAGCAGGGCGGGCCGGGGGGAGCGGCGGGCGCCGCGGGGCCCAGCGCCGCCGCCTGCCTCCGCCGCCGCGCCATGGCGCCCCGCCGCCCGCGCCGCCGGAAGCACTCCTGCCTGACGCCTTCCGCCGTCCCGCGCGCATGCGCACCCGCCCCCTCCCAGCGCGCCCCGCGCGCCCAACGGCCACCGACTGCCCCCAACGGCCACCGACCGCCCCCGCAGCCCCCACACGGACACAGGGACCGGCCGCCTGCGCTCTGCGCCCCCGGCGGCGACGGGCCCGGCTCGCCGCCGCTGCGCCTTTATTGCTGTGCCCCGCACGGGGCAGTTACAGTCCGACGGGAGCGCGGCCCTTTCCCCCTCCCTCCCCTCTGCCCGCCGGCCGCTCGTGGCGGGGCGGCAGCAGAGGCGAGCGCGTCGCCGAGCGCCCCGCGCCGCCTGCTCCGCCGCTCCCGGCCGCCGCCGCGCTCAGACGATGAGCTCCGTGTCGTGGCGGGCCAGCGCCGGCGGCAGCGTGGTCCCGCACGGGCCCGGGAAGTGGAACCTGGAAGGAAGCAGCCTCGTGAGGGCGCAGGTAACCAGCGTGCAGAGCGGGTGTTGTTTTTTTTTTTTTTTTTTTTTTTTTTCCCCTCAAGTCATGGTCCTGAAAGGTTTTTTTAGCCAGCCTAGGATCCAGGGTCAATTTTGTGGCATGTAGTTAAAAGGGTGAAAACCCTGCTACGCAGCTGTGGCTCTGGTTGAAAACTTTTGCTGTGAAATAGTAAATTGGATTTCAACCCTCAGACCTCAGTGTCTTGTTTGAAAAGTACAGCTGTAGCTTCAGTGTAAGTTAATAAACAATAAGAAAATATTATTTCTTAAGTTTTGGAGGAAGAAGTAGCATGTTTGTTTTTTAAAAAACTTGCTAGGCATTTTAACAGTTCAGTACAAGGTGACATCTAAGGGGGATGGGAAAACTAAAGCCCATTAATTTAAAACTGCACAATTTTACCTGAATCTGTCTGTAGCAGGAGTAGCTTCCATGTTAAATTCTGCAACTGGCACTCCTCTGCTGGATACCTGAGGGGCAAACATAGCAGCAGGATACACCACGGAGGAGGTTCCAACCTGCATGGATGGGGGGAAAAATGTCATGAGTGCAGCAGGCTGCTAGTTAAACCATCAGAAATCTCCCCTCCTCGAGCCCGCTCAGTGCACAGGACCTGCAGAGCAACTATAGCACCAAACATACACACAGAACCCAAACCAGTCAGCATACGTTTGGTGTCACTGCATATGTAGCCATATAGAATAGTGTAGGAATCAAGACTCTCTCTCGAATACACCCAGAGATGCCTTTTTGTAGGCTATAACTGGAAAAGAAGTTAAAGGAATCCCTGAAACACACAGGGACTGGCTTTGCTTTCAGTGGCATTTCAGACATCCTTCTGTTATTTGGGATTATTTTGTGAGGGATGCACAATAAATAAATAAACAGTCACTCACTACCAGGCAGAGGTCGCACATGTCGAGCTCTTTCTCCACCTCGGCGAGAACTTCAGGGTCCAGGGCTTCCCCAAACCACACGACGTGGGGGCGGAGGAGGCCGTTGCAGCCATCTTCCTCACACCTATTTAAAAAAACACAGAGGTACAATATTCTGCTTATGACATGAACATTTCAGCTGCAAGAAGGCCATTTTCCTCTTTAACTTGGATGTGTCTCAACTCTCTTCACTCTTTGACCACACTCTCCACTGCCCTCTGTGTTCCCTAAACTACTTGCTAGACAAAAGACAGCCATGGCAGAGCTGTTTCCACACACGGATGTAACTGTGTCCTCCTTTACCTGCTCCCAAGTTTCATGAAATTCATGGGAACTTAGCACAATACAGATCTCTGCTTCTGTCAGCTAGAAAAGTGGCCAGTGAGTTTTTAAGGAGAAAGGGAACTGAAGGACAGAAGCATCGCATTAGCCCCATTTCCTTAGGAACTGGATGAAAAACACTATAGCTTCTTGTTACAATAAAGCTTCTATTGTTCTAAAAAAACCAGCAGGGCATTTTTAAAGCCTGCAAGGGGTATTTGGCAGAAATACCTGAACAGAGCATCACACTGAGTAACTAGAGGAAAGCGCCACCTGAGAAAAAAGCAGCTGCTCTTTGTGTAGCACTTGGTTCTTAATGCAGTTGTCCTCCCACCTCACTTACAACTAAATCTGTTAGTTTATGCATTTTTAACTTGATTCTTGAGTACACAAAATGCCACTTCAGTGGTTGGGACAAAGTCCCCACACCTTATACGTCAGAGGAATGTGCCCTTCCACAACCATGGAACGGTAATATAAGCCTTTGATGTGCTTGAAATACAAAAAGCAAGCAGTAGAGAGGGCGATACCTACCGAGGAAGGTCTTCAACTGGAATTGCAGCATCTTCGATTTCCGGATTGGGAGCCCTGAAGTTACAAAGTTGGAGTATGGATTGAGTCATGCAAAGAGCACTTGGTATACTAATAAAAACTTAGCGTTCTCTAAAGCATTCTTCAATCAAGTTAACATCCAGTATGAGAGTCCCAGACATTCTGATATTGTTTTAATAAAAATCATAAATAATACTGTGCTTATATTGGGTTTATCATCGTGTTCTTCATTCAGCAGACTTCTCTCATGATATTATGAGCTCTACTTCAGCTGGGTAAACAGTTTACCCACATTTCAAAATACTTGGGTAAATTTTAAGCATCAGTACTAGTACAGGGGAAAAAAAAGTGGTTGCCTGAAATTCCAGTACACCTCCGAAGTGGCTTCTTTACTGTGGAGGATCAGACAGAATAGGAAATACAGAATTTACAAGGCAGATGTTACCCTTTTCCAGCCAATGCCGGGCATATGGGGCTCCTGTAATCCGCAGCCACATTTCCACAGTTGGTGCATCGGGTTTTAAATAAACTACCTGAAAGGCACAAATCAAAGTGTCGTCTGTTAGGAATCACGCACCTGCTCTGAGGCACAGCTCATGGTACCACTAGGTCTTGTTTAAAATGACGAGCCTGTTTTTTTCTGCCAGCCCTGCCCCCTTCCCTCCCCCTCGGCCAGGCTGCGCTGCCCTGTCGCAGGCAGGTGGGCTGGTTCTCACCATGGATTTCCAGGAGGTGCTTCGTGCCGGCTTTCCTGTGCAGCTCATCGATGTTCTGCGTGATGACCACGACGCTCCTGCCCTGCTTGCTCAGCCGCCGCTCGCACTCCGCGATGGCCATGTGTGCGGGGTTGGGCTGCTTGCTCAGCATCACCTCTCGGCGGTAGTGGTAGAATTCCCACACGCGAGAGGGGTTTCTGGCAAAAGCCTCGGGGGTGGCCAGTTCCTGAAAAAGACACAACAAAAATGGGAGGAAATCCCCCCTCCTCCCCGTGATCAAGCCTGATTGATAGCGTATTGCCCTTCACACCATTGCCTGGATAACAAGGCATCAAAAGCAGACTATTTCTGACCAGATGCAGCTGACAAGAACGTGGATCGAGAGCTCCTGCCTTATAAGGATGCCAAGTCAAACTGCCTTACTGAACAAGGAAACAGCCTGTATCAATAACGTGGTACCTGCTTCTTCACGATACGCTCTGTGCTACCTGTCAAACTATCGGAGCTTAGTACAGCAAAGGGAAGGTGAAGTATTTCAATGCGCGGCATTACGGGCATTCGAAGAGTCCTCATTCCCACAGCAGCTGCAGAACCCGGCAGCGGGGAGATCCACACATACTGGGGGCGCTTCCCGCCTTGAGGCGGCCGAGCGATCCCGGCCCTTGCAGCCCCGCGCTGGGCGGGTGCAGAAGGGGGTGTGCAGCCGCGCCGCGCGCACCTACCTGCGCTTGCCACTTCCTCCAGAGGCCCCCGGCGCCCCTGAACGTGGGGACGCCGCTCTCAGCACTAACGCCCGCTCCCGTAATAATGGCGATGTGCTTCGCTCTGGCAAAGGCCTCCCGAAAATCTGCCATGTCTAAGCACAGGGGAGGAAAGGAAACAGCTGCTCAAATGTGTGTCCTTTTATGCAAGAGGCCGTTCAGCAATGTGTCCACTCAGAAACGGCTACCACACATGTACACGTGCCGCAGCCTTAAGGTCAGAATCTTTTGTTCTGAACTTCTGCCTATTGTAACTAGAAGGGAGCTTCTTTGAGATGCTCAGGAATACTTCTAAACAAACCCAGTAGGGCAGTATGTGTTGAACTTTGAATTTATTTTATGCTTGAAAGACAGAAGTCTCAAACCCTGTGCTAGATGGTGCAGTACAACAGCCATGGCCACCCAAGAAGAGATTACCAACTGTAAGGTGAGATCCTGGGATGAAAGAAACTTTCAGTCTTTATGAACAGCTACAAAGTATCATCCTGAGAATTTTGGTAATTTGGGAAAAGATGATATGGCATCTTTCCCACTCTGTAGATCTGAAATTGTATTTTCTATTTTTAGTGTACATTACCTACATTTTTCCCTGTATGGTAAATTAACATGGGGAAAAGATAGACCCCCACTAAAATGGAGAAGAAATTTCTAAGCACAACCAAAAAGCATCGAATACGAGACAACCAGTCCCCCTTCAGTCTGTCTCGGATGCGAGCTGTAAAGCGACGTATTTTAGATTTTCCGGATCCCGGAGCGGTTGGTGTCAGCCTCTGGGGATGGCCGAATTGAGGCGAGGGCAGGTGGCCCCTGCCCACAGCAGCAGGGTCACCTAGAGCAGGCAGCCCACGGCCACCCCAGTCGTGTTTCAAGTATCCCCAAGGATGGAGGCTCTGCTGACCCCCTGAACACCCTGCTTCCATCCTCAGAATAAGGATTTTGTTTCTTATGTTTAAACAGTGTTTCCTGTATCTCAGCCTGTACCCATTTGGACATCAAATTAAGGCCCATTTTTTAGGTTTAAAATAATAAAAAAAAAAAGCATTCATTGCTACTAGACTATAACAAAGCTTCTGCAGTTACGCAGGGCCTGCTCCCAATTGTTATATATGCTTGAGGCCCTCCCTAATTCTTGCACAAATGTGGGAGTGGATTTTAATATCCATTAGGAATATGAAAAGGAAGTGCAATTAACTAGTATATGTTTACATGCATAAGTAATGAACACCATAAACAGCAGGCAGTCACATTGAGTACAGCTACGTGAGGGATTTTAGAACCAAAAAGTTTATAGGAATGGAAAACAAATTTTAGCATGGGAAAAAAAAATGGAAAAAAAATCAACTTTGCACTTTTCTAAGTTTTAAAAGAATCTACATTTTTTTGAATTAAAACACAGATTTTTGCCCATTACAGATAGCTCTGAAGGCTCCAGTCTAATTTAGTACCTGTTTAGTATCTTGAAAGAGACAAATAATCATCTTACTTGAACTCGGACGAGCCATTTCCAAGCAGAAGCGCTGCTTCTTTGAAGGAGGAGGCTTGAGCAAGCAGCGTGCTTGGGAGAGCAGCCTTCTAGAGGTGAACTGGAAGAGACTCATGGGCTCCCCTTCCACGCGCCTTATCTGGAAAACACAGCAACCGAAAGGCAAGCGAAACATTTAGCAAACGTATTTCTGTCGCAAATGGAGAGCGCAAACGCTCTTTGTGGTTCTCCCCAGCTCTTCGTTCAGCCGAGTGAAGCCCTGCGTATGAGAAGTGCTTGTGCCCGCGGTGTTTCGGAGCTGCGAAGCGATCAAACGGCGCCCTCAGCTTTTCCCTCCGTGCTGCAAAACGCAGACATCTCAACAGCGAGACCCAAAAACGGAGTGACCACTTTTGCTTTGACCAGGTGAGAGGGAGTGAAAGAAATTAGTTCTGCCCAAAGACTGCTGAGCCCTTAAAGACATAATTTAGAAATACAAATAAACAACACATAAAATGCAAAAATAAACACAGAATGACTGCAGCATTCCTTAACTGGAGCATAAAAACACGGTGCTGCAATTTTTATGCAATACTTAACTTTTACAATGCTTTTAAATTTTACTGACTTAACCAAGAGTAACTTCCAGGGCACAACTAATTCCACTTAAAGGCAAAAAGCAGCCAAACGTCCACATGTTGAGGGGCTCGGACAGGCCAAAGCTGCCGCCGGTCACCCCTGCTGCCAGGGGCTCCTCAGCCAAGAGATGCCTCCAGCCTCGGCACGGGGCCGGGGTCCCGAGAAATTCCTTGCAAATTCCTGCCTTTTGGGTCTTGCAGTCCCGCTCGAGGGGCAGGGGACTGCAGCCTCGCTTGTACCCAGGGCCTGGCACCGCCTGCGCGTCACGCACACGTTACGCGTGATTTAACGCGAAGGAAAACTGTACCTACGCATTGCAACCCGGCTCTCCCTGTACGGATAAGCTGACTTCGCCGTGTCAAAAACACCGCGCCGGCGGCTAGGCGACACTCCAAGCGGGCGGCAGAGGCGCGTTTCGCGTTTGCACGGCGCTAAAACGCGTCCGCCCGGGCCCCGGGAGCCGCGGAAGCAGAAACGCGGCGCCCCCGCGCCCCGGCGCCCCCGCGCACCCACCTGCGCGCCCAGGCCCAGGCCGAGGCCGAGCGGAGGCCGCGGCGGCGCGTGCGGCCGGGCACGTCCCGTCCCCCCTTGCCGGGCCGCCCCCGGGGGCGGTGCTGGAGCGGTACCGCCCCGCGCGGGCCCGGCAGCGCCCGCAGCCCCCGCGGCACCGGGCGGCACCGCCGCCCGGTGCCGCGGGGGCTGCGGGCGCTGCCGGGCCCGCGCGGCTGTTTTCTCCGCTCTTGTTTCCCTGCAGAAGCGGCACAGCAATTGCTTTCTGCCACCCTCTTTCTTTCCACCCTCGCCCCCGTTTCAGTGTGTTCAGGTCCATGGAATAAAGCTGAGCTATCATAGGGAGTTTTTTTTTTCTTTGAATTTGCAGAGAAGGGCTCCTAAAGCCCTGGAGCCACCCCCAGCCCAGGGCAGACTGAAATGCAAGCTCTGCCCTTAAGGCAGGGGCCCTGCCCGGCTCTACCCCTGCCCCTCTGTGCGGGGAGCAGGAGGAACAGGCCGGGCAGGGAAGCAGAGTGCAGAGCTGCTCGTCCCGGGGCTTTGCAGCCTACGTTTTGTTTGTTGCACTGCTCCTGGGGAGACTCTTTACTTACGGCATCTTCTCCTCCACCTTCAGTTGCGAGGAGGGTACATGAAGCAAGGAGAAGCTTTTGCTTCGTGGGGTGCCACAGCTGTTACAGTTCTCTGAATCCTCATGGGAACAAGCAGCTTGAAGGAAAAGTAGCAAATTCAGAAAACAAGCTAGAAAGGGCAGCATGATCTAATTTAACACTATAGCCATGTTGATGATTAAAATGACGTGATGCTGTTTGGATTAACCCATTCACCGAGATGACAGGTTTGTTCTGCCAGCTCAGACACATGACAGGCTGGATCTCTGCCGTAGTGTTCAGTATTACGGTTGGGACTGATTTATTTTTAAACCTGGGGCTTAGCATGGACTGTGTATCTTGCTCATTAGACAGTGTATGTTAGGTGATAGTTATGATAATATTTTATAAAACAAAGAAAAACAATTTGCAGTTGGGCAATCGCCATGGCCAAAATTCACCATATCCTTCAGTCAATTATGAAATTCAACACACCGAACTATTACTCGGATGTTGCTCACAGAGAAAAAGCTTCTCTATATGGGCAGCAAATTTCAAGCAGCAAATCAGATAAAATGCTGGCTTTTCCACATTAGTGCATTGCTCTCATTCAGTAAGTGAATTAACCTAGGATGGGGCATGTTAACGTGGAAAGCTGGCAAACATACAGGTGTCTCGCTAAGAGCTGCCGTGACAGCATCAGTTCTGCCAAACACGCACAGCACGCAAACGGGTTGGACTGTTTAGGTCTGTGGCATTTACCAACCGTGTACCCCAAGCAGCACAGTTACTCCAGTGTTTCTTAAGCAAGCCCCTGTTCCGGGTGTAGGATGCTAAGCGGGTGCAGGGAGGGCACACCTTTGCCATAAGGAAATGGCCCCGTTAACTTTCCAAATTGTGCTAAGAGCAATGCATCCACGTGAGTGGGAAGAGGCTGAATGGGTGCAGGTTTGTGCAAGAGTATTTTTAGGAAGATCAAAGCAAGAACAAAAACTAATTTCAAGATGGTGGGATGAGCGTGGATACTTGGAGTCTCAGATCACCCGCGGTCCTTGTTACAGCGCTGCTGCATGGAGCGCTGCTGCTCTTAGGGCAGTTTCCTCCAGCAGCAGCAGCACCACGAACGCAGGGAGAGCCGCCCTTGGTGAGCACCACGAGGACGATGAGCAGAGCAGCTCCCTCCACCGGGGTCCGGCCCCCAGGCAGGCAAAGGCGCTTTGCCAAAGGCCGCGTCAAGGGCAAATGCACTTAATTCCACCTCTCAGCTGCCACCTCTGCTCGGACGCTGCTGGACGTATTTAGTAACACACACTGGTCCTAGGAACGTGTCCATGCTGCCCTCGATGGGCACCCCGCGTTGCAGGAATTGCCCAGCTCCCCTGCCCCGTGTACAAAGGGAGGGGAGAGCAGCAGGTGAGGAAGGGGCCCACGGGCCAGACTCATCCTGGGCTGCACAAAACAGGCAGTGATAAGGGGAGTGATGCCCTCCGGCCTCTCCCTCAGAGCACCGAACCTCCATCCTCCTCCCCTCGCCCTGAGGGCCGGCCCCACAGCCTCCCCTCAGAGCATCACCCCTTGGGCGCCCTTGCAAAGTGCCTTGAATCCGAGCGTCACAGACAGGTAACAGGATGAAGCCGAGTATTTCATAATGAAACCCCACTGTATCAAATACAAGCAGAACATTTTCTTTAAAATCCCAAGTAAACAGTCTGTATTCTAACACACAAAAGGTCTGTACCAATTAAATACAGTATGGCAGTATATAAATTACAGTTCTTTACAGTAAATAGCAAAATACTAGAGTCCGCTTACTGTACACAACAATCAAAGAACAAACAGCAGCTTTTCAGTAAGGTCCCAGGTATGTCACTCATTCACTTGCTAGGAAACACAGGACAGATACAGCAGGCCACTCACGTCACCCATTTTTACCATGTTACTTTACAAATATCCAGAACAACTTGTACAGGCATCTACAGTATCTACATGTGGAACAACCTTCTTAGGAATTCATGAGCACCATACACAAATCCCTCCATTATTCCCACTATTAAAATAAACTTTACAGATTTAAGATTACTTGAGCAGGTTCTATTTCACCTTGATAACAACCAGCAAGTAACAAGTGCAAAGTCTGCAGTCATGATCCATTCGCTGCTTCTTTGTCTCCCCATTTCCCCCCGACCAAAACCAGAGCGAAAAAGCAAACCCAGCGCGAGCCCCTCGCCCCGCGGCGACGCCGGTTCTGCAGCCTGGGCACCGCGGGCGCCCGCGGCCGCTCCGCGCAGGGCCAGGGCAGCACAGTGGCGGCCTCTAGGAAGACAGAAAACACGAAGCAGTCGGATATTTCCGTGCGCTGAAACGCAGAACGTAAGGCGGCGTGGTGCCCAGTGACGGAAAGAAACTTGGCACCAGCTTTCAGTTAAAACATTTACAATAGAAAGATATAAACAGCAAATGTGACAGTCTAGAACAAGTTCTTTGGTAATTAAGAACAGCAAACCATAGTGTTATTTTTTTCTCCAAATATGGATTTACATCCTGTTTTTCCACAATAAAATATTTTCTTTGTTGTTTAAAATATATTTCCCAAATTGCCGTGTAACAAACAGTCCAGTACCTCAATTATCTACAGATCAGCTTTAACTGTATTTTAGTGTGCAGCCCTATCTGCCAGTGGCAGACAACCTACAGATACACATTCATATATATAATATATATATTATTTATAAAAAATAAGGGAATTAGGTCAAAGACTCTAGAGAGTACACATTCGGTACGGACAGATTAAAATGTACAATAGCTTCAAAAATCCATAGTTTTCTACACAGTGCTGCGTGTAGTAAGTGCAAAAATACTGCAGTTTAGTTAATCCATGATTTCCTGTTCTCCTGCTTCCTAGAAAAAGCAGAAGCCGCCGCGTCTCCCGCATGACAGAGGGCATCTCCTCCTGGTCTGGAGGTGGGTGCCGAGCCTTGGAGCAGGGAGCTCCTCCGTTTCTCCAGGGTGGGGGGCGCCGGGGGCCGCGCGGTGCCGCTCGGCTTCCTCGCAGCGGCCGGCGCTCTGCTGAGGCGGCCGGGCCGGACGAAGACGCCGTGTCGGGGCTTGCACTGGAAGTACTCCCTGCCCTTCACGGTTCCGTCGTGCTTCCCTTCAGCGGGAGGAAACACAGAGCTGATTAATCACTGGAATTTACTTGCGCTTCGAGGCTACGACTGCACGTGCGAAGCATCTTTGGCTATTGCTTGTTGGGTAGCCGAGGCTTTAGCACTGAGCGATGGCATCAGAATGACAAAACACGCTAGGGAGAGCAAACCCGGAAGCATGGGGTTGAACTGTGATCATCCCTGTAATATTACCTTGGCAACTAAAGTTTAGAAGCTCAATCTTTGTTCATTTTATAAAATAGATCTGTCAACCTCACAAATCAATTACTTACTAAGTTCAAAATCTAGCTAAAATTTCAACAATGCTGAAGCTTATTAAACGTCTACAAATACCACCTCTCAAAAGGTCATTTGTTTGGAGCATTTGTAAAGAGCATTTGTTGTAAGAAACGTACTACTCTCCCAGTACCATGATTCTTTTTCTCATGCCATCAAATTGAAGTTTAAAAATTATGCTCAATTACTAAGCTTCCCTAGAGTAAAGAATAAAACAAAATTTCTGTGAAAGCTCTAGGCAGCAATGCAATCTGACAAGCAATAACCATTCCCGTTATTGGCACTGCCCATGAACACATATGTTGGTCAAAATATGTGTCTATTTTAGGGTTTGTTTGTTTTTTTCCGTCTCCTGTAAATAAATAAATAGGTACTAATGAAAACTGCTACTCAGCAAAAAAGATGTTATTCTGCACAACACAAGGAAAATAGGGCTTTTGGACAAATTTTTGAAAAATAACTCTTATCAATCAAAGCATCTCTGTAAGTAGAAAGCCTAGAAAACTGGTGCATCGGATGCCAAGTTGAAGTGGAGGTATTTATTTCCCAACCCTGAACACTGCTCGATTGTGGTGCAGCCTTAACCCAGGTCACGCGAGCCGCATAGGGAACACGGAGCACATTCAGTCTTACCCAGCTGAACGTTTAGCTCAACGCCAATCCAGATTCCAGCTGAAAAATCCACCGTTCCAACGTATCTCACCGTGCCCATCTTATTACTTCCAACGCAAACTTGTTCACCCACCGCCACCCAGCTGGGCAAGACGTGGGCCTGATCCGCAGAGGCGCCTTCTTCTCCGTCGGATGCATCCAAGGGATCCTTCCCAGGGCCGCCGCGCGCGGGAGCTTCCGGGCTGCTCCGAGGCTCTGGGACCTCCTTGGCCGCCTCTCGGCTTCCCGCGGCACTTGCGGAGCCTGAACGGCCCGCGCGGGCGCTCGGCTCGGGGCCGGCGCCGTGGGGCGCCGCGGAGCCGCTCGTCCCGTTGGGGGACATGGGGGGACAGAGCGGGGGAGCTGGCGAGTGGTCAAAGTCCTTCCCGTCTTCGACGCCCATGAACTCGGTAAAGGAATGATCCTCAAGGATGTCCATGGTGTGCTCAACGGTCGCTTCACGCGTTGAAAATTCAATGGTACAACAGGGGGGTTTGTCGTTCGAGGAATCTAATGCTGAAAACGGTGCAGCTGCAGGTAACTGCTGAGAGTCTTTTTTAGTGGCATTGAGGGGGAGTGATGGCTGCTCCGTTAAGGCACTGTTTGGTTTCAGCGGTGACACAGGTAACTTTTCAGTCACTAACTCCTTTTCTGACTCTCGAAACTCCTTGTTCAAAGAAGTTCTTAAATCGTGTGCAAGAGACGGCGCAGGAGAGTCGCCAGAGTCGGGCTCCCTGGCGTGAGCAGCCAGCTGGTCTGTGCTATCACTACAGGGAACAAGCAGGTCAGACAGGGTGGCGTTAGAGGCACTGTGCGAAAAGTAGCCGCTAGTGATACTGCTCGTGGTGGGGCTGCGGGATACCTCTTTCTCAAGAGCACGTGAATTCACGAAGTCCGTTTTAGAGGAACCCCATTCCCTGTGCTCCAGGCTAGCATTGTAAACACTGAAGTCGGCAAACTCCTCCGGGACATAAGGCCGGAAACTTTGAAAACCCTGTGGGCTTAACTTCTTATTAATGGCCTCCAGTTCACTGTCCTCCTCCTCAGAGTCCTGCAAAAGAGAGAGTCAAATGGGATTAGCTACTTACAATACTGAGTTTTCAAGGTCATTAACCTTCCTAGAGGTTTTCCCATTAGGAGGATGGAGAAAAATACACACGTGTATAGAAACACTCTCTGTTGGGAGGACTGAAGCTGCCTTTGAATGGAAGCTACAGAGCTACGTTACGTGAGTTATTCAATTTTAAGAAAATAAGATGAATTCTAAACAGTTCAGAATACATAGAGCAGTAAAGTTTGGAATAAGAGAAAGCTCATACCATTATGAGGTTAGATCTGTGCATCTTTTCACTGTACTCTCTTTCTGAAAGCCATGTATTATAAAACTTTTCTTCCTAAGGCTTAGACCAACTAAAATGTTCCTAGTGGAGGTATTTTGTAGAACTGCTTGACCATCCGCAAGCTAAATGAAAATATGAACTGAAGAGGCCTTAAAAGGGCTGATCTGCCATACTGATTATTCAAAACCAGCTTGCACAATGTGATTTTCTATTAATCTGATAGGAATGAGGCTAAACAGCTTTGCTTTCCCCTTACCACTGTTCAGCTGTCAGACACGTTCATGGTACTTGCAAATGAAGGTGAAAGAATGAGCTATTTCAGGGAATCTCTAGAGAAGCGCAGTGTGTGTATGGATACGTGTTTGGAGGGGAACAAATGAGGATTTCAGTAGCTATTAGTTAATCCCAGAGACCGTGGAGTTAGTTCCCCGCTCTCCTGGGCTGTGTTTTGCTACGTGGCGGCGCCTGGGTGCGACAGGACAGGCACCGCCGCGGGCCGAGGGCTCCGGCCCGTCACGCTGCACCCGAGAAGCCTCCAGCAAGGCGGCAGCCCCTGCGCGCGCTGGGCTCCCCAGGAGGGCTCCCGGGCACCTCGCTGTTCCTATTGTATACCTAAAACTGCTTCATTAAAGTCTATTACCCATAGAAAGAAAAATACTGTCAGAAAAGTACAAACTATTCAAGTGCTTTTAGTCCCGAGGATCTCCAGCGCCTCGTGCTTCTCTGCGTCTTTATCTGCATGGGGGATTTCACGTGCTGCTCAAGGCAAGTTGGGTGGCAGATCTGCACGGTGGCTAGAGCAGCTCCCTGCCCGTAGAAACCTGCCACCAGCTGTCACCAAAGGAAGAGCAGCAATTAAAGAGGGGCCAAAACAGGACCATTATTCAGCAGATACCCTGGCGGTGCTTTATGAAGTGGCCTCTGCTCGCACTAGGCCTGCGGCAGCTGCTTGCAGGTGCCTTGCTGACCTCACCTGTCCTTCACCTGGAGGTTTATCCAAGGAGAGAAACTAGGCCGTGCCCATCCACCTCTTCAAAACTGCCTTATTTACCCATTGGCTTTTCTCAGCGTTGTTTGTACTTTTGAATCCCAATGATCACTGACTGCAACAGCTGTTCTCAATGCTCTTTAAGTGAAGTAAATATTTAAAATATTTTACAGATGAGGAAAAAGATGACAGAGACTGCTAGAATCATTTGCCTTATGGCAAACAGGAAGAGAGTCCACTCCACAAGGGCACTTTCAGTTAAGGTACCAACTTCCCTCCAATTTTCACCTCCCTGTTTAATGAAATTTTCAGAAAACTCCAAAAAACCCTAGTTTGTGTGAGAGGGCCACATCGCGCGTATCGCCATGGCGTGGGGAGGCTGCGGCTCCGCTCCGCCATCCAGACGCCGCCGGCAAGCGAAGCCGCAGGGCGCCAGAGCAAACAGCAGTTCCTTCAGTTTGCTTGTTCCATAAAAACACCTTTACCTGAAAGATCCCTGTACATGAATATTAGGAGACACATGCTTATGCAGCAAGATGTCTGCCCTACCCAGAACTTTTTTTTTTCTTTAAATAAGAACTGTAAAGACTCTCTAAATATTCCTAAATAATCTCATTTTGCTTTATTCTGTATTTTTGAGGTGATCATCACTGCTCACTGTGACCCGTTTCTCATTCAAAGGTTTGTTCCCATTTTTATGTTTTCCAGTTGAAGCAGAAAACTCCTAACTGCTAAAACTCAGTACCTTACCCACACAGAACTGCCTCTTCAGCTGAAACAGCACTGCCAGGCATATTAAATTTTTGTTAGCACAGCAATGGACATCTGAACAAGATGCCTCTACTTGTCCAAGTGCATCTGATAAATCAAATGGCTTTCAGACTCTTAGTATTTGTTTGGATATAAGCTTAGCATCCCTTGCTTACTACTTTTTACAGTCCCATTTCAGAGTTATTTCTCATAAGTAAGTTTGGATGAAGGGCTTATTTTGAAGTGATTCGTGTCCCTGCAGAGAAGGGGCCAGTGTTATGAAGCCTCAGACAGACCACTGAAAATAAGTAAGAGCCACTTGACCGCTAAGTGGTTCTTCAGACATGTGGGTAACGGCAGATGGGTTGAGGAAAGCCTAAGGGGCAGCCACAGGAACCGCTGTGTGCGGCTCCAGCCTCTCCACCATCATGACTATAAAGACAAGGGCTCGAGATGCGGCCTTATTGCTGAGAACGTGGGTCACGAGGAACGCAGCAAACCCGAGGGGAGCAGAGCAAGAAAGATTGCTGCTTTCAAAGCTTCCTTCTGAGCTTCCTGAGAGGAAAAGTGCAGAAATAAAGTAACTTCAGGGTTTTTCTAAATCCTGTGGATATAGAGGGAGGAGAGGAAAAAAAAAATAAAAAGAACAAGAAAGCCTTCCTATACTGCTGAGGACAGTGGAAGAATCAAAGAATAAAATCCTTGAAGAACTGGTAAGGAAGCTGCGGCCACTTCCCTGGGAAGCCACGGAAAGACTTCAACACAACACAGACTTAACTGATAAGAGGAAGAAGGTGACAGCGAGAACCAAGGACAGAAGACTGCAAATAGTGATTTAGCAGCAACACAAGCTAAGGCAGAACTAAACACATCGAGGTTTTCCTACAGCTGCTCTGTAACAAACGTGTCTTTGAAGCAGAGAATTTAAAGCATCCAAGGCTTCAGATCCCTAAATTAGAGCTCTCAAGTCACCTATTCCTGCCCCACTCTTTTGGAATAAGTGGTACTTACTGCTCAGCAGTTGCACCACATCTGCTTCCATTTTCACAGCCTTAAGCAGGCAAAAGGGCTTCAGACATGTTCATTACAGGCAGAACCGAAACACACTCCGTGTGAAAACACGCGCTCCAGTCTGAACACACCGCACCGCACTCAGGCACCACAGCGCGCGCCGCCGCCCCAAGCTTCTGATTTGAAATACTTGTCATGTTCAACACACACGGAAGCAGCGTCTGAAATTGTAGGCTGACTGCTGTATTTCAGGCCAAAGACAAACCGTTTTGTTAACAGCTTTAGCTCTGTTTTTAACCCCTTCATAGATGCATTGTGAACACTGAGGAGCACATTCCAGATAAGCACAAGAAAAAGGCCATACCCCACACTCGTGCCTGTTTAGATGTAGAACACCAGCCTAGTTAAGTTCACTGGTGTCTGGTTCAGGCACTTTGTTATTTGTAATGGATTGCTTTAAATACCGTGCAACCTGAAAAACACAAGCGAGCACCATCCCCCGGCGCTGCCCTGACCCGCCAGGCGGGGGGCGAGCTGGGGCAGGAGGCGCTCGGAGCGGGCACTCGGAGCGGGCACTCGGAGCGGGCACTCGGAGCGGCGCGTGGAGCTGGCGGGGGAACAGGCTCCTCGGGGCAGAGCCGTGAGAGGCCCCGGCGCTGCCCCTCAGCCAAGCGCGGGCAATAAAAACCCCCGCTCTGAAAAGCATGAAGGAGCCTTTGCACGTGACAAAAAAAAGAAAAAGCCCAGGCAATGCCAGGCACGCATGGCTCTGAAGGTGCTATGGAATTTTTTGTAGCAATTTAGTTTCTGTAGGTTGTTTTTCAACCAGCTAAAAGGTTTTGCCTTCAGAAATCCTTTGGTGCTATTTGTACCTGTGACTCAGCTGACGCGCTGACTCACGCTAGGGAAAAGTAACGGCATGGAGCACACAGCAGCTGCCACCTAGAGAGGAGCCAAGCTTCAAATGTGAACGCCAGAGCACTCGGATACTTGTTATCCTCTGCAAAGTGGCGTTAGGAGAAACGAGAATTTTCTCAGCTGTTTGGCTATATGGTCAGAATGAAGCTGTTGAATTGGAAGAACCCATCAGGGGCACTTTGTGTGGTAAGAGGCCTGTAATACTCAAGCGAAATCATTTCAAGGTTCCCAAAGCTCAGATTAAAGCAGATATTTACAGCTAAGCTCCACAGCCCCAGCACTGAGTCTTTCCCAGAGCAGAAATGACGATACAACCTTTTGGTGAAGCAGCAGTGAGGAAGGGATTGGACAGGGGAGCAAGAAAACCTCCACCTCAGCACGTCGCCTGAGCTATGAGGGGGACAGGCCGCCGGTTAATGAAGAGCTGCCGCCCCGTTTGAGCCGCACGGCTTCCACACCAGCCAGCTAGAAGCTTTTGGAGCGCACCCACACCTAACGGCACGGTTACTTACACCAAGTGGGCTCATTCCAGTTACTCTGGGGCATAGTCACAAAATCTGGGTAACACACACAGGAATATTAGAGTGACAGCAACAGGATTCACTAACCCCCTTTCACTCGATCATTTGCGTGCTGTGTTCAAGCCTCCCCTCTCCCACCCTCCCTGCAAGGAGGAAAAGTCCCACACGAGTAATGATTGAAGAAATCAGCTGCGTTATTTCCAATCACGGACTGCATTCACAAGCCAGGCAGCACCTCTTCATTTCAGCCATGAGTTTCAATCACAGGAGATGACGTCCACGCCGCCCCTCTTGCCCTGCTACCTTAGACCCACCACCAAGCAGCCCTAAGCGCCCCAGCAGGCGTGAGAAACCCGGGCAAAACTTACAATCTTCTCCTCCTGCACGCTATTGCTTTCTACTGGCCTGCTGCTGGCACTGCTCCGCACGGGCACAGCGCAGCCCGCACCGTGTACCTGAGAGGAGGCCATGCTCTGCAAAGGTCAAGACACACAACACATCACGACGACACGACACTGGCCACGGAGCACAACATCGAACGCGTGCGGGTTAGAAGGCACTGAGGCATCTTGGCAGTGAAACATATGCTGGTTATACAAAATTCAGGTTAACAGCACTGCTCTCGACCGTGTTTTAGGATGAGGAATAAAGGGTCAGACCCTGGAGCATCGTTTGACAGAATTACTGTCTACAATGAAAAAATACATCAGCATCTTCCTGAAGAAAGTCACAAATTACTGTTAAAGTAGAACACAAGAACCCCATACAGAAAAATACTTACCAAGAAATGAAAACGCCTCATGTTTCAGATTTTAAAAAAGTGTGTATCAAACAAAAACCTCCAAACCGATTAATTTTACCAGAGAATTACCAAGTCTTCTTGCAAAAGCTGCATGCTGCAAACAATTTTCCAAGCACACAAAATACCTATATCCATAAAAACAAGGTTGTTCACAAAAATTACCTCTTGGCTAAGCAGAGGTCGCCTTTCAAGTGGGGTCTTTCTTTTATGTTCCTCTTTCACTGGCATTAATGGCTTGAAAAACTTTGGTGGCTGAGGAGAAAATGCTTTAAAGGGGCTTGTCATTAAAGCATGGGAATTCTCTGATACGACACCTAGAAAAAAAATATATATATAGCTTATGTTAATTCTTCACATTTGGACTGCAAGAGAATAATCTAAAATGATGGTAATGGAGCCATGCATTTGTAAAGTTCTGGCTACAGAACATCAGGCAGTATTGTAGGATTCATCCACTACCCAAGGACGAAATATTGCAGAGCTCTACGAGGGGAAATTATGTCCCTTTGAGGAGTCTGGAAAAAGAAAGAAATCAGAGAGCAGCAATATCCACCTCCTGCATCCTGAGGCTCCCCTATTTCTCCCTTTCATTCGGGTCATAAAAACCGCAGGAAGTGTCCTTGAAAACACACCTGAAAGCTCCTTGCCTCCTTGGCCCAAGCTTTCCTCGGCTGCAATTCCTGTCACGCTGGCATCAAGCCAGTAATCACACGTGGTCAGTGTGATTGAAAGGAAAACAACAGGCAAAGAAGCAAAGAATAAACTCTTCATCCCTCTCTGTTCCTTCAGCACTTCTCTACCTATGTTGCCTGCTCAGGAACATCTTGCTACGATTTGACCAAAAGCAAACAAAGCACCTGTGACACAATGATATGCAAGACCAAATATCCAAATTTTGAAAGGAACCTATAAAAGGCCTTTCCCCATTTGATAAAAGTATCTTAATTTTCAAATTTGTAAGCTTGCAGTAATTCCTTTATTTCCATTTTTGCTTCATTTCCAATATAGTTTATTTTTCTCTTTTTTTTGACATCCCAATTTCCCGTCCCTTCCTGCATGTCTTTATGCATTTCTCTTTTCCCATCTGTTTCCAGATTAACTTCAGCTGCTAAAGCAAGAAGCCACATAATGTATTTAAGAGGGAAAAAAGCACCAAGAACTTAGTTTTCAATTTCAAGTTGCAGGAATGTGCTTTTCAGCCTAACAGCAAATGAAAAAGAAGGTCGTCACAAACGTATGTGACAGTCTCACCACTGCCGTCTTTGCTCTTGCGAGGGGACTCCCTGGGTAAAGTACCATAGCATGATACATCTTGATAACTGGAAGAACAGTCAGATATATCGAGGTGACTTTCAGACCAACCCTAAGAAACAAAAATACATGAATGTACACTCTGATACAGACAAACATGGAGAAATTAACAGGCAAATGCAGACATGGCTTTTTTGTTTTTGAACAGCTAAGAAATTGCAATTTAAAAATAGTTCTGTCTCATGCGACTATTTAGAACTGAATACAATTTTTAGTGAAGTATATTAGGTTCTCCTGTATCTTTCCCATTTCCTCTTGTCAGCCTTTATAGTCCTAACTTAAAGAGCAGAGAAGGACAAAAAGACGTTTAATGTAAAATATTATTAGAACAGCATTTAGTATTTGTATTATTTAAACAGCTAAATACAGCTAAAAAAACCCTTTTTTTCCCCCAAATCTCAAATACACCTTGTTTTAAAAGACAAAAACTGAAAGTGGGTGCTGCTCATTTTTATGAGCACTGAAGTTTGCTTACCTTATCATCTTCATCACAAGCAGAAAGATCTAATCGGCTACAGGACACCTGCAAAACACCAGGAGGCAGAGTGAGAAAATGCCTAGCTTTTATTCTCACGGTATAAAGCCTTGAGGAAATGCTGTAATTCCTTAGTCCTAGCAAACATTATGTTTTGCTTTCATGTAGGAGAGCAACATTTGTGCTGAGTGGGTGACAGGTGACTTCACAAAGTACATGCAAAACAAAAACTACCCCTTACACTAGGAAAAAAATAAAATAGTGGTTTTAAAAAACGATGCTAAAGCTTTCTGGTTCAGAGCAGTCAGTAATCTAAACTATTTCCATAGTTTCCATAGTTAACACGGAGAAGAGTTTAGACCAAACTTCCCCCTGACTCCCCACCCCTCTCTCTCTGTTATCTTGTAGGATGGAGAGCTCTAGGGAGTGGTTTCTATTAAAGGATCCCTCGGAGTCATTTCCATTTGTGCCAGCATTTCTATACTTGCTGTATTAATTCGAGAACACCCAAGTGTTGGATGGTAACAACCACACGTTACACCTGCACGCAAGTGCGCACACACGCACACAGACACAAGGAAAAAGCTTCTTAGCACTAACTTGGGAGAGAACAGCAACGACTCTTACGTTGTGGACATTTGGAGAGCTGATGCTCCTGCGGATGTTCCTCGCCTTGGTGGACAGAGCTTCTTTGACTGTGACTGCCTGGGTAGAGAAAAGCACATTAAGAGATGCACTCATAGCAAAGCTGGACAACTTACTATTATCCTTCTGCAAAGTCACCAAGAAGGATAGAAGCATTTTTCACAGTGTAGCTAACTGCAGCTTCTTGCACACAAGGGTTATATATTTACACAACTTAATTTACACATATAAACTTACATTCTTTGGCCCTTGCTTTTTCAGGTTCTCTCTATTAAGCTCCCAGGAGTTACTGGATTCACCAGTGTTGGGCTTTATCTATTTCACAGCAGTACTGATACATTTACCTGTGCAATATTTGTGTTCAACCTCTCTTAAAAAAAAACAGAAGCCAACAAAAAAGATACCCTCCCAAACCTCCTATATTTAGTATTTTAAAATCAAAAACACCAAGCATGTCTACAAATTATAATAAAACATTTCTTAAAGTCGCACTAAATGCCTTCTACTTGCCTGTCTCAGTCGTTCCAGGCTCAAAATGTTCTCCACTTGCAGAACACCTCGGGTGTATTTTTCCATGTAGGTTTCCCCATCAGACGTCCCCTCGTTCTCACTCCTTGCAGCCATCAGTGCCAAGGTCTCACGATCCTCAATTTCTTCTGTAGCCTAAATTGTAAATTGCACCATTAAGCTCTTTATTTTAGAGCCTATTATTAATCTTTGGAATGTGTTAATTCATTTATTCAGACCATCTAAACCCAGAAATTAATTTGAATCCATAACTCTTACACAGAGCAGAGACTTTTCTACGCAGGTATAAATCATGCTGAACTAAGAGGGGCTCAAGCTTGGGCTAGTTTTGTACATTTATTGCAGTCATTCTCCTTTAAGAACAAGGAGAATACAATCTGAAACCTCCTATGTTACCAATTAACAAGCAATTTCCTTCCCAAATCAAAGTGACAGTTACATGGTGAAAAACCTATTTATGTTTTAAGTGGTCTAATTGTTTACCTTTAAAATCAGTTTTAAAAGTTTAAAATTTGTACAATCCATGTATATAAAGCTATTTATGCTGCCATCAAACTAATCCTCCCAGCTATTCCATTTTCACTCACCTATATATGCTCTAGAGTAGCCTCTACGTTTCCCCTTTAAACACTCATGGTAGTTTCAAAATTACCACTACTTACTGCAGGGTCTCACCACAGATAACTTGGGCAAGATTCCTCCCATCAGCAACACCAAACATGCACTTCCCAGTCAGCAGTTCCCACCCTATTTGGTCATTCTATTTGTTTCAGTGAATTTGCCAGAAAAATATGGTATAATTTACCTTTGGGATATTGGATACTATTTCGTAGGTCACTCCACAGGCATAATGTATATTTTTCAAGGATATTCTCCTTTTCAGGCTCTGGGTAAAACTCTAGAAACAAAGTAGTTTAGGATTATTGTAGTAACAATGATTATCTATGACACTAAGGCAGCAGCAATGCAAAAACTTGTTTTACCACAACAGTGCATTTCCCAGGACAATAATTCTGTAAGTTACTTTTCAGCCCAAATAACAGTTTAAGTATTCTTTATAGTGTTACAACTTGTGTATTTTATACAGTCATGCTCAGTACAAAACCCTACCAAGTCCAATCAGCAACATTTTACTCCCATTTTGCACTGATGCTTACAAAATAGCTGTAAAACAGCTTGTAAAAACTGAGAAAAATGCAGCTGTAGAAGTCTGATATCCATAGTTTTCATTTTGTGAGCCAAGATGTTAAACAGGAATGTTAAACATGAATAAAAAACCCTTTACTACAGCAAACCCTGATTTCTATAACTGTTTCTAACTATAATTGCAACAGTAAACACAGTTTGCACAAAAACTGCAAGTTTAATTTCTTTCACCGTCAATTAGCCCTTTAGATCACTAACAGGAGACTTGATTTTCATTTAGTAAGACATTTTAGAGAAATGAAACTAGCAAAAGAAAACACACCAAATACAAAAAGGTATAGAATTCAACTGAGCTGTCAACAACAGCTTTTTTTTTTTTTTTTTTTTCCCCCCGCCTCTCTTCCTCCTGCCAAAAATCTTAAAACACTGTCTCAATCACTTAGGAAAGAGAGGGACATAGTTTCAGAGAGCATCTGACTGCCTAAGACCACAAAACTGCAAATAAAAAACAGAATCCACTCCTGTGGCCAAACAAAACACCTTTACTTGAGATGAGCATCGAACAGCTGGAAGAAAACGCGTGCACATGGGTCATGGTGGTGGGGAACAAACCTAATTTATAATTGACAGAATAGCAAAATGAAAGGAAAAGAACATATTGCATTTACCCTGAATATTCCAAGATGCTGTCAGGAACAGAGTGACCTTATACTAGACAAGCTACTGCAAATTTCTCAGAATCAAAGAACATCACGTTGTTCCAGATAAAGGTCTTTTTTTGAAATCTTTTTTTTTTGATGCTGCTGCTGTTGCTACTGCAATGGTAGCACCAGCTTACTCTGAAACAAATTAAACTGAAGAATGGACAGCTTGAAGTGATACGCCACAAGTGCACAGCTTCACTGCCACCCATGCTCTAATGTCTTTTTTTTTTTTTTTTTTTGGTCATAGGAGAGACTAAACTCACACAAAATGAAGCAGGCAGCTAGGAAAAGAGGCTCAGAAAGTTACGGATACCCAAGAACACAGAATTGACGCGACGCGTTACCTGCTTGTTGTAAACGTTGGCCGCAATCCTCTTGCGCAGCACCAGCTCCATGGCGGCCGGGTGGCTGAGCTGCACCGTGGTCTTCACTATGAGGTAAATCCTCTCGTTCTGGGGAGTCACCCTGTTCAGGTGCACCGAATCGTGCACCGAGGAGTCCCAGGCAGCCGTGGCTGAGACCTACCCAGGCAAAGCGGTGCAGGAGAGGGAGGGAAGTTAAACACTGGGTTACTCTGGCAGGAGGTGCAACTTACAGCAATCTAACATGAACCCCAACCATTCTTTAATGAAATCCTTTAATGAAAAATCCCAACTCTTTAATGAAAAATAAACATCACTGCACAAAAGGGAGCAGATCCTCCCGTTCACAGGAAGGGCTTCACCAGAAGCAGCGTGACAGAGGTAGGAAAGTCCGGTGGGTCGCAGTGGAGAGCGTGACGCCTGCCGAGGGCAAACCTTGGGATTTTGAGGCAGGCTGCTAAAATACCCTTTTGTCAGAAAAGAAGTTAAAACTTGTCACCTCTGCATTAAGGCAGAAGAACCAACAAGTCATATTCTCTCAGATCTTAAACAAATACATCAAAAAATAAAGGCAGCACTAGATTTAGATATTTGCAAGACAAAAATAGTATTAAGGATTAAATACATACAAGCAGAAAGGAAAGCAAAGGAAGAAAGCATTAATGCAAGTCACTGTCGCCAAGAAGGGGCTTTGCTAACAATTTACCTCATCATCACTGTGTTTGATGATTGGTAGGTAGAAGAATGGACTCCCGTGCTCCTTTGGTAGTATCGAGTTAACTCCTGATGCATGGGGACCTGTAAGTTGTTCATTGGCACTGAGGTCATCAGCTAGGGAAACAAATGTACAAAAAGAGGACAAAATAGTCTACACCAAATAATACTAATATATAGAGGCAAAGTTATAATAAAATCCTATCCGTATTTCATACTACAGTAATCTTACTACCAGGCAATATTTGTGTTTGGATGAGGTCATTTGGAGATGACTTCAGCGCACCAGAACAGGGAGGAAAGCTAGGCTGGCTCTCTCCAAACTCATTCTCACACGTGGCTGAACAGAATTCACAACTATAGCTAAATATTCATAAAATTAATTCACCGAGCCAGAAAATTCCACATGTCAGCCTAACAAGCTCATCTCTTAGTTAAATCACTTCCGATGTATCAGGGAATCTTAAAACAAGAAAAACATTTCTGGCTGCATTAGGCTTTTAGCGCAGAAGAAAAAGGCAGCTGTGCAATGATCCATGGATCCGTTTGAACATCAGATTTGGCTTTCTGCCTGCTAACTCTCCTCTGATAATAAAAACAAGCAAATACACTCCTCTCATTCTCACAAGAGATGCTTGTATGTCATTTTCGAAAAGCAGGTCTAAAGCAGCCATTTCTGTGACACCTGTCTGAACATACCTACTGGCCTCGGAAAGTGCTGGGTGTGAGAAAGCCTGTGGATACTCTTCTGCCTCGTGTCCAAGCTTAATCTTACAAGCTTGCTTCCTAAGCAGCCCTTGAACATAGTCCTAATGGTAGTCTCTTGTTATTTACTATTTTATCTGTGCCTTAAGAAGTTAACCAGATAGACCTATCACATGTAAAACTAAGTGCCTTCAGTGGGAGAAGGCTTAGATACCCTGAATACATTCTTCATTAAACCAGCTGTTTAAATCTTCACAGCTGTCTCAGTGGAAGAAGTGCTGTAACACTTGGGAGATTTTCTATTGGTGCTTCAATGAAATGTGGATTTCATTAAACTTGCTTTCTCATGCTATTTTCTGTAGTATTCTTATCTATGCACTCATATATTCCCCAATTCTTTTACTCTGTTTTAAAATAAATAGTTGTGCTTAATTATTCCAATATACAGATTCAGGAAAAAAAAAAAAGGGAAACTTGCTGCTATGACTTTCAGAACGGTGTCAGTGTCAGAACTTGTTTGTATTTTCTTGGACATTTGAGATTCACTCTTCCACTTATCAATTTACTGATTCAAGCTAAATTTTGTTGTTTTACCAAATGTCTTCATGTGCCATTTCAACATACCATTCAAGTCAAGGAAGAGAACAGGTATATGCGTTTCCATTCCTGCAGGTGGAACCCTGAAACAAAACAGGTTGCTGTCTTGAACAAGGAAGGCAAGGCTTGCTTAAATTGATCTTAAATTAAGCTAGTTTGGGCAACACGTGGCAATGGTCATATAAATGGTAACCAATGATTAAATGCACGTATCACATAGACAATGGTTTGTATACCTGCATATACAACTAAATGTAGTGCTTTACTGAAACTTATTTCACATGGCACCGCACATTTGAATTACTCTGAGAATGACAATTTTCTATGTCCTGATCAGCTCCTTATTGAGTTCACTGTTTAACATAACATCATGAAATAAGAATACATATTTTAGTCATCCTATACATAAAAGCCTTTCAAAGAAGTGGTTTTGTAACCTTGAAAGTTCATATAATACATTAATTAAGCAAACCTTTCTTTACATTCAAACCAGAACCTAATTTTCTAGCCATTCTGTCAGCTGGAGCTCAGGAGAACGTGGAAAGCTGTAAAACACATCCTCAGATTTTCACTCTCTAGTCTGCAATGCTCTCACAAAAAACAAGCCCTGACTACTCCAACGTTTTTTCTGAACACATACCAGTTTGCGGGGGCACCAGGAATTCCGCTGCCTGGAGCAGGGACAAACACTGCATTCCTCTCTTCCGTCAGCCCTACCCACTGTTCCACTAGTCGGGCTTCCCGCTCTATATCATCCTCTGTTTTTTCTACAGTAAAAAGAGATTAATATTATATTTGTGGCATTTATGGCATTAAGAAGAATGAAGTACTTGTAAGAGAAATTCCAAGCTTCTAAATTTCAAACCTTGTTTATTGCTGATCTTTTGAATCTGCTCATCTAAGTATTCTCTGCGCTTTATTAGTGCATCAGACCATCTTTCTCGCACGCAGTTTAAATCTTCTTCCTAATGGCAAAAGAGAAAGGACAGTTAACATCAACCACAGCCTAAAAGGGGATAGAAAGCTCTCTGGCAGCTTCATCAGAATTGCTTTTGAACAGCTTGCACAATGCAAAAAGGTTGTTTTCCCCCCAGTAACATGCATACTGATCAAGTAGCTTATCACCCATGAATGGAAGCTCATTTGCTGTTGAGTCTCCAAATCAAACAGCAGGAAAAAAATGTGACTATTTCTCAGTTGCTTTATAGAATTATGTATAAGACTAAGCTAATTACTCATAGAGGGGGCAATCAGACTTTTTAACAGTAGGGAAAAGGAAAAGAGGTATCAGCAGTTGATCATAAATCCTCCTGAAGATTAGACAGGTCAGTATTCCCTTCAACCTGCACGAAATTCCATAGCTGGCAGCTGCTATCAGTGCAATTAAAAGATTTCTCATGCAAACAAACCCATCATGCAATCATGCGCTGTGGTATCACAGGGAAATCTGGTTTGGTCTTCTCCGTGATTTGTCAGGAAGCGCAAAAACAGCCCACAAGAAGTTAGTACCTAACTGACATTTTTGAAATTGCTGTAAAACCTGACAGACTATCCTAAGGGATATGAACATTTATGCCCAACTGGTTGAATTTCTGTAAAGCCCTCTAATTGAAATAAGACTTCCAAAAAGAGGTTCTGCGTTTTCCTTTTATATGTATTTCCTCATCTCCCTTTTATCATTTTTACATGACTCTTCTTTTACACTTTTAAAATTGTGGCTGTGACTACTTATCCCAAAGAAAGCCAGGCTTAAGGTCTATTTCCTTTTAGATAAAGTTAAAAGAAAAATGCTTGACAGAACTTGTGTATTCCCCATAGTCATAACTTCCACTCTCACCACTAGCATTTCAGAGAACTGCATAGCTTAGAAAAAAGAACATTTTCTTTAGGAAAACAGAAAACGAACAAAAAAAAAGTGTGGTAAATTTTGGTTGGCAAAAATTCATGCAGCTGCAATTTTCTTTCCTAAGATATTTTCTAAAAGCTATTTTCATTCTAAAGTTGTTAAGCTTATGTTCATATAGCAATTCATATAGTCAGTTAGAAGAGCCGATTGCTGAGTACTAGAGAAAAGAGCATACTGCAAGAGTATAAGGTCACAGGACACTGAAATAGCAACGTTTTATAGCCCAAGTAGCCTCTGAAATGCACAGCATATATGTCAAAGCTGCTTCTGCTTGCTCCAGAACGCTTATTCATTTGAAAGTTGCTGGCTATTAGCATTAGCTGTGCCCCATGCCATAGGATTGACAGCAACAGCAGCAATACCTGGTAACTATCCATATCACCACCATCATCATCATCCTTCTGGTAGGAGAAAATACATTTTGTAAAACACAAAAGAACAGGCATTTTTCTCAACAGAAACTCACAGATATACCCCCAAATTGGTATATACAAACATTTTTGCCACAGAAAATTATAAAATTCTAAAGTTACAAAATTCAAAACATCAGAGTCCCATTTTGTAGGTACAATCAAAATTTTCTTTATTATAAGACTATAGCACCTCAGTATTGGTGAATATATTTGGGGGAGGGAAAAAAGGAAAAAAACCCACACTGAATATAGTCCCAGAAAAGGACTGCCCTAGTATAACACCAACCTTTACATTCTACAGTTTCATCTGCATTTAGGCTAATTGCCTACGGTTCTGAATGTAACTTTTGACAAATGCACGCACTCATTTCCTCACTACCCTAGATGGTCTCTTTCCACTTGTTCTTTGGCCTTGCTCTTATTTCAATATGAGTGTGCCCAGTATCAGCATCAAATGGCTTCAGGCCATTTATTCTATCAAGAGCCTGTTCTGCAAGCTTGAAGAGCCCTTTGGCATTCAGCGATGACTGTTTCTGATCAAGTAACAGCTCAGCCCTTTTTGAAAAGATGAACAGGATCTCATTATGAGACATTTTCTCCACCTATTAAACTACTATTCTTTTTTTTCCTCTCCTCTTCAACGTTCAGCATCCCTTTTTACAGAGGAAAACTAACTGAGCTAAAAATTTACTACATATTTCACCTCTACACACAAAAGCAAAATAAAGCAAATAAATAACCCCCTGCCACACTTTCATACTCCTACTGTCTTGTGTATATTCAGATATTGTGCTTGGTTCTTTCTCAGTTATATACTGAGTTATAAGCACACACAGAACAGCCCCATGCCTGAAGAAGTAACTGTCCTACCTGGTAGCTGTCCAATCCCCTTTGCAGCTTAGTCGACCTGGCTGTCACACCACCTATAGAGACTGAGAGGATGGCCTCGACCATGAGAGGCAACGTGCCCGAATGCTGCACGGGCTTCACTGTCACCTGAACTCTGCGGGAATGACCCTGAAGAGGTAGTCGAGAGCAGAAGAGACACACAGACAGAGAGGAAAAAAAGAGAGAAGGTAAGAATAAAAATCAGGAATTTAAGCATGAATAACATGACAGGGGAAAGATACATACCTGCCTAAGCTGGAAAATGCCTCCTGTGTTTACATCCTTTGCCTGATGGAGTTCAACTGCAGTATACTCTCCCATCTCATTCAGTTCTTGTATGGAAATCCACATTTCTATTCGTCGAGTTACTTCATTCCACCTAAAAAAACATCCCCGCAAAAATGAATGCTTGTCACAACAGTATAATCTTTTTGCTAGCACTACAAGTATAGAGAGCCTTTGGAAAGCCAGATGGAAACATTTTGGGGGTAATTTACTCATACCTGTCTCTTAGTGTCCTAGTTTTAGCACGAAGAGAATCAACCTCCCAAACAGAGCTGCCGTTGCCTGTACATCTGTGACCCCACACCTCTATAGCAAGAGCTCCTTCAGAAATGAACTCCAGAAACTCCTCTGTGACATTCACCACGTAGTCCTGGAATCAAAGTGAAAAAGTTCACATCCAAATGAAATAATTCAAACTCCTGAATTGACTTGACAGGCCAAATAGCAAATTATCAGCACAGTAAAATCTTACACTTTGGATTGTAAGGCCTGACTCAGGTCAGGTTGAGAAAACAGGTAATCTCAGCGACTCCTGCTTATGCATTTAAAATTTTCATGCTTTGAAGATTTCCACAGATGTCACAGCTCCAATAGTCTCTTTAGAGCTACTGAACTTACCAAGCATAAAATAAAACCTCATTACAAAAATACAGCTTCCATGCACAGTAAGGATGGCATGATGAGATGAACTCAAAAGATCATATATTACAAAATATTTTTTCCTCCTTGCTACATTCTGGAGAGGTGAGGAAGTGAAATATTATTGCATCTAAACTACAGCAAAAAGTCATTAGTTATATAACTAGATGTTCTCCTTCTTCCCCCACGCAAAATCAAGCAAAAAACTCGAAGTAGTTTTTCTCCATCATACCATCCTCCTGATAAGAGTGTTTGATGATAAAAGCAATTACCTTACAGTGAGAGAAGGTCACTGTAAAATGAGCTTCCTTACTCGCAGCTGAAGGCACATCTGGACCTACCACTGGTGCCACTACTGTTGGTTCACATTGATCCCAAAACATATACTGACAGAAGACAAAGTTGGAAAGGTTAGGTGGCAGTCCAGTTGCTTCTTTTATTTTCACCTGAGGAGACAGAAGAGATGTTCTCAGAGATACGATTATTTCCTCTTCACTTGTAAAGTGTTTAAAAGTATCAATTTTCTAAAGATTCTAAGCTTTCTAAAGCAACACAGTTGCAAGGAAACAGCTTACACACACCTAACCTGCCCAACATTATACATGCTTTCTTACACATACACATGGAGAGATCAATAAACTCAAGACAATGTGGACAACAGATGCTGATATATGGATAAAACGTTTCCTTGTTGTGTTTGCCAAGAAGGGCACTCCTTGTAATGTCAGTATTTATAATGTTGACCTACACATATTAGAAACCAAAGTGAATTAATTCAGTCAGTAGCAATGACAGCCAGTGAGACTGAGCTAGACTCTACTGGATCCAGTTTAGGTCTCTCTTTTTACATTCTGTAAGGTGCAACAAGCAGTATCTTACATAGCTTAGTATTTTATGTTAGACAGTAACTATGTAACAGTTTGCAACTTTGTACCTATATAAGTTCAGTCTATATTCTCACTTACCCTGCAGGAGAGCTTTTTTGGTCTCTGGATAATTTCTCCATTGCTATCCATGACTTCCAGACTCCCACTCTCACTGGAGTTCTCGGATGAGTCATCTCCTTCTACTACACGTTCTGGGACAGACCCAGTGATCCGCATTACTTCAACACGCAGCCGACCTGCAACCTAGGGCGAGACAAATACTAACTACCCAGGCGAAAAAAAAAAAAAAAAGGCTCTAAAGACATTAAGAAAGCGGACAGCTACTCCCAGGAGGCAGAGAAGCAGCCAGCTAGCACTGTCTGGCTCTCAACCACCATATGGAAGAAGCAAATGAAGGAAGGAAAAAGAAAAGAACGAAATATGAAAAAATGCTTGCATGCAGAGCTACTCTTGTTTTTTTTTTTTTTTTTTTGATTTACACACAACACAAAAAGCACTCAAGGCCATACATCAAAAGCTTAAGTTACTTAATTTTACTTAGTTACTTGAAATGATAGTAGAACTTTCATTTTACACTTTTAGTAACTGAGTAACTTTAAGAAATTAGAAGAAAAGATATCACTTCCAACACACTTGTCCCCTGGGAAACAAGATAACAAGCATCACTCTGTCTACGAAGCGGTGTGCACTAAGTCTTCCAGCAAAAGGCAGCAGCCCCCGCGGGGGCGGCACAACCCTCCCTGCGTTATAGATTCCATAGGTGAAGGCGCCGCTCAGCGTTACCTCCCCCTGCTGGCTGATGATGGGCACCGCGTACTGCAGCTTCACGTCGGAGAAGAGGCACTCCAGGAAGACGTTGGCCACGCCGATCAAGTTGTGATTCTCTTGGGCTTCATAGAAAGGATCACCTCTTTTGCCATTGATCTTCCTTAGCTGTTTTTTTTTCCCCAGACAAAAAAAGAAAAAGCACAGAAGTTATCTCAAAAACTGTAAGCTATACGGGGGTCAAATAACCACAAGGTAAAAACATCATGGTGCAAAAAGTAAAGTCACTACAAGTGCTCCATACACGGCCACAAATAATTTGTGCAAATTCTTGGTACAACCTGCACTCTCAGTGCTTATACTTTCTCCTCCTTATATCCTTCCCTTCTCAGCAAGGCAGTTGCCCCGTTTTTAAGGGATTCCTCTGCTTCCACTCAGAGCTGTTGCACGTCTGCATGGCACCAACATCATGCCAAGTAACTACATGTTCTTGCTAGTATTATGAGTCACTGCCAGCATCAGCACAATTTGGTTTGACGATATGAGTGAGGAGAAAGCACAGTTGTGTTTTACTCTGCATTATCATTCTGATCATTTAGCACCATGGTTAAAAAAAAAAAAAAAAAAAAAAAAAAACTGCACTGCACCATTTCATATATGAAATCTTTTGTTTTCATCTACACAAATATTAAAAGGGAGTTTCAAAAATGTGTATAATACCTCAGGAACTTTCTCCTTCCATTCTTGATAGAGGTCTCTCATATCAATTAATTTGTTCTCTAGTTTCTCAATAGTCCACACTTGAGTAGCTTTTTCTTTTCTTCTCACCTGAATAGCAGGCTCACTTACTATTGCACCCCTCTAAAACAGAGGGAAGGAAAAAAAAAAACACTAGAGGAAAGGCTCATGAGTAGCTTAACCCCTCATCCAAGTTACATTGCAATGTAGAATGAACAGCTTCCCTCTGCATGCCATGCATATATTCACTGCTCTCAAGTACAACATCACTTATACTGTGAAGGTCCAACATAAGTTTTTGTCTTTCTCCGTGGGATTTTGTTCACTGAGTAGCATTAACAATTGTGTCACTTAAATCAACTATGGCAAGTACACTACCATAATCCATATCATATTTGTGGAACGTTACAACTAGAGACTCATTCTCGAGACAAAAAATATGTAGGGATCTATTGCAAAAGTTACCAGTTTTTGTTAACGTAAGAGGAACTAAAATGGAACATTCTGCTTAAATTTTACAACAGCATATTGCAAATGCTTCTTGACAAACTGCATGCACATATGGCTATCTGAAAGAACAAGATCCATAGTTACTGTGACATCTAACTTTTATTTTTAACTGTCCACTTTCAAAGCATTAAAATCAGGTAGCATCTATATTTTGAGTGCTACATAACAAAGACAATGTTTTATGTTGTTACGCTGGCTGAATGTCAAACATTCCTGTGCATTTCAGATTAGCAGCAGAACTACTCCATTTTCCAGTCCTGCCAATTCTTATTACCTTTTTGTTGGCACTGAGGTTTTCAGCAGGAATCTGAAGCGTTACTTGGTAATCAGTTAGCTTGCCCATTTCTTCTGCTAAGAAGTTGGCTTCTCTCACCAGTGTATTCGCCTTTACTATCTGTTCTCGAAGCTTAGCCAGGCTCTGTCGAAACAATTCATCCCTGCGGTGCAGTAGGTAACATGAAAAATACACAGAAACCTATTTCTATTATTGGAAAGTTGCAAATAGCGAGGTTAACAAAGACTTTTCTCAAACAAGTTTAAGAAGAAATGCTGCATGGCACCACATTAGCAAACACTGTCTGACAATTGTATTGAAAAGCATTTACCACCTATTAAAAACATGCTGGTGTTGAGAGAAGCCTGGCACTGTAATGCCCAAACAAATGGGCACAGTACGATGGGAGCTGTTACAATGCTAATCTGCTAAAAGCCCTAGGGATATTCCTAGCTTTGAAGACATGAAATAATTGCAGTTGTCTTGCCCTTTCATCTGGAGTCGTGTTGCACAGAAACTACCAGTCCCCACATGCGATGCTTTATCTTGATAAAACTGCTATTCCTCAGGTCACGGTGCTGGCACCTGCAATCCCCTGCACCCCCACACGGCACAGGGATCTGTGGGCTTTGGCAGTGCTGCAGAGCTGGCGCTCTGCCAGCTCAAGTGCACATATACACATACATACACACAGTCATGTTCTGCAAACCAGACGTACTTTGTAACTAATAAATCAACGAATATACGTTAATAACTTGTACACTCTGGGCAGTCAACAAATTCCAAAAAGGTTTCCAAAGCTTGTCTGAGCAAACCTGCTCTAATATAAAGTTTGGCAAACCTGCTAGGACACAGGTTGTATCTGTGCATGTGATACAAAGACATGCTCTCACCAAGGACCCTCATCTTTATTTTACCTTTAAAGTATTACATGGTTATTCTTTGAGCAAAGAGAGAGGAAAATCCCCCTTCTGCTTTTCTCTAGAAGCCCAGCTGCAGTTACTGTATCCTGTTATCTCCTGTTATATGGGTCTTGTGAACCAATCTCAGATTTTTCAGTGGCTCCCACTCCTGCATACCGATTTTCAGCTTTCCTAGGCAAAATCCTACTGAAATACACCATACACATACTTTTCATTTCTACAAAATACACCACGTTAGTTACAAGGTTGGGGAGAACAATTAAACCTTGTGGACCTTGCTGTGAATACGGGTAAAGTTGGCCCGCTTGCCCTTATTCAGATACGCTCAGATCTTTTGGATGCCCTCACAGCACAAACCATGAAGAACTGTTAATATGCCCTACTCCCAGGAAGCAGCCTTCGAGAGGCTATCTTTTTCCAGATATCCCAAAGAACAGCCGGGACAGTTGCAATCGCACTGGCACGGTTCCTCAGTGGAATTACACGCAGTGGGAAATGCCCAGCATCACTGGCAAGCAGCTGTGCAGCAGCGTAAAGCATGCGGCTCATCTCTCCCTCCTGCCTGGCCTAACCCCAGGGCTGGTTTTGCTGGATATCTTAAAAGGCAGCTGATTTTTACAGCCCCTTCCCCCATAGCTGCATGGAGGATCCCTTTCCCTGTCCCTCTTGCTTCTGCTGTCCAGGCCAGCAAGATTAAACGAGCAATTCTTGACTACAGGAGAGAATGACTGCACAGACAACTGTAACTTAATTCACTCAGGAAAAAAAAATAATAAAAAAATGAAGGTAGAGTCAAGAACTACTCCCTGGCTAGTGCTTCATGCCCAGAGTGCACTATACACCTGCGGCCACTGCCAGCCAGCTGCCTGGCTTGAGAAGGACAAGGCAGCTTTGATCTTTAAGCCCTTAAGAGGCACAGGATCAGCTCTAACCAGTCCCTCCCATGATCCAAAACCCTAGTTAGCTCCTTGGAGATGCTTCAGCACCAATCTTCTTGGCCAGATTTTGGAGAAAGGAATGGTCTAAGACCTATTATAGTAGCTCAGCCAAACTACTATTTTAGGTAGCAATCATAATTTTTTTGTATTTTTGTACTTCTGATTTTGTATATGGAGTTGTGCCAGTGCCCTTCCAGAAACATAGGGTAGCAAAATACGTTTCAGATGGGACATTTTTATCCTTATAAAATAAAATAAATATCAACCTCCATCAGGACATCAGCCAAAACTGCCAAATGTGAAATCCTGAAACAACAGCAGCAACAAAATCATATGTAACACTTATAAGCTGTCACTGTAAATCTCTGGGATTCTTAGTACCTGAAATAAACCTTGGAGTCTAAACAAACTAAATTTGCTCCAGTACTAACTTCCTCCCACAAATCAAATTTGTTCAGAGTTACAATGTGCCCGCAGGTTTTAATACGGGATCAGGTAACATCTGCCCTTCTCCTGTCAACATAAAGCTCAAATAAAGAGCACCAACATGTTCTTAGCGGGTCTGACAAACGCAACCGCGTGCCTACAACTGATGCTTCACAAACCCATTCTGCTGGCTGATCCAAAAATGCTCAACGCCATGAGCAGTGGCAGCAGACCCACAGCCAAGCCGCATGAGTTAAATTCTTTGCAATCCAAGGATTTGGCTCTTTTACACATCCTTCACACAGAACCTTCCCACCTCCTCTGCAGGTCTCAAATTCTGGCCAGTTGGTTGGCGAGCACCCCGTCAGCACCATGTTGCCATGCTCTTAAAACAGAAATCCCCTTAAAAGTTATTCTGGTTTCTTAAATAAGAAGATGCAAAAGTTCTGTCTCTCTCTCTCTCTCTCTCTCTCTTTTTTTTTTTTTTTTTCTCTCCTCTCTCTCCTCGTCTTTCTCCAGAACCCTAAGCTTCTTCTAGAGCTGAAAAATGTAAGATATTCTGGATAGAAAACTGCTTACTCATACAGCAGTGCTAGAAAAACATTACCAGATGCCTTATTAGTCATTACAAATGGCATTTGTGTGTGTTTTTCATTTTTTAATAACAATGTAGCAAGTACAGTCCTGAAATATTTCAACAGATACACAGAGCAAAGTATGCACCTATGAACTCCAGAGGCAAAAATACTTGTTTGAAGCACAGCTCCTTGCCAAGTAGCTGCTAGAAACTACTGACAAAACAAGGGCAACAGGACACCGACCCTTGATACCACTCTGCATTCTCACTTGGTGTGCCAATAAATTGGTGGTGGTTGGTTAACTTTGGGCTCATCAGCTGCAACTTTCTTTTCCTCTTCATAGTCAAGGTCAGACAAAAAGATTTTTACCACTTCCTCCTCCTCCCACTCTGCCTTTTTATAGGTATCCCCTTCCCTTGCCAATAAACCTAGTTCTCATCTCTGCTACTGAAGTGATTTATCAAAGATTTCACGATGGCTTCGCTGTGCTTGAGCCAGTTCTGAACAGCAAGAAGGATTCCAGCCAGAGTGCGTGGTCTTTCACTCTGCTGCCATAGCACTAAAACAGTCTGCAAAATCACAGCCGCGATACTTCACATTCAGTTCACAATACAAAGATTCTGTTTTTAGCTCTTACGGAACAATTATTTTAATTAAAGCTGAAACAGAGCAACATTTCTCCCTATACTTGCCATGGAAAACATTCTAGTCATCATTGGTGAGTGCATGAGCAGATTGGGCTTTGTTTTTTTTCCAGGCCAAACTTGGCAGGAATTACAAAACAAGACCTTATACAAACACTCAACCAAGCAGAGTATATAGGACTAGACCTGTTCTGTATCTAATATTTTGAAGTTGAAAGTTGAAACAAAATCTTGGCTTACTTTGTGTTGACTTTTCTTGTATGAGGATTTCTTATGGCAGAGAATAAAGGAAAAGTAATAAAGAGTACCTGGAGTCAACATGCACAGAAAAAAACCCTGAATGAATAATGAAACTTCTGTTTCAAAAGACAAACATTCAGAAGGAAATAAAGCAAGAAACCTGCAAGAAACCCTAGCAGCACATCTGGTTATTCTTCTTTCTGAACAAACTTAATGACAGAGTACGTTTGTTTACCAAAACATGGCAGCTGAAGTCTGAATCATCTTACATTGCTGGCCCTAGAACTCATCTCCAGAAAGCCAACATCTTTGTCTCCCCACTAAAACCAAGAACAAGTTTCTCTCATTTTCAAGGTGCAAACACTCACGCACTGCTTAAATTTGCTCGCACCTCCCTATCCCACTTCTCCCATTCCTCCTGCAGATCACACGCACATCTTTCTCCAAGGCTGCCTTCAGGTGCCAGGCTGCCCCTCTGCAAAGCCGCTCCTGCTGTCTCGCTTCACCGTAAGCCTCCTCTCCCACTCCTTCCCAAGTAGCTCAAACATATTGTACTTGACTATTCACCAATACTCAATTATAGCAATCCATCTCTGAAGCTGGGCTTACTTTTCGAAATGTATTTGCAAAACCTAAAGTCTCCAATTTTCTCTTCTTTTGTGTGTGTGTCTTTGGATTGCAAAATACCCTCTTCATCGTATACTCTCAACAAAGAATATGCCTGAGTAGACTCCTTAGCCTGCATGGACAAGCTTGTCCCTATGCTATCCTTTCTTCCCAGAATTAACTTAAGTTGTAAGGGCTAAAACAAACATTTCAGTAGAATTTCTTTTTAACTTTAAGAATTAATAAAAAATGCTGTAACACTGACCAATAAAAGAAAATCCTTATGCAAATGGTTTATTAAATCAAACAAAACTGGAAGATCTTGTACCCGCTTCACATGTCAGAATATAATCCTAAAAGAAATGCTTGCATTCTACTGAAGGTGGATCTTGTGCTGCAGCTTAACGCTACAAAAAGAAATACACTGATAGTTTCTGCCAGATGGTTCAACCTGGATGTTTTGCTTACACCCCTGGCAGTTCTTACTCCTTCACTGGTTTTAACTCCAGTATTCTCACCTCTCCTCTGTCCAGAGGTTTACTTTCTGCTGAGCAGCGTGTGCAGCGTAGGAGAGTCGGTCGCTGCCGTGCGGATGCTGCCTCTCCGGGGAGAGCTGCTGCCGCAGCTGCTCCAGCTCCCGCTCGTACATCAGCCGCTGCTCTTCGAGGGCGCTCCGCTTCTCTTCCAAGTACTGCTTCTCCAAAATCTGCACCACATTTTGAACTGGGTCTAAAAAAAAAAAAAAACCCAAAAAACAAACAAACAAAAACAAACAAACAAACAAAAAAACACCAAAAAGTGAGAAAATGCCCTTTCAGCATTAGAGAACAAATGCTTTCATTATTTATATGGCAGCAACAATCAAGATATTCCAAGCTCTTTCCAAACATAGGATGGCAGCTGCCTTTAAAAACTCACAGTCCAAAAGCCAAAATAAATGAATCAAAACATGAAAGAAAAAGGCATGCAGAAAGGATAGAGCAATAGCTGAGACTCACTCCAGCTGCAAACTTCAGTATTGCCAATTCTGAGTATGTTCCAGAATCTCAGTAGAAAAGAAAGGATAGAAAAGGGGATAAATTAATAAAGAAAATAAGGAAACAAGGCAAAATACAAGAGAAGATGATGTCAACCAGAGAAGGAAATGACTTAAGGAAGGAAAAGCAGTTCACTTTCTCCATTTTGGCAGAGAATGAAACGCGATGGAGCGCAGCAGATGAAAACTGAGACAAACAAATTGCCTAAATTTGGTCCCACGTGGCACTGAGCCAGTGCATTTCACAACACAGAAGCAAACTACATCCTGGAGGGGACTCCTGCATTTAGCATTACAAACCACATTTCATCTCACTGCCACCCACAGCAAATATCCCGTTGAATCCTAAAGCCAGAAACACAAACTGCTTGTGTCAACTGGCAGTAGTTCAGTTAAACTCTATTCATGTTAAAGCAGGATTGCTTGGTGTATGCTGGGTCCAGGTACAAGCTGTACCTCTGAAAGAGCAATTCAATGCAAGAAGCTGCTCTATACAGTGCCGGGATACACCTGCTTTGTGCACGCGCACGTGAGAGCCTGAGCCCTGCAAGGAGGAACAGGCTGCAAGGTGGGTCCCCGCTGGGCACGTCCCGGCGGCAGCGGCCCCCAGCAGACTGCGGGATGTGCCCTTGGACGGGAAGGGAGAGGAGCCGCTTCCACAGCCGGAGCGGCAGAACCTCACACAGACTGACAGGGCAGCTCTGCGTCCACTTGGGACGTTCAAGTGCAAAACTTCAGCTTTAAAATGAGGGAATGTTTGTGATATTTCTTCCATTTTGCAAAGAGGAGACACAAAATCACTTAAAAATGGCTTCTGTGACTTTAAAGGATGTCAGTCTGTCACAACGTAGGAGAGAAAACAAACAGAATCACACACACAAGCTACATTCAATTATATCACCCTGTTTCACACATGGAGGTACGTTTCTCAAGCAAACCAACCCCCCCAAACAAGGAAACTGCAGTGTGACTTCATTATGAACCATCTTGCCCTGACTAAACACCACTCCTAGAAAGATTTTGTACAAGTCTCCCCAATACTACAATGCTGCACGAAATAAAAATCGGGTTATTACAGCATGAATGTTAATTCATATGACGGGCTCTACAGGGTGTTCACCCATGGTAGTGTATGATGTTCAATGTAGCATTGCTGTATTCAGTAAGGCACAGCAACTTACATATAATAAAACTATTCAGACTGATTTAGCAAAAGATAATTTAAAGTGACTATTTGTGATTTTAACATAAATGGATAATTAAGCAATATTCTTATTAGCAATGCCTGGGAAGGAAACATGGTCTCCATGGTTCTGCTGTTCACGGTGGATTTGTATCTGCCTCCCGGCATCCTTCCTCTTGAAGTATTAAGCTTAGTGCATTTTCAGCAGAAAATAAGCCCTGCTGCAAGCCACTAGCGAGGCCCTCTCCCTGTCAGTGGGAAAAGCCCCCAGTGCCCCACAAAGGCGCTGGGAAATGCTGCCATGATGGCAATTACAAGCACAAAGTTAAAAAGCAGTCAGTATAAATAGTAACCAAATTGCAAAACACTGCATGATCCAGAACGGGCTTAAAATAACCACAAATGCTACTTTTTAGAACATGACATTCCCAGAAAGTCGGCTAGCTATTTTTAGCTCCTAAGCATGCAGTGAGACACAAGCAACTGGCTGCACTGAGCTCTAATATCCAGTGAACCAAGCAAGGTACTGACGGGCATCTGTAGCATCCTCCTCCTCCTAACTTCTCCTGACCCTGCTACAGGTGTCTGCAGGTGTCTACATCATGGCCTGAATAGCTTTAATTATGTTTCAGAATGGAAAAAAAACAACAGCAAAAACAAAAACAGATATATTAAGCAGAAGATAGTGAACAGACATGGAAACAATTAAAGCTCTCTAATTTGTTTGGAAACACAGGAAATGAATTTAAGGTTGAGTCACTGAAGCAAGAATTTCTTAAACTTTTCAAAGATGAAACGCAGTGGCACAGAGCGAGTTGCAGATGCTGCAGAACTGGCAGGAGCGGTGCTGCTCACAGGGAGCGGGGAAAGGGGCACAGAGGAACCTCCTCAAGCCCAGCCCAGGGAAAGGCCCGGCCCCCAGGCAGGGATGAGCAGCCCCCAGCACCAGGATGGGCTGGGGCCGAGCGGCTGCAGAGCAGCTGGGCAGAGAAGGCCCTGAGGGTCCTGGTGGCCCCAGGGTGACCAGGAGGCAGCAGGGGCCCAGGTGGAGGAGGTGATGCTGCCCCTCCGCTCAGTCCTGCCGAGACACGTGGTGGGGCTGGGTCCAGCAAAACGCAAAAAAAAAAAAAAAAAAAAAAAAAAAACCCAAACCACACAACAAAAAAACCCCACCACACCCCCAAAACAAACCCCAGAAGCTGTGGACTCTAGAGAGCCTCTTTAGACAGATCCCTGAGCAACCTTCTGTAGGTGACCCTGTGTGAGCAGGAACTCTATGACCTCCAGAGGTCCTTTCCAAACTGAGCTATTTTGTGACTCTGAATTCCTTCATAAAAGTGAACTTTTCAGCTAGATGTACAGGATCATATCCACCCCACACAAACAAGTTTTCCTATGGAAAATATTTGGCAGAAGATGCAAAAAAATAGTCTTTTTTTGAGTTAGAAAAAGCAAAGTCACTAGTACTTAAAACCAAAACAAAGAGAGAATGTCAGGCATTTACATTTTGCATTTCGATAGAATTCAAATTCATATGTTTTAAAGTTAAACTGAAGACTTCTAAAGAGATTATGAAGGTAAATTATGAATCATCTAATTACACAAGAAAGCTATAAACAGTGAAAATTTTCACAATCCACATCTGATAATAGTGCTTAAGAGAGATTTGAACACCAGCTCCCACAATCTAGGATCCTCATGCCAAGTGATACTGAGAATGATTCTACCCGGTGTTTGCCAAGTACACAGTAAATTCAGTCCAGTATTAAATGTCTCAAGTCTTTAAACACTTACGCAGGAGGACTTCAGCCGTCCTTGACTAGACCATTCATACGTAGCGACTTGCCTGCAAAATGTTACAGCACTAATTCCTCAACAAGTAACTAGTATTTAATTATCTTACTGCAGTTCCACTTATTCATGACAGTGATTGATTCATTTAATTCTAATGCAGAAAAAAATAAGATTTTTATGTATGTGCACTCTTCCAGGCAGTCAGGAGAAGCATGTGGCATGTGCTGCTTGGCTAAATTGCTGCAAAATTCCCATCCTAAGCTGCAAGTTGTTTTTTTGGTTTGTTTGTTTACTTAACTGGGATGCCACATAACCTAACAAAATCCTTTACTTAAAACCTGAAAAACATACAGAAGTAAAGTACATTTCTTTGATGCATTCCTTTTATGATCAGCATCACAAATCTGTCATGCAAAACTGATCTAAATCTCACACAGAAAATGAACGTGGTGACTGGGGTGGGGGGCAGGGGAATGTAGGTGGTTTGTTTATCGCTGTCTTCAAAGTTCAGTGTTTTCCTGGGAGCTTTTCTAGAGCCAGATGTAATACATGACACCATTACAGTCCTTACATTCTGGAGAGAGCTACTGTTCTCAACTATATCAAGAAAGAAAAAAAAAAAAAAAAAAAAAAAAACCACAAGCCTTGCTTTGGGCTATGTCACTGATACCTCAAAAACCTCAAACCCACAAGTCTCTATAATTATCTACCCAATTTTTAATACACGTTTTTTTTTTTTTTTTCCTCTTCACCTGGGGTTTCTCCAGAGAAAGTGGATGACAGAATCAACTGTTTTCAAATACTTTGAGCAAATACTTAGGGTTCCTATGTATTATTCTTTCTCCCTCCCTCTCATTTATTTTTCAGTTTAAAGAATAAATAAACCGTATTACAACAGACTTGCATTAATTTAAGTTAAGAAGAGACAAAGTTGTACTCATGTCACTTCTCCAATAAACTGGAAGTATCTCAGAAAAAAAGTGTATTTCTGATTTGCCATTAAGAAGAAGTGAACCTGTGTTATCGAGCTATGTAAGAAACCTTGTAATCAAAGATCATAGTTGCTTTTTTGTTGGGGTTTATTGCAAGTCGTTATTCCAACTTGGTTGGAAAACACCTGTGGAGGAGGGAGGGGAATACAGAAGCAGCAGAATCCTGTTACAGCTCCCCAGCTCCCCTGGAGCTGCACAACATGTGGGAGAGCAAACATCTGCTGCGCATTAGGGAGGAAACCAAGCTAATGGAAAAGCAAGGTCCACACACACAAATAGGCCTGGATCACAGTCAAATAAAAGCCAATGGAACTAAAATATAAAGATGTTTAAGATGTTTAGGAGCACCCCTTCCAACAGCTAGATATTAACACATGAAAAAAGCCCCATGTGCTCCTCTAGTCATACAACACTGACTCATTGCAGACTGCTGAAGTTTGCTCAAATCTCTGGTTAGTGACAAGCAGATCAAGCATCAGTTAATGCTTTCCAATGACTCCAGTCTCATGCACAAGCCAATCACTTGGAAAACCTTTGTCCCAGCTTTGGCACAAATACGGGATGGTTTGAGGCCTGATGACAGGCAACAGAATCTTCACGAGGGATGACAATACTGAAGACCACCAGGATGGCAGGTTCATCTGAAAGTCATCTCCTGGTACGAGTGAACCATAATGAGAATATTTCTATTACCAAACAATTCTTCATGACAATTTAAACTGATTGAGCCTGTACTCACATAAGCAACCTCCATTAAAAATCAAAATCAGACTGTAAAGAACAAACTTTTGCTAGAAAATCAAATATGCACAAAACCACCATGCTACACTCAACAACAAAGAGAAGGTGGAAGAGGAAGAGAACAACAGAAAACACTAAAATCCTGTATTTCAATGACTAAAACACAACAAACAATGAAAATGCTGGGCACATATAAAGAAAGGAGAACAGAAGTCAGTGAAATACCTTCTATTGCATTTTCTTGAACAGTACCAAATCCCAAGATATTTTCCTCTCAAATTTTGTGCATTTAAAAGCAGCTGTACAAAGCATGCAGCACTCCACTAGATTTTTCATATCTTGGTACCACACTATAAAATATGAACTATGATTTGGCTTCTAGAAGCTAAGACATACCACATTACTTCATTGTCTGGTATAATTGCCTCAAAAAAAGGCATCAAGATAGATTTTAACCATTAAAGATTAAGTATTGAAAGCTATCACAAGTTAAAATCAACCTCGCTGACATTTTGACTACAGGCTTGTTTTGTTTACAGTATCTTTTTAAGAGGGTTAAAATTGTGTCAGTAATATGATGCAAGAGGAAGGATGAACCTGACTGAGCTATAGCTGGAGTGCACTTTAGCTTGCAAAAAATGAGGTTTGCAGGGCTTAGACAATCATCAGATGTGCATATGTTTACAACTCTGCTCCACTATAAAGGACAGCAGATTTACAAATATAATCAGTTTGCACATTGATGCATAAGTTTACTAGTTGCCTGAATTTATTTTCTTCTTACTTCTTGGACAGCTTATTTTATACTCACACATAACACTATTCCTGCAAGGTATTTCTCTGAAAACACAGAGGGCACTGCAGTAACAGGACTATTTGCTGTGCACAGAAATTAAATTCCATGCAGAGTTTGTCAAATGATCCAAAAGAGCCTTTGGACTCCAGTCTGGTGGTTCCCTTACCATTGCTATTCAGTGTCTTCATAATAACTTCCATTTGTGCAAACTCATAATTGTAGTCTGGTTCCGAAGAAGCTTCACTAGCTGCATCCAGGTCATGCTCGCCTAAGGGAGCGTCTTTCTCAAATTCTTTCAGCCAGTCCCTTCGTTTCCTCTTCGGCAGATTGATTCTGTTGCACAAATTAACATTCAGTTTCTAAAAAGTTTATACAGAACAGCGGAAGGCAAAGCAGGCTGTAAGTAAAGAGCCCACGAAATATAAATGGTTACCTAAAGAAGTGGTTGTTTCCCCATAATATTCTGTCTCCGTGCCATAACTGAGTGACAGAACAGACTAGTGCACCATTTACACAGGACCTAAAAGAAAAAGAAAATTGGTGAAATCCCAAAAATAAAAGGTAGAAAAGTCTCGGCTGCTTCCATCATTTAGACAGTGATTTTTTTTCATATGATGCACAAACGAGCTAGATTCTGACAGCCTGTTTCTTATAAACACTCTTGTAAAAACCGAGTTGCGTGCAAATCCCGCTGATGATTTCCGAGGCACAGGTTAGTCAGCATACATTTGCAGAACACCCCGTTAACATATAATGCATTCAAGTATAAGAAAAGACCCTGACACTGAAGTGTCATTCTTTCAGCAAACAGCCGCTGTTATTCACGAAGCTCTACTTTTGTAAACATCTGGGAAACAGTATTTACAACTAAGTTTCTTTTTATTTAAGTTGCATTCATAAAATGGGAAAAAGGGAGCTGTTTGACTCTTACATCTGCAAGTCATACGAAGAACATCGTATTTTAAAGGGGAAAACACTCTTAAGTAAAATGAAAAATATCTTTTCAGATGTCATGTTCTGAATTCAGCCCTCTCAAGTCAATATAAGCATGTAGACATTTGATTTAAAAACAGATATTTTTTGCACTGAAATTCTAGTATTTTATGTTTCTGTTGACTCTAATCTTAAGAACATCTACACAAAGTTTAAGAATAGGCATGACTAAAACAAAATATTATACATTTTTCCAGACATGTGCCTTTGTCCTTGCCAGTCAAAATGACTTATTTCCAGTACTGTAACTCTATCACTATAAATCTGAATCTCTTCTGTTTGAAATTTTGTACTGTAGGCTGCAGAAGACATAAATGACCTCCAAGGGGTAATTTACTGAAAGCGGAGTAGAAAAGGTTTAAATAAATAAGTGTCCCTCAAGCCTTTCCTTCTCATACTCATGTATGTGATTCCATTTTAAAAACTTCACTAAAGAAGCCACAATACCTCTAAAATGAAAAGTAACTAAAATATTAAAGCAGAAACAAAACAAGAAAGTTAGATTCATATCTTATTTACCAGATAAAAAATCTGTAGTTTTGGGGTCTTAAATTAAATTGCCTCTTTTCTCACATGAGCATTGCAAAGCTTTGTGCTTTGCAACAGGAACTACTTAGAGGCAGAATTTATCCTCCCCATCCAAATGCAGCCTAGCATCCCACGAAGGTTGGGGTAGAGCAACATCTTTGTCACCCTATTTACTACCTAGGACACATGCAGGCCTCACTCCTACTGTGTGTGCGTGTGCGTGTGCAAATCTCAGTCCTATCTCCGAATTTCATGCCTAAGTCAACAGTTTTGAAGCTGCTAATTGACCAAAATATAAGATATTTCTGACTTTGCAAAACATAAATGCAGACGAGTCATTTAGTAATGAAAAGCAAGCCCTTCAAAGACTGAGTGGTAGCTGATCTCCCTTACCTTGCGTTTTCTTTTGGGGTCAGTGTAACTTCTCCATCCACAGCAATATCAATCTCACAGTGTTCTGGTTGGATTCCTATACCAAAGAGCTGTATATCCTGAGAGGTATCTGCACCAACTCTTGTGTGATCCTAGAAGAGAAGCCATTGCTAAGAGATGAGCAAACTACTCCTGTTTATACAACTAAGACAATTTTAGCTGAAGCACTGACACCACAAAATCCACATGTCGTGATCCTTTGTTAGGCACATCCACACAGCAGAAACAGTGCCACAGCTGATAGGAAGACTAAAGGTCTCTTCTGCACTGTACTTCATCATGTAGTTTTAAATAAAGCATCTGACAGACCGATTTTAAAAATATTTCCAAACTATGGTTACGTGTGCATGTGTGTGCAGGCATATATCCATATATATATATACATTTTTATATGTGTGTGCATAGACACACAAATAATATACATACACCCTTATATGCATATGCATATATACAAACAACATACATTTTTATATGTATATAAACATGTATGTATATATAGACACACACACACATATATATACGCTGCAACCCAACCATTCTTACAATCATATGTGACAGCACAAGCTGGATAGTGGAAAAAGGTGCACAGAGTTGGCCTTGCTTTTGGAATATTACATATGAACTAAGGCAAGTACAGTGACCTCCACATAAATTGAAGCCATACTGTAATGTCTGGCTGAAATGCTTTACATTGCTGCTATTACAAAAGCTGTACTTTGCTGCTGTTCAAACACAGAAGCCCCAGCACTGTCACTAAAACTGAAAACTAGTTATAAAATGGACAGGATGGTCTTTCCTATCTTGTCCACAAGGACCTTACATTTCCAAACTATTGCCTACTTAGCTGGCTTTGTTAGGTTTGGATTTCACACTATCATTCTGAAATGAAGACCATACTAAACTTAATGGTATGGAAATGGTGACATAGGGAAACATATGTCTATACATTTTAAAGAGTTTTTAAATTTTATTTTTCCTCCTTAATCCCTAGGTATTCTTACTAATTACTACTAAACATACTTCCCTTTGCTCAACTGATTAAATATTTAAGGCATTCCTCAATGCCCTAATAGAAAGCAGCATTTTATATAAGGCTCTTAAGTAGCAATATTGCTCAAGTCAAACAGGAGTCCTGCTTGGTTCCTGGATAGCAGAGGTGGAATTTATGTGAACATGGGCACACCTTGAGCGCACTATTTCTCCCACCTCGCGCACTACGTTTCCTCTGGTATTTGTGAGGTCAGCCAGACAACCAGCAAGCTTAATCGCAAGAGAGAATGCAAGCTGCAACAGCAAGGCAGGCTTGCTTTACTTTGCTTCCAGTAGTCTTAAAAAAAAAAAAAAAAAAATCTAAATATGCTCTGAAGGACAAATTTAGCCACAAACTGAAGTCAACAAATTAGTGATTTTCCATTCCACGTCAACGTCCTGTTTGCATTCTTACCTTTAAATAATAAACCAACAGCTCATTGAGTGCAGGGTCCGCATTTAGGTTTACCAGATAACACTTGTCATCCCCCACCTTGATACCTGAAGACTCTAGTGATATTCCCATGCTCTCTAGTTGTCTTTGCCTCTCCTACAAACAAAAATAGATTAATCTTGTCTGCTGCAATATGTAGAGACAAGTACACTAAGTAAAGAGTACCTAAAGCTGAAGATTAGCGCACATTTTATACATTGCTACCAGAAACAGCATCACGTTAGATGCAAGAAAAGAATGCAAGATAGTCGTCAGTAGCCAATAATCAGATTTGCTTTTAAAAGAATTTATTTTGATAGACTGAAATCACACCTAAACCTCAAACATCTACTTATCCAAAATGGTGCTTCCTTATTTTGCTTATATTATATTTTTATATATTTAATAATATTTTAAGACACAACATTACATTACCAACCAGTGAATGCATACACATATTTTCCTCCTGTAATTAAGATGACACTAAAAGCAATAGAAAGCATAAACAACTGCCTGAAATTTTGATCCTTTGGAAATAGTTAATTTTATAGTGACTTCACAGAAAACACGCTCAGGTCTTATAAACAAAAAAGCAGCCCAAATGTATTTTGCTGTTTTGTTTTTAAAAATCAAATATGAGCTTTTATTAACTATACAAGTGACACAACTAGATTTATTCTAATGAAACTCAGACCATGAAAAAATGGAAAGCATGGGCATGAGCCAAAAAATCCAGAGGAATCCAGTGGGTGGAGAAGACAGCACAGTCCACTGAAGCTCATGGAATTCAGTTGGCTTGTCTTTTTTGTTTCAGATTTCTGAATTACCTGTGCGATTTCTTCTGTTTTCCTTAGTTTTTCTTCCCAGGTGACTGTTAGCTCTTTTATTAGTTTTTCTGATTCTTCCAATTTTTCTTTCAGTTCTGGAGCTTTCATGGCCTAAAAGACAGAATTGTTAAAGCAGTTAGCCTACTCTTCACTTTGCCCCAGCTGCCCGTACAAGGAAGCTGCGCACACCAACAGAATATCAAACACACCAAATACAAATTTCAGCTTTCCTCCCAGTTTATCTATGTCAAAAGATGTAAAATATGTCATCTGGCAAAGGAAGAAAGTAAAAATCAACCAATAATTGGTCCAGATTTGAAACAGCTGAAGATTTAAAATAACTCCACAGAAGCTACTAGAGCAACATTATCTAAGAAAATGCCAGGGCTTGGTCACTCAGGCTTTAGTGTCTGCATAAAATATCCAATATTTAATAGCTCTTGAGTCTTAGTTGTCTAAGCGTCAACTTTACTGTCTGTCTTGCTACAGTTATTTCAATACAGCTCCTCCTGATATTTAGCCTTCCATTCTACCCCAATTCACAACAGGAAGCAGAAAGACTTGAAGACTTCCAGTCATCAGGAACCATTCACCAGCTTGGCCTAAAACTGTTTTGAACAGAAGGTGCAAGGGATGAGAGAACAAATTTAAAAAACTCCAGACAACTTCCTACCTTCCTTCTGACTGTGTTTAATCACAGTCTGCCAATTTACCAGGTGACAATAACTAAGCATAGATTACAAACATCTGTTGGGATTTAAATTATGGCTAGAGTACAAATACAGATTCTTAATGAGGAAAAAAGGGTGAAAGGGTTCTTTCCAAGACAGACTTTCTCATTTTCACCTGCAAGGCATTATTCATGTAAGGAACATTATTCTTACATGAATAAGTTTAAGCACCACACACATTTTCACTGAGATGAGCTTCAGGGTCTGTTTGTTTGTTTTTCGTTTGTTTGTGTGTTTTGGAAGAGGGAGACTAACCAATATTCTGTGATATTCTGCCTCAAAAATATCTGTCCTACAGTACAATGGCTATTTCCCCAAATATCAAAAATATTCCTACTCTAATACTTTACCCTCCAAATAAGGTATGTTTAAGATAAGCAGAAATAACTGTTAGGTGTTTATCCGTAAGGCTCACTGCTGATGGTTTCAGTACTGAAGCTCTGTCCATTCTTAATTGACTTTCACAGACATAAAGGACAGAAATATTCCACATATTTTTAGGTCCCAAACCAAAAATACAGTTTTTCATACTTTTCCATTGGATATTATATGCTCCACCAATTTGGGGGTGAAGCTTTCATCAGTTGTTAGGAATGTTAGGAAGTTGGATTACAGGTCTTATCTGTGCTGTATCATGTGATGATTGACAAAAAATTCTTACGGAACAGCCTATTCTAAATAACATCTGTACAATGGTGTCCTGATTTAAAAGATATTAAAAATGAGGAAGTATTATGTTAGATCTATCTCAGGAAACAAAGCTAATTATTTTTAAAATAATGTAACTCTCTTCCTCATTTTTGTAAGACTTTATTATCGAGCTAATCTTCTGAAAGTCTATAACATCTCTTCAAATAACTCTGTTTATACCATACTGTGAATAGCTACCTCAGCTTGCGAGAGCTGTTCTTTCAGTTTTTCCACTTCTTCACGTAATTCTCTGATGACCCTGGCATTTGGATCTTCGTTCACCACAGCATGATTAACTATCCTCTTGGCTCTGTCTGCATATCTTAGAGTAGAGAGCGTTTCTTCGTAATTGTCCGCAGCTGGACTAATTGTGGCTATCATAGCAGTTTGGCTGTTTCCTCCCAAGTTGTCCTGTAGGACACATTCACAGTTAAGTTGAAGGATTAAAAAAAAGTATTCTGTAAATATAAAAATGTCTTTATAAACACAGTTTAAATGCAAAGCTTATTATTTAGATACTGAAATATGCTGATTACTTCACATCCAAATACAATCCACCAGCTTCTCCAAAAAACTCCACCGGCTTGGATTCCACTATAACTTAAAATAGGCCAATTATGACTGTATATAGAATTACCATTGTCTACATTAAAGTCTGCAAATTACTTGGAACAACTTGTAGATGAGAGCACCATAGTTCTTACCACCCTCCCAACCACAAACTCCAAAGACGACGGCTTGTGAACAGGGTGAACGGAGCATTAATTACCTTGAGAAGCCAAGTGAGTACAGAGTCTCTGTAAGGCACAAACTTGCTTTTCCCCTTCCCTGCTGCTTGGTCAGCAAGTGAGGATATAACCAACCCCAGTGTCGAAAGCGATCTATAAAGGCAACGTAGGAGAACACTTTTGAGTACATTTTCCAAGTGTGGATTTAATAAAATACGGAGAAGAGGGAGTTCAATTTGTGCTCTCCAGACATTCACATTGAGTTTTTAAAATATCACAGAACAACTGAAACTACTGAAAATATCATAGAACAACTGAATATCTATGAAAGTTACATATGTGGAACAGAAACGTATTTAAAATATCTCATCTCATCTGGTAGTAAGGCCGAGTCCAAGGAAAACTAAGTTAAAATATTCAAGTATTCTTAAAAAGCATTAAAAGGCCATAGACGACTGTTTCGGTACAGGGAGAGTTACTGCCTTAGATTAGGCATCTGCTATTTCCCAGGGACTAGAAATCTTTCCATCTTGGACTTTCTGCCCCATGACATTATTACGAGTCAGTGTTGGCAGCACAACAAAAATATCCTGTCTCTATGAAGAATGTTTTAAGAACACTAGCTTAACAACAGACTAAAACCAAACAATTCCCTATTCATAAGGAGGCAACCTCAAGACAAAACCAACTATGGCCCAGCAGAACTAGTCTGCCCCGGTGGAGCAGTAACCAAGCTGCCAGGGCACGACAGTGAAGGACTTCTCATCACAAGAGCCTAATTGGGAAGACCTTTGTCAAATAGGCTGATCTAAAAATGAGATGGTGCTTCACTAGCTTTTTGGGACAAAAAGCAAAGACCAAACAGCCTCTATGTTACCAAAATCTTGCATGAAAAAAGCAGGTGAAGAAATTACTTCACCTAAGGTCCTAAATTACTTAGCAGACATCCCAAATGTCTACAACAGCGAGGAGAATAAGCAAATTAGAACTTGTACCACTTCCATCTAAAAAGGTGTGATTGTACTAGCAAACTTTGCAAGACATCTATATATTGCATATTCCAACTGCTATACAATCCAGGGTAAACTATAAACAACAGTGAGGATCTTGAGGTGAGTATGCTTAAGATAATGAGCCGGTCCAGGATCCTGAGAACATGTAAACCAGAAGATCCACATCAGTAAAGATGTAATGAACAGATGCCTGAAGGGTCCTAAAACAGACAGTGCCAGAGCCCAAGGGCAATACTGGTCTCTCATGCTAAGGCTCAATTATCCAGTGAATTCCTATAACTGTCAAGGAGAACTTTAGTAGGATTGCAAGTAAATGTTTGAATGTATTTTTCCCCACTCCATCCTTTTGGGTTTTGCCTCTCGAAGGATCAAGGCGGCAGCACATCGATTGTGGAAGAACAAGCAGTGGGTGCTACAGGCTGCTCCATAGCAGCCTCCCACAGCACAGCTCCAAAGCACTGGCAGCACAGGCCCAGCGGAGCCTGTCTTGGAGAAACATCAGGTTAGAAAATAACTCTGCCCTATTTTCCTCTTTCTCTTTTGAAATGAGGGGAAATGTGAAAACCAAAGGCAAAACTGGGAGAAAGGAGAAGAACAAGGACCTTTTCACACTCAGGGTGGGGGATGGAGTAAAAAAAAAAAAAAAAATGGGCTTACAAAAGGTCTGTCACACAGTTTCACAACAGGTCTGTAACACCAATTCTAGCTATAAACACAGTATTTTAATAAGTGAGCAATTATCACTATTACACACGATTAAGAGATGTGATAATATTTCTGCTTCATATAAATACCAATTTATTTCAAAACTAATTGTTACCATGGGCAATGAAAATGGAACTGCAGTCTTTTATTCTTGAGATTGCATCAGACAAAGCTGCTGTTTAAAGACTATAAGAAAAGTACTAAAAGAATCATCAGCAACAAAATAATTACAGGACTTGGCGGCTGCTCTGCACGGCGCTAGCCGCGGCGGAGACCCGTCGTTGCGTTGATCCTATCTCATGACGCTTACAGAAGCCATTGGCTGCAGAGCCACAGCCAAGAGTGTCCAGCAGACTGAGGCAGTTAGAAAACCAGAGTGGGTTTGCACAGTGTAGGCTGTGGAGGAGCCCTATCTCTTTCTGCAGACTTCCCATTTTCCATATCCCTTATGCGTGACCAGGCTCTCCCTTGCTGTGGTGAAGCTGGCGCGCTCCCAGCGCAGGCCTGAGGTGAGGCGTGATCTCTCACCTCAGGAGAGGGCTCCTGTCCCTAAACGACACGCATTCAAGCTACTTTCGTAATATCTCCATCTGCTCTTTAATAAGCGGAACCTTTTTTTTTTTTTCCCTATTAGTTAACACTGAACATAAAAAAAAAAATCCCTACAATCATTTTGGAGCCAATGCCTCTCCCATTTTTAAAGGCTTCTCTAATTCAAACGACAAGTGACATTTACTAACCAGAATTAAAATTACAGACTGTTTATAGAAAACACCTTCCTAGCTGCTAATTGACACTTTCTTTATTCTGCTTCCTCCTACTCCCGTATTCTAGAAATTCTTTGATTACGCTGCAAAGCGCCGGGAGGCACCTGCGCTTCAAGGTTCATTGAGGAGCCTGCACATCCCGGGGGAGCAACGAGCACATGCAGCTTCCTTATGAATTATGGCAAGCCCCCTAAGGGCTGCAAAAATGAAGCAAGCAGACACCCTGCACCTTCCTCATAATCTAAGGGTACCACGCACTGGTTCATAGGCAAAACAGAAGCAATCTTTGGGTTTACAACTTTATGGAGCCATTGATACAAGTCACATAACTATCTAACTTTGCAGTAATTCATCATCACTTGTGGCCTGCCTGCACCACCATGTCCCAAGCCAGCTGGAGCTGGGACTGCAGAGGAGGCTAACTCGGTCCCTGCCTGCTTTCACACAGCAACAAGGACAAAGAACCTGCAGGGACTGGTTGAACACGGCACTGCACGGTGTTGGTAAGTGCAGCTGAAGCGTGTGCTCTCCCTTTCACATAAACACAGAAACAGCTATGGTATTGCCACATTCTTCTTCAGGGCAATAAAGCATAGCACAAGCAGCAAATGTGCCAAGTTAATTCCAGCAACTCCATTTTTGATCTCATAAAATTATCCAGCACATGCTAACACAACTCAAGATGTTGCTTGTTTTATTTATGTGTGTGTGCGCATGTGTACGTGTGTGTGCATTCACGTCAGCTCAATATATAGCAAGATAGACAGCTTGAGTATAAGAGGCTTCCAGTAAAAGACTTTTAATTTGTTAGTATCTGTTGTAAGAGTTGGCATTTGAATTCTTCCTCAAGAATCAGAAAGAAACATTTAGCTTCCTTTTTTTTTTTTTTTTTTTTTTACGTGCAGGACAAGTACAGTTCCTGGCCAACCTGTTTTGAATTTGACTAGTAACCTGGACAGAAAGATAACCAAATCATATCATTTCATGATACATGGATTCCACCAGCCTGGCTACCAGTATGACACAGTAAACACATAACAAATTAGAGGTTACGCTATAAAGAACAAGCATGTTCAAATTCTAAAAATAGTAATTTAAAATAATTTTTAGCATGACTACTGCTCAAACACACTTCTTGCTGACACTGTTAACTAATAATAAGAGGAAGTTTTGTAATATTTCAAAATTAAATTGAAAAAAGCAGCAGCTTTTAATCTTATAGTTGATTTTCCCAGGAAAATAATGAATTAGGACAGTAGGAATATTCTTGCTTTTGGGGAATAACACAGTAATTACGGTAAAAGAGTGCCTTGAAACTTGTTACTGCTTGAATACAAACGCCCAAGGCAATGTTAAACTTACACAGCTTCACTCTAGTCTTTTCAGATGTGAATTATACTCTTATACATTTTAATACATGTTGGAACAGGGCCATTCAACTCTGCAACTCCACATTCTTCCTTGGGCATACGATGAGACACATAGATGAGCCTGAGGACAGGGTGTATAAATGAATCACAAAAAGTATATGCTTAATTAAAGAGTGTTGTCACTTTTTCCAGATAAAATTCATGTAGCCCTCATCTGAGTCAAGTATGAATCAGGGCCCCTGCACCAATGAAAATACATAGTGTTTAAGCAAAGAGCAGTTGAAAAAGACATATTTAACAGGTTTTGACTAGGCATGTTGTTTGAACTGACCTGTGACAAGCACATCAAGACAAGAGACCAACAAAACAACAGCGATCCTTACAAGATTTAAGCTCTGCAATCAGCATATGCCAATGCCTTACTTGTTTATGTTGCTGCCTTCCTTCAGACGTTCTCCCGCAGCTCCTGTTTTGGACACTCTCTCACTGCCAGCCAAATCCACCAGGCTAACCTTGCTGACCTTCTCTCCAGAATTCTGCACAGTTGAAACACGGAGGGAAAACAGCAAAGAATGTGAACACGCAAGAAAACCCCTACACTAACAGATCTGATTTTAGCACCATTAAATACTGCTCTTCAAAATACTAGGAGTTACAGTATGACATTATACAGATAAGCAGGAATAAGCAGCAGTTTTAAAAAGCTCTTTTAGAGTCTCTCATTTTTTTATTCTACACTAATGAAACACAATCAGCACTGTTGTAACTTTGATAACTTTACTGGCACAGCAGACCATTAAAGCACACTAACTTGACAGCTAAGAGAGGTTTCACAGTGGCAGAATAATCTTAAAAAGTGATCCAACTTTTTGCTTTATCTGGTTTGTCTCCTCATTTTTCCAGTGTTCTCTCTATCTTACATTCTTACCAAAACACTACTTTTACTGCTGGACCTCGTGACATTAATGTGTAGCTGCACTGCTAAGCAAATCATGTTAAAGACTTGAGAAAGGGGAAGAAAGTCAAAGAAGCAAACATATTCTCTTCCACTACAGATCAACTTGAAGATATTGTAATATCACATGGCAAATTACCTCCATGTGATACGGTGCCCCTTAGAAAAGTTGGGGGGCTTGGAAATTGAGGTAGGTTTCAATTTTAAAACAGTAGGTGTTTGTGTTCTTAAAGCTTTATCCCCCATGAAGTAATACAACTGATACATCTACCAGAGGCATGTGCTGGGGCAGCAATGCAAAGAGTGCATTTTTTAACTGATCATTATTCAAATTGAGAACATTTGGTGTCCAATGGAGGAGAGAGAAAGAATCCACCAACTTCATAAATGAGTCAACAGAAGTACATACACCGGACTGCAGATCATACAGTGTCTGAGTCACTATAATATTGAATACAGCATGAGAGCGACTGCTTTCTTCATTCATGTTGGTTGCAGCAACTGTTCGAGATTTGTTTCCCTCCGACATCAGTGACTCAATATCCTACAGCAAAAACAGAATGAAAGGTAATGCTAGCATAAAAGCAAGTGCTGTGCTTGCTGAACAAAATTCCCATCTAGATGGAACGTTCTGTACGTGTAGGAGAGGAAGAAGGGAAGGCAGAAGTAACAAGAAACATCTTTGTGCGTTTTGAGATGCACATGAGATGAGGAGTATGTAGTTTCACCCAATGAGCTTAGGTTACACTAGTGTATCGAGTGCTGTACTTAAAAGCCCAGGAACAACATGCAATGCACATTCTTCTGATCTGCTGCTGAAATACGTTGGCAACATCCGCATTACAAATCATATTTGTTTAAAACTCATATACAATTGAACACAGCTCCACTTATGTTGTGTTCATTTATGTGTCTGGAGCAAACTGCACCAATACCTTCTTCACTTAATTGGCTCTAAGGGCTACCTCAGCTGGAGGCCGTGCCTTTCCACACATGTAAGAGCAAAGAAGCTTAAGCTCAGTCCGACACATGTGCTTGCTGAGTCGTGCCAGACAGTTTACAGAAGTCAGCAGCCAGAAACTAGGCATTAGCAAAATATCTTAAATCTGAATAAATCGGATATGCTTTCAAAGGACATAATTCACCAGAGGTGTGAAAGCAGTTTACAGCTCATAGTATGCACAGATGGTTCAGAAAAATGAAACTGCCCATTAAGAAAAAAAACAATCCACATATGAATCCATGTAGCACAGCATTTTTGGACCGACATTTCCTGAAGTAGCTTCATCAACAAGAAAAGTCAAGACAATTCACACAACAGTCCTGCTTTAATTATTTTCCAGTGCAGCTATGGTAGTGCATTGGCTTCTATAACATCACACATTTAAAGAAATCAGGAACCCAAGTGGGCTCATATGATGGTATGAATTAAAATATGAACGATATAAGCTATATTATACATTTTCATGCAATTAATATCTGCAAAAAAACAGGTTGTATTCAATGGAAAAAAATAATTATCCATGCTGGAATACATGCTATAAAGACTTAGTATTTTTATTTAAAAGCCTCTGATTTCCTGTGTATTTGGTGCTTTGTATGTAGCATACAAATGGAAAAATCCAAAATAAAGACATGCCACTGCTATTACTTTTTTAACCAGTATAAAGCAGAATCTAATGCTTTTAGATGAAAATCTTAAACATTAGAGGAGATCCTTGTGAAACATCTGGATAGATACTAGTTTGCCACAAGATTACTGTTGCTTATGTACACAGAAGTTATTTATTACTCGTCAGCAGTTTCTATTTACCTCGAAGTTCGTAACAGCCAGCTGAGACAAGCCATCCACGTATGGTCCCAGCACTTTGTGCTCTCGAACCTTAAGGGACTGCCGACTCCTACAGAATAAAACAGATTTTATGCACAAACCACTAGAGTGAGCTTTATGTATTAAAAAATAAAAACAATCATTTAAAATGACAAAATAGTATCTGTATAGCAGAAGTCAACCTGCTATATCTTTTAATTGAAATAGCAAGAAAAAAAGGCTTTCAGAAAAAAAATGATAAATTTGTTTTATCTAATGGGTTTCAGGCAATACAGATGATATTTTTGTTTGTTTATTTTTTAATGTTCCACATCATTATCCCTCAGCTTATTGGCTGGAACAAAACCTTAGAACCGAACCTACTTGGCAGGTAGGCTTACTGACAAAGGAGGAAACCAAAACTCCCCCAGAAATTTGCTCATACACCTTATTGAAATACATTAGGTCCAAAATCCACTCACAAACTAAACTGCACAGCTCCGCACATGGCATAATCATGCTCAGGAATCAAAATATACACCACACATTTCTCTACTAAAAAGACTTACCCTTTTGGATCAAGCAGATCTCTAACCTTCTCATTGTAGATTTCCATATAGGACACTTCAACTTTAAAAGTATGAGATTCATTTTCTTCCACAGAGATTCTCTGAAATAAAGCACAACAGAGCCGTGGGATCAGACCCAGCTGCTCTGCATTGCCCATCATTGAAAAGGATTTTCCTGAACCTAAGGGAAAAAGGAAAAGAAAATGCTTGAGAATGCAGTGTTGGGGTTACTCATTTGTTCATGAGGTACATGTTTGAATTCTCTTTATACTCCTTCAGAAGCACATATGAGAACAATGCGACATTATCAGATGCAGGCTTAAAAGGAAGTAGAGAGAAAGAGAGTGAGCACGCACCAAATAAACCCCTTTAGCAGGGCTTTATTTGCCATCCTCTAACACAAAATGAGCCTTGGATATGAACTACTTTGAGGCTTGGAAAGTGGCTCCAAAAGGCAGCAAATATGAGCACATTTACAAGGGTTGTGTTAAGAACATTATAGTCCCTGGCTTTGCTGAGCTCATTGTACTTGCACAGAGCATCAACTTGCAAAAAGTAAACACAAATCACTACAATAAAATGGAAAACTGCACCCAAGTTAACATTTGAGGTTTAACTTTATGATGTTTCTAAAATATTTTTTGACATTACCTAGTTTTATATTTATGTTCTACTCTCCCCATTTATCACATGAAACTCTCTCACCTGTCTGTCCATAGGCAAATATACAAGCATTATATCCCTGAAAGGCCTTTTCAAGAATTCCTTCTCCAAGGCACTTGAACACCACTTCTTGACCTACAAAATAATATTTTAAAAAATTCATTTAAAACAATAAAAGAAAACAGGTCACATTTCACTGCAAGTAAGAAAAAGAATTCAAAAATTATTTTTACTGTTGATAAGTAAGGATTGGTAAGGATCAAATGATTTCATATGCAACTGAATGACTAAATTAAATCTGATTGCCTAAAGCTAGTGTAATAAGTTGTGTGTTTAAGTCTACTGATCATTTTCCTGTGAAGCAAATAAACCATAAATTTCTGAAGAAGTCGCACACTTAGTAAACAATGTAGGTGCCTGGATTTTATATTGTCTAAGGGGAAATTATGCAATAAAAATACATTCTTTAATCACAGACTAAACTGATCGCAAAAAAAAAAACATTAGTGAACTAGGATATTACAGCTACAACAACTCTTATACTAGTAGTAGTACTAACTTTTCTCTTAGGAATTGGCATTGAGTTTCACTGAAAGCCTATTATTTTAAAATCTGTGCCATGGTGTTGCTGCAAGCAAGACAAGCATTCTGATGACAACGAAGGAAGGAAATGCAGATTGTTAGGTGGAGAGAGTTCAAAACAGATTTGTTTAAGTACCTATCCTGACAGACCCATAGCCTGAAACATCAGCTACAGAACTCCATAGTCTGAAAATCCTCTCAACTTTTAGATGTAGAATATGAAGATCGGCAGAAAGATTTTGTTCAGAATTTGCACACCACAGACAAGGTCGAGGGATTGCCCATTTTGAGCTCTGACCCGGGAGCTTTGCCATCTGCGCGTACACTCAACACAAGAACTGTGCTAAAGGCCATATTCATATCTATTCTGGTGCTTGATTTTAAGCTTAAATACACTGCCTGGTGACTCTGTGAAGCCATGTCACCTGCTTATCTCTTCTACAGACCATGACTGTTTCAGCTGTACTGAAATATTCGTCAGTTACAAGAAATTATTTTGCATCACAGATGCATTAATGATTGCCACAGTTCTCAAAATGGAACATACTTACTGGAATCAAAAACCCAACTAGCTGTATGCTTAGACATTGCATGAGAATATTTACACTCTTTGAGTAATTGGTAATCCATAAAACGCTTGTGAGACAATCTGTGCAATGACTGTGGAATGATTTACACAGATAAACAGAACTAAAAATTTCACATATTATGCTTATTTCCTTTAATTACTCTTTTGCTGTAAATGAAAATATGTTACAGCAAAGATGATCCTTATATAACTTCCAAATTTAATTTCTGAAATTCCAAAAGGTTACTGTTTTTCTTGGATTAGCAGGGTTCAAGTTAACAGTTCAGAAACACTGAATAATCAAAACCAGAGGAGACTGCTGTGCTCTCAAGAAACTCCATCTCCACTCTAGTATTTTTTCATTCAGTTTATGATTATTCATTCATAATATATATGTTGAGTGATGCATCATCTGACAATAATTATCCTGTCCAGCTGAAATCATGTTCTGGCTTATCAGTAGGCAGTAGCTTGAAAATAATCAAAAACTTCTATGTAACCAAGCAAGAAGCTTCTCAAATTTGTCACAATTGCTAAGGCAACCCAGAAATAATCTTGCTCAAAATCGACGCTTTTTTCTTTCCATACTTTTATTGCTACCAAAATATAGATGAAGGCAGACTCTTTGTGCCTGTAAAGTTTGCTTCATTTTAAAGCTTAGTTTATGCTTGGCATATTTTTACATAATTCTGTCTACAATAAAAGAGATGCTCCACCTTTCCACCCAATCCTGCAGCTGGGTAAGAGCACAGGTAGCCTCTTGCAAAGGCACCTAACGTCTGAACACTGAAACACCAGGTTTCCTCATGTGCCTGCTGAGCAACCCGTGGGCAGGGCTTCGGTGCTGGAGGCCTGTGCAGTGGCTGGGGAAAGCAAACCTGAGCGAGCACGGGAGCTGCCAGCTCTCCCGCATCGGCATCTCCTGCCTGTCCACCCCTTAGACAAGGGTGGAGAAAAGTCTGGGGAGTTTTTCTCTGCAGACCAACCCAATCCAGCCTAAAAAATCCTGTTTCATGACCAAAAGCTTCCTTTCCCTCAAGGAATATGGCTTAAAATGGGACCATTTTCCAACGGAGTTGCTGTACGCTCTCAAGCTCTGGTTCCAGCACGTCCTGTAGTTCAGCTAACACAGCATGGCGGGAGACCCACTAAGATAAGGAGCTTCTAGGGATGCTCTGGTGATGAGAACCTGGTAAAACATTGCCCATTCAGTTCTGAACACGTACAAGAAATCAGTGTCAAGACAATATGGAAACCTCTTTTCTAGACAACTAGAAAACACCTAGAAACAACTAGAAAACACACTTTTACCAGACAACTATAACTATCTTCATGTCCTCAAGCCATTACCTGTGCCTTTTGGCAAATATAACTAAAAGTCTCTTGCCAACTACAGAAAAATCTAAGAAAGATCAAAAATTAATTCTCTATCTGTTAGAAGGCCACTTCCAGTACAAGACTGACCCAATCTTTCTGTCAGCTCTTTGGACTGCACTTCTAACATGTTTACTGCTTTGTCACACTATGACCTTCTTCCATAAAAGCAAACTGAGGTAAAGGACACTTTCTTTCACAATAACCTTATTAAGCTACTGAAGCTTTCAGCTTTCTAAATGGTTACAGTGATTTGTTATGTGAAATTTAAAGAAAACTATTAATTCCTCAGAATTTAATTCTAACACACAGGAACCTGCAAGATGAAGCCAATCATACTCATGCATAAACTGTATGTATTCTCAAATCACTGGATCAGTGACAGATACCAGAAAGAAAGGAGGAAAAAAAAAAAAAAGGGAAGGGAGGGGAGGGAAAAAGAGGACACTTTCCAACAAAATGCCATTTAAAAAAAAAGCAGTTAATCTTTCATCAGCTGTGCTTATTTAATGGCAAACGAAGTTTAACTCAAGTTGCACTGCAGGAAAAATTAATTGTGATGCGGTTCTCAAAAAGTCTAGGGTTTCTGCACTACAAACACTGGGCAATCTGAAATAAGAGCTATTAGTTAAGGCCTCTAATATCACAGATTTGCTCAGCCAGGTTAGGACAACCCACTGCAGTTCCCAGACCCTCTCTTCTTAAATGCCAGCAATAGGTAGAGCTAATTAACAGTCGGTTACAAACAGCACTGAAAATTCCATCTGGTTAAAGTAGCTTCATTTATGGGTAAATCTCTAGTCCAGATGATGTTTAGGGCTAAAAACAAAAGCACAGAAGACAAAACAAACATTATAGCAAATCACATCATGGAGAATTCTGCTTATATTGCAGCCCTAAATATTTCCATCATTTCCCAGACTTGCTCCTGCAGTCCAGCAAGAAACCTCGTCACAAAGAAGTCACAGTGCCACGTACCAGAAAACTTGTGGATCTGACTGTTAATCCAGATTACGAGGTTGCCATTCAGAGCCCTTAATTCCTGTCAGGAATTATTGCTTCCTCTGACCTGTTGGATCCCTGCAAAACACGCTGGGCTCCTACCTGCTTCTCTTGATAGCTCCAGATCAGTTTAACATATACTTAGTTTAACATCAAGTACATACATATGGAATTAGACTGGGGACCTACTATATTTGTAGTTACTCTAGCAGATTTGAGAAGAGTTTTTTTGGCTGGTCTAAGGAAGGATAGCAATGAGAAGCTGAGAAAGAATTATCTAAACATAAACATCTGCCAGAACACATGAACCAGCTATATATTTAATGCACAATACACCATAAAATAAATTATGAGGCTAATAGGAACTGCTATATTGTTTCTGGGATAGGTTTCATTTTTACAGACATACTAGCTCACATTAATAGGCAGCAATTCTCAATGGCAACAAATTACAGTCCGTTAGTTCAATGAACTAATGGTTAAAATAAAACTTGAGCTGCTGAGATAAGAATTACTGAAACCTCTGCTTTTCAGATAAGAAAGATAACTTTTAAAAGATTTTCAGCAAGTTTTGAGACAAGTTTTAAAAGAATACCTCTAAAATCAAAAGAGATGCCTATGGTTCACCTTAACAAGACCTGAAGAACAAGAACTGGAACTCCCACTCATGTGGGCAAGTCAGGATTACAAACATGCAGACTGCCCTGCCACAAGTTCAAATCCCTCATGAGGGTAGAAGAATACAATTCTTTAAACAAATTGTGTGGCTAATGTTCTTTTAAAACAGCTGATGGAAGAGCAGTAGTCAGCATATACCTTTCATATAGAGCTAAAGCTTAGCCTAAAGTCAGGTGTTTGGCTGCGCAGAAACACACATCTGGGAGTTTTCTGGCCAAATTTGATGCAGCTTAGGAAGTTTAAAAAAAAAAATCAATGCAGGGATAAACGGCTACAGAAGGGATTTAAACACTTGAAACCTGCCTAAGGTTTGTAGTTAAGCTCTTGTAATTACTTATACCATCTCCTGAATCTGACCCAAACTAAAGCGTTTATTTCCCTCCCTTTCCCCTTGTGCCACTTCAGTCTAAGAGGCTCTTAGTGTTGGGGATGTTCGTAAAAAGAATTCTTTGTTCTCTGCTCCGAGAATTTATCCATGTTCTCCCCTTCACCAGGGCATCATGCTGTTATTTACCTCTAAGCTTTTCAAGGCTGGCAGGTATGTCCTTATCATGAACCTATTCCTGACTCATTCAATTCCATGAAAAAATAAATGGGAGAAGCTGTTTTGCCTCCAATCCCCTTCCCTGCTGTCTATCAGACAGCACTCAGCCCCTTGCCAGCTTAAGTCAAACTTGGTCTGTCCTATAACCAAATTTCCCCTTTTTCTCAAGAGTCTATTTCACTGAACCATTTCTTCCCCCTTTCCAAGTAAGCTTGTACTTATACTCACAGATTTCTTGACTACATCTTTCAAAATGAAATCATCAGAAAATATGCACAGTGAGGAGCATGTGATAACCGAGCACGAACCCAGAGTTTTATAAGCATTTCTGGCTTGAAGTGATGCAGCCACACACTGGTGAGAAGCATTCTCAGTATAAAGAGCAACCCTCTACTTGCTAATTAGTTGGAGGGAAAAAGCAAAAACAATAGTTCAAAAAAAAAAACTTAGAATTTAAACTATAAATACTTTTTCAAACTTGAGAGAAAGTCATAAGAGAGGAGTCATAAGACACACCAGTGAGAACAGAAAGTTCCAAAGAAGAAGCTGCAACAAGAGATTTAAAAAAAAAAAAAAAAAAGTCTCAGTGAAAAGCAAATGGACTTTGCATCTTGCATTCTCTAAGGCCAGAAATCAAGTAGTTCCCACAGCTCCTGATGCCAAAGCACTACTCGCAAAGAGGCCTCATAGAGGAGCTTACTCTTCTTCTGTGCTCCAGGCTGTCGCTGTCTTTATAAGCAACTCAGTGCTGCAAGGACAGATGCAAAGGTCCCTTGTGCAGAAGCTTTCCTTCAAAGGTACCTTCCCTGGATCGCTTCAGAACAGCAACACACCCACTTCCCACTTTGGTGTTAAATAAAGCAATACTGCGCTTACTGTCTTACCCGTAGCCTCTTTGTGTACCAGCACCACTAAAAAAAAAAAGGCCTGCGTAGTGCTTGCTACATACGGAATTACTGCAATATAAGACAGGACCTAAGTGCACAGCATTAGGTTTTCACACCAACAATCCCCCTATCTTCAAATGCTGGAAAGAGAAGGTGACTTTCAAACTGGAATAAACTCCTTGTACTTCCTGAACACGAATCCACAAGCGGAATTACTGCAATAAAATAAACCTTTGACTTACGAAAGAAAGACGATGATATCTCAGACTAACTTTCATGCAAGAGAAAGAAACAACCAGTCCTTTTTCAAGACCAACCCTGCTCCTTTGGAGTCTGAGAAATGCTAGTAAATTACCCACAAAATTAAGTATTCCCGAACAGGAATCCTCTTATTCAAAGTAGTGCTGGTAATATTATAGACCAAACAGCAACTGAAGTGAAAAAAATAAAACCAGCATGTAGTTACGTGTGACAGCTTTGAAGATCCTGTAAGAAATGTGCATTTCCAGCAGAGAACAAATTTTGCTTTTGTTAACAGAAAATAAAACATGGAAGTATACACATATGTCAACATATACTAGAATTCAGATACATGCTGTCTGTAGTGCATGGTATTTTTATTATTTCTCCCATGTTGACCAAGCAAACCTTTAAAATAATGATAGACATAACAGTTTATCTATTGAGCTTTATCAAGATAGGCACATTTTGGTTTTGCACAGAAAGCGATGATTCTTGGGGTACACTAGTACTTCAGAATCCCTCGTTAAATCTTCCACTGTAATTGTGACGTATATCAAGTTTGCGCTTCAACCCCTATTAATCAAAATGTCTCACTTCTCTTGCTCATATTTATCCTAGAATAATGATGCCCACTGAAGCATATCAAACTTCACAGAAGCACTTTTGAAATTTCAGAAACTATATAATAGTTAATAAAGGGGTTGTTGAAGTGATTATCTTGCATACCTCTTATTTTAATAGCTCACCTATACTTGGGGCTCATATGACTTACACTTACAAGCATCTGGATTCAGCTGTCTCAAGTTTTATATACGCTTCTTAAATGGGGTAGCACCCATTACTGTTTAGCAATCAAAGTAATCATTGCTCTTGTCAGTGACAGCAAACTTATGCATCTACATTGAGCTATTTGGGTAGCAGGTGTCTAACACATTTATCTAGCTTCCTGATCAGTATCCCCTTCCATAACCTAGTGTCCCACCAAGAGAGATCACAGTTTAGCTCAAAAACTGACAACATGTATATTTCTTATGCTCCTAGGACAAATGGGTTTTGTTACATTAACCAGGAAGAACAATTCTCATGAGGAAAAAAAAAATGTATTTTGTTCAGTATAGAAATTTAGTCTAAGCTGTGAAAAGATTTAAAGCACTTGAATACTACAAATACATAAAAGCTGAGATCTTATCACTTCTATTTTCAGTTTTTTTGGCTGCAAAATAAAACAACACAAATGTAGAGTATCAGCTCATGCAAAAGCAAATGAACAAGTCAACAACTCAGTAACTTATGACTGGAACAGATTTTTTTTTCCCCCCTCTTCTGCCAAATTCATTATGTTTTAGAACGTGAGGGTCCCAAGTCACAAGATAACTTCAAAACCATTCAAAAACACTGAAAACTCTTCTTTTGCAAGACTTGAAATCCACATTTCTATAATATTTTTAAAAAGAAACAAGGAAGCCAAGTTTCTTTTTCAGACAGGAATGTTATTCGAATGGGTAATAGAAAAACACCACATTTTCACTGTGGAGAGGCAGGAGCAACAAGAGTTCAGAGTTGCAGCAGCATTTCAGGGTCTGCGCAGACTGCACACTCATGAAAAAAGCCGTCAGTTCTCAAGCCGAGGAGAACTCAATTACAGGTTCTGAAAGAGGTTAGACAAATCTAGTTGTGACTCTCATTCAGATGGTTTGGCCTGCAGCCCCACTGAATTCACCTGGAGCTTGGTTAAAATGAAAGAGAAACAAGTTTAACTGGTTCAAGGTTTTTCTCTGGTCTCTCTGTACTAAAGAGCAGCCGAATCCCCAGGTGCACTGACTAGGTGCAGCTCCCACCCGCGCACTTGAGGCGCATCAGGGCAGGATCTGGGTGGCTATCAACCATCCCCTCCTTCGTTTAAAAGGAAATCCAGATGTGGGGGCACAAGAGGAGCTGTGGGATGTGCCAGGGGTCTGCCACTCTGGGCTCCAAACACTGAGCACTGCACTTGTTCTTCAGCACAAACACGGCCATTGAAGGATGAACTAAAGCAGAGCTGCTTTCCCAAAGAAACCTGATTCTGCTTAGGCAGGCAAGGAATACAGCAAAACCTATGGTCAAATGCAGCTTTCAATATCTAGGATTTGATAACAGGGCCTACAGAAGAGAGATGGGGACACATCAATGAATTTGTTAGATCAGTGGATCTCAAACTTTAAGCTAGTTAATACAGCCACTCTTCAAGATTTCTTAAAAAACAGAGACCTTCATATAATATGGGTATCTTAACTGAATACTTTTTTTCCCCTCCTTTCCACAGACCACAGCCCTGAAATCCACTAAAGTTGTCTTGAACAAAATAAGTTTCCCTTTAAAATATTAATATGTTATAAGAATATATAAATCACATTATGACAGAAAAATAAACACTTGGATAACAATTCAGTCTGGAATCATTAGTGTGGGGAAGAAGTCAAAATTGATCACTTAATCATATTATGATTAGGGATCATTCAGGTGTTTTATATTTCATAGAATAACTACATTTTATGTTTAACTTAACATTTTCATTTTTTCATATTTAATATGACCTTTATATTTTACGGTGTCTTAATATTTATATGACCTGAATAGTGAGAATCATTCAAAATAGTCACACCTTCTGAAGATTTTTCTCCCTTCTTTCACGCAAGAAACGCAGGACAGTGAAAATACACTTCTATCACTAGCAGTGCCTACAAGTAGTTTCTGGTAGAGTACCAAAATTCAGCCTCACAAGAGGCTCTTGAATATGAGGAAAAGAGAACACTAGCTTAGGTGTAAAATCATCCTTCTCGAGCACGGTATTGGGCATCTTAAAGCTTGCATGTAAGCAGAAAAGCTACCACATGGATGACTAAAGGGCTGTAGAAGTTAGAAGTTGACTTTTGTGAGCAAGTCATCTGGGGATCCCACCACAGAACAACAACCAAAACAAAGCAACAAACACCACCCTCTCATCTACCCTCAAATTACTTACACTGACAGACGTAAAGAAAACAAATTTACCTGCATATTTCGTGGTGTTTGATTCATCCATGGACCAGAAACAGTGATCAAAGGCAAACACCTGTAGAAACACATAAAAAAATACACAAGGAACTTAGCTATAAGACACGCTTCTAGAGCAGCACAAATCCATGATTTTAATTGCGCACAGGCTCTACCATTTTTACAGATGCTGAATCAGCAAAGGCTTCAATGAGCAGGAACACATCTACAAATCTCAATAATCACACCAAGCTGCAATACTTACCTATATCCATTATCCTCAATGCAAAAGATTGCTTCACACAACACACATTATAACACCACCAAAGCACACGAGATAGCTACAAAGTGCACATTTTAATCACGTTTTAACAATTTTCCCATTTTTCCCTCTTTAGGCTTCGCATGGCTCCTCCCCAAGGCCAGGGAGCACACAGCCATACTCCTTTCCTACTTTTAAAGAAAGCTTCTAGCACAAAGCTCCAGAGTAAAGCCAAACTCTCGGGCTGCTGCTCTCAGTTGTTCTGGGGACAGTCAAACAGCAGAGCAAAAAACCCAAGATTGTTGCCAGGTGTTTCCAACATCTAACCTGCTTGCACTCACACAGCATAAAGATACCACCACCTGCTCTGACTGCACAGGACCCCGAGTGAGGAGTTAATTCTTGTTGCTTTGTTCTGAAATCTGCTGCTTCTCTATTTCTAGCATGAGATTCAGGGACAGAGGTTGGAATGAACTGGGAAAGTCCTAACAGACTAGGGGGGAGGGACAGGCAAGAGGAATCTTATTCAACAAGCCAGGAAGCTTTGACGTATGGACACGCCTGTAGCGTGGAACTCAACGTTTCATGTCGTTTGTCAGGAAAAGAAGCATTAAAGGCTGTACAACAGTACACACAATGGCGGTTTATCAGATATTGCATTAGTTGTAAGAGTGAAGTGGAATATGAAGAGCCAACTAACTATAAGCTGTATCACACCACCAGTTTCCTGTTTACACCCAGTATTTTGGCCTTCCCCTCCCTCTTATTTGAGGTTTTAAAAGCTAAATAAAGTATGTAAATTATCCTAGTCTAGAAATTATCTCCTTTTCAAGGAGCTTCAGCAGACAAGACTTTATTTGCTGTCAATTGACAGACATCAAATGCTGCTATCAAAATTGCACATCATTTGTGGATACCACTTTTTAAAATAGAGAAGTTCATATTATTGAATCATGCCAATTTGGTTCATCTCTTGTATACGTACTTGGCCATAGTAATGAGCGACATCTTTTAGAAGTACATTCTCTCTTGTCCAGTATCGTACAGCTAATTTCAGCTCTAGTCAGCTTTGAAAGAGTAAAGTTGCAAAAAATTAATATTGTTCTCAGGGTACGTGGTTGAATTCTCAAAAAGAAAGAGACCCTTCACCCTCTAATCCCTTCATTTACAGATTTGGTAATTCATACTATGAAACTGTATCTAAACCAGAACATGTTAAATTTTATCTAGCACACTCAAATCATTCAATGTTAACTTTTATTCTGGATAATCTACTTCTGAGGAATCTTACTGAAGAAAAGAAAAAAAAACAAAACCCAAAACTTTCTGCAGGGTTAAAAATGTTACTGAGTGTTTTGAAAGCTGCAGTAAGGGTTTCTTCCTCCAACAATGAAGACCTACTGCTGTGAAAATCAACTTGTTATAAATCTGTAGAGCTTGGCTTAAAACAAAATCTTCTGTCAACAGTGAATGAAATAGCACTTCAAGTAGTCAACGTACAGATCTTGGTGAAAGAATTACTTAGACATCTGTACAAGAGAAACTAAAGTTTTACAATGACTGAACTTCTGATGCTTGAAGAAAAGACTAGTTAAGAGTATTAAGGACCAAATAAATAGTGCCAGATTACTTGCCTGAACTAAGAGTACAATACTGGATCTCAGTAGAGGAAGCTCAAAAACTACAAATAGCAAATGTAACTCTATTAGACAAACAACCTGTCAGGAAGCTTGCTTTAACGAACAGATTTAATATCATTTCAGTCAAGGACTGCAGCTGGCTAGGAACAGATTGAGATTCCACATGCTTGGCAGATTTGTGGAGCTGTAACAGTGTCCTGTAAAACCACTTAATGTGTTGGTATCCAAACAAAGTTATCTTTTCTGCACATGTGAGCAGATTATAGTACAGACATTTAACTTTGTTGTTTAGACAATTTTTTATTTCCTCAAAACACATTTCAAGATGCAGTGCATTTTCCATATTTTACCATGGTAGACTGACTATGGATTTCTCATGTATTGAGAAAGAATTTGCTCCTGGGGGAGCAAATTCGATTTATTTTCATTTAGGGATCCCAAGAGAAAACAAACAAACAAAAACAAGCCCACCTTCATTATTGAAAATTTGCCTGGGCCAAGATGTTGAGTTGGCCTGCTCTTCCGCCAGCAGATCTCCTTAGCGAGACCAGCAGTGCAGGTCTATCTAGAGCAAGAGCCACAGGCTCCACTAGCTCAGAGGCCAAATCCTCCGAGAGGCCAAATATTCCTTGAACTGAGGAAGATGATGCTCATTTCCGTGTGACTTTTGGGAATGCAGAACTTCGTGGATTCATTGCTACTGTAGTACTACTATACAATCTTATCTATATATATTTTGTAACCCACCTCTTCCTGAAGCGTCAGTTACTTCAGAAACACCACTAGAAGTAGCTCAGTAATCCCATCTCCTTTCCCCAGGAAACTCAGAGCACACCAAACGCAAGGCTAAAGGAAGACCAGCATGCGGGCTGTGCTTATTACACAGAAGTGAAATGAGTACCGAAATTTCTGTTGGGGGTAGGGGAAGAAGAAAGGCAAAAACAATCTACGGGGTAGGTCTGAGTCTCCTAGTGCAGTACACAGAGAAACAGCTGTATAAGTCATGACACTCACAGCTATCACTGAGTGAATGATGCAGTTTTGTCACCAAATAGCAAGCAAAATGCAGTAAATACTTCACTCCTCTTCAGACCTTCATATAAACGGGGAGCCTTTGTAACTCCTATTGGGCACTGGCCGTCTTGCTTCATATCTAAGGAATTCCCTCTCCCATCACTAACAACACTCTAACTTTCACAGCACATAAAATAGTGTTTCTGCTCTCGCCTTACACTTGCCCTATGGAAATTTTCCTCGTGGAATTTGGTAACACCACCTAACCTGTCTGTGATCAAACTGCAAACAGATAAGCTGCAAAAGAAAATCCAACTGTAGGAACTGAATTAGGTTTGTGCTCCAATCTACTGCATGGTGCTCTTCCCCCATGAAAAGAAACATTATCTGCAGGGGACCAAGCAACCCAGTTCAAAAAGGGTACCCAGCTACACAGGCTCAAGTTTAATGAACAACAGCCAACACAGAAGCATGGCAGGTCAATTAAATTTACAAACCTCTCCATTTTTGCCTTAGTTAAAGCAGAATATCATGACAGGATTATTCAATAATTCTTAATTTAAAGATTGATCTTGTAGAGAGTTATTTCAAACTAAAATACACACTTGCAGTCAAATGCTTCATCATAGGAAAATAACTACTTGGGTTTTAAAAAGGCAAAAATAAAGTTTATTTTTAAAGTTTCAAAATGATTATGTAACAGGAAGATAACAATTCTGCTGTCCTAACATTTAGAATATGTAAATATAAGATTTCATAATGTGTGTCATATTGAACATAAAAAGACACAACAAGGATTTTGTCTATTTATATCATCCATTGGGGAAAATTTCCACATCCTTCTAACAGAAGATGGTAACAAGATTACTTTCAAAAATCACCAGCTAGGCAAACAAGTGGAAACTGCTGGGACATGCACGACCCACATAACACGTATAGCAGCTGCAGTAAAAATGCCTTTGCTATTCGAAGAATAGAAACGGCAGGCAAAAATTTAAAAACTACTTTGATCCACGAGGTCAAAACGGCAACTTTGAAATCCCCAGCAACAATCCCTAAGAAAGAGCCCAACTGAGGTCATTTTCAGCACAACTCAAAACATTCTGAAACAAAACCAAAAACCAAACAGATTCCAACAGCAAAGTTTGATAGAGTAAGAAATAAGGCATACAAAAGTAAGGAGTTTTGGTCCCACTCAGGAAGGCTCTTTGGTAAGTAATTTACCATAAGACTTTCCGTGGAAAATGCTTTTTGGACAGAGACCTAACTAAACAGAGACCATCTTAACCATCTTCTATGTAGGAAGATGGACTAGTTGAGATTTTCCTGACCTTTCAGCACAGGGAAGCACAAGGCGTGCGGCCCTGAGTAGAGCACATAAGCACATTCATTCTGCACAGACAGAAGCTGCGCTAGGACACAGACCAAGAAAAAAACCCGGTAGTTCTCAGCTAAACAGAAGTGAGGTTGCTCCCTTTTCCCCCTCATTTTGACCAATTATCTTTTCTTGAAATGAAAGCAGTGAGTATTAATTCTTCTTTTGATAGCAGTATGCAGAAAAAAGTATTTTTTCAGCTCACTTTTTCTCCCTTAAGACCTATTTTCCTGAAGAAGAGAGGATGTTGCCTATCTAACTATTGAAGATGCCAGAAGTCCTGTTCACGCTGTCTTGCACTCAAGGGCTAAAATGCGAATTGACAATTGCCATCAAAATGTCTTTTTGACTTTTTTAAAAATACTCAGGCAAAGTCAAAATCTTTACCAACTTATTCAAAGATATTACAGAAATGTATTGGGAGAGAGAGATGTACAAAAAAACCACTCATGAAACAGAACTTTTTATATTTCAAAAACTCTTGAGAATCTCATTCTAGATGCACTTTGGAAAGTCTGTTCTGTTTACATGTTTTAAAAATTACAAGAGAAATAAACAAAATGGACCTTATGCTGAAACTGTAAATCTTTAATAATTACACTGCACCTCCTAAGAGGTTTCTAAACTAAGGCTTCCTGCATTCTCATTTATTCTTTTAAGTATTGGGGTAAATCTCTGAGATTATATGCTTGGTGTTACTATTACCCTGGTGTTAATTTCATGACCACTGTACCAGGAAGCTTAGCATATTTTTAAAGGGTAAGCAAAATGGAAAACCCATGGAAGACAGGTATCCACCTGCTGCAAGTTTATGCATTCGTTGGCATTCAACCACAAGCAGACACAAGTTCACATAGGAGTTGGCCAGTTCTCACAGCTGAACCCAAAATTATTCAGGAATTTTAAATTACAGAGCCAACAAACAAGCCTTAAAATTCTTTTATTTTTGCAGGATTCTGTAGTTTATATTTTACAACTAAAAGGTATATCTACATTAAGAAGAACATGCCAAAAACAGGCCATGCTAGGGCAATAGCTTGCAAACCTGGAATTATGAGGGGAGTTAAGAGACTGACAAGCATTTCCAGGTATCTTAGTGTTTGGTATCACCTCATATTTTCTGTCTAAGTGGTGTTACAGTTGTAAGAAAAAGCTCAGAAGCTGCACTGTACTCATCTAGAAATAGTCGAGAAACAGACATAGCTGCAAGTAACAGAAAATTCTCACTGTAGTAGCTCCTTCACAATTGTAAATCAGTGCCTGTAGCAAAACCAAGAACATGAACTCGCTGTATGTACTCGCTGTGTGTTCATTAGTTCACAAATGCAACAGCAAAATAAAGATGGAAAGGTGTGAAAAATCCTGAAGTAACCAGATTCTTAAAGACACTGAAAGCTACAGTTCCCAAGCAATTGTAATGTACCATTCCTGAGCACGGGCTTGATGGGGGCAGGGATACGTGCTCATTAGTGTAGAGGATGTATTTGTGCTTTACGTAACTGAAAGGCTGCTTGCTTCCAAAAACAGAACATTTTCCAAATACTCTCAATGAAAGCAATTACACATGCTGTTGTCAGGGGCAAGGTTAGAAGGGGATTCTCAAATACTCATTAAAATCAAGATGCCAAAGTGTTATTACTCATCATTTTTCATTTGTTCATTTCTGATATTTCTAAATATATACTTGGAACAGCTCCACCTCATGGTTGGAAATCTATCAAAAAATTATTAAAGCCACAGAGGACCCAAACCTTCCCTTTTGTCTTCAACCATACTCCACAAAAATCAAATTTTGCTTGAGAAATGCTAAACTGTTTCGAAATAAGCAGGAATTACAGCTATTGTCAAGCAACTGCTTTTGTGATTACACATTCAAGCAAGATTAGGTGTGTTATCCAATGTGCTTAAGTACTGCTTAATAGTACTTGACTTAATGTAACCGAGTACATCATCCACTGTTTTATGATTCCAGCTCAAACTTGCTCCGTGTTTGAAGTTCCTCCCTGTCCTTGGGATCCAAGCGAACAACCAGTAAGATGCCAAATTACACGAGTCACACGGCCTGCAAACCTGGTGAAGTCACACACTCCCTGCGCAAAGGCACAGCGACTACGGTGCTGGAGCAAGTTCTTTTGAAGACACCGCCTACCACCTCAACAAAACTGAGCATCTGAGCCAAATATTCTCTCCAGTTATTGAGCTTCCTCTTGCCAAGCAAAGAGAGTCCTGCACAAGGGTGCTGGGAGACATGAGATTTGCCTCTCCCTCGGTTCCTCCTCACGACCCCAGCTTATCTGACTCCCGCGGTTCACATGCCAATATGAGGCTGAAGTCTACGATGGCAACTTCCCCCTCCTCCAGCCTTTAAGAGAAATGTGCAAGCTGTCAGATTCTCTCTCCAGTATCCCTTAGACCAGACTGCTGTTAAGCCTACCAGCCATTTCCCATTCTGCAGCCAAGCGGCCTCTCAGCAGGCGCAGCACGAAGCCGTCACCGAGAGCCCTCAGGCTGAGCCCGGCTGCTTGGCCACGGAGTGTTAGGTCCTGGTGCTGCTGAACTCGGAGCCCTCCTCGGTGTGCACCTTACCCAACTAACAGACTCACACAGCACTCATCAGGGTTAAGGAGAGGCTCACACAGTCAATGATTAAAAACTAAGAACTGTTGTAGGAAGCACAAAGTTAAAGAAAAGGTAAAGAGCTTGGAGTCGTGTTCCCTCAGCAAGCATCTACAGCAGCTTAAGGGAGCTGTTTGTTACTATTCTGCTAATTAGAGACTATAGGTCCCACAACAAAACACACAGTGACGCAGCCCCATGCATCCACCATATCAGCGAAAAAAATCTGTATTTTGTCTCCAATGCCCCTGTACCTGTGGCTTGAAGTGAGGTATCAGACCAAATGAGAGTGCAGCTGACTGCTACACAGCAAAGACGGCTCTTAGGGAGTCAGAGAAGACAGCCAAGGGGCATTAGCATTTTCAATAGCTAAAACACTGTTCCACAGAACTCATTTTTGTTAAAGCCCCTAATCTATGCCTTGAGGAATTAATATTATTAAGGATTTACACATGCAAGTATACCCATGTGAACTACTTAGAGGTAATAAGGACCATACACAGTATTAAGTAGTTGCCTGATTAAGCTATTTGACATAATTAGTTTAAAAAGGAGTCTAATTTCACATTCATGATTTGTTGCTTTGAAGCCTAACCCTCTGTAAAGGCTAGGCAGAGACAGGGGTTTTCTGCAGTTAGCAACGTGCTAAACCCAGACTCAGCATAACCCTTAATATATATTATCTATGTGTCTATGCAGCATTGTAAAAGCACGACTAAGACAAATAAATAAAATTAAAAATTAAAAGTTAACAAAAGATTAATTTTTACAGCAAAATATCTTGCCTATGTACAGTGCCCTAGCAGCTGTAGGAATCGACCAATATCCATGTCTCTCATAAAGCCTTAATACACACCCGGAACAGGTTTCTACTGCTGGTAACAGCCTCTGCTCTAACTGATTAACATTTCATGCAGCACCTTAAGTTTCTGCATTCCAGCTGAAGGATGTTAACCATCTAACTATACCTAGCAATTATGCACCATACATATACAAGTGTGCAGCTGTTTTATTTCTGTGGAAGAAAGGCAAGACCATAATTAAGTTTTCAGCATAATATGAAGAATAACTTTATCTGCCCACAAGGGACTATAAATTGGATAGTGCAGAAAAGGAAGGTTCTTGGGAAAATACCAGTATAGCATAGCATTCTAAATTGATTTACCCATGCTATTTATTTCTACCTGCTTGACCTCAAACTACATATTTTTTCAATATGATTATTTCAATTTATATATAAAAAAATTTGCTCCATTCCTTTCCACTAGTAAGGAACAATATACATTACTTAATGAGAAGATTTTTTCCTGACACTTTAACACAGCCAAATTAAAGCAGTCCATCTTATGGTTCAGACAGATGTTTTTCACACAAGTTTGAAATTGGAAGAGGTATATGCACATATGTGTACATATATACACACACACACCCCTCCCAATTTCTCTTCCCAGAGACCTACATAAAACACTCTGCAGAAGCAACCTCAGAGTTTCACCAATAGCCTTTGTTGTAGAAGCACAGTTCAAAGAAAATAATATGAAGTAAAAATTCATTCATGGCAAAACCACAGCTCTCTGAAACAAAAAGAGAAATTCAACACAAACGGAAAGGACATGCCTATCATTAAACTGCTGAAACATCAGACCATAGGCTGTTTTGAACGCGTTGCTTATGCAGTTGTTTTATCTCAGCATTGCTATGAGCCTTGTAGTGACTATTTGTCAGCATGGCTCCCAAATTTCTGCCCCAATACATGGAAAAAAGCATTTTTTTTTAACATTACATTTCCCTTCCTTTCTCCTACGTGACACGCAATACAGGGGATCTTCACTAGGAAATTTCTGGTGCCCTTCAGTCACTTGCACACAAATTAACAACTCTGGAATGTCATCAATTACAAACAAGAACAGTTCAGTTTTTACTAAATGTATTTCAACATCTTTTTAAAACAACATTGTTTCCAAGCAGAATTATGTGCAATGATGTGCTCTAAACTCAGCACTTGTTTGCTCTTTCTAAGGTTTTTCTGAATGCATTTATATCATGGTTTGTCCTGGTCTTAGCTTTAAAAAGCTACATGCCTTAAACTGCATGCCAGTTAGATTAAAATAGAGTGTACTTGGAATTACTACGTCTTTAAATCAGACATCTGAGAAATTCATTTTGTGTTTTTCTTTATCAAAGCTGAATTTTTCACCCACTAATGGAACACTCCAGACACTTCTGCACTGCTCAACATCTTTAAAGTATGTACAAACACAAGAAGACAAAATACATACCTTAGGTGGTTTTCTAGATGATGGAAGAAGTCAGCAGCGGTGATGAAAGAAACACGAATACACCATCCACATAAGAGAAGGCAGCAAAGAAAAAGAAATAAAAACAAGGTCAGTGTACTTCATCACTATACTTCTGAACCTTTCTTGTAATTCACAAGGTATTTAAGAATTTTATCAAATCAGAAGACATTTATATGATACACTCCAGATCTTGCTAACAAGTATCATAATCACTTCATTAGCAAGATAGACGCATTTTAAAGAAAAAGAAAAAACGCAAGATTCCTTAAAGCCATAACACCAAGTTCCAGAAGGAAAACAAGTATCCAGTTTCTTTACCACTGAACTCAAAACATAGCCCACCTTTTGTGGCAAACTAAAGCTACACCTGCAGACTTGGTAGAATCAATGTTCCCAGATGAAGTTTCACTGACTTTGGCAGGTGCTACACTGGCAAGACCAAGGAAAGTGTTCAACACCACTTATTTATTTGCAGAAATTATAAAACTCTTAAGAAAAATAAGCCCATAGCTTCCCTAGCCAAGGAAGGTATAAGAAACCACTCCAAAATGTTTTTCCCTTTCACACACCACTAACTAGTGCAGCCAAGAATAATAAAACAGAGGCAATTAAATAAATAAACCAGAGACACCGATTCAGAGGGCTTCACCTTCTTCTTCAGCACTTGTACGTTTATTCTGGCAGCCACAGGGCCACACGCTATATCGTATCAGCTCTGGCTTCTCTTGGTCCTGGTTTCCAGCCAGGCTGGTAAGCCCATCCATCTCACTGCGCAGCCTTGAGCTGCTAATGATGGTGCAAGAGAGGAGGTGAAGGTGCAGTGCAGAATTAGACCATGAGCACTACAGCTTGGGCTGTAGGACAGTTTTAAGTCATGGAAATAGGCCTTAAGTGATACACAGAAAACATCTGTTCTTGTTTTTCACATCAGGCTAAAGAGTGCAAATGTGAATGAAGGGTAAAAACAGCCATGAGAAAGTGCTATAGACAAAAATCAAACAAGAAGGGAATGTAGGATGGTTTAAAAAATAAGGATACAGATGAAGGATTTCTACCTATTTACCCACCAGAGAACAGAAGACACCTGGCTGCTACAGTGTCTGTGCAGGAGGACATTGGTCCTAGCCCTGCTTTCACCCACAAAACTGCATGTTCTGCATCCATGGAAGTGAGAGGAAAACAAGCACTGCAAACTTTCTCTACTCCATAGCACGGAGGCTCAGCAAGAAGAGCTAGAGAAGTAAATCCCTAAACACGTCTTAGATGATCTTTTCAGCGTGCCCTCAGGTGGAATCTTAGATGCCACTTCTGCCTAAATCAGCAGGTATGAGGTTGCTGCATGGTACTGGCATGATGCAAAGATACTTTGCATTTGGACAGAACTACTTGTTGCAGTCTTGCCCTCCCATAAAGCCTGGCTACACATGCCGAATTCAGGGCTGGCCCTTGTGCAGAATGCACTCTTACCTAGTAGAAAACCTTGATTTCATCATCACTGTGTGATTAAAGTTCAATATTATCAGCTTCTCTAGCCAAAGTTCAGGCATCAGCTCTAAACTGCCTAAGCTTACCTAGAGGAGGAATTCATATAGAAAGAAATTATCAAAAATTGCTTGTGAAGTTTTTTATATTATATACATACACACACACACCCATATCAGAGTCGGGAGAAGAAGGAAATAAAAAGAACTCAAGAATTTATCAGCCTTCCTAAGGAATTTCTGCTGGGTGGTACATCAGGTTCTACAGGTTCACCAGAATCCCTAAAAAGTTGAACGCAGCCACTTTTAGGAGAACATTTACCCTTCGCTTTTCTGACTATGTGAACATTACTAAGGCATTTCCCTACGCAGGGCAAGACATGACACCTCAAGACATTTTCTCTCGTGTCCCTTTTAAAAACAGTAGAGCAAATGTGACTCTTGTTGTCCTCAATGAGCACAACAGGGCTTCCCGAGCAAAGCAAGGTGCCCGGCGCTCCCATTCCCAGGTCTGAGAGCTCAGCGAGCTGCTGCTTCCCCTGCTCCAAAAGCTGCTGCTGGAATGACCAAACTAGCAACTGCCCAGGAGTATCTGCTACTCCTGCCAGCAGCAGCGCGGACAGGGGCCTCCGCAATAAATCATCTCTTTCAGTTTACAGCATGTATTTTTTCTCCATAGTTATTTGGAACTTTTAACTAACCCACTGCAACCGTTATTGAGGCAATAATTCAGGTAGTCACTCCCAAATGCTTTCGTCGGTCAAAGGACACAGACTGATACAAAACTGTCTGCAGTTTAACTGATGCAGAGGCTATATTCAAATGCAAGTTATTTTATAAGCTTAAGAAATTATCTCTCAGAAATCACATCTGCCCCAGCCTAAAGATGCATTATAAAACTTGCATTAACCTCAATGAATTTTCCCACTATTTTTTTTTTAAAGAACTAAACAAAGAATAAATGTTTTATGGCTCTTCTGCCCTAAAAACCAAACTCGAAAGCCATATGTGTAATTGGATTTGGCTCTATTTTACTAGACATTGACCACACAAATCTCCTGATTCAGTGTCTCACATCTACGAGTCAAAATAGCAGATTGAAAAGCCACAGCAATTAGAATTTCCTTTCCCAGACTGGTTCGATGCTGCACGGGGCACCAGTCCCGATGGGGAGACATCTTTGGAATCCCAGCCAAATGCCCTCCAAGCTGAGCACCTGCCCCCCGCAGGAAATGCTACTTAACTACTTAACCTGGCAATGCCCAAGAGAGGAATTCGGCTTAATCTGACAATGGGTGACCTACCCATTCACAACGGAGACTGAATTTTCTGACATGTCTAGAACTCAAAACCAGAAGAAATGCCACTGAAAGTCTTAAAAAAAAATTCGCACATGTCAGAGGGGAGGAAAAGCGTGAGCTGGGATGATGTCGAAGCTCGCTGCACTCCTAAACTTCACCCTGCCTTTGTCCTTAAGCCATCATGATCTTAGCAAAATTTCACCAGAATAATTTTTACCGTGTTCTGGAAAGTATGTCTAGCAAGGCACTGCTTTTCAGAACAGTATGAAGACTCACCTGTTCCTCTTGATGGACTTATGTTCCCAGAAAGCACAGCCATTCTCTCAAATATTTCAGACAAAAAAGACCAAGTTCTAAAAGAGTTTTACACCAGTGCAAAATATTTTTCCTGTTATCTCTTGCTAAAACTACATGTTGGCCCTCACATTTGCTAAGAGCAGTAATCCACAAAACATGCATCAATTCTGCTATTATGTCATATGCTCGTACCAGGAGGAGCAGAACCTTTCTTGTCTACATTCACATTTTCTCTTTATCATCTACCCACTGCTGGTGGTAGCACATGAGATGAGTGTATTTCCCTGGTAGCTCAACAGGAGCAAAACTTTCCTTCTTAAAAGCAAAAAGAAACTACTGGCATTACTTCACAGTAGTCTCTTTCTGCTTGCTATGCAAAAGTTGCTGGCATCAGCTGGCATTACATATTTCGACTTAAAAAAACAACAATAAAAAAGTGTTCTGTGCAATAGGAAGCAATAAAATGTTCACCTAATCACCTTCACAATTATACCCATAGTCCCATAGCGAGTATTGTGTCAGTATTCCCAAATGTCCCTTTTACCAAAAAAAATAATTGTTTTGTACACTGAAAAAATCAGGAAGAATTGGGTAATATCTTTCTTCCCACTATATATAATTTCAACTCCTCTCCCACACAAAAATCTCATCTCCAGTAGAGTGAGGTACCTTTGAAAAGTGAGACAGAACGTGTAAAACCAAACACTCCACAGTAGAGGAGATGGTGGAACAAGGCACCTTCGACAAACAGGACTTGGAGCCTTCAGAATTACACCCACAGAGCCCAATTCATCCCAATTCAACCCTGCTAAAAAGCCAAGTATGTCACAACCAGGCTAAAACTATTTCAATTTTTGAAAGTGATCTGTGGATTCTTTTCTTTTCTTGGATTTTGCTAATGACTCAGCAACCACATCCAACCACAAGCAGTACCCATAGCAGATGATGAATGAACCACATGGCTTCGCTTGCTCTCCTGAGCTGACTCCACCTAAAATCATCATCTAAGATGGAGAGTCCCAAATACCTTTTGGCCCCCCTCACATGTGTAGCAACAGCAAATTCATGGTACTCAGTTTTCCCAAACATATAATTAAGTAGTGAGTGTTTATGTGCGGTAGCTATTCAAGGATGCACTCTTGAGGATTACTTGTCAAAAGAATTATAGGTGATTGCCAATATACTAGAAAGGGAGAAAGCCTTGAGTATTTTACTACGAGCTGAAAATGATTATCTCGGCAGATAAACAGAATGTTTTAATATGTCTTGTTGTCGCATGAACTCCGTTTGCTTCTCTAATACATGACTTAACTTTAAGCTGTCCATGACAGCATTTGACTGCTGTAGTCTCCAAAACTCCATTTCCATATTCCCCAGATGCAGTTTATTCCACTAAGAGTTCAGTAGTACTATTAGGAAATGAATGACTTCTTTGTATGAGTCTGCAGCCTGACTGTTCCCAGTTAATGTCAAGTCAGAACAGGTTATCAAACTTGTTATGCCTTTATGTGTATGGTTAGATGCAGCTTTGCACTCCTCCTCCCTTTCATTTGGGTGCAATTTCTTTTTTCACAATCTCTTCAGTATCTCCAAAATCTCCAGACTAGCTGTTGAAACAAATTATGGTTTGCTTTGAAGGGTTTATTTTGGCTTTGTTTTCAAAATCAGGCAGCTGCATAGCTCAAGCCGAGCATATTCCACAGCAAGGCCCGCTCGCAGGGGAGCGCAGCAGGGCCAGGACGTGGCCCTCGCTTTACCTGATGAGAACAGCCGCCTTCTTAAGGCAGGCATTTGGAGCGCCGCAGCAGAGAGCCGCTGCAAACAGCGTAAATTATTGAGAGGGCAAAGAGAGGTGGATGCTGCCTCCTCTGTAATGAGATCGCACAGCTCCTAGACCCTCTGCTGGCTCTTGGCTTATCGCTGCAGGCTGCTACTTGCATGCCTGACACCAAGCATCTTAAAATGCACATCCATACGTTGTTAGTGAACGCTGCATTTCTTAACAACAGTATGGAGCTTAAAAAAAAAAAAAAAAAAAAAGGACCAGTCTGCCACAGCAACTGCTCCAGCTGTATTGCAAATCACTGGCAGCGCACGATTTTCTCCGCAGAGAACACAGAATAAGGGCATTTGTTTGCCAGTCCTGCCCCTCCATTCTCGTAATGCAGATGACACAAGAAAACGGCAGCTGCAGTGCCCTGAGCGGGAGCAGTGCCCGCCTCGAGGAAAGCTGCCCAGTGATGATGGCAGCATCATAGTTTGGTGGTAGGGTGCTTTGAACAATTCAATTATTTTACATAGCGTATGAGCACACATCCTTACACACATATAGAGTTACTTTATATTCTTGCATAAGACATGGAATATTTGTCAGGAATAGTCCTCCCAGCCAACAAATCTGTCTTAGAGACAAAATAAATATTTGACAAACATACAAACAAGTAATTTGATCAACCGCCTGAATAATAAAATATTAGCAAGAAGATGCATCCTTTAAAAATACATTGTCCTCTCATGCTTTAAAGCAGTGTAACAGGAAGCTGTGCTACTCCCTGCAAACCTCCCGCTTGCCAAGGGATAAAGTGAGTCAATCAGAATGACAACCACTGCAAAGTGAGTTGAACAACAGAAGCGGTACAGTAGCATCACAACTGTCACCAGGAAAAGAGAAACTTGTCAGGAAATATTTCACTATGATAGGGTTTCATTACAAGAATTCAAGTGCCATTCACTGCAGCAGAGGTGAATTAGGGAAAAAAAAACACAAGTTACCAAACCATCCATTAAGTTCATTAAAATAAGTGAAAGGCAACATCCTGACACTTAGAATACAGAATAGCAGAAAGGGACAACTGCCCTAGGCCACCTCTAGTCCCTAAACTTACCTCCCTCCCTATTTCTACTTGACAAGCAACAAACAACCCACTTTGCAGCCAGTGACAGTTTCAGGAGAACTTTATTAACTGGCTACCCACATACACAGAGATTAATCCACTGCTTTGGTAAAAAGTTCATTAAAAAAAAAAAAAAGTCACTCATTTGCCCACAGAAAATATGTATGTTTTTCCTCCCTGCCCAACAAAACAAAAAGTATCTCATTTTGGATAATTTCTCTAGTTTTACTGAAAAGACAAAAAATGACTTAATGAAATCATCATAATTCTGCCTCTGTAGGAAAAGAGCTTCTCTGCTCTACTAACTTATTCCTGATTGCTGGAAACCCCTATCCAAAACCTATCATGTTAAATAATACATTTTCCACAAGTGTTAAATCATACTCATTTAAAGGCTGTCCAAGGCTCTAGTTTATTTTACAAAACTCTCCTATCAGAAGTACAACAAAACCACAGTCAGATGCATGTGAGACTTGTGCTTAAAAACTGTCATCCAGCTATTCCCACACCAAAATGGCAAAGAAATACAAATCTCTTCTGACCAAATGATTCCTGTTTATGGTATTTGTTCCATCAAGCAATCCTTGCCCTTGGAAACTGATTCTTTTTTATTGAAAAGGAAGGAGGCGAAAAGTACCAGAAAATCTAAGGGAGAAGTTTTTTTGTTTGTTTGTTTGTTTTTAAACAGCTTAGCAGGCTCAACAATATGACAAAAGGAGGGGAAAAAAAAGCTGGTATCATAACAGAAAATCTATTAACATTTAAGACAACTCTTTAATATATAATTATTAGTTATAGATTATTATAATTTAATGCAACTTTTTGGGGGGGCAAATATACTATATTTCTGTAAAGTACATGGAAACATCTTAGATGTGTTAAAGTGCCTGCAGCACCTACTATCACCATGAACACCCAATATTCTTATTCTGTTGCATTTATTATTAGCACTCAGGAAAAAAAAAAGTATTAGCTGACATTTCAGCTCAATGTGCAAACTCTCTGGAGAGCATTAAAGCAATGCAAGCAGCCCCTTGGGTTAGATACTGCTGGCTATTACGCACCTCTTCAATGATGATGAGACTTCCTTTCTACACCTCCTTAGAAAATCCTTCTCCAATGTTTCTCATAATACCCATCAACACACCAGATGCTAATGAAGATAACCCTTCTGTATGCAGCACTCACAGCTACTTGAAAAATACACTGCTGTCTATCACTATAAACATATTTATCACAAAACAGACCACCTTCACAGGCATGTGAGAAAGAAATTTGCTAAGCAGCAGTAACACTGCATGGATTAAATTCCACTCTGTCAGTAATAGCCCTGTTAAAACTCATGCATTATAACTCATTGTGAAGACACAAACAGCAACTAGCAGCTTGGCTGATGAAGACAAGATCTTTGCTTCCTGCAAAGGACTAGGAAATGCAAAGATTTAGACCGCAGGCATTAACTTGGTTACTGGAGCTGAAACTCAACTGTAACACTTAATTTTCCTTGGTGAATGAAGCAAAAATAACCTTTCTGGGGGGTGGGGACAGGCATACAGATCGTTGGTCAAACATGACAAGGAGATATTTGAAACTTTCTGAAGTTATGCAGGCAACCACAACCATTTGTTCAGAAAGGGCAATGGACAAGAATCACATTTCATTACCATACTGGAGAAAAACATCATTCAGATTTTATCTCATTTATGTTACTAATTTGTGCTTATGAGACCTTGACTGGGCATGACACTAAATCTTTTCAAATAACTTTCACATGTTAGCAATCTTTAAATGTAACTGTAGTATGAAAATATATATCTTTGAGACTTGCAGCAAAATTCACAAATTACTATTTTCATTTAAAATTAATATTTTTGGTATCACTAATATTAAAAGTGATCCGAAAAAATACTGTTCAATTAGTACATATTTAAAATCTCCGGTTTTGATAGTAAGCACTAGCAAAACAATTTCCATTACTTCACTAGAAAGAATTTTACAGAAGAAAGTTTGGCAGCGGGCTGTAACACCAGCTGTTTTTGGCTATTTTGCCATTACATTATTTGTTTAAAACAGTGTGAACAAGTGCTACTGTTTGCCAGAAAGTGAACGCTGCACAAAGAGTAAGAGGATTCATGGGACCAAAAAAAAAAAAAAAAAAAAAGAAAAAGTTTAGTGTGGAAGAATACACCAAGAATGTAAACTTGAGCAAGCAATGCATAGACAGACAAACTGAAGAGGGTCTTACAGAGCTGTACTACCAACCACTATCTTAATCCAGGGATGCACTTTAAGAGGAATAAAAGCATCAAGGAGATCATAGTCTTGCTCGGCATGTACCCATGTGTACTTTTGTTTGGTGTTCCCTTTAAAGCTTAGGCAGTATTTGTTCTAGAAACAAAGCATGTGATGAAATGAATCATAAGTTACCCAAGGGCAAGCAAAAGCCTTTGCAGGATGTGCTCTAAGGTTATCAGCTACCAAAACACTTGCCATGATAGCTGGCCATCTACACCAGAGAAGACAATAAGCACAAGAGTTTTAACACAGTAAAGAAAGGTAAACCCGAACCCAGCTCTAGAATACGAAAATAAATTGTTTTCGGTGGAGAAAAGGTGGCAGAGGGAATGGAACCCATGTATTTTCCACCTCCTGAGTCTTAAGGCAGAGTTCAGATGCCTTTCTGCTGGATCCCAGGTAGCTGAAAGTTCCTGGATTCAGTATTTTGCTACAGAATGCAACCTAATACTGCACAGAATACAGAAGGTCAGATAAAAAAATTTAAAAGGCACCCCGGTGAACTATGATTTTGCAAAAGTTTGTATAAATGTTATGTTACTTTGAGACACAAATATTTCCTTTTTTACTGCAAAGTTTGCAGTCCAAATCTTTCAAGTAGGCATTATGTTCTGTACGTAATAACAAGTACTTAATAGCAGATGCCAATCAGCTCACTTGCAAGCTGTACAGTTAAGACACAAGCAACAGGAATGACTGACACTCCAGACTTTTAAGCAACTATTAGGCCTGGCGCTTCTATCCTTGTTATCTGTGGAAAAATCAAATAGGAGCCCTAAGCATTTCACTTCTTTGGATTAAAAAAATGAAATACATACTACAAATAGGCAGCATTTAGACCTGTGACAGTGATAAGAGAGCATAAGACCTTTGGAAGGCTAAAAAACAAGGATCATTTTGTGACTAGAGAAGAAACCCCAAAACCTAAATATCCTATTCATTGATAAAACCCTAACAGATTGTAGACCAAATTTAAGATATTAAGGTGTAGGGCAATAGCATGAGCACTAGTAACAGAAGTGATCTGCAAAAATTTGTGATTCAGGAATTTGTAACCATTCCAACCATCCCAAACTTATAGATGATTTAAGGCCTTCATAAAGTAGTCAATAAAAAACATCTATGAAGCTAGTCAATCATGTCCCTCAAGGAATTTCATCAGACTGGCATCTACTATTTGCCTACAGAATTTCAGTGAAACTTGGGCTGTACCTCTTTAAAATCATAGTCAAAGTGAAGGATTATGACAAGCTTTAGTTTGCATTAGATACCAGAAAGAGAGAGAAAGGCATGAATGAGAAAAATCACTTAGCTTTTAAAAGCCACAGACAACTAGCTAACAAATTTCTTCTGAGAATGTCTCCAAAACAGAAAGGAAAACTTTGAAATCTATCCACCTAAGGCAATTCATGCCAAAGTGGCTGAGAATTGTTTTAGAAAATATTTTAAGCCTGACACTTAGAGACACTTTTAGAGATTCATTTTGCTGACAAATTAATTACTGCCCCCTTGATCTCAGCTTTCTCCAGTTACCGACAATGATCAAGCCACTCATTACTACCACACCACTAGCACCATTTCATAGAAAAAAGTTGTAGATTAAAATAAATAAATAAAAAATCTAGCAATTAAAATGTGATACAAAAGTACAAGACAAAACAACAGTACTTGTAGGTGAAATACAGCAAACATATCCTAGCCTAGCCACCCTTCTACCTTTAGCTCTGTAAAACTACATCTAAAGCTAAGGAACATGAAGAAACATTCAACATTTTTGTATGTTTTAAAGAGACTCAATGACATCACCCAATTCAAAAGCTGCATCCAAGAAACAAGGAAAAAAAGGAGGGCCAGAGACAGTATTTCCTGTTCATCATCTAACGAGCTGAAAATATTTGCTTTATTCTCAGCTCCTCTCAATGGGTTGCAATGGAAAATTTTACAGGCGTCCGAGCCTTTCTCTCTCACAATCTAAATCCTACTGTGGATCCAGCTACCACATAAAAGCTTCTCACAAATACAGTTTTCTGTCTTCCCTGCAATACCATAAATTGAATGACTGTACTGTGGGACATGCAGGTCTGCTTCTAAATCATTACTGTCACCTGCCATGAACATGCATGTTCTCTACATGCTGTAATCATACCTGCACCTACTCCTCTGCAACTACGTCAGCTAATTAGTTGATAAGAAAGCAAAAAGCAATTATTACATATTTAATTAAAATCCAAACCTCCTCCTTTTCAGACAGTGAAATCTGCCCCAACAGATACAGCTGAGGCTTAAAAGCTCAAGGTAGTATTTCCTTTAGTTAAGGTAAGCCTAGTGCATAGAAAATGCAGGAAAATTTAGCATCACACCAAATCAAAAAAAGGTAATGGCACAAGACGTATTTAAATAGCTCTTCCAAGTTGCACTTTCTTACACTAATCTGTATCAAGATATTTAGAGTAAGCATTTCAGAACAATAACTTTCTCATAACATTCAAAGTTCCTACCAACAGCCTTCACTCCAAGCACTACTGTAAATTAAGCTGGTGAAATAATAGTAGAAAGAAAAGTGAAGGTTAGCAAACATCCAAGATATAAAAACTTCATGCTTGAACTTTCCAAGAGACACACAAGCAACTCTTGCATTAGTCAACCAACCTATGTCCAACTTCCTAAAGTAAAAAGCAAGCAATTCAAATCATTTTAGAAAGGATGGGGAAAAAGAATGATAGGCTAGGTAGGAGAGAGATGAAAAAGATCAGGAAAGCTGCTGCGCCTATACTGCAAAAAGAATTTGGTTTCATCTTGTTGCTTTGATACATTTTACTATGCAATCACACACGGCAGGAAAAGAGTGCCATTTATTTTCTGTTCTCCCATTGATGATCTCCTCAAAGGAATATACTTTTAATGGCTGTGCAAAAAAATTGGAAATAAACTAAGCTAATAAAGCTAAAGAATACTTTTAAAAAATTAATGGTGTATTTGTCAATATTCTTTTTAGCCCGGATTTCAAACAGGCTCTTACTAACCTAGCTCCAAACCATTTGTGACTTGGAATATAGAAGGTATTGGTTGTCTTCCACTGCACTAAGGTGACCTCACATACAAACTAATACTTACCTTGGGGGGTAGTATTTCCTGCTGTTTATTTCAATAAATACTTTTTAGACTCTTCTTTATATCCCATTTGTTTTAATATTTGTTGCGCTGATACGATAACAACATATCATACAACCACTTCATTACAATCACTCAACTCTCTCAAAAATACAAAGACAAGACGAGCTACCTCTGGAGAGCAAATAAAGCCTCAGCCTCATGCCAAGCTTCACACTAGGCGCTAGGGAGACTGCTTGGAAGTAGAGCTGCGTAATGGAATTGCTGAGAGGCTCTTTGCCACAGCACCCCGGCACTATAAATAACCACTAGTGCAGACAATATCAGCACATGAGCAACCCAGGGCAGCCTATAAATAGCTTGTTCAGGAAGAACCGGCCACTGTCACGACAACACTAGCTCACTACACCACGTATCTGCTTAAGATAATAACTTCTATATGCTCACTCAGAGCACGTAAGGAAAAAAAGTTGGCAACAAAAGCAAGGATTTTTCGAGATAAGATGTTCATCTAAATCTACCTATGCAGACTTTTCATGCTTTCACAGAAAAATATTGTTTTGTACAAGAACATATGTGCAGGAATATATTTTGATATTGCTAATTATTTTTCCAGAAATAACTGAACATCACAGTTCCATATTAAGGGTAACATCAGGTGCTTATACAATGAAGGGAGTGGACACATTCCTGGGTAACAGCTCAGGAGTTACAGCCCTCCAAAACAATCAGAGCTTCCTGAAAGATAATGGAAAAGATAATTCACCCATTACTCACGATGGGCTTATTCATCTCACTTTGCCACAGAAGGGACAAAACAGACACTGGGGAGGAAAATGACAACAAATCCCTTGCAAATACCCAAGAGTCCATGGTTTATCAATGGCTGCAAGTGTAAAAATTTTAACAATTCGTATGGATATGGCCCAAGAGAAAGTTACTACTGTGTCCTTGCAGCATGTCTCACCCTGCTTATGTTCTGTGCTCGAGCCACTTCTGTGCCACTGTCCCGCAAGTCAACTAGCTTATTCACTCCTCAGCAGCACTATGATACAACAGGAGCCATTAAAAAACTTAATGAATGAATGAGAGAAATAGGAGAGATCTAAACATGTGTCCCAAACCCATCATCTTTATTTGTCATGGAGCCTATCAAGGTGTTCATGGCGATAACATGACTGAACTCAGTTCTCCATATAAATATCTGTTCCTCAGCTTTCTCATCAAATCTTTAAAATCTTCCTGGAAAAGCATTTGCCAAATCTTTTCAAATGTTTGTGAGACTGTTACTAATTTCATCTCTGCACAGAAGCAGGAGCACAAGAAGAGTATCTCTGATGGCACAGATGAATTCACATCCTCCGGTGCCCTAGGCAAGCAGCAGGCACCCTCTTCGTTGCAACACCCACAAGAAGGAGAAGCTACCACAGCTCTGATCTAGTCCTGAAGAGAGTCTCAGCAAAGCAGCCACATGGGGCATCTATAGAGAAAGCAGCGAGTAACTCTCACCCTTAAGACAGGTGAAAGGGTCAGGGTTAATAAGGAGACTACCTAGCCAGCGACACACATATGCACCATCTTGCCATGGAGTGGTGGGGCCCCCATGGATACTGACTTTATCATGTTTTCCTGCCTCTTTCATCTCCAGGCAAGCACCACTGACCTATCCTCCAAACACAAAGACTTTGGAAGGTGGCCTGAAAGAACAGAGAGATTTCCTATTAGAAGCTGCTTGCTGAAGTTTACTAAAGAGCTGGGGGAAAGAACACAGGGCGACAGCATTAATATACTAACCCTGTATTTAGCTTGTCACAAATAAGCTACCGTACAGCACTAAAGATTTAAACTTCTACCACACAATCTCACAATTAAGTGTGAAATGAGAGAAATAAGTAACCGTACAAGAGACGGAAAACCCTTCAGATCAGCAATGATGTCTAGCCACTGCCAAATAGTTTTTCAACATCCTGACACATTTTTATAACCTTCTATTTAACTGCAGTAATGAATCTATTTCAGAGACTCAAATAGATATTAGAGATGAATGGAAAGTAATTCCTAGTGTAATTGGAAACTAGAGGATTCTGTGTTTGAAACTAATCAGGTCTCTGGGAGGGAGGAATGAATTAGCATAAATACTATTCAGTTCTCTTTTGACAGATCTATGTACACCTTTTAACAGAGTTAAAACATCTATTCTTATAGCTGTACCAGTTGCCTAGAGACTCTATTTAAAACAAGTAATAGCAACTCCAAATAAATCACAGATTTTATTCTTAACTAGTGAGAAAGAAACTATGTTGTTACTTTAAAGAGCTCTGAAACACAGAAAATGTGTATGTGAGACATGTTCAGCTTCCAAGTTGCATGTTTGAACAGGAATGTGCTCTTTTGTTCTACTTTTCTCCCCTCATTTAATCATAATGAAGTCACTCATGACATTGCAGTGCTTCCCAGAGCAACAGTCGGCAGGATGAGCAGGAGATAAGGGTGCCAGTAGGACAGCTCCCTCTCCCACCAGTGGTATTGCTGGAGAACCCGGGAGAGATCCCTTAGATCAGCAAACCAACTGCATCTTTCTTCTTCCATTTGAGAAATATTTCCTTTCATATAGCGGGGCCAGATTTTAAAGCAAAATTAAAAAATACCAAGAGAGAAATTTCCAAATACCTGAAAAAGATTTATAGACGACAGTCTGCTTCACAGAGAAAAAAAAAAAAAAAAAACTAATGCTAGGTATAAAAACAGAGCAGGAAAAGTTACTGGAATACAGCACTTGGTTACAGTAACATTAATGTTAATCTAATGACTGTCTAGATGCACCATTCTTCATATTTTATTATCAGCTTTCAAAGTAACTTAATGAAAAAATGCATTTATGAATCCAGAGTCAAAAGTAATCCCAAGTCTAAGCAATAAAATCAGAACAAGTAAGTTGTGCATCCAAGCAAGAGACTGTCTGGAAATAGGAGAAACGCAGGGGACTGTGCACTGAAAGGTTAGCACTTAAGCATGAGAAATCAGCCATAATTCACCCAGACTTACAGCTAGTCCCATGTCAACAGACAAAGCACCTTTAGGGGTTTCACTAAGTGTCTACAGTTTCTCGGAACACACAATGTGAAATGTCACAGGTTAACGGGCCCATGTGTCTGTTCCAGGGCACGTCAACCCTATACGCTGCACATTAATGATTAACCCACAGTGCACACAACGCTGCTCTCGCAGTTGGCTTAAATACGCAAGAGGCCCAGAAGCAGAGCTTTAAATGAAGCTTTTCTATTTCTTAAACTGTAGTAATACCTTGTGGATAATTAAAATATTTTCAGAAGATTTTTCTCAGGAAAACAGTGATAAAAACATGCTGTAATGATCTCCAGCAAAACATGTTCCCTCCTCCTAAAGGAAGGACTCCAAAGGAACGCTTGAGAGAACCCTTATCAGCAAAAGCAATTGTTTCCTTATTGGCATCATCTAACTTTTGGCACGAATCCTGCTTCAGAAAGCAACCCGGGCCTTGCACAATCTTCCAGACCTTTTGATGCCGTTAAGGCTTCATAATTCAGGTTAAACATAACGTTGCATTATGGTGAGAGTGAAGCTTGGAGCAGATGGAAGCTCCATTTCCTCTCACTATTTAAAATAGACTAATGAGTAACGAATTACTCAAGGAAAATATCCTGGTTCTGAAAAACACAATGAGTATGGACATGCTGTATTATTTCTGCTTCTAATGGCATTTCTACCTTATTGATTTTATTGCTGGCACAGACCTCCAGTGTAGACAGGCACCTCTCTACAAAGTCATAGCTTTGAAGTAGGGGGCAAAGATACACATGTCATGACAGGTCCTGACCTAGAATGAACATTAAAGTTACATTTTCTAATAACTCGTAAATATTAAATTATGCACCCACAACATACAAGGGACTGTATTCTTGATAAATCCACGCAATGTTAGTCCTAGAAAGTATTTTAATATTTCCAAAGTAAACCTATTGTTATCAAAATACAAATCACTGTCCTTAATTTCGGGTGCCATATATAAACACGTGACAATAGGAATTTTGGAATGTACATGTTTCTGTTCGGGAAGGAGATGAGAACAACGGTGTGGGGGGATAATACACAGAGATCAAAATGAAAATGTCATTTCCTATTAACTGCATACTTTAAAGTGTTTTTTTTTTTTTTAACCAATCTAAAATTTCTGTAAGCCTGTTTTCCAGAAACATAATTATTCAGAAAATTTTAGAGCTGTCTCAAGGCAGTTTTTCTTAGAAACTCTCATCATCATCCAACAGCAGTCTTTCAGAAACATTTTACACATCAACAGAAAGAAAAGAGGGGGAAAAAACGATAAAAAGGCATATTTACTCTATACTCTGATCATACTGTATCAATTTGCCTGTCCCAACTGCACTGCATGGCAGGATCCAGCAGGAAGCCACAGGGAAAGAGACACAAGTCTGCCTTGGATACACTATTACTGTTCTCACACAGCTGGTCTTGGTTCCAAGACCTGCCACAACCTGGAACATAAAATCAAAGATAGATTTTAGTTGCTTTACACTGCCACATTCCAGAAGGGAAGGACAACTCCACACCACCAGACTGAGCCTTGGGGTCTCTGTCACAGATGAGCTTTTCCACCTTCAACCCAGGAAAAGAAGGCACCTGTACCGAGCATTTCACCTACTGCGGCACTTCACCCACATCAGACTAACAGTGGGAGAATTGCTACCAAACACTTCAAAATGATAAATATTCTTCCAAGATGTCATCTGAATAAACACCTGATGAGAACAACTACAACTCATTGCCATCCAAATCACATTGCCTCTCTCCATTTTATCTGTGTGTGAGGTGATAGAGCTGCTGAGTGCAGGGAACAGTGCACACTGCTCACAGTGAGGAAATGCTCTGTGACCTGAGCAGTGAAAAAGCACAGTTCGGCTCTGCAAGTCCTCCTCAGTTGCTTTCAGTCGTATCTGGCAACAAAGACCTCCACAGTCTAAAAAGTTACTTAATCTTTCTTCCTCTTTGCGGAATATCATCTGTTTTTATTTTTAATGAGTTACTACTGTTTTTAACCTAGTCACTTTTGCCTATCTTTATCCTCACCCACTTCGTCACCTTTCAAAAACAGAGAAAGCAACCTTTACCATACAACTCTTTCACCACCAAGTATGGAAAGGTATTTGGATAGATGGCAATATCTATGGACCTAAAGCAATGCTGAAGAACAATGATATGAGGTGATAAGCAGGACAAAGATACAAGAGGGAAGCAACGGAAGCAATATTTAGTAAGTAATATTTATTAAGACCACAGCACAGAGACTCACTTTCTCATGTTTGAGGCGGGGGCAGGGAGGAAAACAATTGGATAAACTTAAAAAGACTAATGCAAAACAAAAACAAAAACAAACAAACAAAAAAAATTCACAAGCAGATGCATTTCTTCAGAGAACACATTTCAATTGTTCAGGCATTCAAAGAAAGCCTTGCCAGACAAGTTATTCTCACGCACATTTTGTGCAAAGCAATTCCCGAAGAGCTTTCTTCATTACTCCAAATTGCTTCCACAATCCCACTAAATTGTACAGAGGGATTTACAGTAAAGTTCCCCTTCCTAACAGAGACCAGTGTTTTCTGACCCAGTTCCAACTAAATCACTTCCTCTAAGATTCAGTTTGGATCAGCTTTTTTCCCTCCTCTTCCAATGCTAAACATTGACCACCCCATTTGCAACCTCCTACCTCAAGCCTGTGCTTGAGCTGTCTCCTGTGTTCTCCACCTCCGACCACAAGTTATATGAAGAAAAACAACGTTTTCCAACAGTTTAGTCCCTATTTTCCCTCGCAGACACATGTGATTCTAATATACTCTTGAACTAATAACACATAGGCCCTGATCCTATGTGATGCACATCCCCTCTTCCCTTTACGAATCCCTGCCACGTACACTGAACACAAGCTTACTGTACATTATGAAGGCGCTTTGCTTAACATTAAGGTTGCCCATAACAACAAAGCTCAGAGCAGTTTGATGCTGCCGGCTTCAGACCTTACAGATCCTTCAACCTGCTCTTCATCAGGCACAGCAAAACTGTTACTGGGGTTTTTCTCCAACATTTCCTTGTCATATTTACAACAGCACAGCCATCTATCCTTGCACAGTGATGGGAACTATTCCTGCCACCTGTGCTGACTGCAGCTGGTCTAACACTAACATTAGATGCCTTCGGCTGCTTTGAGCTGCTTATTCAGCTGACTGTAATAAAAGTCAAAGTCAACAGCAGCAGAGCTGCACACCAAAGTCTCTGCTTATCTCAGGGAAGCGACTAAGTACCCCTGAGATAGAATTTATTTTTAAACAGTAAAAAGTGTTTACTTGCTACCTGCTTTTAATAACAGACTTCTTAGAAAGCATTACGGTTGCTTTCTCTTAAAACATGTCTAACAGCTAGGCTTTTTTTTTTTTTTTAATAAAAGAAAAGCTGCTACCATGAAGCCAATGTTCATTTTTTTCCTCTATAAAAGCTAAATTAAATTCCTAAGTTCAGACATCCCTAACACAGCAAGAGGGAGTCAGATAACAAGCATCTCTGAAGCAAGCATTCAGGAAACAGGTTTTTTACATATCAAACGATATTTAATTAAATATTGACAATAATTTTATACACGTCCTTTAACTTTTTTTGAATAGACGTGAAACATGGACTATTCGTAAAGTGTAGAATTAAAGAATACTTGCACAACTTATCATCTAAGGCACACTAGGCAATTTTAGGTTCCTATCTTCTAGGTACAATTGCTTTAAAAAAAAAAATTGAAATCTGCTAACCAATTTGGTTTATGTCCAGAATAGTCTGTAAGGAAAAAAAGGAGGGTATTGGTATTAACATTTTTATTCTAGTTGTTCTAGCAAAAAGTCAGGTAAAAGGCATTGATTCACTGGCCTTTAAGATCTAGAAATCATATAATAAACTCCTCTACTCTAAAGCTCAAGGAATTTTGGCCTGGGAAGGAAAGGAACCAGAGCAATGAAAGTAATAACATCTCCTTTGGAGAAATAACTGGTCATTCAAATCTGTTTTTTAATCGTTTACTTCAGAAGCACCATCAACCTACATGAGATTAGAGTAAGTTCCTGAAAAAGACAGGTAAACCCTTAGAGCAAAGAGAAATAAAGAAGTCAGAAAGACGAAAAAACAGCAGCAACATAAATCACTCAAAAACAAAATCTGAACAAAAAACCTCCAAAAGTTATCAAAGTTAAACATTCTATAACTTACTAAAACAGATTATCACATACTTCTCAAACCTATGAAATTCCATTTTGTTACTCAGAAGAAACCATTAATTTCAGGTGTTCCTAGTTCACTCCACCCGATTTGCTAATATGCACGCCATCAGCACCCTGAGACTGTACCCCAGGGCAAGAAAGAGCACTAGGTGTAGATCCTAGGGAAGGCCTTGAAGACGAGAGACATCTCCCACTTGGCACCACTCCCCACACCAAAGGCCCAGAGGATGCAGCCACGGGCTCAGTTTTGTCCAAGGCAGCCGATTTTGGACTCTGCAAGAGGCAAAACCCTCTGCATTGCAGAAGGGAGCTGAGTTACCATCTCACCAGACAGTGCAGTAAGAGGAGAAGCACAGGACAGCGAAAGGCAAAAGAAAAAGCCTATCTTGTTTCCTCAAGCTTGCAAGACTGTTTGACTTAGCACTGGAATTTGCTGTCAGGATACAGTAATAAACAGCTGAAGGGTTCTGCTTCTGAAGCCACTTCAGGTGATGTGCAAAGCAACATCTGATCACACTTTTGAGTTCAAGGTCATCCAGTCTAACCCCTAAAACAAACTCAGTTCAACTTGCTGTAAATGAAGTCTGCAGCCTCCATTCCTCATTAAGCTGGGCTGTGGGAGAGAAAGGGCAGAAGTGACTACCAGTTTACACAAAATGAGGAGGAACACAACCAGCCTGAACTATTTCTGTCTGCAAGTCCCACTTATTGCAGCAAGAAATATCATCGACTACTGAGATGGGAAAACAATATTCTGTATTGGACATCTTTAATCTAGAATGCTACCACATATCAGCAGGCTCCAGTCCAATAGGTGAACAAGTCTTTCACTCCCATGGCAGGTGAGGGAAAATGGGATACTTGGAAGGCGGCAACAAGGTATATTTAGATGGAACGATTCATCCAGCCATTCTCTGCCTGCACCTGGAGACATCGGGGAACCATCTGCAGAACAGACTGCCCCGGTGAGATGCTTCTTGCCCCTTCATGTAGTATAATTAGTAGATAAGTATACTCCAGATCAGTCTCATCTTACTTTTTCTAAACTTGAAATATCTCAAAAAAAAAAAAAAAAAAAAGGTTTTAAGCTATTATATGGAATTGAGGGACAAATCTGCACTGAGACCAAGAACTGATGACTTCATATATAGGGTTCCCTTGCAAAGCCTACTAAAAATTCCTCTCTTTATTAAAAACACTACCAAAACACTACTACTAGAAACAAACATCAGTTATAGCTTGTAATGCAATAGATGATTATTTGCTTATGTCTTACAAACATAAGGGCAGTGCAGTCTGAAATGCAATAGTGTCTATTTTGTAGGTATGGGAAGAGAAGACATCCAGCACCACCAGCACAGGACCCATGAAGGTTGTCAGCTTTCAGTCCTACATTTCCCAGCTCTCATCTTAATAAGCACAAGATGCAACCAGTCAATAAATGACTAATGCAACTAGTCAATAAAAGAATTCCAATATAGTAAAAATAAGTATTATCCTAATATGATTTGGGAGCCTATGATCATCATCATATTAAAATATGAAGCTATTATAACTTCAGGCATCTAAATCCAGCCAAGGCCATTGGGGAGGAGAAGGGGAAAGTGAAGATTACATTCAAGTGAAAAGATTTAACACTATGCACACTTAGTTCTCACTGCATAAAGTGCCTTCAAAAGACTATTTCCTTCGCAGATATTATCTCTGCATAATTTATCATATGCTGCATAGTAATGGTTGCATACAACCATTCATTTGCTGTGTCTCAGTTGTTTTAATAAGCTCAGACCCATAATCAAGTTACCAAGAATCAGCGGAGTCCCAGTAGCTGCCCGCACACAGCAACTGCAAGGTCGTTAACTCTGCCTGCCCTACAGGGGGTTTAAGACAACTTGCATCACTTGTGCAAAAATGAAACTGTTACTTTAAGATGCTGTTTCTTTTATTTCATTTGTGCATTGCTACTTGTTCCTTTTTGCAGTTTTAGACCCTAAACTAACATTGATGCACAAAACAGCTTAGAGGCCCAGACTTTCTTCTAGCAATGTGTAAATTTACAGGCCACAACCAAATGATTAAAATTAGCTGGTCTCTATTCTTAAAAAATTGGTCCTTTGATGAATTATTCTAAGCCTTTTGCAATGTCATATTCCAAGGTTGTGAAAGATATTTCAATATGTAAACTATAAATGGATAAGACAATTTTGCACATGTTTCTTATTGAATTCCAACACTCACTCAGACCTTGATCTTCTGAACTCTAATACTCAACATGAAGAGCTCTGCGCAATACATTTCCTCAGAAGCAGAACTTCAGATCAGGTCTGCTATATACAGAATTATTAGATTACAATAGAAATGATAACCTTAACTTTTAAAGAAAACTCAGCCAAACTCTATTTGTCTTAATTTCTTGTAATTGATGGCATATAGAAAACTGGAAGAGTTTGTTCAAGAAAATTGGGAACAGAACTCATCATTTTCTTCTTCCTTTAACAGTTTCTGAGCACTCAGTACTCTCAAAAAGCAAGTCTAGAACAGAGACAGAAAACACCTACAGAGACCTCTGAACTTACTACCTTTTCCTTCCTAAAAACATCTAGATTTTTTTTCTATCTCTAAACTTCACAATTCTGAAAAGTGGGATTTAAAGGTTGTGATATCAACAACTATTTAAAATGTAATCCTAAAAGCATAAAAACTTTTTTTTAGTTTTTAGCTCAGTCTATCCCCTTCACTACGAGGCCAAGATTTCACACAAATATGCCCCGTCCAGCTACTTCCATAACTTCTTTCACATTACACCTCTGCCATACCAAACCTCTACTCCTCAATTTATTCCATATACTATTCTAGGTAAAATAATAATAATAATAAAAATAAATAATAATAAAAAAATCTACTTGAAATAGTCAACTATCATATTAACTTAAACTTTGCTTTGAAAACTGAGCAGCCAAGATGAACCAGCTTCTCACTACACAGAACTTACCTACAAATTCACATGGATATTTTGGCTTTGGTAATAAAATCAGGATTCTGTTCCCAGACTTAAAGCCACTAAGGGACGGTTGACAGATCCGCTCTTCCAAATCCTCGAAACAGGTTTAGCTCCACAGACCCCGCTGACTGACACTACAAACACAATTAAGGATGACATCCAGACAATAGGAGGTAAGGAGATTCAGAATCTAATCTGTAAATTCCAGGTAACTGTTCCTAACATATACTGGCTTTGCATCTTTGGGGGATCTTAAAATAGCTTATAAGCAAAAGAGAGAAAAAAAAAATATCGATACAGATGAGCCAAGGAAATTTGATAGCAAATTCTTGAGATAGCATGGTCAAAATTAATCAGTGATCATAATCGCCTTCCCACACAGATTCCCTAGATTACACAACTCTTCGTTTCTTGATGGCAGACAACACCACACACATACTTTTACAAAATACATAAGCAGAGATGTCCTATGACTAGCAGCCCTAGAGCTGTCAGTAAGTAACTGTTCACTTAAAAATTCTGTTTTCCTCCAGATGTATTTTTACATTTAAACATAACATGACCAGTCAACATGTAATACTCTTACTGGAATTTTACTAGAAGAGCCCAAAGTTTACCTACTTTTCGTTTTTTTTTTTTTTTTTAAGATACGTTGCTCACTCCTTATTTCAAATTGTTCATTCTTATTCAAATCTTCCCTGAATCTTTTTCCTTCTTGGATTTCAGCCAATGGCCTTATCCCCTCAAAACATTTTTTTTGAGCTGTGGTCTCAGATTGTGCAGCCAATTTCATATCCACAATTCATTTTGGGAACACTTGTTTGCAGAGCATAGAATACTATAAGATTATCATACTGAAAGGTAAAAGCTGTTTGAAGTGTGACAGCGGGCAGCTCTCACTACCATTTCCTGTGAGAATCTTATTCAGGCTGCAGCATTTTTAGGCAGACAAAAAATTTTTAGGAGACAAAAGCAGACAACGAGTCCAGCTAGATTTATTAGCTCAGGTACAAATCAAAGCCAAAAACTGCTGATAAGAGCTGCTACTGTCTAGAAACAGAGATTGTACCCAGACACTTCCAGGTGGTGGAGAGCACCTGCCCAGGTACCAAATGAGGGCACCGCCACAGTCTGCAGAACACCGTGAGCAAAGGAGCACTCTAAGTGAAGGGAGGGAGAATTTGAGAATGCGAGGGCTTGTGTCACCACGTAGAAATGCACTGCGTTTACACCAGTGAGTTGGGCTTTCTAGCTCTGCTTCAGCAACAGCATGCCAAATACGGTGGCACTTGGAGAACAGAAAATTACTCCCTTACAAAATTTGCCCTCATGCAGCCAAAAAACAAAACAAGAAACTCTAAATCAGAAAGGATAATCATCCTACAGTGAATCAAGATGTCAAGCTCTGACAAGTCTTGAAACACCAGAGATTTTTAGCATTTAATATAGCAAAAATGTAACAATGAAGTTGATGAAATGAAATAAACACTATCAGTGAAAACAACGGGGTAAGTTGTTTTCTTTCTACAGCAAGGTGTAGAATGACAAGTGAGTTCACACAAGCAACATGTTGCAGTACACTAACTGCAAAAGAGATTGCATTTAAGCAAAGCTTTCAATACAGAATAAGCAGCAAAGCTCTGCTGGGACTTGCCAGGAGCACTCGACCTCTTGATTTTAGTATGCTGCCATTTCTAGAGATGCACCTTTTAAAATAATATCTTACAGAGCATGGGAGAATGCAGCAGAAGGTCAAGAGAAAGACAGGTAGAAGAAAAAGAATGAAAACAAACAGAAACAGAGAAAAGCATAAGCTTCTTTCTGTGGATATGCTTTGACTGAAACCATGAGGTTTGGTATAAAGATAAGCTGTATATGTTGAAACAGGCTGAGCAGCCTGCAAGTCAAACCTGGCTGTTGGGCCCAGCCATCTGCATGCTAGTGCCGAGGGTGAAGACACTTTGTGGCCCATACTGACAACCGCTCAGAGCTGTTGAGAGAACTGAGGTCTAGTTTCTGCAATGGGCTATGAAGTGTGTGCAAACAAACCTGCACTGCAGTAACAGCAGCGCAGATTCCCCCTCTCAGAGATGGGCATGAGCAGTGAGAACATTATTTTCTATTGAACACTTTTCCTGGTATGGCAAAATGCCCAAGCTTTGAATTTCACGTTCAACTCTATCAATAAGGTCAATAAGCTTATCTAAGAAAAATGTGAGTCTAACTCTGTTTTGCAATAAAGACTTCAATTGCTTTGTTTTTAATAGTTAATGAAGGAATTTATAATTCTACTTAAAAAGTAAATACACAGCTTTATAGTTGTATTTTAGAACCCTCTGTGCTGTAATCCACAATCAACTCTATTACTCATGATGAGTGTAGGCTGAAACACTTGATAATGGAAAAACATTTCAGATAACAGAGCACGCACTAGGGAGCGTGTTACAGACATACCCAGCCACAGAATCAGCACTCTGGGGGCAGCAGGATGACTCCCACCAATGAGTACATGCACATGAACTTTAGGAGACATCCTTAGCTTGGGTTCCTTACCTGAACACTCGCTCATTCTGTGCTGCATCTCAAGAGCAGCAGAAGCCCACACCTGCCTACTTTTTGCCCCTTCCTGCCACAGCACTGCTAGGGATCTCTGTCATGGCCACTCGTTCCCATTTCCACATTCAGGACAGTCGCAAATACCAGGTACAACAGGATTAGCCCGAGCACAAGCTAACAAAGTCTTGCTAGATGCAAGCTCACCATGCACAGCTGCCCAATATTACACTGTGCATGCTGGCTGCGAGTCCAGCATTGGAACCTCTGAACTGATGCTACATGGGAAGCAGTGAGGTCTTGCCCAGCTTATCTGCTTAATAGCAGACCCGGGCAGCAGAGAGGCAATTCTTCTGTTTCAGGAACCACAACCCAGCCTAACGATCTGTGCCACAAATAACCCATAGTCTGGACCACCTACCTAGAGATTTGCCTGAATGCTCAACACAGTCATGCAAATACAGGCTGAAAGAGATAAAGTAGAATTACATGTGATCTCCTAAAATGCTGACAAAAAAGAAAAAAAAAAAATCTTACAGGAGTCTGATAAATCATATGTTAAGGAAGAAGAAAGGCTTGGAATAAGTAGGTCAATTAGCTGCACTGGGGAAAGTCATATGAAAGTTTCCAAACTCTTGACAAGTATTATATTAATTAGTGATCTGAGAAAGCAAGTAGTGGCAGTGAGGTGAGCAGGTTTTGGTAGAAAAGTGAAACTAAGACTACAAAGGAACAAGACTCAAGAATTACCCAGTATTGCTTAAGAGAAAACAATACAAAGCACACACACACACACAGCATCCTTTTCTCTTTCCACTTACAGCTAAAGTTCTCTAGGGAATCCTATATTTACCTCATATTTTAGATGTGAAGTAGAGTAATAATTTTAACATGCAGCTTTTTTCACTGCCCTTTGAAGAATGTAAGTTTCCTAGTCTAACCAAACACATTGAGCTTTACCAAATTCCAACATTGCTCCTAGTCATTATAGCTCCTAGCCAAAAGATTGTCAAACACTGATGTTATTGATCTTCACTAATGGCAATGGAATTTAAATTCTGAAACAGCAACTGACAACATGGGTAAAAACCAGACCATAGAAGAAAGCTCAGAAAACATATTAGAATCACAAAGCACTGAGTCCCTTCTGTTACCTCAAAACGGGGATCTGTGTTTCTGCATTTAAACTAGCAAAAAGTTATAAGATGTCATTCTGCGAGGAGCAGTTGATACTGAAATTTCACTAAGGTAGCCCACATTCTTCAAAACATATGCAAAGCTGCTAATTGTGAATGTCTGAGGGACAGAATATCTGTTGTATTCATAAAAAATGGTAAATAAAAACACTGAGATACCATTTGGCAGAACAAAACCTTAAGAGAACACAAGTGCTGTATTTTCTAAAACACTTCCACTGTCTTTTTGACAGACATACCAGCGTTTCTTTTCAGTGAATTATTTCAGTTTACACACAGATTTCCAATCACAACAGACATTTCATGCACTAACTGGAAGAAATTCAATATTAAGAATATGTTACAACCATGTTAACAAATTTAGGAGCATTATATTAACCGCAGTGCTTACACAACATTGCAATTATTAACAAAACCCAGAAACATGGGGTATTTCTAAGTTCTTTACAAAGCAAGGACATGGCAAGCTGCCCTGTGTTCAGTGGCCTGTGTATTTGAACTCGCCTTCCTATTTGCTCTCAACTTTCCGTGTCAACCAGAGCACACACGAAGAAGGCAGCATTGCCTTAAAGACTGCCAGTTTCTCATGCACAACAGATTCAACAGAACAGGAGAAAAACTTACAGGATGCTGGGTTTTTTTCCCCCCCAACATCTGCATTGTTTGATGAGTTTCAACATACTTTTGAGCATCCATTTCTGCATTTCCCTTCAGACTTCCCTTATCCTTTCAATTCTGGTCCCTAGGTATCCTTTCCATACATTCTACCATTCAGCAGCAAATCCATTAACGAGCCATCTTCAGCATTTCCTTGCGTGCCAGCTTCTCCATAGGTCCTGGAGCAGCATTTCTCAAGGAGATGCCCATCAACAATGCAGGCAGGACAGAGACAGGGATTAGATTTGCACCAAAAGAAGCCTTCAAAACCATCTTTTTATCCCAATACAGTGCAACAGCAAATTGCTGGAGACTGCGGAGTGGTTTCTGTGGTCCATTATATAAACTCCAAGTTCTCTTTATAAAAGTGTTCAAATCTAACTACTTGCTGAGCATTCAGAGGATACATAGCTAATGCACCAACCTCTTCAGCTGTGTACACAAAATACACAAATGTTTCATAGTATCAAATGGATGCTTTCTGCTTCAGCCTGCTATTGCTAGACAAAATCTGCCCAAAACAGATTTAAGTCTAAAGGAATGAACCCAAAATGGAATAATAATAGGGCATGAATGAAAGGGAAAAAGATTTTAAAAAAAAAAACAAAAACAAAAAACACCACCAAGATGCTTAAGACTTGCATCATTCAGGGAGGTGGCACTACTCAAACCACACAGATCTCGAGCGCTGCAACCTTACATCACATAAAACAAAAACTCACATCAACACATGCTGACAAAGAGACTTTCCAAAGCAGACCAGAATGCTTCTCGTTCAGGCAAGTAAAGTATCTTTGTCAGTAGAAAGTTTCTACTCACATGCTGAGCATACCTCTACTGGAACGCTCTATTGACTTACGCTTAGCTAAGGTCACCTAGTGTAAAAAAAGTCTTAGCTTTTAGACCACAAAGTAAAGTTGAATTTGAGTCAAAATTGAACAATATAAGAATTCAGATGTATTAAAACCCATACTAGAAGCACTGTAAGTCTCTGTACAAATCCATTCATTTTGCACGTAAGAAACCTTGCCTTCCATCACACGCAATCCATGAAAGTCCTTCTCATCTACACTGCACGTGACTTGATTTCAACCAGGAAAGCAGAGGAAAAGCAGAACTTGCACGGAAGAAGTGCCAGCTACTGCAGTTTCTTATATAAGATCTGCTGTTCCTTGTCGTCATATGACAAATATTAGGCTAAATAGACACTTTCACATATTACATACAATGCTTCGAAAATTATTCTAGTAGCTCAGGAAACAGACTCAGAATTTTGAAGCCTTATCGTAGAAAAATTTTAATCTCTTTGGAGGCTTTTAAGCCCTACTTACTTGGAATTTATATTCATGCATGAAAAGACACTGAGGAACAATAACTATAAGCTCTATAAAAGGAAAATCACATATGTTCTCTCATGTTACATGCAAATCTCAAATACTCTCTACTACAATATATTTTCAGGAAACAAGCATTTCAGCATTGGCATCTTCAAAAATGTTCTCCTAAAACAAAACATCACATTATTTAGACAACATCATACACTGATGTTCTGTGAAACTTACATGTAACAATGCATCCTAGGAGTTTTTAATATTTTAAAGTTTATCTTCATGAATACATGCATAGGATCTTCATGCATAGGTAAGCATGCCATCCCAGCCAGTGCAGGTGACTTGGCTCATGTTTATAACATGCTTTGAAACCCTTGGAATATGCACTGCAAAAAAGAAGATGCAACAACACCCTGTATCCTAAGCAAGCCAGTACTATCCATGCAAAGAGGCTCCAGCAGTTTAGGTTTGGTGTGAGCAAACACCTGCAAAACAGACCATGGGAAGGTCTGTGGGTAGGATACATATATCTGTTTGCTATGTCTTCAGTAGTATTATGCATGTTAGCTGCCGTGCGCTAACATAAGCACACTGGCGATGCTTCAAACACACCTTTTCACTGCTTGCAGATATGCCCCTAAATAAGCACAGCATCATTAGTGGACACCTAAATCTATTCATAACTTAACCTATCAGAAGAATAATTGAGGTATAAATCTTTGTCCTGAACTATTTCTATAATATGCAAGTAGCAAGTTATTACCTGCTACTTATTACCACTTATAATTATTAGTGACAGGGGGTTGCTACCATAAGACAGTTGCATGGTGATGTACAGGAGATGATATAGCACATTCAGGTTAGCTCCTGCTAGGAACATAACACCTCACAAGTCACTACCGTAACATTATCTAAGGAAGATGCAAGTGTATCTGGTAAGGATATATATGCTTAGGACGTCTCTGTTTTGAATGAACCAAAATGACAAAACAAGGTTCAAGTTGATGACTAAGGAATTTACTACTTCAAGATGTGTTTATGAATTTCTCTAATTTATAAAGCCTCATTTACCAAAATTTCAAATTTTATATTAAAAGGCAACTATCAAAAACAAACGCTAGAATTTCAACTGATTACTAATATTTTTCATTAGTTAACACTAACCAAGCACAACAGCTTCAGAAAGTCACTCATTCCTTCCCTCCTCTCTCTCCCACCCCCCGCAAAAAAGCACAGATGTCTTGAGCTCATGTCATTGCTTGTCAGCAATGTGTTTTCCTGACAGATTTCCATACACTAACCTTCCAATCTGCTTGTTAACTTACCAAGCTCCCCCCTCAACTCCCTTCCAACCGTCACACACCACAGAAAGATCACACAGACATGCACCAGGCTCTCGAGTTCCCTAAGACTTCAGGCTCTGATGAGCAATTTCATATCAACGTCATATAGCAGTGACTGAACAAATGTAAATCCCTTCCATGACTCTCATAAGAAGAGACAGCAGCGTTGCTTGCAGCCAAAGGCATGGCCGTTTTAGCTAACGTGCTGCTTCAGGTCTCAACTTAACTTGATACTGAGTTCCTGTGGTGCAAATCATTGCACAGCGGGGTCTCCTCTTTGTCTGTGTACTTACTGAGCACGTACAACTCTCCCGCCTCCGCGGCCACATTCACACTTCCTTTAACAGCCTTCCAGACATTCTGCAGCTGGTAACAGCCATTCTAACACCAAATGCAAGGAACTGAGCAATTACAGAAGTTATTCAGTTAAACAACCGAGTCTGTTCAGCACTGATGCAGCAGCTAGCATTTCACTAGAGCAGTCAGTAACTGTTTCCTTTAATAGATTCAAACCATGCCCAGTGTGGGCCAAACAAGCAAAGAACTTTCCCACTGCTAAGGAGAGTCTTATCATGCTCAGCACACTGGCAACACTGCCAGTGGGGCAGCTACCACTACTGGTGCTCATTTTACATCCAACTTTAGAGGAACAAAGGACTTAAACGCTCATAATGCATCATAAACACAATGGCAGCAAATGAATTTGTCAGTTTAAAGATTTAGCTCTAATCTTATTACTACAACTATCACAACAGTGACACTCTGAATAATATACGCCAGCCTATGCATATTGCATTGCAGAACTAAGACCAAGCAGGAATTCACATTATCACCAAAAACACCAAGTTTTGCAACCCGATCTTATGAATTTTGAATGGAAGCTTTTGTGTGTTGTGCTTCTTCCTGAGTCAAAGTGTTGCAGAAGGAGGACTCTAAGTATGTGATGAAGAATTTTGAATCCAGGCCACACCAGAGTCACTACAATACTTCACAAAAGGACACTTGTAGAACTGTTAAATTACACTGACTTCTAATGAGAAGTCAAAAACCACATACATATTCAAAAGACCTGCCAGAGGCAGAACAAGGCAAAGGCAATTATTTGTTTTGAAACAAGAAAACTGTCTTTATTAATTATATCAGAGAGAATGGAGGCAAAAGATTCAAACTTCTCCTTTAGCCATGATCTCCCCAAACAAAAGAGCAAAAATAACTCCATTTTGAAAGACCTGCACATTTCTTAAAATCGTAATTCATGTCAGTAAACAGCATATTGAAGGTGGATTAAATAGTAATCCAGATCTCAAAACACATCTCTGGTTTCAATAATAAACAAATGCATGCATACATGCCCCTACTAAATACACAAGAAAAGCATGTCAAATAGTTTTCCAATCTTTTTTTTTTTTTTTTAATCTATTCAAGATCCTTTGTGAGAGTATTTCTAGCATCATGCAGCAGAAAAAATGGATAGGTTAAAAGCTGAAACTCTCATTTCATTGTGTTCTACACAGTAATATTTTAACACAATGCTAAGTAATCCAAAAGCACACAAAAGGCTACAAATCGGCGATTGCCTAATTAACCAAGAATGGTTTCCTTTTTTTCTTTTTTCCAAATACTTGATCTATTTTTGTTCTGAAATAACGCCAGCTAAGTATTCCTAGCTGCTCTCACACAATCCAGCAACCTCCAACAATAGTTTCCTCGACCAAAGCACATGGCCCTAACTCAGACCAAGGTCTGGGGCTCAGAAACACGATACAAAATGGCTGTTCATTTACTACACTTCAGAGCACCTTAGAAAGAACATGCCACAAACCTATAATCCAAAATACTTTTTTTTTTCCTTCTTCTTTTATCTCCTCCAAATTACGGTTAATTTAAGAACAGCAATTTTATGGAACTCCTTCCAGTGTCCTATCTGAAACATGAATGAAATAAAGCATTGCGGAAATAGTTGTGAAATGCCATTTCCAACAGCACATTCCATAATTCAGGCACACCTTCTCCATAAAGACTCAAAGCTAACAGTTCACATCCTGATCATTGATGCCTAACAGAAACACCAACAGAAGAGGTCAAAATCAGATTGTTTTACAGTTTCCTATAGACAAAGTTAATGGTTGGTGCCAGCTGTTATTTTATCATCTATCTCAAACAGATGATAATTTGGATCACGTGAATCAGACACCATCTTCCTGAGCATTCCTTCAGATACAGAAATAATTTGCAGCTGTCCAGTTTTAGCTGTCTTCTTCCCCAAGGTTCATTTTAAAATGGGGACCATTGCCAAAAGTGAACATCCCTTTCACCCAACAGTATCCTTCTCTGATTCTGTTCATAGCAATAAATAACAAGCAAACTGCATGAATGCCTGCCTACTAAAGACCATTCTGAATTCTGCTTCCCAATGGAAAACAGGGCAAGGGGGTGGGAGAGCAGGGGGAGGTAAAACAGACCTGTTACTGAGAAGTGAGACTTTTGGAGGAGCTATCTAGGAATGCTGAAACCTTTGGAAGTATTATGGCCTACAAAAACTGGATAAATAACCGGGAATAAGTCAGAGGGAGGCAGTGTTATTAAAGAACTCAAATATATATATATATATATATATACACATACATACACACACACACCAGTTTTTAGCAATTTAATGACAATATAAAGAAAAAAGTTCTCCCTAAGTAGAATTTGGCCTTTGAACTATTCATGTGTTACCAAAAAGGTGAAAGAAGACAGAGCAAACGAGTCTTAAAATACACTTCTAAAAAAGAACTAAACCAGGAGAAAATACACTTTCTAACGAAAGGAGAAAAAAAAAAAAAAAAGACAATTTCATATTCAGCTCCACACTCTTGATGACTTCTTACTGATGTTCTGACCCCAGATCTTTAATAACACCAGGTTTGTACAAGACTACTATGCCCTAACGGAATAAATTGTCCCCCAAATGAGTTTTTTTTTCAGTCAAATTGCATAGTTGAAGCAGCAATTCAGTTTTACTGTCTCCACAGTTCCTTGTTTATTTCAGTCAAGACAAATATTTTGTTTATTAAAGAAGGAAAGATCATGCCATGAAGAACTGTTGTCAGGGAACCAAAACAAAACTTTTAAGATCCTATGTTTTTAAAAAGCAAAGCTGAAAGGCAAGGATTAAGGAGAGCATATCTTGACAATCAGGTGTGGAAGAGACACCCAGCAAAATCTTTCCATTTTTACACTTATATTTAGCACAAGAGGAGAAATTCAGATCCATAGGTGAAGACAAAAATTATAGGGTTCCCAGAAAGACAAGATGTTGCCCATTCTTTTCCAGGGGAGAAAGGGAAACCCACGCCAGTTTGGGAGAGGAAGAGAATAAAAGGCAGGATAGGGACTACAACAACACATAAATACACATATTGGTCAATATAAAGGAAACTGTTGCTACCAACAGTGGTAAAACAAGGGCTCACAGATGGCTGAGACTGGAGAAACCTCTGGGCATCATCTAGTCCAAACCCACCTGCTACAAAAGGGTCCTCTGTAACAGTCCAAAAAAATCAATGCACAAAAACTTTGCCAGCACCACAGAGATTAAACTTGATACCTGCTCAGGAAAGCTTCCTTTCTAAACTCTAGTGTTACTGCAAGCTGTGAAGACTTTCCTGTGTCTTTTGGACTCAGATTGATAGCTTTTTCTAGCAAGATTTGCAAAAATCAGTAGCCTACGGGAAATGAGGGGCCTACTGCTTACAAAATGAAATATATCACACTGTAACAGGTTGTAGTGTACTACTTTGTAGCTTTCTTTGTAAGGGTATGAATGCTCTGTGGTCCAGTTGGTAGAACAGGGAGTTAGAAACCTTGTTAGAAATCTAGAATATTTTGGCAAATGACAGCGCTGCTTAAATTATAGCTTCCCACCACTTGTAAAACTGTCACTATTTGCCCATGCAAAATCATTCAAAAGTTTAATGCTAGAATATGTACAATTAACTAGAGACTGATCAACAGAATCTATGGATTTGTTTTTGAATTAAACTAAATTCGGATACTTGTAGAACAAACAAAGTTAGTAAAATTCATTTTCCTAATCTTTAATATTCTTACAAAAGCAAATTTTATAGTGTTACGATTATAAAAGTGTTATCTAACCTTAGAAAATTCTGTTATTGCATTTACGATTATAACTATGACTACGAGGCAAATACGAGCATAGTCCTGAAGTCTCCCCCCTCATCCTTCTTCTCCCTAAACTAGAGCTTCTTGGCTTCAACTTGATTAAGAAAGCAGTCTCAAAAGCCAAACTTGCTTTAGAAAGCTTCTTATCCTTATTCTAAAGGGCAGCACAAACTTTTATTAATCTAAAAAAGAAAATTTCCATCTAACAAACTAAAAGGTTAAAAAGGGAAAAGTAGTTTTAAATGGAATATTAAAATAATGCAATATGGTAGCAAAAGACCAATTAGTCACCTTAACAAGTGAAATCATTCTTGTATGACATGGTTGCTCCGAAAGGAAAATCCAGTGGAGCTACATAAAACCAAGCTACACAAAGAAAATCAAAAATCTATTTGACATCTCTAACCCTGCTGAGGCATTAATCCAAGTACAAACAGCAACTACTCAGCAATTCAGAGTCCGTTTACATAGACATTTTATTTGGGTACATATAAAAGAACAGCAGAATTTAACTGTCATTGTGAAAAAAACAAACTATTTAGGTTAGGAAAAAAAAGGCAAAAATCAACTATTTAACATTAAATAAAACCTAAGAATCTTTACAAAGCACTAGAAAAATCCATGAGGCACCTCAGCAGACTGTACACGACAGCCACGGCACATCCCCTGCCTGCACAGCGCTCGCCCCTGGGGTGGCTCCCAGCACAGAACCACAACCAAGGCACACCAAGCAGGACTGCGTATACACGCTGTAGGTATTAAAGCCAAAAAAGCACCAGCCTCACAAGCTCTGGCAAGGGAAAGAAGCCCTGTACATTCTCCCTAGGTACCTGCACAACAATTTGCACAACAGGCAAAAGTCACACATCATAAGCTTTTTATTGAAAGAATCTGTGTCTTAGACTCTGCATCAAAACAATCATTTTAAAATCTTGATCCTGTTCTTGCTTTGCAAACTCTCTGTGCATTTCATGTTTTATACCTGCCACATCCACTCGCTTTAAAGAAAGCACTACTGCAATAAGAACAATATGAACAGCAATGGACACCATATATAAACCCCTCAATAAACAGAGGAGGGAATACTCTAAAATAGAAGTCTCAAGACGAACAGGAATTCCATCATATAGACAGAATGCTAAGCCACGTAGAGGAAGAAGAGGGTTTGTAGAAGAGCATACAAAGATCTGTGCAAGGAGAAGGAGGCAAGCATGGATCTTTCAAGTGCCAGGACAGGACATCTGCCACAGCAACAGTTCAGAAGACAACACACATTGGATTTAAGTTAAATTGATTTGCTTAGAGCTACAAGCCAGCATTTGGAATAATGTAAGAAGGTCTACATGTAAAGTCTTGGACCCCTTCTGGTGGAAAACAGCTAAAGCCTAGCATGTTGCCTTTGAAAAAGAAAAAAATAAACAAATAAATTAAAAAGGAGAAAAGAAAAAAAAATACAACCTCCTCATGCTACAGTTTCTTCCCAAATCTTACCAGCTCAAATATCCTTTGTAAAGCTTAAACAATACCAACATGTTCAGATGAAAATGGCTATAACCATGCAAACGATTTCACCCTCACTGAAATTAATGATATCGAGCAGATCAAGAAAGTTGAATAGTCAACAGGTAACCGAAAAGATAAACAGACAACATAACTTTTCCTCTCACACCTCCCTGTCTTTCCCAACTCTCCCTCAAAGGAAAGAAATCTTTTCCTGTTCTGATCTATTTTTACAGTCTAGTGCATTGGTATTTTTGGAATATCTCCAACTGTATTCTTTACTGGGGCATCATAACTGAACGCCAGATTTTAAAATCATATTAGCATATTCTCATAGGCTACTTCAGAGAAAAACACCGAAGTAACACGGGATCTAGCAATGAGAGGTGCCAATGTTAAAACCGAACAGATAAACTTAGAAAAAGAAAAAAACCCACTATTGCTAGCAGAAAAAAAAAAGTGCTTTTTGTTTCTGTAAATGAAAACCCAGGTCACATCAGCTCATTAGCAGCCTGCACTTAGGGGAAATTTCTGACAACGCTACAGGCAGGTACTATAATTGCCAGGTTATTGATCAGATGATCAATAGGGCGGTTAATCCAGAACCACTTCGGCCTTGGGGGCCACCTCGATGCCTTCCGGGCTCCCTCCGTTTCCCTGGAGCGGGGAAAGGCAGCGAGGAGGCTCCGGGGGGGACCCGGTCGGGCCCCCCGGCCCCGCGAGGGCAGCGAGCTCCTTCACACACCCCATCGGCCGCCTACAGCGCAGCCTGGGGAGGGTGCGGCAGGAACTCGGCGCAGCGGAGGCTTTTTAATATTATTCTTAAGCGAACAGCACGATTAATTATGATTTTTTAAAAAAATTATTTTTAATTTTTACCTTTCTCCCTGCTTGGCGCTTGCAGGGGGCGGGTGAAGCACCGTCTGGTTCCCTTCCATTTCCACCACGCACTTGGTGTTCAGCTCCAGCTCTGCGGGGCAAAGCGACAGGGGCTGCAGCCACGGCGGGGGCCGCCGGCCGCCCCCTCCCCAGCCCTCCCTTCCCTTCCCCGCCGCCCCCCCTGCCCGGCCGCCCCCCCGCGGCGCCGCTCACCTCTCCTGTTCATGGGCCGGACCCTCACGGCGACTTTCACCTTGGTGTCCGACATCTTTCCCCCAACCCGCCCCCCGGGCCGGCCCGGCCCGAGCCGAGCCGCTCAGCGGCGGCCCGCGGCCTCGCAGCGACGCGGCGCAGCGTCCGCGTCCATGCCGGGCCGCGGCGAGGGCGGCTCGGGAGGAGGGCCCGACGGCGCCGAGGGCGGCGGCGGAGCCCAAGTCACCTCCCTCCCTCCTTCTCCTCCTCCTTCTCAGCCGCGGCCGGCGCTCGTTTGCATAACCGCTCCCACTGCCCCGCCGAGCCCAACCGCCATCTTCCCCGGGCGGGGGAAAGGGAGCGCCGCCGAGGAGGGGCGGAAAGAGCCGAGCGTCTTCGGCAGGGTCGCGCTCCCCCCGCCCCTCCGAGACGGCCTCTCCGCCCCAGTGAGCATGCGCGGGGAGGAGAGGCGGGAATCTGTACGCAAAGAGCGGCGGCGAGGGGGCGCTGCAGCGCCGCTCGCGCATGCGCGCAGAGGGCTGTGAAGCCGCGCGAGGCGCTTTGCCCTGTTATTGTTTCCCGTCCCCGTCACGTGGCGGGGGCGGTGAGGGGGTGCCGGAGGCGGTTAACATGGCGTGGGGCGGCCGTTGGGCGCGTGACTTGCGGCCGTTATTGTGGCATGACCGCCCGTACTGCTGCCCGCTCCTGATGAGCAGGGGCCTCCGGGACACAGAGGGTTGGGAGCAGGTACCTGTCCCATATGGGGTCAGGCGGAGAGCCCAAGATAACGCGTGTCCAGCTTTCCCCCTTCTGCTGTGTATGGAGTTGGGCAAGCACCTGCCAGGCTCCATAGTCTAAAAGTAAAAATGACAGGAAATACATGAATACTTGTTTTTTTGCTTGTTTGTTTTGTTTTTGTTTTCCCTGAATGAGATGACTGGTTTTCAGAAAGCAAAAGGATTCTTCATTACTTTACACAGAATGGAAACAGACTTACTGAACAATACTCAGCTGATAAACACCAGATAAATACTAAATTGAGAGTAGCTACTGTGATTTGTGAAGATTTATGTCATTGCTACAAAGCCCCTGTATGATCCCCCTAGGCAGCAGGTTACATGAAACTTAAGAAAGTTTATGGACCTGAAAAATCCATAAACTGCCCAGAAACAAATATTTTGGCATTTGGGGATTTTTTTTTTTTTCTGACAAAAGATACACATTAGTCAATTAGAAAATAATTGCCTGGTATGCGCCTGGTGCAAGCACTGGTAACCTAGCTGAACTGTGCATTTTGCATGTGCTTAGAAGACTAGAGGTTATAGTCAGACAAAATGACCCTGTTCTCAGGCTTCACTTTATGTCCTTAAAAAAGAGCTGTCTCTGAAATATTGTTGCTGCTCTTGCGGTGGTGCTTTTCAAGACAACAACTGGCAATTGCTAACAAGTGCCTGTCCAAATACCACAGGAAGGAGTTGGGTCTGTTCACTAGCAGTGAGTTCAGCATCGGGGAAAAACATTATAAACACTAATGCATTATCCCAAAAGCTCCAAGGAGAAGCTGAGCTGGATAAGCCGAGGCAGATTTTTAGTAAAACTGCAGTATGCTTATGGTCTCTGGATATCCTTCTTTTAGAAGTCTTGTTAAAATTTTGTGGTTTTGTTTTGCTTTGTTTTCCCCAAAAGTGTCTCCTTACCTTCAGGGAAATATATTCCATAAATCACTGCTTATCATCTAATGCAACTAACTGGCAAGTAATCCAGACACAAAATAGTGATATCTGTAACATTCTGCTTACTGTAAAGGCAGGTTAAAGCACAGCTGGGATTGTTCTGTCTGCTCCAAGGCTAAACTACTGTGAGGAGAGTGGGCTAAACATACAAAAAGATTAATAGGTGGCTGCTCTGAGAAACAGCAGGCGTTTCAAAAAGAGGTAAAACCAACCAATGGTACTAAGGAGGTAGAAAGAGTCATGTCATTTCTTCTCCTACCCTCGCTCCCTTCCGTGCCAACCAGAGAGTTTTGAGTAACGAGTGACTGGGAGCTGCTGAAAGCAGAGAGGAGACAGGAACGTATCTGGAGTAGGCCGCTGAATGGCCAGCGATTCCAGAAATTCTGGAAGAAAATGTGAGATACACATTTAGCATGGTGAAACAGAAACTTTACCAAATAGAGCTGGGTATCTGGAGCACGTCACTAGCAATAAAGTGCATCTGAAGCTGGCACACATTGATTTCTTTCCTGTGGAAGCTGGCATAGGAAAGAAGCTTGTTGTGAAATGCATTGTAAGTATGTGGTTCAGTCATGAAAGAAAAGATGTTGAAGTGAGACATCCTACCTATGTCTGTAGACTGTAAGAACCCAGATCAAAGTGAGCTTGATTTGCGTGGGCTTGGGATTAGTCTGGAGTGACTGTGCAAAAACTGAGTTCTGCAAAACTTGGGTATTACTGGGAATGATAGCCAAGATATTTTGGGAAGATAGCCAGCAGATGGAAGGAAGAACACTCCCTTCCATCTCTGTTTTCCAGCTCCTAGTGGGAAAAAATATATCAATGCAAGATTATATAAAAACAGTGACATTTGCTGAAGGGAAACTAAAGGGAATCGTTACAAGATTGTCTATGATTTTGGCTGTGGGAAAGGTCTGGAACATAAATTATTGTGAATATCTGGAATAGACCTTTGAAAGAAGTTTAGCCGTTTGCAAATGCAGAGAGGCAGCCATGCAAAAGAGTTTGAAAAGGGAGATGCAACTTAATTTCTCCTAGTATTGACTGTAGCTCTTTTCCTCTTGTGAAATTCTGATTTCTTTGAATTCTCTCTCTGGTGTAAGCTAATGGAAAAAGGATTTTTTTTTTTCACTTCCATTCATATCAGCATGTCTGGAAAAAAAAACTGCCAAGAATGACATGCTGGTTCCGTAACTTTTTCTGTCCTCCTGAGAAAGGGTTTTTGGCAACACCTATGTCAATACCTGACAACATCTGTTAGGCAGAATGCCTAATGTAGCAGAATGTGGTTTTGGTCTCTGAACATTTGCCATTAGAGCAGAAGATAAACGGATTCGTGTTAGAGAGGCCCCCTTACATCTTTCATCATAACTAGTTGAAAGAGCAATCTAAGCTTGACAGATTCACCAGAACTGAACATATATATATATGTATATATATATATATATAAGTTTCTCATGGACTTGGATATTAAAAATGGTGTGTAGATATGGATGTATATTTTGCAGGACTGGAAAACATTTTTTAAGGTCCTGTAAACAGAAAGAAAGAATGGACATGATAAAAAAAAAAAAAAAAACGAAAGTGTATGTGCCAGGATAGCAAATTGTTGACTGTGCAGGTAGGGGGATATTAGCCCTTTGGTCAAAAAGCAATGGAAAAGAATTCATTTACCCTGACCATCTAACAAGCAAAGCAGGGCCAAAAACCTTTTCAAAACCATTCAGGGCAGAAGCCCCACAAGGTCAGAAAGTCTTCTACCCTGCAGAAATGAGACAGAAGCCAAATAGTCAAGCCTTTGTTTACACGTGTGTATCTTCTTTTTCTACTTGTCTGACTTTCATTTAAGTTTTGGTGCATAACTAAAAAATCCCTGAGCCCATCTGATCGTGTGGCTAGTGGAATCTGTGGTTTCTGTGGAAGGGCTTCATGTGGTCATGTTTACTAGATTTTAGGAGGATTCCTAGGGCATTTAGAGGTGCTTGGTCACATGTAGGAAAGCCCAGTTGTGCAAAATGCTCTGGGATGTGCCTGCTTCTGAGGTGCAGATCACTATGTCTAGTTGCACTCAAAATACAAGAACAGCAAAGGAAAATATCAGCTATCCTAGCACAAGTAGTGCACTCCAAATCTACAAGTTGAACAGGAAGGGAATGCAAAAAGAAGAAAGAAGAGGTAAAATGTCAGTGAAGTGTTGTCAGTCTTTGTAGGTCCCAGATACTTAAACACAGATACTTAAAACACAGATACTTCATAGAATCATAGAATGCCCAAGGTTGGAAGGGACCTCTAGAGATCATCTAGTCCAACTCCCCTGCACACGCAGGGTCACCTAGAGCACGTGGCACAGGACTGCGTCCAAGCGGGTTTTGAAGATCTCCAGAGAAGGAGACTCCACAACCTCTCTGGGCAGCCTGTTCCAGTGCTCTGTCACCCTCGCTGTTAAAAAATTTTTCCTTAAGTTCTGCTTCAGTTTCTGGCAGTTTCCTCTAGTTCTATCAGTGGCCACCAGAAATTACTTTTTGTTTTTACTTTTTTGTTTGTTTGTTTTGTTTTTCTGTTAAGTAGTAGTTTATACATATTTGGTATAGAGCTTCAGTGACAGTACTCATTCCTACATGTACCTCTGCTTTTGCACTGACAAGGAAACGGAGGATGCTTGGAATATGCTGGAGAACAGGAAAATGGCAGAAGGAAGAGAGTACAATTTAGGCCACAAGGCTATTTGTCTTCTGGCATTATACCAAACACAGCTGCCATCTGGAACCCTTCATGCCTCTGTCCTCACTGCTGGTGGCATCTCTGAATGAGTGTCTCTCACCTGTCAGCATTCACAGCCTGACCAGTTTTCCTCATGCCCCCTTGTGATGGCGGATGAGGGATCCTTGCATGTCATCCCCCAGATTCGCTGCCGGCTCTCCCAGACATGCCGATGGGTGCAAGACCCCACATGAGAAATGAGAGCGTGAGCAGCGCTTCGACAACGAGCAGTGAGGAGAGCCAGAGGAAGTGAAGGCTGAGGGTAAGGGGAGCAGGGTTGAGAGCACCACAGAGGCATCGACTGGAACCCCGCTTCCCTGGTTCCCTTTCCAGTCCCAGCTCTTCTCCATCCCCGTCGTTTTTCTGGTTCTGCACCACTGCAGTCGAGGGAATTTTGCAGCTTCAGTGAGGGCAGGTTGGGCTTTTGCTCTTGCTTTCTATCTATTTCATTTTTCTTTCTTTGCTTTCAGCTTGGGGATAACCCCCATGGATTTGTCCATCAATCCGCAGTTCAACAACATCAGGAAGGCAAATATCACACTCCTTATTAAATCCTAGTGGGGCCTTGCACTGTTCCATATCTTCCCAAAGCGTAACAGAGGTGATGTAAATTGACATGAAGTCCGTGTCTTCTCAGTGTGAGAAAAACATATTCTGCGCAGGAGGATAGATTGTAATACTTGATGACATAGCAGCTGGGGGGTGACACTGGGCATCCAGAGTTAATCCCTGAGGTCCTGCTGGAGGGGCACTGTGTCCTGCTGACCTCGCTTCTTCCCCTGAAGGTGGGAAGCGATGTCGTGGTGTCTGACAGGAATATCCCTCTTGTCACCAATGTCCCCAGCAGATACCTTGCTGTGCGTGACTGGTGCACACTGTCACCTGCATGACAAAGCCATTTTGTGAAAAACGAGAAAAGAAGGAAGTGGCAGCAGTGAGAGGTTAGAAAGCAAACTAATGTTTTATTTCTTACGATACTGAAAGTATCAAAAGAAAAACAAAGTGTGTGATTTTGCAGCACCCGAAGTCTACAAGGTGCTTAGGCTGAAGCTTTTAAAGAGCAACTCTAACCCAAGGCACAGATTTTGTAAGACTGACTAAAATTAAAGTTTTCTTTGTATTTTCTAATTTTTGCTAAGTATTTTTTCTAAGTAAGACCCTTTTGACTGTGTCTACTGGAGGCCAGACAACCATCATGTACCTCCAACATCTTTGTGGCAATGCTCTGGGCCTAGAAAGACACTGTGGTGGTAGATTCTGTTCAGACACTCCTAGAGAAGCTTGAATTGTCAACGTTGGGATAAATGCAGAATACCTGGAGGAAAACTTAGCCCTGTCTGAGTGCTCAAAACTACATACAGTGGCTGAGAGCTGTGTATTTAGATTCCCTTTTGTGCATGGCTTTTAACAGGCACTAGCGTTTCAGGCTACCCCAGCTCTGGACAGACTTGGCCTATAGACCTCTTCAGCGGTGAACAGACCGAACCTGTTCTTATGGCCTAACTTGAATATACTTTGAATGATCTGTTTTGTTTTGCCTAGGTGAGGCCCTAAGCTGCTCCCACCTCCATTCCCAATCAGGATGAGCGAGAGCAGATTGCGCTCTGGAATTGAGGGTGAGCACTTGATTACACGGAATGTCCCCAAGGCAGATTGAGTCACGTCTCCACCAAGCTCAAATGCTTCTTGCTGTGAGGGAAATAATATCAAACATAATTCACCTGATCACATCAGACGTTTTGTCTCTGTCTTTGATACAGTGTCACGGTAGCGTCTTTTGGAAACTTCAGTGCTATTTGTAACACAGGGGATAGGACTAACCTATTTGTGAAAGTAGCTTCTGAATTTTAGCTACATTTAACTACATCATTAGTATTCTGGAGAGGATAATCCCTTTGTGCAGCTCACTTAAAAACAGGAGGCAGGGAGCTTTATTCTCTTTCTCCTGTCACTTAATAGAAAGAAATAGTTTAAAGTTATTGGGTGAACTTTAATGGTCATTGCCACCTAGAGATGCAAAATCATAGTAAGAGAAATAAATCAGCTTAGAATCAGACTAGAACCTGGAAACTCATGGGAAGCAAAGGAGGAAACAAAATTAGAAAGATTTATCATTATAAAATAAAATTACAATACATTTACTGATTCATTAGCTTTAAACTGCTTTCAGTTTAAAATAACACACACACAAATAAAACAGATATTTTAGCTCAGCTGCTTTTCCCTGCACTGTGGCAGTTTAACTGCATTTTTTACTGACTCCAAGGTGAACTCCTGTGTCATTTCAGGAGGAGTTTGTTTTAGGGCAGGTAACTTAACATCCCTGTCATCTTAACCTCAGAGCCTTAATCTTGTTCTGTCTGACTGTAAGAGCTATTCATGAACTATATAGCTCACATTCCTCCCAGGGAAGGAAGTGATATAGTGGTTGATTTCTTAACGTTTGTGTTGCTGCTGATGACAATTAACTGTGTAACATCCCTTTTCAGCCACAGAAGACCCCACACTCACCCACCAAGACTCAAGTGGCTTCCTTAATTAATTTATAGCAGGGAAAGTAGGTCGATGAGCATTCAGATGGGATTCACAACCAAGTGATACCATGGCAAAAACGTATGTGGTTTGGGCTGTAGCACTTTTTTTCCTGTGTGAGAGAGGAGGTGCTGATGACACTGAAAATCACAGGTGAGGGTTTACCTGACACAAGTCTAGTGGGACCATTTAGGGAAGAGGAGTTCAAACTGGAAAAGGCCCAGAAAAGGGTTACTGGGAGGACCAGGGAACAACAAGTCTTATCAAACAGAGCCGACTCAAAGAGTTTGGTTTGTTTAGTCTAGCAAAATGAAGATTGAGAGGGGGATGTGGTTGTTTATGCTTCCTTTTATGCAGCAGTCAAAAAGCAGGGTGATACTTCAGCTAATGAAAAACACTTGCACAAGAGCAGAAGAATATAAGCTATCTGGGAACATATTTGGGTTGGAAATTGGAGCTCTCAGGGGAAATAATTAACTCTTAAGCAGAAGAACAAGCAATAAACCTAGGTAGATTATTTTATGAAATAATTATTTACAAAATAGTTTGATACTATCAGGAAAGGTGACGTGCATGTGATAGAAGGGAACATGTTCTGCTGACCCTACTGAACCCAGGACAGACACCTTCATGTGCCTACTTGAAACCTGAGAGTGATGAGAGTATTTTGTGGTAGTGGAAAGGGAAGGAAAAAGAAAATGAAGATTTATGCTTTTAAGAAGGTAAGATCATAGGACACCAAAGGAAATATAGTGATATTCGCCTGTCTGTTGTTAATGCAGTAACTTTTGAAAAGGGGTTGATTGATATAAGAAAATCAGTTTTAAAGACAAGCACTTCAACCATATTATTTTCCTTTCCCCCTGCCTCTACTTTATATATATAATAGAAAGTAGACATTCAACCTAAGGGAAAAACTAACTGCCACAGCTAGTTTCTAACATTATTTACAATTTAAATCAGCAGGCAGGCCCCAGGGAAGCGAAGGAAAGGACAACCCTCCCATTATTCCCCCTACCCCAGAAAGCTCTCGCCCCTCTCCGTCATTATTGTAAGGAATGCCTGGAATGCGAGCGTGACTCCAGCAGATCCCTGCCGTTCTATTGTGACTCTGAGTCCCGAATGGAGCCCGAGGACGCTGGTGATCAGGAAGGCAGGCTACGAACACTGACCCACTGTTTAGAGCATTACAGTAAACATTTTGCATTTGCTATGTGCAAATCCACGTCTTACCACAGAGCTGATCAAGAGAGATAGAAATACTGAGTCTGCAGCCTCCAAGTCCCCACGGTTAGTGCTTTCAGGCTACCTAACCTTCAGCAACACTCAGAGCCTGTTTCCACAGACATGATTTCGGCTCAGGGGGGATGGAGCGGAAAGCTGTAAACACAAACAGTCTGATATGTGGCAGCAGTCTCTTAAAATAGAAGTGCAGAATTGCTATTAACCCTTCAGCGAGCCTCGGTGAGAGCCTCGCTGTTGGCTTCCCTTCTGCTTTCAGAGAGGAGACGAGCTGTGCTGGCTGCCCCTCAGCTCTGCCGCCCGTGAGGAGGGTGGACAGGGAGCAGGGGCTCCGCTTGCTCCGCAAGCTCAGCTGGGAGGCAAGCTGGCCAAGGCAAAACCGGACCTAACGCAATCACGTCTCAGCGGGGCCAAGCACGTGTGTCGTCCCAAAGGGTGGCAGAGGAAAGAAGCTCTTGCCCTTGCTTCTTGAAAGAGCCTGCAGAACAGCAAGGAGAACAGCAAACATTTGGAGGTCTCTGTCTAAGGAAGCTGAGCAAGTCAAAGCCTTGAGAGCGAAGGTGGATTTGCCGTTGTTAAAACATGAGGAAGTTAGTTCAGCTCAGCACAGCTCTTGGATCCATTCTAAGTCTATTGAAGTCAACGGGAAGATTCTCATTAAGTTTGACAGGTTTCATCACTTCCTGTATAAGGTGAAAACAAGAGATGAAGGTGTTAATTAAAGTGCATTACGAGACTCAAGACCTGTTATGGAGACAACAAAACACCCAATCATATCACCACACACACCATTCTCCCTAGCCTGAGGAAAATATTTCTAATCCAGTCCTCTAATAATCAATGAAAAAGTAATCAACAACAGATCACACTCTCCTCTTTAGCTTGAAGACTCTCATACTGCAACCGTTGGGAGAACTGTATTGTCATTTCACTTCAAATCTCATCCTCCTTAATTCATAGCTAATGGAATGGGAAAAAAAAAAAAAAGAAGTTTCCAGGAGAAAAAAGTAGAGAAAAAGATTGCCAATGCAGGCTTCCAAGCTCCTAATACTGAGTCTACACCAGCATTTGACAGTGAAACTCAGAGGTGTCATCTTCAAATGATCCAAATTGGATCACTGATTGGGACCACCCTGCTGCTATTGCAGACAACTATAAATATGCCAGTGATATGCAACCAAATTTAGATTTTTCCCTACACAATCACTACTACAAATGGAGCTGCACAGGGTGACCTAGGGCAGAAAGGTTCCTAAAACTGTTAGCCTGCATGTGATTGCAGTTCTACAGTCCTTCACCCCTTTTTCTCTTTGAATAAAACCTACATGTCGTTCTCTAGAACATGTTCCCTGAATGGTTGAAGGACTTTCCCACCATTCATATTGTGATCTGAGGGTTTCCTCCCTTCACTCCGACAGTAAAGATGAAAGGCTATTTTAGAAAAGAAACACAGCAAAACCAAAATAGGGACTGAAGCTCTGAGTGGTCTGCTGCTTCCTCTGAAATCAAAGTGGTGTGAACACTCACACACACGCAGAGTTTGACTAACAAAGGCTAGCGAGAAATGTGGTTCTGAGAAACTCTCTTTAAGGGACCAACCACAAACTAGGAAGAATGGGTGAGGACTCCTCAACAGTCAAAAATGGGATTAACGTGATGAGTTCAAGAAATAAAAATGTGGGGTAACGATCAAGAAAAAGACTTGAGATTCCAGTTCAACACAAGTGAAAGATATAAATGTTGATATAAATGTTGCTGGATATAAATGTTTGAAAATAATTTGGCAAAATGGCTCTTGTTTCTCTGATGAAAGAGATACAAGAAAGGGATTTTTGTTTTAAGATGGGCATTTTTTAATCCCACTAATACTGTAATAATAGAAAAATGACAAATCATATCAGTTGCATTTTAATGATAACACCATACATCAACAACTTTGTCACATCACAAAATAACTGACCTTACATAGGATCCCAAGGCCTAATCCTGAGCCCGGGGTGACCTCAACTTTGCTTTACTGAAACAGGAAAATAAAGCAGCTCAGTTACCATCTGCTCTTTAATGGTCTGCACTGTGCAGCATGAACAGAAACAAAAAGAAGGAAACTATCCTATCCCACAGCCTTAGAAATCCTTTTGCTCAGTCTTCTTGGGGGCTAGAATCAGCAGTGACCTCTTCACCATGAGGAAAACTTCCTTCCTTCCGTAACCATCTTCAGTGGTTGGCTAAGACCAATGACCCCCTCGCCAGATTTTGCAGGAGCAGTTCACGTGTCCGTCCCCCACGGGTGACGAGGTGTGCGAGGCTCGTGCGAGGCCGCAGCTTACGGAGAACCGCGCGTCCCCGGAGGGACGCGTTGTGCTCATCCATCTCGGCCGGCCGGACTGTGAGGAAGCAGGCGAGTATTCGGTGTGCTACAGAAAAGGGAAAAGCTAAGGCATTGCATTAAGTCTGTTTGGCGAAAGATTTCTCATGTTGACAGAAAGTTGTAATCAGTTAGAATGTTTTGTAAACACGCACAGGACTTTTGGCAGGTAAAAAAACAAACCAGCGTTCCCAGAAGTTGTCATAATGAGGTTTTCTGCAAAGACTTCTCTAGGGCAGGTCTCCGTAGTAGCCCGAATCTCCCTGACTTCAAGCCCAGTCCTGCAGGGTTTACTTATGTGGTCAATTCCATTTGCAGTACTAAAGACTGCACAGATAAACTGTTTATGAAAGACCAAGCCTCAAACAAGCTGCTCTAAGGCATAATTAAGACTAGAAAAATAACGTAAATATCTGAAATACATCAGGCTCTATAGTACCATACAGTAAAGTTAAATTGATGTAGAAGCTGAATTGGAAACTGAAAACTCATGTAGGCTCACAGAAGGACCTTAATTCCTACCTAATTAAGCACTATGACACAGTCATATCCTTTTCATATGAAATCTATTTTAAACATTTAATATTTTATCTGTCAAATATTTTTGGTAGCTCTCTTAAAGAGCTACCTCTGATGAGATTATGTTTCTTCTCAGGTTACCTTCTTGGACCACGTTAGCAAAGGACACACCTTTATTTCTTACTCTTTATTAAATACCAGTTAATTCTGGGCATTCTATAGTCCATATTGTTCAGAAAATCATGCTAGATGAGTAGAATAGTTTAAAGTGTTTTTATATCTTTTGACTATTTGTATCAAGAACAAATAACAGTAAATGGATTATCTTCTGAGATTATGTAGGTGTGACAGTTCTTTTGAGATCATCTTCTCTGTATTTTATCTTTTTAAGGCAAGATTTGATGGGCATTTAAAAAAATATTTTTACAGTTTCCTCGGAACAAGCTGTTTCATTTTCCAAACTGTAATTTTATTTCCCTAATGCTTTATCCCACTTAAAATTGCTTACCTTTTTTATTTACAAAGCACATCACCATATTTACGTATTTAGACTAGGTAGTTAAAATGCTTTACAGGATCTTCTGACTAGCTATGTTTTCATGATTTAAAAAACAATATATTCAGTGAAAACAAGTTTCATTCTCACTTCAACACACTCTCTCATACAGTACTCACCCAAGAGCAAAAATTACTTCCAATAATACAGGCATATTGAGAAAAATATATGCATTTATTCATTTATAAGAAGTATACTTCTGTGAAAAACTTCAAGTGTTTAGTTCTCATGCATTTGTCCTGCAAATATAGAGTTGAAAGTGATAGATACTGTGTTCTTAAGTATTAACATCTGAAAAGCACCTAACTGTGAAATCTGTTTAAAAGTAGGTTATTCGCCTGGAGTTATAATCCTGGAGCTCAATACTAACCAAGAGGCAAGTGCCCTTCCCTTATCTGCTTGCCCATTTTCCAGGCTGAGCTGCTTCATGTCTAAAGAATGCGTGCCCTTTACTGGACAGTGGGTGTGCTCAGCGCTCTGATTTCATGGGAGTTCCCCTTCTATTTAAGCCCAGACAGCCTTTTTTATTTATTTTTTCGTCCTCTTCAGAATCAATCCCTTCTAATTCTTTTTCTCAAAATGTAATAAGCAACTTGATCACTGCAACAGGGCAGGCCACCTCCCCCTCAGACAGTGTCTTCAAGCTCTGTGACTACACAGCTTTGTGGAGTACACTGGAAGCAATTACTCAAGAATATACTGTGAAACTCATTATACATTTTCATCATTTATAGGGAACACCAAGGGAATTGACAACAAGACTACCAGTAAAATGTCTAAAGTCCTTACAAAATCAAGAAGGCGAGTCCCAGACTAAACAATAATTAAACACGGACTCTCCTTTGTTGAAGTACTAACCTTGTAATGGGAAGTCTGAGATGTAGTGCCAAATCTGCCAACGCTTTCCCTTGATCCGCAGCTCTCGTGGGCAACGGCAGAGCCAGAATATGTATGCTGTGTTTGGAAGGCCAAGTTCAAAAATCCTGTAAGGCTCTTGGAAAGCAGTGGAGCAGAGAAGCCTTGTCTGTTTTAGCTCTGAACTTACCTAGGAAAATCATGCAGAAGCTATGAGCCCATGGGCTAAGTAAAGGTCTGGTTAGGGAGAGCCTCTGTGGCACCGCGCATCTCTGCTCAAGCTGAAGACAAGCACCTTTCTGAACACCAGGAGGCAGCACCCAGAATTTGATCAGAATCAGCATATCAGAAAAACGCAAAAACAAAACCTGAGTGTCCAGCCATGATACTGGAAGCAAAGAGCAGCACAGAGCATGCTCTTCTTTCAGCAGTAAGGAGCATGAACCAAACTTCATGAAGGTCAGGATGGACCTACGTGCTCCCAGCCATCCTGAAGCTGCAAACTCATCGGAGATTAGCAAGGACACAGCAGGTGACAGACGTACACACCGGTCTCTTCCAAAGCAGCGTGTCCTCATCATGCTGAAAATAAAGCTAGAAAAACTCCACCACGTGAAACCTGGTGCACAATGCCTGTAAGAGGACACTACCTTCTGTGCCCCTTTCTATGCCTGCTCTGTTTATTTAAACAATGTATTCATTTGTTATATACGAATATATAATATAGAGTAAGCAACGTTAGAGGGAAACTCATTCAAAAAGTATTGGGTTTTAATGATGTGAAAATCTTTGAGATAACGCAATTTTTCTTCCATAATTCTTCATCTGCTATAACTGTCTTCTCCGGCGCCCTCGAAGTGCGGATGCAGGATGGGCATTGGTGCTGTCTGTACAGCTGCCCCAAAGCAGCACGTCCCCATCTCCCTCAGAAGCGGCGCAGCCGAGGCCAGGGCGCAGCAGAGCGCTCCTGCACAGGAATTTGGTCTGCCCAGCTTTGCGATTTTTTTTTTCACCTCTGTCACATGGAAGAAGTTGCTTTACATCTCCGCCAACCCCGCCAAGATGGAAATATTTTTTGTTCTCAAGACCCTAATCTAGATGGATCCTGCTCTGTAGTAGTTTAGGGGCTGGATGTTACAGGAGGTCTTAATCGTTATAATTAAACTATAATTATTAAAATTATAATTATAATCTTAATAATTATATCTTTTCCTCAAAAACAATTTTAGATAAGGAAAAATAAAAAATAATTACATTATAGGACACAATTTAGATTCACTTTTCTGAAACCCCTCTTATCTCTTTATTGCTAGACATTATAAAATTACCCTGCTATATTTTCACGCAGCGATAGCAATCTGAGAACAGACCTTAAAAATAAATCACACTTGAACCTCTGGGTGCATACAGCAGACATAACCTGCAGTAGAGGCTGAAGAGTTGACATTAAGGGAACACTGTCCATGGTATTTGGGTTTTTTTTTTGTTTTTTTAAATAAATGTGCAGCCCAGATGAAAATCATACCTCTCTTTTCCAAGGGTAAGGACATATTTAGCTATCTCTGTTTTGAACATGCCCAGCAAGACAGATCAAATTCTATCTTCATGGGTTCCTCACACTTTGCCATCCCTCTCTCAGAACCAAAGTTTTATTCTGTTGAAATCTGTGACTAAATTCCAACTGACTTCCGGTTGGACAGGAACAGTACTTGTCCCTTTGGTCTTCAAAAAAACAGATGGTGCAATGGTGTCATCCTGAATGTAATGTATCTAAATACCCATGGGGAAGGTGTGCTTATATGCATAGAGAGAGAAACTAGAGTGGGTCAAAGTCAAAGCTTTTTGATTTACCACCCACACACTGGCAGATCCTTCTCCCCCCTTATGTCATGAATCCTCTTGTATGACAAAAGAAAGATTGTTGGTTTACTGCTGCGTTTTCCCTTATATGCTGAACAACTCTAAATAAGGGCTTTATATAGTACTGCATGGCTTTTCAATTTAGACACCCAAATAAAACGACGTAAGACTGAACTCAACGCTTTCCTTGACAGATTTGTTGTAGAAGGCTGTGCTTTTACAGCAAAGGGAAAACAGCGGCATCCTTCAGCAAAAATGCACACACCTGCCTTCACCAGGTAAAGCACAGGCTGCTGCAGACAGCAGAGTGCAGACTATGTGGAATAAAGGCACAATGTTTACTTCGCCTACAAACTCCAACCTCAAGCGACTTATAGTCATATACCATAGCTGCTATTGCTATGAACCATTGATGATGTATGAATAAAGCACCCATGATATTATATGCACCTAGAAACACAGCCGTTCCTCACAGGAAGTGTTATCCAGCTGTTTTTTTATCCAAAAAACAGATGACTTCTCAGCATCTAGAAAAGAACATATCATCCAGGTGAGCCTGCCTCCCTCACTAAGTTTCCTTCCTGACCCCTCACAAGGTCTTCTATCCGTGGCAGCATCACCTCTGGTGCAGAACATCCCAGGAGCATTTCTGCTCCCACCAGAGGGAGTGTTGTGTGGCTTGGCAGGAGACAAGGTTAGAAAAGAGCCAGTGTGCAGGCCCATATATTTTGCAAAAGCAATAAATCCCCCGGTAACTTTCTAGTAGAATAAATTCACCAAATAAATAAAGTATGCACACACGTACACATCGATACAGGGCAATTAGAGAAACCAGATGTTAACAGAGACACTCATGATAATAAAACTGTGTTGTTTCCACTAAACTGTTCAGTATAGGTGTAAACAAATCCCACTTTATTGGCACATCACCATTGAATTAACCTTTACAAATAAGTGCATTTAATGGTTAGGTTGTTTTGTTTTTACATGTCAACGTAAGATAAAAATAATACATTGTCTGAATTAGAGGGCTAAAAATGCTCCAATTTAAAATAAGAATCTGGCAAATCGCTGGGGCAACGTTATGTGCAATTATTGTATGCCCTCAAAATAAGACCAAAAAACAGTTTAAAAATTAACTGAAAGTCTCCATGTTGATCTCAAATGACATTTCATAATTTCGGTGGACAAGTAAGTGACCAGAAAAGTTGAATGCAACTGTCTATCTCACAAAACATTTATATCTTCATCAAACTTCCTTGCAGTGCTAACAATATAAGTTATTATTTTAGCAGCACATAAATGCCTGAACATGCCGCAGTCTCTTCCTACTGCAAGTGCTAAAAGCTTTTATAAAGTAATTCAGATATACTCTGCTTTCCATTGCTCAATAAGGCAACAAAACTAATGTCTACAGTGAAACTCTTTTCAAGAAGACATAAATCCAATCTGCTTGAAAAAGAATAGATTTACATTCTTCTTTCCCTTCTACTGCTCATCAATACTGAAATTTTCCAGTGTACATAGAAATATATTAATGATAAGACAGATAATAGATAGTATTGGGAATCTTGCAAAAGTACCTGTGCAAGCAACATGGCCAACTCACTTTTGTATATGCAGAAGTGCTTGAGGTCTAAATGCCTTTAAGCTTTTAGAGAAAGCTTACACAGAACATTATGTCTGCATGCAGACAGACTTTCTTCTTACAGAAGTGCAAGTGCTTCAGTACCACTCTAATGAAGGTGGTAGTAAACTAATACAGAGAATAAATACTCATCTATCACAATATTTTCAAACTTTAAGATTGTGCCTTTTTAGCATGGTTTAAAAGTTAACTATTCATACTTAACTTATAGCTCATAAAAGCTGCCACAAGTAAAGCGGATTTTTTCCCCTTAAAAATGTAATGATGACAACACATCTTCCAAATATCGCCTCTATCTTTCATGGTATCCATTAGTAAATCCCCTACTACAGGGAAAAAAATGCAATTCATATCATGTAACTCACTAATCAGCAATAGCTCCTCCTCTGTTATAACTGACCTTAGCTGGATTCAGAACTGAAACATTTATTTCTCCTGTCCATCTATCAAGTCCATCTCCTTTCTCCTGCAGACATACTAGAAACAGAAATCTCTCCATCACTCTCATGAGCATCTCCCTGCTTAAGAACGAACAATGAAAAATAAATGCTAATACAGGTAAACAAAAGCTGCATCATTCTCTTGCTCTCAGTGGCAGGCCTTTGATTACTCCATTCCCAACATTGATACTATTGCCAAAATGACACAGAAATGCTTGGTTGCCAAGAGATGACACAGCTTTAAAATGGCAGGTTGCTCGGTTGGTTGTTTCACTGTTGAGTGCTGCCTGCAACGGTCAAGTTTTCTCACACAGATAGACAAGAGTCTTGATGCAGCTCAAGGAGGGCAACTTCACTCAAAGGCCAGAAGACACCTCCCACCTACTTGTCTACTAAAACTGTAACTTATCTTGCTTCGTGGCCGAAAACAGAACGAATCTACATCAGTAAAAACCCTAAGCGCATTCAGGTAGAGCTATATATTTTTACTGAATGATCTCCACCATCTAGAACAACGAGGGAATTATTTGCCATGTAAGTCAGTCCTACAGGATATGAAAGTCCATGGCTGATTATAGGCTTAAAAACAGGAAATTCCTCAGGTTTCCCTAGACATACTACAGCCTGGTTATATACATCTGTTACTATAACTTGACCCTCTTTGTCAAAGGCCACAGCCGTTGCATATATTTTGGAGGGGAAGATGAGGTTCAGCCCAAAGCTATCCATCTGGCCGATGAGCTTCATGTCCGCACTGAATATCTTCACTCGGGTGCTGCTGTTGTTGGCTCCTTTGGCTCTGAGGTGCTCTATGACAGCAATGGCACCCGAGGCCTGCGCGACAGCCACCCCTCTGGGGCTGCTCAGTTTGGACTGGATCACCTGCAGCTTCCTCAGCTTTCCCTTCCCAAAGTCGGCTGCCAAGCGGTACAGGGCCCCGGCCTCCGAATCCGTCACCACGACCTCGTTCTCCCGCATGACGTCCAAGCCCCAGGGCAAGGAGAAGCCCTCTCGGACGGCCAGCGTGCCCCGGCCCTCCAGGTCGAACGCCTTCACGGAGCGGTCCCCGCCGTCGCTGACCACCACGTGCCCGTCCAGCGTCACCGCCACGTCCAGCGGGTACTTGATGTCGTTGCCCGCCTCGCCCCGCTCGCCGAACTGCCGCACGCAGGCGCCGCTCATGCCGAACACCTTGATCCTCTTCTTGCCGTCGTGCGCCACGGCCAGCCGGCTGGAGCGCGGGCACGCCGCCACCCCGCTGGGGTTCACCAGCTGCCCCCAGCCGCCCAGGGAGAGCCGCAGCGCCGGGCCCGGCAGCGCCGCCGCGGCCGGAGCCGCCGCGGCCGAGGCGGGGCTGCCGGCGGCGCCCGCGGCCTCGAGCAGCTGCAGCAGCGGGAGGCAGTCGCTGGTCTCGGAGGAGCCCCACGCGCGGCGGCAGAAGGGGCACTCGAGGCCGCGGCGCCCCGCGGCGCCCAGCGCCGCCGCGCAGCCCTGGCACAGCACGTGGCCGCAGGGCAGGTTGCGCGGGCGGCGCTGCCCGCTCGGCCCGTACGGCTCGAAGCACACCTTGCACTCCAGCAGCGCCAGCAGCTCCTCCGCCGCCGCCGCCGCCGCCATGCCCGCGGGGAGCGGGAGCGAGGCGCGGAGGCGGCGGCCGTGGGAAACAGCGGCGGCGGGCGGCAGGGAACGGGGCGGAGTGAGGGGGGTGAGGCGGGGAAATGGCGGCCGGCAGCTGGGCGACGGGGCGGGGAAAGGACGGCGGCGACGGGGCGGGGAAATGGCGGCGGCGACGGGGAGAAGGGGCGGGGAAATGGCGGCGGCGACGACGGAGAGAAGGGGCGGGGAAATGGCGACGGCGACGGGGTGAAGAGGAGGACGGAAGAGGACGGGGCGGGAGGTGGAAATGGCGGCGGCGGGATGGGAAGGACGAGGCGGAACTAAGGGGACGGGGCGGGGAAATGGCGGCAGCTGCCCCCTACAGACTCCGGTTTCGTGGCCGCCCACCGGCTCTCTCGCCTAAATAACGGCGTTGGCGCCGTCTCCCTTCGCCAGGGGAGAAGCGGGGTGGGATGCGTGGGCTATCGATGCCTGCTTGGTGAAACGAAATTCTTGTTTAAATTGTACCACTGAAGAAAAAATAGTAAGGATTCGCCACTTAAAATGTGAGCTGCATGCTTCTACACACAGCCAGCTTCCGTGTTATTACAGTGCTCCTTATATAGGTGTAAAAGGGTGGCTTCACTTTCATACGACCTCCCCTTCTGTTCAGGGAAGCTTTGGGAAAATGCAATGGAAACATTTACCTAAATCGCTAAGAGCTGCTTTTCCCCAGCAGGTGAATATACCCATGTTGTTGGGTGCATGGACAGCGCGCCTGCTCTTCCTGCAAGGCGGCGCGTTTCCGCTGCGCTCTCCGGATAAAGGTGGAGTACGTACACGGTGCTGGATCCCTCCCAAATATCCTGACACCGCTCATCTGACACAGCTCCCACCAGGCTGTTAGGCATCCAGAAATCCTGCGCTGTCCCCTATTCCTCCCCCCGGTTCGGTATTCCCAGGCACGCAGCGGCCTCGTGCTGAGCAGCTGGCCTTTTCACATGTACAGATATCTGATAGTCCAAGATAAATTTCAACAGCTCTCATAACAAACCTAAGGAAAAAAATATCTGGACAAAAAAAAAGGAGTATTTTTTTTCCTTTCTCTCAACCTGGTCTGAAACAGAAGCAACACCCAGGGTCTATGAGCAATATTGAGAGTTGTAATGATACTGTGTTGCGCCAGCATGCCCTGTGCACCAAGCCAATAAGCCCACTGCGTTGGAAGCCACACAAAGGTCTTTATTTAAATCTGCGTGGATTCGGGTGCTTGGCCATCCTTTGCAGAGCAAGCACACCTGCATGAGAGAGCTGGTTCTATTTAACTAGAGTTGACTATGGAAATTTCTACCTGTAAGTGTGTGATTGGTTAGTTTGCTAATGAATTTTCTTATGAACATGCGTGTTATATAGGTTCCTCTGCTTCAGACACTGGGTAGCAGTCATTATCGTATTAATGGCAAATGCTAATTAACAGACTAATTTTTAGTATGTTAATGAAGCTTAAACAGGTTTAGGTTACTTTAGGTCTTTTGCTGATCAATTCAGCTTTGTCTCTGGGTATGTGCAGGCCTTGCCCTCTACACGCTGTTACTAGGTTGATTTTTTTTTTTTTTTTTTTTTTAAATCTCAAGGGCCACAAGTAACAGGCCACAAGTTGGGGACTACTGTGCTAAAGGCATCAGACCGGCCTGCAGCTCTAAGACTGCAGCACCTGTAATGAACAGCAACAGCTGGTCAAAAGGACAATCAGATAAAGCTTTGAACTGTATATTTTTGGAGCTCAAAGGTGACATTCACTTTTTAGAAAGCCACACAGCTTTTATTTTCATTCTGGCCATAGTAAATGACAGTATATACTACCTTGCAATCATACCTTTCATCTGCTTTGAAATGAACTGGCAAGGGGACAAGGCTAGGGCAAGAAAGTTTTGAATTTTATGAGAAACACTCAAAAGGAGTGTTTCTGTATCATGATAAATAAATAACCAGAAACTCAAAAGGAACCCTCCAAATTCTGTAATTTTGAAAATTGCAAAGGTGTTTATAAGGCAACAATAGAAGACTTTCAAAAGGGCTTGTGTCCAGGCAAACGTGTAAAAGCTCTGCGGGCTTTCCTTGACCCACTCCTGCAACGTACAACCTCTGTGCCAGTTGCCTACCTGCAACTGCATCTTGCAGAAGAGCGCAGCATATTTACAAGCAACTGCAGGCACATTTTCTGCTTCCCTGTCAGCTGCTTCACTTCTCTCACCTATTTCCCACTCGATTATAAATCCCCCTCGGCAGCTGCTGCCAACTCTTCCTGTCTGCTCGCTGCTGGTTAGTCTGTTGGCCTGTAATCGTGACTAACAGGGACAGGGAGAAACAACTCATGCCAGCTTCCCGCCTCTCCTGCCCGGCTGCCGTTACTGGCGTGAGGCCAGTGCTACAGGAAATGCTATTTGAGGAGCTGCAGCCGTTATTCCCAGGTCTGCGAGTGTCCGAGGTAGAACTCACAGCTCCAGAGAGACGGCATCTACCGACCACCACAGAAAAGGGTCGTTTTCTTTAGTTCAGATTACTTGAATGAACATAGAAGAAAAAGATCCACTTTTAAAGTGCTTATTTATGCATGGAGTTTACAAAAAGCAAATCAGGTGAGGCAGTTACGTAAGAGAGTTAATTTTGAAAGCAAAATCACTACAAGATCAGTGCTGCACGGACATTTTTCCATATGCTGAAGCTTGCTTTTAGAGTGCTTCAAAATGTGTCTGGTTTTAAAGAAGATTAAAAAAAGGTGGAAGTTATTTTAATTAATTTCTTGATTTTTTAAATCAAACTTTAGTATATACAGCACCTCCAGAAAATAATCTAGTCCCCAGTCTCTGTGCCTGTCTGAAAAGGCATTGACTTTTTCAAGACACTTAATTTCACACTGGCTCCCTGTAAAGGAGGAAAGAATAGTGTATTATTGTAATGTAAGTCATGGAAAAAATGCAAACTATCAGGAAAAACATGTGTTTTCATAGTGCTAACACAAATGGGCTGAGCAGAGCTTGATAGTTTTTCTTGCACTAGTACCAGCAATGAACTGTGCATGGGTACTGTGGTGGTCACAGAAAGGCATTAACTTAAGTGAACCGAGGGCCATATCAAGCATATTGAGAAGTGTGTCTAAAATTAAATTCCAGCAGTTATTCTGACTTTCCTTATTTTGATGGATTTAAGTTACACATTTAATGCTTCCTTTAGGAGGGCATTTTATTTTTCTTCTTCTGTTCTAAAAGTACAGCAGAAACTGTAGAACTAACATGCAAAGGTACTAAAACTGGGGTAGCTAGTGATGAGGTGCAGAGAAGGTTGTTAAACAGGACTGAGTATGGTTTGAATCCTAGGAGAATTAAAAGCTACCAGGCCGTCTTACATGTCCATCTTACGAGTGACATGTTTCCTCATATCTTCTGAGGAGCTGAGAATTTTCCTTAACAACAAAATCTTTCTGGCAAAATTATATTTATTTCCCCCGTTATTTTTTCCATTACTCCACCTCTTACGTAAGAGATGAACAAATGAGTCAGTATCACTTGCCGCAGGGCAAGATAGAAGCGCGTTAACGTATTTGCATGCTCTGGAAAAATCATAACTGTTAGCCAAAAGATAACTCACCAAACAAGCTTGTAATTTCAGATTCAGGAACATAAAACGGTGGGCCTGGAAAGCGAATGGGTAGAGCTAGTCAGAGAGAAGGGCAAGGAAGGCGACGAGCATTTCCTACCGCAGCTGGAGCACTAGCCCCACCGCGCACAGCAGCCAGCCCACAGCGCTGGCCCCAGGGCGACCACCCTCTGCAGCAGCCAGAAAACAGCATCTCCAGCGACACGAGGCCCATCAGGGCCTCACCGGGCAGCTCCCGGTGCCCTGTCCGGACTGTTTCCAGACTACTGCCACTGTAGCCGCGTTGTCAGAGCGGGATAGTCATGGCTATGCCATGGATGCCACCACTGTGTGTGTTGTGTGAGCATCAAGCCATTGGTACTATAACGGTGTAACTAAAGCAAAAAGCTCAGTGGGAGGGAGAGCAATGAATTAAACTGCTGTGGTTAATGACAGCAAGGGCTGCTCTGTGAAGGGTAATTGAGGAATCCAAAAATCAATGAGAAACTGGTTTCTTTTGAGAGCTAACCAAAAAAAAACTTGATATCTCCCCAAATTCTGATATATAATAAAAGTTATGAAATGCTAAAGTACTTTATGACTTTATAGAATTTCACCTTTTCCAGGCACATTCAGACCTGACCATGACTGGGATTGAAAGGGAAATACAAGATGGGCAATACATTTGGTTACGAGTATTGAGCAATGATCCATCATAGTTAGATAGTCTTGGGAATGTGTCAGGGTCCCAAGGAGGGATGGGACATTCAGTGTGTTAAAACACTATTTTTGTCCTCCACTTGCTCTTAGCACACCTGGATGCCACAGAAAAAGCAAATTTAGTCTCAAGTTTCGTCAACATTATTATTATTATTATTTTTGCCACAATTGTATTGGTGTGATTTGCTGACACAGACATGTTGATAAAAGCACTGGGGAAGATATTAATATATCAGTCTCATCTATATACAATTTATATTAAGGCATGCAAAATCAAAACATGAACAGTGCAAAGTTATTACCTTTGTGTTTGTTTGGATCATATAAAACAGTAACGAGGAGGTAAGAAGAATTTTTCTCCATTAGGGAGATCATCAAACTGGCATAGCTGAAAGGAGAGAGTTGCATTCTGTTATTTTGGAACTGTACAAACATTTTAGCATAGCATTCAAAAATACTCAAAAAAAAACAGTAGTATGATGTATTCCTATGCGGAGACAAGTTCAACTGAAATGCACAGAAAATAAGCAGAGATAGATAAGCATGAAATTCACGCAATACATCTTAAATGTTACTGTATACTTTTCATAAACAAGCATTTTTCTTCCCCCCATATTAGTTTCTCAGCTAGCAGACAAAACAGAATTTGTCTATCACAATCTGTAATTACTACACAGTATTGTACATAGCTTGTACAGTTATTGTGAAAGCAAGACTGTATAACCACTTAAAAGGTCCTGCTGGTAGGACCAAACTAAATTTGGGTGGGCTATAGGCAAGAAGGAAGAATTGCAATAAAGGGAAGTGCGGCTAAGAAGAACAAAGACAGGGAGGAGAAGCAGATGGACTGAAAAGGAAATAATAACATTCAGATGAGACTTGCAGCTCTGCTTCTGATGGGTTGCACAAAACCACATCTTTTCCCACCAAGAGGCAGGACAGCTTCCTGACGGAAGCCCACAAGTCGAGAGTGCTCTGCCACTGCAGCTGAGGCCTGTGGTGGGTAAGAGCTTGTGAGGCCGCTCTGAGCAATGAGGGAGGACTCACCCGCACGTAGCAGGAGTCAGAAGCACCTAATCACTAGATACATCACAAAAAGAGAAAGCATCAGCAAAGCAAGGTTACTAACCGTTCTCTGTCACATGGGTTGACAGCCACTAGAGCTCCTCTGTCCCAAACCCCATCAAACTTGCCAACAACTGCACTGCAGGAAGATGAGAGAAAGATTTTAAAATACTAGAAAGGCGCATTTGTTTTCACTCAGATACTCCTGTGAAATCACGAGGAGTCTCCAGCTAGCTGTGCAGATACCCCTGTAGCTGATTTGTTGTTTGGGTTCGGCATCCTCCCACTCCACAGCGTAATGAACGGGGCCTCAAGAAACCCGCCCCGCATGCGGCCCTGCCGGTAGGACACAGATGTGCAGCATTTCCCCAGCACTTAATGGTGCCGAAACAAGGCCAGAGGAAGAAATCCAGGCTGAACATTCCTCTTCTGGGCTACAAGCTTGGTTTTTGGCAATTGAACCCTGCTGTGACCCTTGAGACAGCACCGACACACACTCAGATGTCCCTGGATCCCGGCCACCTTCTAACGCCACACGCGAGCTCAAACGCGGCCTAGGGAGGGCGCCTCATTGCATTGGTCTTGCTGAGCTCAACGCACCCAGCAGTGCAAGACCTGTCTGGTTCCAGCTACATGCTCGGGACAGTTAGCTTCAGGCTGAAATTAGTTTAACTTGAGAACAGTTACGTTACATTGCTGCTCACGTTGGCCTAGCCTCCTCATAAATACTGTTACTTACTGTTATATACACTAGCAAATGGCCAAGGCTATGGGGAACTGCCTGTGCTAACGGTTGGTAAGAGCAGCCAGGGTGACACTAGAGATGAGGATGTCACAGGGAGGGAAGGAAGTTTCATTGCTGGTAATTATTAAAGCAGGCGTTTAGAGACTAATGTAAAAATAAAGTAAATTGCAAAATTTTAAAGCAAGTTATAAAGAGGTAAGTGTCCTTAAGAGGAAATTATGGGATGGAATTGCACAAAACCTTCTTTCCCTAATGGGAGAGTCTGGTTGCGCCAGCTCTTGCCCCGCCGTCCTCCCTACCCGCTGCTCATCACGTTGCGACAGCATCGCTGAGCGCTGGCACCTAACCCCGTGCTGATCCTGGGTGTCCCGCTCTAATGCGATGAGACACGATAAGGCTTTCATGTCTTGACTTCTTTTAAAGCCTGCCAAGACTAGGATCTAATTTAGATATCCAGCCTTAACTGAAAGGAGGTCTTTTTTAAAGAGACAGTGAGGGCGCAGCGAGGGCGAAGGGAAAGCGGCTGTGTCTGGCAAGGCAGGTGCAGACCTAGCCTGAGGTTTGGACAACATTCTCCTCTATGCACAGCGAAGCCCTTGCAGTTTTCTGCACCTGGTCTTTCTCCCCGGCTTTAATCTGGTCTAATTGTAAGGACGATGCTACAAGTATTCATAAAAATTTACATGTAAAAATCCACATAACAGCGCCACAGATTTTAACAGTACCCCACTGGATTTGGGCAGTAAAGCTGTGAATTGCTATCTCTGCACGTATTTAGGAGTTTCAGTTTATATGTATATATATATATATATACACACACACACATATATATAAGACTGACAACCATAATTGTGTTAGGACCCGCAGTGGTTGTGTAATATAAGTGTTTTACATACTTCCCAGGGTTCCCACGAAGAGCAGTAATTCCTGTTAGTCATTAACTAACGAAAGAGTCTTTGAAACGTCTCATTCTGACAAAGGTCATGAGCACATCCGAGTTCTCCTGCCTAATGAACGCTCTGCACTGAGATCAAAAGCACTTGCTTGCAGACCAGCCCCAGCAAGAGCGAAATAGGTTTAATTTCCATAATTACTAGGGAATTAATCAAATTGTCTGTACATAGAAACTACAACATTGTGCATTTTTCTAGTCACACATAGATACCTGCTGACTGCGGAATGAGACTCATTTTCACCTTCAAATTCTTCGTAAGAACCATGCACCAGAACCTGCATCTGCCAATTTATTTTGTGGGTGATGAACTATGTACTGGATCCAGAGATACACACTGACTTTTTTTCTTTCTTTCTTTTTCTTAATTGCATATTTTCATTTTATTTTCTAATGTCATTCCTGTGTGTTATGATGGAAGTCATGAATTTTACCATGCTACCTGCTACTAAAATTTAGAACTGAAATTTTCAAAAACTGCTGACAAGAAGCTCAAGCATTTCCTGGGCAACCCATCAACTCGTAGCGAGGAGGATTTAAAGGAATCTACATAGCAAGGGCAAGGAGGAAACCAGGCAGTACCTACCAAGCCACTTCCACATTACCACTCATCTGTTCCAAGGCATCCATCTTTGCAGAACTAGTTACACACGCACTGTTTAAGCCAAATGGAGTCGACTACACCAGGAAGAATTCTAGCTGCAAGTCCACTGTCTAAAAGACTTTGGTCTCTAGTAGTAAATTTATTTATTTTTTTTCTTTCCTCCCAATTTATGCTGTTTAAAAATGAGCATCATAAAGTAAACACTATATTTTGGTTTCCTAAATTACCTATTACAGCTGTATTTTTAGTAGCTCTGAAAGGACTACTCAAGTAAAGGCTATGAATTGACTTCCTCCTCCCTAACAACTGTGGGTTGATATTTGCAGCCCGATCCTGACAGTTGCTTTGCAGGAAAAGCAAGAAACGCACAACACCTCACCAAATCCCTTTGACTCTACAGAACATTGCACCCAAGTTAAGACCTACTGGATGGGGGAACCACAGTGCAGGACTCGGGGCACCTTCAGCTCCCTACAAGACACGTTGCCTCCTTGCAGCACCGGACACGACGCAGCCCTCCTGCACAGCCCCCAGCTGCCCCCGCGCTGGCCTAGGTCTGAGCATCTTTTAAATGTTCCCATTGCCACCACCACCAGAACCATCCTGGGAAGGAGGAAACCAGCCAAATGCATTAATGTCTATGGCACAGTCCTCTGTGCTTGAGGCTGGAGAGAGTCCTAAGTCCTGCTGTGCGCTCTGTACAACCCTGTGATTTTCAAGATCTCCCAGCAGGTAAACCAGGAGCTGAAAGTTAGGTGCAAAGCCACCAGAAAATGTTGAGGCCACACAAAACTACAGACTGAAACATCTGTCAGGACCTTATAGTGCTGACCCTACTAAGGTTTTAGCATTTTCCGTTGTGCCTTTAATCTAGAAAATAAGGGCCCCAGAGCACCAAAGACCCTTTAGAAGACACCAGTAGTTCAGGCCATGTTTGCCAAGATACTTGTGAAATCCTTTTTTGACAATACAGTGTGTAGAGTGTCCCAACACTGCAGGGATGCAACCTTCTTTTAGCCATGTGAGAAAGGCGTGTTGAGTAAAGCAGGGGGTACTTAACCGATGGATACAGCATGGACACTACGCATACATTAATGAGGGAGTCAAAGGAGAAGCTTTCCAAAAAGACACCTCTGTTTTACTTGTTGCTTTTACTGAGCAACTCTGAATATAGGGCTGTGTTCGAATTCTGCTTGTTGGAATCTATCACGACACTAAATGTAACTTGGTTTTACCGTAAAAGCAGACACGTTTTCCTGTAACTTTCATATGGCACCTTAGAACAACAAGCCTTTTTAAGATATATAGTTGACATCTTTATCTAATGGTCAACAATAGAGTTATTTTTTGAGGAATGTTGGCTATTCACATTTATCAAAGAAATCAACAGGAGTTTTCTTGAGAGGCCTTGTTCCAAATAATCATGGCTAGTCCATATAAAATAATTTAACAATATTAATACACATTTGACTATAGAAAACCGTAGAACACATTGTATTCCTACCTGGACAAATCATAAATACTGCAGCAGTACAGAGAAATGTTCCCAGACGTGCTCTACAAGGAAAGCAAGGAAAAGAGCGTTTAGTGAACTGCATGCCTAAATATGCACTTAGGTCCAACAGGGAGAACCGCGAGGAACATTCTCCACCGTTCTTTTCGGAGCCGCCTCTCCCGCCCCTCTCCCTGGAGCTCCCGGTTGAGCGAGGCCGCGCCGCGGGCTCGAGACCGTCGCAGCGCCCGCGGGCCGCGTACCTGCAGGACCTTCGCGCCCGGGATCCCCGGCACGGGCTCCTCGCGGTAGGGCAGGCCTTGCTCGCTGAAGAACTCCCTCAGCGCCTGCTCGCTGATCTCCGCGCCGACCACGCGGTGCCCCAGGTCCGCCAGCCTGCGCCCGCCACAGAAAGCGCCCACGGTCACCGGGGCCCCCAGGTTGGGCCACCAGCACGGAAACATACACCCAACAGCACGTACTCTTGGAGGAACGCCTCCCCACCTCCCTGTTTTAGGGGGTATCGCTGTGCCCAAGGCTGACTTACTAGAGTTTTCATATTTTATTGACAATTCACCTCATGTGATCCAAGTTTAAATCAGCACTGTTTGGATCAGGACTTTCTAAACTTAATTCAGACCACCTTCCCAGAGTGATATGGCAGCTGCCTCTACAAGCAGTCGCTCTGGCACAACTGATCTCGCTGGCACCAAAGGAAGCACCAGGGCTTCAGCAGCAGGCGGACTTGGGACAACGAGCAGGACTTCAGGTTAGTCCTTAACCCACGCTACTATGCAAAAAGTCAATAAGCGTGAGCAAACTTCCTCCTCCCTTTGGTGCCCCATAAGGCTGCTATGCTGCCAGTTGAGCCTGTTCCCACAGGCCAGGCCAAGGTTGCAGGGTTGGGACTTCCCCTTCTCCCTTCCTCCCTCCCCACAACTTGTTTTCTCCCCCCGCCCCGCCTTATTTATTTATTTATTTATTTATTTATTTCTGTGTTTTACCATTTCATTTCTACTGCTTTACCACAAAGTGGGAAAAATATCCTCAGTCCATTGCGGCCGTTTAGAAGGACATCCAGATACTTCTTTAGGAGCCTGCAGAAGAAAAGGCGTTTGTCACTGAACGCTGGGACTGTGTGTGTCGGCACGTTCAAAGCCAAGTGCCACACGATATGCCACGTAACACACAAACTCTGTGACAGGCTGCACTTCTCATTTCAAGCTGCTCGATGCAATTAGGAGTAAAAACAGGACAGAAAATCCTCCACCTTCCATTTACTTGGAAGCAAAATAAATTAAATTTCTGTTGGGAAAAAGCACAGCTGACTCTTAAGGAAAACAACCGAATCACACTACCTCCAGAAGGACCACATTAGGCTACTTGTACGGAATGATAATTAAACCTCTGTATCAATCCAATCACCCACATATGCCTGAAACATAATTTTCACTGATAGCAAAAGTGCGTAATTGTTTTTGTCCTGCCCTTATGGAGCTCCAATGCCCTCTGCATGTTTCAGGTCCTGGGTTCACACACAGAGCTCTGTGGCTTAAAACCCCCTTAAAGGAGTAAAAGCTGCAAGAGCCAAACGTCCCTTTCTTTCCTCTGCTTTACGACAAATGCGGGTCACAAAACTATTTGCGTTTATTTTAGCTCCAAGCTGCGCCCGCATGAATGACGTTCCCGTCCTACGCGCTACGTTTTCACCGCGGACTCGGCCAGGGGCTCGAGCCGCTCGTCCCGCCGCAAGGCTGACGTACGGGTGCCCGTGCTCCTGGTGGAATCCCGTTTTCCCGGCCGCCCATTTCTGCAGCCACTCCTCGGCGGGCACCGCTCTGTGCCGCTGCGCCGCGGCGCCCGCCATCGTCCTGCGCGGAAAACAACGTGCCGGCAAGTGAAACGACGAGATAACGGGGTAAAATCGAGCAACGGGAAACACGATAAAATACAGCAAACAGGATAAGATAAGACAGAATGGAGCGAAATAAAATAAGCAGAATAACCCGGAACCCAACCAGCAGCTCGGGGAGGAGGGGGTGCTCCAGAGCCGCGCAGAAACGCCGCTGGAGCGGCGGCCTGCGCGGAGAGGCCCTGCCCGCAGGAGAGGAAAGCATGAAACAACACAATATACATACATATATATATATATATATATATCCATATACCTACACGCGCACGTACGCGCGCGATACGCACCCTCGCGCGTGTCCGCGGCGCGCGCCGCCCCGCGCTCCCGCCCCTCGCGACGCAGCGCCCAGAGCGGAAGCGGCGGCAGGAGGGGGCGGGCGCAGCGCGCTCGCACCGGCGGCGGCGGCGGCAGGAGGAGGATGACGGCGACGGCGGCTGTGGCGGTGGCGGTGAGTGACCCCCCTCCTTCCGCCGCTGCCCCCGCGGGGCTCTGCGCGGCCGCGCTCACCCCGCACCCCTTCTCCTTCCCCTTCCCCGGCTCTTCTCCCCGCTGCAGCTCTAGCAGGAGGCGGCGCGGACACGCGTGGATGTGGTCGCCGGCCCCCGACTCCGGCGGCGCCAGGTGAGCGTTCCCCCGCCGGGACCCCCTCGCCGGGACACGCGCCCCACAGCCCCCCACGGGAGCCCCGGCGCGTCCCGTGCCCGCGGCAGCCGCGGGCTGTCACTGCGCAGGCCGGGACGGGGAATACGGTCCGGGAGAGGGACCCCGGTTTCGGGAGGGGGCGGCGCTGTCAGCCTGCGCTGCCCCACGCGAGGCTGCTGTCCTGGCTCGAGGTGAGCTCGACGTGTGAGCTGCTGGGGCCCACGCGGCCTCCCCGTCCAGCTCCTCTTCTTTCCCCTCTGTGTGCCTATATCTTCTCCTTTTCTATCTTTTTTTCTCTTTTTTTCCCCTCTTATCTCCCTTTCCTTTTATTTTTTATTTTATTTTTTTAAGGCCAGCTTGCTGTCACCTGTGCGCGTCAGCCCTGTGACACGCGCTCCCACGGCCGCGTGCTGCAGGCGGGGGAGACCTGCCTGTCCTTCTGTCTCTCCTTCTGCCTTCTCTTAAAGGGGTTATTTTCCCAAGACCAGGCTGTGGTTATGGGGTGCGGCGTCGGGTAAAGCTCCGCACCGTAAGCGGCGTCAGCGTGGTGCTTGGCAAGCTGTGGGCCTGGGGTTTGCTGCTTGTTTTAGGAAGGGGAGAGGGGGGCAGAGCTGCATCCAGATAGAGACAAGGGCCCTCTTGATGGATAAACCGATAAAATGGTCCCGTTCTTTCTTTCTTGCTCATTTTCCCCAGTGTATATATATTTTATGGCAAAAACATGTCAGTGATCCCACAAGAGCGGCCTGCTCTGCCCCTCAAAGCAGCAAGCCTGCGTGAATCATAAATGTCGTTACTGAGCGTTTTTAGCGAATTTTAGCTAAATGTTTCCCCTCCCGCTGAGACCCGGCGCTCCTGGGCCCGGGCCGCAGAGCGGCCGCGCTGCGGGCCCGTCCGCCACGGTAGGAAACGGAGCGGCACAAGGAGGTGCAGAGCTGCGCCCCGGGTCCCGGCAGAAGGCTGGGGGGGAAATAGCAGAACAAAACCTCCCCGTTTCCTGCGGGGTTACGCGGTGGCGCAGGGGAATCTCCTGCTGGTTTTCCTTTCTGTTCCGGCCAGGCATGCCCGCCCACGCGCAGGGTGCGCTGCGGTGCAGGGGCGCCGGGCGTTGGGGCAGCAGCGAGCGATGCCATGCACCTCCCTCCCAACCCCCCATTAGGCTACAACTGTTTTTGCATCCAGAAAAAAAAAGGGAAGTTGATTCTTGTCTTGGCTTGTCCGCACTCCCTTTTCTTCTCGCTTATGCGGATAAGGTGTGATTTATTTATTTTTTTCCCCTACTCCTCCCGAATCAACATCTCTCCTCTTGGGAGGGGAATAATGCCTCCATTTACTTGGTTCACGTCGGCTTCATTTGAAACCTTGCGAAAATGTCATTCTCTTTCCCTGCCACCTTCAGCAAAGCCGCCCGGGCCGCTCCTGCGCGCGCGCCCCGCTGCCCTCGGCTGGGGCGAGGAGGTCGCAGCCTGGTGGACACAGAGACCGGGGAAGCCTCAGGGGTAGAAGTTGAGAGCTGACAGCGACGGCAGCACGATGGCATCGTGATTCAGGGCTGCAGTGGAAGCCCCAGTCGGTGAACTAGAGCAGGGCTGGGTTTTCTTCCCACTTCCCTTCTGTGTGGGGGAGATCTTTTAGGTTTAATTCTTGCTCTGAGCTCTCTTTATTTGCATCTTACTCATCGTCATGCTATTCACCAGAGAGGAGGCAAGCCGTGGAGCGGGCTGTTCACCTGGTGCTACATGTCTCTCCAGTACGGGCTGTGGAAAGGCGCTTCCCGCTGCGGATCTCCCGCTCCCGAGCGGGAGAGGAGCGGTGCTAAACGTGGTGCTTCGGAGCTGCCGTTTTGAGCCGGTGCTTTTGGCCTTGCCGGTGGTAATGCCAGCCCGGGTCTTCCTGTCGCACAAATCAGATTACTGAAATCCAGCGTGTGCTGCTCTGGGACATCCGATCAAGATGTACTCAAGGATCTAATCTTAACTCCGAGTTTAGTTTAAAATGATATTATTGTTCCTTTCCCCTTAAATGCCTCGTTCTCATTGTCCTCTTAGATTAATAGTCAAGCTAAACAGATTCTTATCTAGGTAACTCTGGCAAAAGCAGTATCATGAAAGTGGCTGAACTGTCCAGGTAATTAAATAATTGGTTGCAAAGTCAACCAATTATTCTTATTTCTAAACTACCCTCTACCTCTTTTTGCAGATCTAACAGTACAATGTCAACTGGAAGGGTACGAACGAAAAAAAAAGCCTGTTCTTCAGACCAGTCTCCAGACAACCTACCTCTGAGGAGTTCAGGAAGACAGGTATTTACAATAAGTTAAAAATACTTGGCTTTGTACTCTTGTATTTTATTGTTGACATTTATTAGGAAAAAAAAAAAAGGAGCTTCAATGTGAAATCTTTGCATTGCAGAGTAGTTATGCAAAGAGAGAATTACTTATTCAAGTAATTAACTACCTTCCTTATAAACAGTATTTTGAAAAGGCAGCTCTTTAGTATAACCTGTTGGTACTGGATGTATTCCAGATATGATCACAGATCCCTGTAGAGCCAAAAAAGGCCATTTGCTCATCTGGACTGAGGCCTAAAACAATTCAATACAGAGCACCTTTGAGGCCCAGAAGAGTGTTTTGGTACATAACTTTGTATCTGGAGTCAATAAAAGCAAAGCAAAGAAACAATGGATATTTTATTTGAGCAGCAGATGGCAAACCTTGACCACAACCAATCAGTACCAATCAGGTTTTGGTTCTCCAAAGGAGAGAGAGCATGAATGCATGAGGCCTGAGTCATTCCCACGTGATGTAGTTTTAAAATATGATTTAAACTAGAAGCTTTTCTTACAAATTCTTTAGTAGCATCAGTTAGACTAAGGCAAGATGTTTTTATCTCTAAGTGGTATTTCTATCTTCTTCTTTTTTGTTTTTTTTTAAAAAACAAAAACCAGAAATGACCTACTTTGACAGTTGTTTCATGCTGCAGCTATTTCGCAATGGATTGAAAAGGTTTGATCTGTATCGTTTTAACTATTTGAAGCCGTGCCGCCAACTACAGAACAGTTTGAAGGCTGCAGTGTTGCAAATGCATCTGCAGCCAGATTTCATCTCTTCTTTATTAGGTAAAGAAGAAGGCAGCTGAAGCAGCAGATGATGATGACGAAGCATCGGAGAAGAAGTATAGGAAGTGTGAAAAAGCTGGATGCACTGCAGCATGTCCGGTTTGCTTTGCCAGTGCAGCGGAAAGGTTTGCTGCTTTTTATTTGCACACCTGTATTCTTCATTGACTTTCCTACACTTACATTTGAGGTTCAGAATTTTAAATACACTGTGGAAAAACTTTCACTTCTAAATGTGCAGGGAGATCTGAAAGATACTAAATGTCTCCTTGCAGGCTCAAGATGCCAGGAAAGTGTCACAAATTATTCCTTTTGCTGGTGATTTTTTTTCCTGTGAAAGTTGCTAATTCTGATACAGAATTTCTCTAGGATAAGCTTATTTAGATTATTAATGTTGCCTTTTGGCCCATGCCTTGCTGCTGTGAAACTAAGAGCACTTTTGTGAAATTGGAGGAAGCTAAACTTGCCATTAAGATGGAAAATGAAACCATGGTTTACTGCAGAAATTCCCTGTCACTCCCTTGTTGAAATGCTTTGCAATCTGAGGTGAGATTCTGAGCTTGCAACCTGAGGTCCTGGCCGCTTTGTCTCAAAGTCTTGCAACTTTATGCACTATATTCAAGCACTTTTTGCATTTTGAACCTGGAGGTGCTGAATCATAGAATGCTTAGGGTTGGAAGGGACCTCTAGAGATCATCTAGTCCAACCCCCAGAATACCTTACGATGGAGGGAAGATCTACCCTTAATAAAGAGCGTGTCTGACCTCATTATGCAGTAGGCAGAACATATGTTTGTGGCATTATTCCCTCCCTTGTTGCTGAAGACAAACTTTCCATTTTGTCTTATTTTGCAATAAGACAATGAAATGGAGCACTAGGTTATTTCATATATGAATCACTTCTTGGCATCAGGAGCTCTGCACACTAATGACATAGGAAAGGCAACTGTTACTGGCTCTTGATAAGAAACTTTTGGTAAATGAATACTTGATAAACTGGTATCAGTAACATTGCTTTTTCATTTAGGAGATGATGTACATAGCATATTAGTCTTATTACATACATTAATATTTTATATATCTTTATACTGTCATTTCTTTTAAACAAAATGCATGCATTATTTTAAAGTGCATTTTAATGCAAACATTATTTTAAAGTTCTTTTGTGACTAGCTTCAGTTAGTAGCTTAGGTCACTGCTTTTTACCACTTGTACTTTTAGCTCTAGGGAAACATTTCATGGAGTTACCTGAGAGTTTTCTCTAAATTAAGAGTGCTGGCCTGATTGCTTTGTCTGATGAATGTACTTATTGTTAATGTGTATTTCTTTCTGAGGTTAATAAATGTGAACCTATTTGCTCGAGATCTTGTCCTACTGGGTTAAAATTGCAGCCAACTCAGTTGCATGAAAAAATTGCCAACATCTGTTTTGTGTTCAGACTTGCATTTATAGCTTCACCTGTTGTCCTGGGGAGAATAGGTGCTGCAATAACATACGAATCAGTTGGGCAGGGACGGGAAAAAGACTCCTTTAAACGATCTCTCCCGCCCTGCACTAATACTGGGATGAAATGAAACAATTAAGGGAACTGCAGGCTCCTATAGAGAGAAGCTTTGTCCTCCTGTACGCTTCGTGTGCCGTGGGGTGCAAGGGCAGCTCGTGTGGCCCTGTCCTCCTGTACGCTTCGTGTGCCGTGGTGTGGGGTGCAAGGGCAGCTCGTGTGGCCCTGTCCTGTCCTTCGCGGGCTCCTTGCGCTAGGGGAGGCACTCTTGTCAATAGGGAGGTTTTGGAAATGTGTTGTAATGCTATTTCCATGTCTCTTGCGTTTCAGATGTGCTAAAAATGGGTATACGTCTAGATGGTATCATCTGTCCTGTGGGGAGCACTTCTGCAATGAATGTTTTGACCACTATTACCGAAGGTAGATTTGCTAATTAAGCTTGAAACTTATTAAAAATTTGGCAGACATTACAAGCATTGAGATGTCATCTGTATCCATATATATACGCATGCACACGCACACAAAGGATTGTCTTCTGGCTTGCCTTTTTTTTTTTTTTGAGGTGGGGCTCAGGTGCTGCTGGGAAAACTGCAAGTGTGGTATGGGCTAATAATCAACTTATATGTAGTAGCAGGAACAAAACCAGTTGCTTTTAAGCAGGCTGTTTTGTCTGCATGGTTATTCTGAAGCTTCGGGAGACATTGCATCTTTGTAAAGCGAAACCAGTGAGCACGTGATGAATGTGTGCTCACTGTTAAGAGCACATAGTGGCCAGGGTGCTCTTTATCACTACCATAAGATCCATGACCGTCTCCCTTTATTATTAGGAAAAAATATAGGACTATCTTCAGTTTCATTTCTCTGTCATTATATAAAATGTTTAATTTTAGAGTAACAGCTGTTGCTTAAAATAAATTAGATCATTCGGTTTTCTAACTGCTTGCTGTTCTCCTTTCTCTGTCTTCTTAGCCATAAGGATGGTTATGAGAAATATACTGCCTGGAAAAGGATTTGGACGAGTAATGGTAAAAGTGAGCCCAGTCCAAAAGCCTTCATGGCTGATCAACAGCTTCCTTACTGGGTAAGACAGAGTGAGTGATTTGTGGGCTCGGGTATATTGTAGTGTGATGGTAGTCTGAGACAGGATACACTTCTGTATTCAAACTACCTTTTCTGTTCCATCCTTTCTGCCTTTTCCTTAGTTCTTGCTCTGAAACGGTTTCTAATTCTGTAATGGGGTGGCAGGTCAGCTGAGGTTTCATAGGGGCTTTCTGGTGTTAGCGCACCGGGGAGATGCGCAAGATAATAATTCTGGTCAGCGTCTCCACAGCCTTCTCCTGTTTCCCAGTAAAGCAGCAAGACCAGATGTGCAAATAGAGTAAGACATGGTAGGGAAAACAGCATGCCTAGTGGAAGCAGGAGTGCATGAGATATAAAATCTATTTGTTTTTTTTTAAATTCCAGGTAGGAGAAAAAAAGGAGAGACTGGGATGGCAGGAAGTATTCTCTTAGTGGTGTGCAATCAGGTATAGAATTAATTTTGGAGTTAGGTTCTATGATGAAATTTGCTTATGGGAGATTGACACAAGATTTACAAATAGCAAATGTCTCACTTGTGATGTGCGGATTACACGAGAATCAATTTAAAAATTGTGTTTAGCCTGTGTTTAACTCTTCCCTCCCATTTACCTTCTTTCTTATTGGTTAGCAATCTTCATTAGCCTTATCTATGATCAGTAACAAGTAAAAACATGTTTGTTTTTTTTAACTCGTAGGTGCAGTGCACAAAGCCAGAATGTGGTAAATGGCGTCAGCTGACAAAGGAAATCCAGCTGACACCGCAAATAGCAAAAACATACAGATGTGGTATGAAACTGAACAATTCTACTAAGGTATGAGCCAGCAGGTCTGCCTTGTGGGAACTAGTTGCTGATTTTCTTGTTTGAAGACGTGGATTTCTTCTTGTTTTCCTTTTTAATATTTTTACTGTCAAAATAAGTTCTGAGAGAAGTTATTTCAGAAGCCACCTGGAGAATTGCATGGTTAGAGTCCTACAAGGTGTTTGGACTCTTTGTTTCAAAGTGAAAATGGCAAAAGAGAAATATACAGAATCTTCTTTGTCTGCATGGTCAGTTGTAAAATCTGTCGTCGCTGAAAGATATCAGTATGTACAGAATAAGCATACACTAAAATGTTCTGTTTTGCTTAGCATACTCCACTGTTGAGGAAAGAAATAGAAAAGTTCTAAGAGCTTTTATTAATTTTTAACAAGTTTGCTTTGGGGCTTAAAGTAAACATTTTTGGATTTAGCAGGAAGGTAATTCCTGAAATTTCAGAGGGTCTTTATGCTGTCATAGAATTTACATAGTAAGAAACAGGACGTGAAAATGCTGCCCGTATAAGAAGTGTAAGGGTAAACATTTCACCTTGAAATTCAGTGATAAAGATACTCTTAAAAAAAAAAATCTCCTATTTAGTCTAGATTGGAAGAATCCTGGAAAATGTGGAATCTTTACAGAATTTCTTTATAAAATTCCGCTCTCTTTTTTTCTTTTTTTTTTCTGGTGTTCTCCTTAGAACGGGATGTATATTTTAATGTCAGATGAGTGTATAGATCAGTATATTTTTTTTTCTTTGTTTGTATAACTTAAGACCAGTACTGATATAATTGACTTTTCTTTCAGACTGAGGGCTCTGACCAGTGTTCAATGCCTGAGGACTTGGTGAGTAGCAGTTGTTCCTCCTCATTTGTCCTAGAGTGTAAAAGCAATCTTAAAGCATGACATGTGCTTTCCTTTTCTTAGTCCTTTGGCTAGTCATGACAGAGTTTATGCATTTTGTCCAGGAAACTGCCAATCACTATTTGCAACAGAGCCTACAGCAGCCTACTGCTTTCTCTTCTTTTTCTTCACTTCCTATAAAAATAGTTTTCAGGAGGTTCTTGGTGTCCTTCTGTGATTCAAGGCTTAGTCCTAAATCTGCATTTTGAGCATGCAAGGCAGCATTCAATTGCCAACTTTCAAATAAAAATCCATTCCCCAAATTTCCAGGTCTTTCAGGTGGTTTCTTTCCTGGTTAAAGCTAGTCATCTCTTTTTGAAACTGCACAAGAACATCAAAACATGTTTTCTATCTCTCCCCCCTCGTAACACAAAACTATACTTGGTGTTCTTTGCTGTTGCAATGTTTTTATAATAATGTAACACTGCATTTCAGATTTTCTCATCAATTAACCAGTGTTGGCAAGTGTACCTGAGGTACCTCTATTCCAGGAAATATGTTCAAGTGAATTACTGTTGACTCTTGTGGAAGCTCTGTGTTTTAGTTCCCTTAATGCATTTTTGATCTCTAAGTCCAGGCTGAATCATTAGTGTTTGCTAAGGATATAGGAGGTCTTTGATGGGGATAGTAGAGTCGAAGTAAAACCGATCAGTTAGTTCGGACGTTTCTCAGTTCAGATTTCTGGCTGCATAAACAACTGTAAACATTTTATCACGGGCCTCACAAGGCACAGATTTCTTGTTATGGCATGTCTTGTCTGTTTGCTTTCCACAAGGGTGTGGAGTCTGTGGTGTTTCAGCTCCATTTCTGAGGAGCAGGTTAATGCTACAGCTTTCTGTGTCAGGCTGAGGAAGGGGAAAGAGGGAGAGAAAATGTCTTTATGACTTGCAATTCTGAGACTGGTGCTTCTCGTGCTTTTTGGTCTGAGTTTTGGAGGGAGGGGGGAATTGGTTCATTTTTTTCCAACGTTTTCCAAGTACTGACGTGTTCTCTTCTCCCCTCTTTCCTTCACTTCTCCGCTTGGCCAGAGAGTGGCTGAAGTTTCAGACCATTGGTGGTACTCCATGCTCATACTCCCTCCTTTGCTGAAAGACAGTGTGGCAGCTCCCTTTCTAGCTGCATATTATCCAGACTGCGTGGGCATGAGTCCATCCTGTACCAGCACTAATCGGTTACCTGGTGAATCCAACATTGTGAAGTTAGAGCACTTAAAGAGCGTGCCTAATTTGACTGGTAAGGGCCGTCTGCAGGGCTCTGTGGCTAAAGTAGGTGTGGTACATCTTGTTTCGGAGCTGAGTTGCTAAAGCACCTGCAGCTCCCGGCTCAGAAACGCTGGCTCTTGTCTCAGCACTAACACACGCGCTCTGGGTGACCGCCTCTCTGCCTCCTATGTTACCTGCCTGTAAGCCGAAGGTAACGCGTTTCTCCTCCTGGCGTTTCTTTTAGGTGTGAGCACAGGCTGCACAGGCTTGCTGATTGCCACCTGGCATTTGCTGATCGAAATGGGAAATTAACTTATGGGTGCTTAAATGGTGTTTGCATTCTTAAGGAAATGAGGATTTATTTAAAAAAAATAGAGAACAAAATATAATTTTGCTCGTTTTGATATTGTGCATCTCTGGGGCTCTGGAGAAGGGACAGGACTCCTGCAGGCATTCAGATTCTTTTTATCTTAACTCTTTGTTAACGACAGCTTTGAGATTGAGAGCCTGGGAGTGCAAATCTTCTACTGATCTGCAAAACAGGTCAGGTAGAAAAATGGTAATTCAGGATTTCCGTGTTCGTGCTTATTGATAAAGCTCAGTTCTAGCTCAGAGAGAGTGCTTTGAGCAAAGTGCAGTTTCCACATCCTAGCTTTGTTCTCCTTAGGTGCTGCAAATAAATCAGCTTATCTATTCGACAGATACCTGTCTACTTAACAAACAGGGAGAAAACTGGCTGCATTACCCAGAGCTACCAGTGCTGCCTATGCAGGGTGATTACTTGTAGTTTCTACCCACTGCAGGCAGTTTGGGGGGTCAAAGATGACAGGGGTTCAGAGGACTGCAGGAGCCTGCACTGTCTGCACCAGCAGTGGTTGTCCTCGTAGTCCTCAGATTTGAGTTTAGATCTTGTCCTTTGCTAGCCTCCTCATGGTACCTGGGGCACATACTGCTTTTCTTACAAAAGGTAAGCTCTGACAGGGCCAGGTAGAAGGGTACTGCGCAGCCCAAGGGTAGAAGAGGGATACATGATTATATAAATGAAATGAAACCATTTGGAAGGTGGCTAGAGAGTTAAATACTTCAGTACTTGTTTATCTACTTGAGGGCCATCTTAGAGGGACAGCAAGGAAACAGCAGAATGTGACTAATTGTCTGTGTGTCTTTTTTTTTTCAGTTGCAGGAATGAACAAATATTTCCAGCCCTTTTACCAGCCCAATGAATGTGGCAAAGCACTTTGTGTGAGACCAGATGTCATGGAACTGGATGAGCTCTATGAGTTCCCAGAATATTCACGAGACCCTACCATGTACTTGGCCTTAAGAAACCTGATTTTGGCTCTGTGGTACACCAACTGCAAGGTGGGAGATGGTGACTGGGCTGTTGGCAAATAATAGGTGCTTCTGGGGATGGGGAGCCCTTCTGGGAAAGGGAAAAGGGAATTGCCTCAGGCATCTCCTTATACAGCACAAAAATTGCTCCCATTGTTTAGAAAATCAGTTCTGTGAATAGTAATAATAAAGTTGTAAATTTAATACAGTAAAATGCAAGGTTTTAAGCTATTAAGGCTTTGTATTATACACCCAGCTATTAAGTTTCAAAGTGCTGCTTCAACGTTTCTAAACGTTAGTGGGTGCTTTATCCTTTTATTTTCATGTGAATGTTGGATAGCAACTGACTGTCTTTTTGCTTCTGGCATCTCTCTGCCACTGCCTTCAATAGAATTGCTTCTATTTGTATGTAATATAAATGAAAGCTGGAGCCTACTGAAATTTTACGTGTGCAAACTTACAGATACAAATGTCAGTATTTATGTGTGGCAGTTTTGGATATTGATCTATTTTTATTTCATTTTTGCTGAAATGCCATCTGTGAGCATTGCTAGCAGGTAGATTCATATTTGCAATGAATTCATTCCCATTTGATGCATTTCTAAGGCACACCATGGAGTTCACAAGTGTATCTTACAGACTCATGTTTTCCTTTTCCATGATAATCTTGCTTTGTGTTTATAGGAAAGTTGGAAGAGGGAAACTGTTGGCACACTCTGTAAAGCTGGCTGACAAAACACTTCCAGAAAGCAAACTTCTATAATGTTCTCAGAAATCTGTATGGTTCCTGATTAAACCTTAACATCTGGCTTACAGTCTAAATGTGTTATACCCACATTAAATTATTAGACTACTGACACTTTCCTCTTTTGTTTCCCTTCTGCAGGAGGCTCTTACTCCTCAAAAATGTATTAATCATATCATTGTCCGGGGGCTCGTGCGTATTCGCTGTGTACAGGAAATGGAGAGGATACTGTATTTTATGACAAGGAAAGGGCTAGTTAATACAGGGATCCTATCAGTCAGTCCTGACCAGTATCTCCTTCCTAAAGAGTACCATAATGTAAGTTGCTGTAATAATCCCTGTTGTTAGTGCTATAAAACTAAATGGCACATATCATATTTTTTTGGGTTGTATATTTTTTACTTTTTTAAAATTTATTTTATTCTTACTATTTTCTGCTTGTAATCTGTCATTCAAACCATGTCAGAGTTGTGTGTTTTTCACACAGTTCTCACTTGCCTTTAATGGTTATTGAAACTTTAGACAACAGATTCTTGCTAGCAAGGCATTGGTTCTCATGAAAATCTGTGCTTTCACTGTGCTTTCTGTAAGTTCCCTCAGACAGAGGGAACAGAACTGTGTGAAAAACACCCAGTAGATGTAGGGTCTTCTCATAGCTTACATTGTAACACACCGAACTCACGTATTGAGCTTCCATAGGTGAGGAAACTCCTCTTCCATGCTAGCTGACAAGAACCATGATTAAAAAGTACATATTTATGGCTAGCAATTTGTATGACATCTCAGACAAACTTAGCAAATGCACATGTTCTGTAACAGAAAATCTAGAAATAGTAAGTTGACTTACACATGGAAAGCATAATTGTGTGTTTAACTTATAAACTGTTCTTTAATGGTCAGCTACGTTTGTGATTGAAATCATTGCAAGTGCTGTGCTCTAGATTGCATTAGGCATTTGGTAACTTCAACTGTTTTAGATGAAATGAGTAGAAATATCTGCCTTTTTTTTTAAAGTGCTCAATCTGTATCTGTTCTCAAAACTACAACTTGCCTTTTCTATATACTGAATGTACTATTGCTTCTAAAGGCTAAACCGATTACTTCAGAGAACAAGAGAGCATAAACTTTTGAAACCTGTAGATATTTTAACTTCAGGAATAAAAATGTATGAAATGTCCTCTCTTTTCTTTAAAAAAAAAACTCAAACTTTTTTATTTATTATTAGAAATCAGTCATCATTGTTGGGGCTGGGGCAGCAGGATTAGCAGCAGCTCGACAACTGCACAATTTTGGAATTAAGGTAAGAAACTTTAGAGTGCATAACTTAAAAAAAAAATCAAACTCCTCCTTTGAAAGTGTTCGTCAAAGTGAGGAAAATTACAATCCTGTTCCAAATGAATTAGGATGCTCTATACATAGACATTTGTAAATTCTGGAGATTTACTGAGTAAATCTACTGTTAAAACAAGTGTTATAGTGAAAGTTCAACTCAGCAAGCAATGAATATTTTATGTAGACTTGGGTTGAAGGTAGCAGAGATGTGGATATTCACATCCAAGTAATGGAACTTTAGATTATGATGACTATTTTAAATAAGATTTTTTTTTGCGGCTCTGTGCACTTTACTGTATTCTTGTTGCATGATGTGTTTATTAAAAACAGGTATATCTGAAACTGGATATGTTTCTTTTCTCCTTCCTATTTATCATTGCCAATTTTGTCCACAGTGGTTATGTGTTGACATAATTTTATACACTGGAGTATTATGAAAAATCTGTGTGACTCCTTACACATGTAAACATTTGTGAGGCTATTGATTAAGGAAATGTTTTTTGTGCATCATATCTTGTAGAAAGCTTTCCAGAAGTAAAATATATAAAGATCAACTGTCAGAATAGTTTTATATAAATGAAATATACTCTGATTATGACTGACTATAACCAGTAGTGGATGCTGAAGGAGGTATACAAGAATAGTGAAAACATGAGAAAGGGGTATTCTTGGAACATCCCAGGACTGAATTCCTCCAAAAGGTTTACAGACTTCCTCAGATGGATGTTGCATCTGGATCATTGTATTTAATAGCTGTAATATCTCAAAACTGAAGGTTAAGGCATCCCATAAATGATGTCTTTAGATTTTTTTTTAATTAACATTTTAAAATTTTTCTTTATGTCTGTATGTCTTTAAATTGTCTTTCAAAGACAATTTAAATGCATAAATGAAAGGAACTACATTCACAAACCAAGAATAAAATGTTCAGATTATTAGCTTTGATGCATACCTGATTACTTTTCCTTACCTTTTCAACTGCAAGGTGATGTTGAAAATAACCAGACTTCACAGTTTGCTAAGCTGTGTCTGTGTCCTAGGTCATTGTCCTGGAAGCTAAAGACAGGATCGGTGGCCGAGTGTGGGATGATAAGACGTTCAAAGGAGTCACTGTTGGAAGAGGTGCCCAAATAGTCAACGGATGTGTCAACAACCCGATGGCACTAATGTGTGAGCAAGTGGGTTCCTTGCAGTGGTCGTGACTTGTTATTAGCAGAAAAAGTGGTTGCTAGAAGCCAGCCTTGGGTGGGTGGATAAGGGTGGCAGTTGTTCTTCCTGACGCTGTTAAAGCCCAGCTGTAAGTGAACTTCTTGTTGTTATCATATCTTTGGTAGCAGCTGTGGGCAGAGAAGGGTGGTAGAGCCGTTTCAGGGGCATTTTGTAAGGCAGAACAATGTGACTCCAGCTTCAGAATCAGAAGCAATAATAGTTTTGCCCTTTTCTGGAGACAGTAATGTAGCAGGGCCCTGGCAAGCTGATGACTTTAACATAGGCAAATCCTTGGAGCTGGAAAGGGCTTTACGTGGGAGGCTATTGCTGTGCTGTCTTAATACATGGTTCTGTAGCAGACGTGTCTTTTTTGGCCTCTGTTTCTAGTTCAGCTTCACACAAGTTACAAAAAGCAAAATGCATTAGACTTTTGGGCAGGAAGCTGAATTTCTCCAAGTGAAACTTGAGTAAGAGGTTTATTCAGACAGACATGTAGTGTTAACTGTTTAGCACTCTATAGTGTCATGAAGAATAAAAATGTATTTTTTTCTTAAATCATGTTTTAGTTATGAGGTGAGGAGCAATGACTTCTGAATACACATTGGGAGCCCATCCCTATGTGGTCATTGATGCCAGCTTTCATTCAAAGTACAACTGTATCTTGAAGAGATCTGCAGTGGTGAGCAGCAGCCTAGAGATATGTGAGGATATGAGAAAAACTTTGGAGTGTGCTCTAGGTAACAAGGCTCTAGGAAGAAGTTAGTGCTGCATTTTTGCTATTTTCTCCGGACTGACTCTGTTAAACATTTTAAAAGTCTTTATTATAACCTAGGTGTCTTATGTGCATTTCATATGAGTTAAACAAGCAGAGCAAGATACTAGGTTCACTTTAAAATAATTTCTTTCTTTGCTTGTGTGCTTCAGGAAATAGGCAATAACTGGCAATTTCTGAATCACAGGGAATTATTTGGGCATCAGTCACCAGAAAGTTGTGCAAAATAACTGATACTAATGACAATTAGACAATAAGGGTGAGATTTAAATGAAGAACACATTGGTTCATCACATTTGATTCCTAGACCAAGTATCTACATATTAGCCCCTGGTTTGATAAGAAGGTTAGAGATGAGGTTTCAGGAAAACCCTGATATAACAAAGGATAGAGGAATGGAAAGAAGAAACAAAACAAACAATAATAATTAAAAAAAAAAAAAAACCTAGAATTTGTGGAGAACTGAGAAAAAGAAGGGAAGGGGAATTTGTTACTCCGGTTTTTAAGATAATGAAATTCTGAGATAATTTGACATTATTTCAAGACTTGGATATCTTTAAGTGGTGTTTTTTGAATCTAGGGGATTCATCTAACTTTAAATAACTTTGAAAAATTTACAGTTTTTCCATACTTAAAGTAATACAATCTCTTTCCCTTAAGCTTGGCATTAAAATGCACAAACTAGGAGAGAGATGTGACTTGATTCAAGAAGGCGGAAGGATAACAGATCCCACTATTGATAAACGCATGGATTTCCATTTCAATGCCATCCTGGACGTTGTCTCTGAGTGGAGAAAGGATAAAACGCAGCACCACGATGTCCCTCTCGGTGGTAAGCGAGATATGTTTTTAACTGTGAACATGTAGCTGTCTTCAGAATCATTAGAATTGGTGTTTGATAACAACTTGCCTTTGACTTCATGTGTAAGGTTTAGAGGTGTGTGGTTGTGTATGTGGCTTTAAATCCAGCAGTGAAATCCTCACTCTATTAATGACAGAGCTTGATCATCATATAGACCTGGGCCAAAATGTCACGTAGAATTTTTAAGGAAGCCTAATTTGAAGGCTTTTAAATAATATATTACTTTTGATGTAGTACCTTGTTTTCATGACTTAAGTTTTTTTTTTTTTTTTTTTTTTTTTTTCCCTACTGGTTATATTCCAGTGACAATAGCAGTTGAGCTAGCCCTAACTTGCCATTCTTTTTGCCTAATCTAAGAGCTTGATCAAAGTCTTCTGCTGGAAAAGGGGTCCCATCCATCACACTTATAGCATGCCAGTATGGTCCACAAGAAAATATAATTGTGCTAGAAATAAAGACCTCCCAAATCTTTTCAGCATAGGTGTAAGAAAACTTAGTCCTTACATTCTTCAGTGAACTGTGAATCTACTTGCTTAGCTCTTTCAGCTTTGTAAAAATCACAGGAGGATTTTTTTGCAAGGATTCTCTGTTATCTTGACATATCATCAACTGTATATTGATGGTGGGGGTGTAATGATTTTTATCTCCTGTCTCAGTTGGTTATACCAAGTATGCTGTTATGTGATGGGAGTTGTGATGTAGCTCACCACATCCTTATTTCAAATGTGTTCTTGTACAGAGAAAATACAAGAGATCTATAAAGCCTTTGTTCAGGAGTCTGGTATCCAGTTCAGTGAGCTGGAAGAAAAAGTATTGCAGTTCCATCTCAGTAACTTGGAGTATGCCTGTGGCACCACTCTCTCTCAGGTGAGTTTTGACAGCTGTGTTTTGAAATAGTGGAGCTTCCTAGAAAATAGGCTTGGAAGTGACCTTGAGAAGTCATACAATCCATCCCTTGGCCCCAAGGGAGAATCAGTGATCTCTAAACTGTTCCTGTATCCCTGACCTTTTCTTCAGAAACATCCAGTGACATGCATTCCAACACCTCCCAAAGTAACTTAGGAGGGTTTCTTGCTGTGTTTCCACTGAGAACCTCTCTTAGGCTGAAAGTTGAGCGTAGCTGGTGCAGTGGAAAAGGGTGTTCTGCAGAGATTTGGGGCAGTAGCATTCACAGAAGAATTGTTCTTCCTCAGATATTGTGTGTGACTTCTCTGCTTCTCAGTCCTGTGTTTAGAAACTGAGGTATTTCTCTACCTTGCTAGGTATCTTGAGAATAAATGCATTTAACTTCTGAAGTGTTGCAACAGCATGACAGTGGGCCCCAGTTCACTACTCCTAGGTATTCTGTTGACTATGTGATACTTGGCTTTCCTCCTGACTTCACTTTTGATTTCAATTCCAAGCAGCTTCAGGAAATATCCAAGTTTGATGTTGTTTGCTGTGTGTTACTTATTCAGTCCTGTTGCTGATGTTAGGGACCAGTGTTTTGCAGTAGTGGAATGACTGATATGTGCAGATGCACAATTATCATTTGAACTGAGAAGCACATGTAAGAACACAAACTGCAAGACAGTGCTGTGCCAGCTCAGTCAATGTGAAATATTTTGATCTCTCAAGCTTTCACACCTCACGAGTACCCAAGGGGTAATAAGAAAGATATTAAAATCTATCATACTTTACCTTCGATTTTAAAAAATAAAAATATGCGGCAATGATAGGAATTCACATTTGAATAGCAGTCTGAGATCTTTTTTGACTGTCAAGATGTGATTACTTAGTGCAAACATCACTACTGTATGAGCTATGGGTTTTTGGGGTGAGCTGAGAAGTGAAGGTCAATGAAATGAGTCTTGGAAGAGCCTACAAATTGTTGGTTATGATTTTTGTTTTGATTTTTGAGATCTCCTCCTTAATGTTGTGAAATAAAATATCTCATTTTTTATTTGATATCTAAATATTTTACTTGATAGCTTTTTTTTCCCCTCCCCCAAGCAGGTAGAGAATGGAAATAAATACACTGCAAAAACACCTGCTTTTTTTTTTTTTCCTCCCCCTCTTGCCTTTGTTTTCTATACCAAGCAGAAATATAAATTATCTGCTGGTGACCAGCCTCTATTATGACACTTAGTAATCCAGGAATTTATGTGGCATATAGAGCCCTAGGGACGTGAGTTGTGCATTTTTGTTGGAGTTGCCATTTCTTCTGGTGGTGTATTTTTTCCGCCTTTTGTGAGCGGTGGGGCTGCTGCGAAGTGCTTGTGTAGCCTCAGCAGCAGAGACAGCTCCGATGTTCTCTCAGGTATCTGCACGCTCGTGGGACCACAATGAATTTTTTGCTCAGTTTGCTGGAGATCACACGCTGCTAACTGTGGGATATTCTACTGTGATCGATACGTTGGCAGAAGGACTGGACATCCGGCTGAACTTTCCAGTAAGTCTGGGTGAGGCTAATGCAGTGCCTGGCTTGTTTTGTCCTGAACCATTAAATCATAGAATCCTTGAGGTTGGATGGGACCTCTAGAGATCATCTAGTCCAACCCCCCTGCACACGCAGGGTCACCTAGAGCACGTGGCACAAGGCTGCGTCCAAGCGGGTTTTGAAGATCTCCAGAGAAGGAGACTCCACAACCTCTCTGGGCAGCCTGTTCCAGTGCTCTGTCACCCTCACTGCTAATACATCTTTTATCATTATTAATTTCTTTTTTATAGATGGAAATTGGGTCCAACTTTAGAAAAAGAGAAGACAATTTAAGTATTCTTTATTTTTAGTTTCTGAGTGATCAGAAATTAAAGCATTGCCATTGTAATTACCATTGAGTCATACTATTTCTATTAAATCTGTACTCGAAACACAGCTGTACTTCTGCATCCTAGGGATACAGTCTAAATAATACTAAATACTTGGATTAGTATTTGTATTAGTATTTGTTCACAGAGATATACTAATAAAAAGCCTGTTTTTGTAATTAACTAAAATTTTAAAGAGTACCATTATTTTCCTTTTTTTATGTCAGCAGCTTATTATCTCTAGTAACGAATACTATCCTATTCCTGGAAATCCTGTTTGAGGACATTGATTACTTTAATTAGCTTCTATAGAGGCTCTTTTTCCTTTCCTCTTTCCTTTCTCTTAGTATTTCTCTGTAAATTTATATCCTTCAATATTTAGATTGCAGAGTGGTGCTAAATCAGCTCTTCTTGTCTGAATCTGTGTTTTACATACAGATCTTACTTTATAATCTTTGTGCATTTATTTCTCAATAGGTACACAGTATAGACTACACTGGCGAGGAAGTACAGGTCACTACTGCAGAAGGGACAGTGTGGACAGCCCAAAAGGTACCCACGATGCTTCAAGTGCATGGGGTTTTGTAGGGAAAGCGAGAACAATGTTGAGTGTAATGCAAGTTCCTCATTTTTCCTCTCTCAGAAGACTGTGCAGTCCAATTTCTTCCCCTACCCCCAAAGATGAAAATTCCTATGCTCTAGTGGCCCATATGCGGATGAGCTAGTGACTGTTTTTCACTGAACATGCTTGAATTTTGAGTACTTGTTCACTTAAAGAACTCAGTAACTTCTGCACGTATCCAAAAAGGGGAGCGGGAGGAAGCAGCAAGTACATTTTTATCTGGTCTCTGAAGTGAGTTACAGTTTATGTTCCCTATTCAACTTCACCTTGTATGACATGTGAATCTGTGCTGTTAAATTGTTCCTTTTGGGATGTTAGACTTGACACCTAGTGTTTCTCAGTCTTCCTTATTTCCTGATTTCCTTGCTGCTTAAGTTAGCTTTTAGTCTGTTTTTTTTTAAATGATATGTTAAACTCCATCGAGATTGCATGGACATCAGCAATGTTAGGGAACAGATTTTTTTGAGGGAGGAAGGTTGAAGAGGAAAAGAAAACAAAATAATGACCATCTCTCCCTTCAAAGATAGGTTTGTTAATTTGAGTGTCACTGAATATAAATTAATTAACAGCATGTTTAGCCACTCTGGAAGCAACTGAACAGACTACAGCATAGAAATCAGTGACGTGAGACTCTTGTTGTCACTTGAATGTAATGTATGTGCTTTCTATTAATGTGCAAAGCAAAATCAGACGCTAATCTTGAGTTGTCTGCTGAGTATGAGGCTGCATCCTACATGAAGAGTCCAATGTAGGAGGATGCTGTTAGGCATCTAATGTAGGAATCCAATGTAGGAATCCATTCAGAGGATGCTGTTAGGCTTAATCTTTGTGTTCAGCTTTTGCTACTCTTGTGACTGTAATTATTTTTCCTCAGGTACTAGTCACTGTACCACTGGCCCTTCTTCAGAAAAATGCTATTCAATTTAATCCTCCACTGTCAGAAAAAAAAATTAAAGCCATTAATAGTTTAGGAGCAGGAGTCATTGAGAAGGTATGTAATTTAGAAGCACTTTTAAGTTTCTGTGCAAAAAAACCCTGAAAGCTTGAAAGCTGTTTTAGCCCTCTTGCTTTTGATACGTATTTCTTGTGATTTATGTGTTTGTTTTCACTTGTATTCTGTGGCCAAAATCTTATGTGATGTGCCTGGTATGTGTGATTGTGGGGGGAGGTGGAGCACAGAGAAGAAAGGAGTAGGGGAGGAGACATCCTGCTCAGATGCTCCTTTACTCTCGTATTATTTAAAGGCCCATAAGAACAAAATGGTATCTGGAATAACATGTCTTTTGCTTAAATTTTCAACTTAAATGTCTCTTTTAAAGGAAATTGCTTGCAGGATATCACTTGAGGTTTTTTGTACCTGATTTTGAGAGTTTTGGAAAATCTATGTTAGAATTCATAAATTAGCTACTTCACAAGAACACTCAAAGTTGTGAATTTGGCCAAAGTCAAAAGTATTTTCCCAGGGCAAAAAGACTATGTTTCCCGAGAATATCCCTAGTGAGTTTTTTTTTTCTTTTTTTCTTTTTCCTTGCCCCACCTCCATGTGGGGAATTTCTGCATTTTGCCTTGTGTTTCTAAAAGTTTTCTGCTTAATTTCTCAAATGTTTTTCACAGCTAAGTCCTTTTGAGTTCAATTCTGTCTGCCCCTTTCCAATTTGTGAGATTTCAGCAGTTTCATTTCCCTCCCTGGCTCCTGGTGAACAGGCCCAAATCTCTGTAGAGACCCCGTGGTAGAACTAGCTGTCTGTAATTGAGGGGAAAAGAGAAAGACCTGGAAGAAGAACAGGTACCATATACAGCTGTGAGCTTTGAGGTAGGAAAATCGTTGATCCTCTCTCCCTCTCTCTTTCCAGATTGCCTTGCAATTTCCTTACAGATTTTGGGACAGCAAAATTCAAGGAGCTGACTTTTTTGGTCATGTGCCACCCAACTCTACTCAGCGTGGACTCTTTAGTGTTTTCTATGACATGGATCCAGAGGTATCACATCTGTGTGTTGTTTGTTGCCTTTTCAGAAATTCTGCTTGAATTCTAGGTGAAATAATTACTGAACAATGAAAGGTTTACTTCTTTCTGCTACTACTAAAAAGCAGTGGAAGCAGTATTGGTCATTAAGGAAAAAAAGCTGATTGATTTGTAGTTTGAGTATGAAAAATGTAGAATATGAACTTTCTCTTGTAAAGTGTCAGAACTAATTTCTTGTAGCGCACAGGTTAATTCCCAGTTGAAAAATCTTTTGGGCAAATGGTAATCAAAAGCAGCTTCTCAAGAAATTATTAAAAAACAAAAACCCTTTTTTATTAAGTGATCTAAGTGACCTGATACGCTCATGTCGTGTTTCTAGAGCAAACAAAGCATTTTAATGTCAGTGGTCACTGGGGATGCTGTGACAACCATTAAGAATTTGGATGATAAACAAGTCTTGCAGCAGTGCATGACTGTGCTTCGAGAGCTCTTTAAGGAGCAGGTAAGAGAAAACTATTTGCTCATGTTTTATTTTAAGCACTTTCAGAAAGCAATTAAATCGGAGTTTTTGGAAGGTAATACAAATATACTATTTGCTTGGCTATGATTTTTTTTTTCTTTTTTCCTTTTTATTTACCTCTGCTTCTAATCTATTATGAAGGTTTTAAGCTACATGAATTTTATTTTTATGACCAACGTAAAAAGTACCTAAAAATTCTGGTAAAAGAAAACTAAAACTCAGCCCTGTACCTCAAAGTAGAGCTGCTTGAGCTCCCTTGGGGCAGGGGCCCAACCACCTGTCCGTGGCCTTACCATCCTGGCCATAAGAGAACACTGGGGAAAAATCCCTTCACTTCTCTCCCAATTCTCTGTCCTCCCAGCTCACCATCAGGAGAACAATTAATATAAAAGCTAATTAAATCTGGGGCAAGCTGAAGACTATCATTTAGCAATGTCATTTGCACTCCACTTTATGGATTGAGCTTGAGTCTCTTGGGCTACCTGACCGCAAGTATCTGCCTATTTGTTGATAACAGATCTTGTATAAGAGACAGTCCCAAGCCCTTCAAGAGTAAAACAGAGCTGTAGTTGACGAAGCCTTCACATAGTTGTGATCCTGGCTCTTTCTCGTCAAATTGGGTGGGATTTTTATACTAAAACATGTCAGAGAATAAAAAATACTATTGTCATGGCTTAGAGCTATAGACACTGACTTTTTCTGTATCCTCCCCAGGACTAATTTTCAAACCATACTGAACTGCTCAGATTTTATTGTGTTTATGCAGGAAGTTCCTGATCCAGTGAAGTTCTTTGTTACTCGATGGAGCCAAGACCCCTGGCTCCAAATGGCATACAGTTTTGTCAAAACGGGAGGCAGCGGTGAGGCTTATGACATTATAGCTGAAGATATACAAGGCACAATTTTCTTTGCTGGTGAGGTAAGGTCCTTAGTTATTTTTCACTAAGGTTTTTTGGGAAGTTATATCTTAGGAAAAATGATTTTTGTAAACAGTACTAGCATACTAGGTAGCATGTAAATACTGTTATATAAATATGCTCATATTTTGTGATTTTTGAACAGGCAACCTCACACATATTAGTGCTGGGAATGGAAAGTCTACCAAATAGGTCCTGAGTGGCTTATATACTCATGTGGTAGAGAATATGACAAGACCACACAATCTGCTTATATTTTCAGTCAGATTAATTTCCTGCCTTTTCATTTGTGGATAACATAGCTATAGCAGATATATATTTTGCTGAGAGTACTTGTGTCTCCTACATTGAAACATACTACATGCCTCACTTAAGGTGCAGGTAGCAAAACAGTTGACTCTTTTTGCTACTTGACTTGCTTGCAAATTCTGAAGTTGCAAATTCAGAAGCTTTCCTCTTAAATTCCACAATATTTGCTTCAGTTTCTTTCTAGTAAGAACCTTCCATAGCTTTTAACAACATTTAGTCATGGATATATGCTTTAGGAAAATATAACTAAAAGAACATATGAACTAAAACTCTATCTGTTCTGTTTTAGATGCATTTAGATGCATTTCTTTTTTTTTTTTTTTTTTCTTTTTCTTTAATACAGGCCACAAATAGACACTTTCCTCAGACCGTTACGGGAGCTTACTTGAGTGGGGTTCGAGAAGCGAGCAAAATAGCAGCGTTCTAAGTATTGACATTTTGTGTTTATAGATATATTTTTGATTTCTGTGAGCAAAATTATCAAGTTTCCTATTTTCTACTTTTTCCTAAGTGGTACTTAAACAGTATATGGTACCTGAAGATAAAATCTTCCTCTTCCTTTTTGTTTTTGCTTTGTTGTTTTGTTTTTCCTTTTTAAGCCCTGATGATCAGTGTGGCTGTGTTTTTGTTTTGTTTTCTGTCCCTTCTCTTTGCCTTCCCACCCTCCCCCCATTTAAGGTATTACTCTTGCGTGCAACATTGGAGTCTCTGGCAAATTTACTGTATGCAGCTTTACTAATTGAACTTTTGTTGAGAGTCCTTTTCTGTATGGCTTAAGTCATACTATTATAGACCTTCATTTCAGAAGGTCGTATTAAAACAATTATTAATGTACAGCATTTTAAAAAATGCTGGCAGTTAGTAACAATGATGGGTCTTTTCCACTAACTGTGCTTCTCAGGTTGATTATGTTCATAGGAGTTCAAACTTGTTCCCAAAAGCCTGAACAACCTACCCAGCTTCAAGAATTACTGCAAGAAGGAACACAACTATCACTCTTTCAACTTGCAATCAGTAACCTCTTCTATAATATTTCCTATGCTTATTCTCCACAAGTGGGGCTTTGGAATATCAAGTTTGTTCCTTTAAGTGAGACTGCTAGAACAGTTTATGGTGCAATCATAGAAGGGTTACTGGAGTTAATAAAAATTTGAAAGGAAAACTTGAACTTTTATACTACCGAAAAAGCTTCACTGCAATACTCTCTGCTACTTATTCAGAGATTTCCTCGTTACAAATAATAGGGTAGTTTAAATTTGCCAAAGTGGTTACGAAAAACACAGAAAAAGCAGAGTTGCTGAATGCCTTCTTGGCTTCAGTGTTTACCAAGGGCAGCCCTTTAGAGCCCCAGGCCCTAGGGACAAGAGAAGAAGCCAGGGAAGAGGAAGACTTGCCCTGGGTAGAGGAAGATTGGGTCAGAGAGCACCTAAGGAAACTCGATACCCACAAATCCATGGGCCCTGATGGGATGCACCCCAGAGTGCTGCGGGAGCTGGCAGATGCCATAGCTAAGCCGCTCTCCATCATCTTTGAAAGATCCTGGAGAGCGGGGGAGGTGCCGGAAGACTGGAAGAAAGCCAATGTCACACCAGTCTTCAAAAAAGGCAAGAAGGAGGACCCAGGCAACTACAGGCCAGTGAGCCTCACCTCCGTCCCCGGAAAAGTGATGGAATGGCTCATACTGGCCGTTGTCTCCAGGCACATGGAGGACAAGAAGGTGCTCAAGAGTAGTCAGCATGGATTCACCAAGGGGAAACCATGCTTGACTAACCTGATAGCCTTCTATGATGGAATGACCAGCTGGATAGATGAGGGGAGAGCGGTGGATGTCGTCTATCTCGACTTCACCAAGGCTTTTGACACCGTCCCTCACAACATCCTCCTGGGCAAGCTCTGGAAGTGTGGGATAGATGAGTGGACAGTGAGGTGGATTAGGAATTGGCTGGATGGCAGAGCCCAGAGAGTGGTGATCAGTGGTGCCGAGTCTAGTTGGAGGCCTGTAGCTAGCAGGGTCCCCCAGGGGTCAGTCCTTGGTCCAGTCCTGTTCAATTTATTCATCAATGACCTGGATGAAGGCACAGAGTGCTCCCTCAGCAAGTTTGCTGATGATACCAAACTGGGAGGAGTAGCTGATACCCCAGAGGGCTGTGCTGCCATCCAGAGGGACCTGGACAGACTGGACAACTGGATGGTGAAAAACCTCATGCAATTCAACAAGGCCAAGTGCAAGGTCCTGCACCTGGGGAGGAATAACCCCAGACACCAGTACAGGCTGGGGACCGACCTTGTGGAGAGCAGCTCTGCAGAAAAAGACCTGGGTGTCATGGTGGACAAGTTGACCATGAGGCGCAGCAGTGTGCCCTCGTGGCCAAGAGGCCAATGGGATCCTGGGGTGCATTAAGAAGAGCGTCTCCAGCAGGTCGAGGGAGGTGATCCTGCCCCTCTACTCAGCCCTGGTGAGGCCGCATCTGGAGTATTGTGTCCAGTTCTGGGCTCCACAGTACAAGAGGGATGTGGAGCTGCTGGAGAGAGTCCAGCGCAGGGCCACAAGGATGATCAGGGGCCTGGAACATCTGCCCTATGAGGAGAGGCTGTTCAGCCTGGAGAAGAGAAGGCTGAGAGGGGACCTGATCAGTGTCTGTAAGAACCTCAAGGGAGGGAGTGAGGAGGATGGTGCTGGCCTCTTTTCAGTGGTGGCCACCAACAGAACTAGAGGAAATGGCCAGAAACAAAAGCATCAAAAGTTCCCCAGTAACTTAAGAAATTTTTCCTTAACAGTGAGGGTAACAGAGCACTGGAACAGGCTGCCCAGAGAGGTTGTGGAGTCTCCTTTTCTGGAGAACTTCAAAACCTGCTTGGATGCAGTCCTGTGCCACCTGCTCTAGGTGACCCTGCGTGTACAGGGGGTTGGACTAGATGACCACTAGAGATCCCTTCCACCCTTAAACATTCTATGATTCTATGAAGTGCTTCTGATCATGTAGGACAGCTTGAAAATATTGTTTCTATAACTTTATTTGAAAGTCAACTTCCACAATTAGTTTGGGCTGAGTAGATGAACTATCTACTGATAAAATTATGAGGGCATAGTGAGGGACAAAGAACTTTAAGTTCTTAATGGCTCATTCAGCTTTCATATTGGAAAAAAAAAGGTGAAGACAAGGGAGGAAGAATATTAACACTTTATGAAGGGCTGAAACAAGGTAGTTTGCACTTTGATTTTTTTTTTTTAAATAGTATTAAAAATGCCTTGAGGGAGTCATTCAGTAAGGGCTAAGTATCTCTCAGATAACTATTCCGTGGCACAGGGGAAGTATGTTTTGGTCAACAGAAATATAACAGGCACAACCACAATGCTGGTTCTAATACTGTTTCATTAATAATAATAATAATAAAAAGGTTATTAACAGAAAAAACCATAATTAAACCCAACTTTTACTTATATTCCTCCCCACCTTCTCTGCGTAGCCCTCACATTTCCTGGAAGGGCAGTGAGCACTTACTCTTTCTCCCCTCATTCCTGTGCATCGGCTCTTTCTTTTTCTAAGTCTGCTCCTACAACATGGCCACAGCAAGCGTCTTTTGCATTACAGTGCTTATTTCCATGCAGCTGTATCTTTAGGGGGAAGAAAAAAAAAGCAACCTTAAGAGATCCTACTGAATAAAAGCATTTCTTCTACTTTTAAAAAATACTTAATAATTTGTTTTTAGAGTAGCTATGATATTTGTTAAATATCTTTATTTAACCTCTAATTTACAAGGTGAAGATGTTTATATAACTAGATGTTTTTCAGATATATATTCTGTTCTGCTTCTTAAAGCTGAATTATATGGGTTAATTGGAAAAGTGTAACTGTTCATAATTTTTCTCTACATAAATGTTAATATGTACAGTTTTAAAACATTTTCAAGTGTTAAAGTGTAATTTAAAGTTATAAATCCTCTGGTGATAAAAGATAATCAGACTCCAGATTTTGCTTTTGGTAATCATTTGCACTTTGATAACTTCACATATTACAGGTGAATTTATATTATAAGCAGGAAAGATTATGGGAGCTACACGTGTTTGTTTCCATGTTTCTCTCCAAGCTTACCGCAGGGGACAAAGTTTGTAAGAGTGCAGCTTGTGAAAGTGGTAAAAAGCTTATTTTTACAAGTCCAAAATGTTAATTTATTTAATGGCTGCTTCAGCTGCCATGGGTCAGAACTGTAGTCAGTTTCATAGCATATAGACAAATAAAATTTTAAGTAAGTTCTGTCTGGAAAGTCAAGCTTGGCTTCCATTTCAGCAATTCAACATTTGTATGCACATACTTAATTTCAGGCATATGCTCCTGTGCTGTTAATTTGTACTTTGGACTTATCTATGTGGTATCTCATAGACAAATGTAAATGCTATATTCTAAGGAAGAGATAAACATGAAGAAATATTCTGTCATATTTGGCTTTAGCTGCTGCTTACTTCTAGCACTAAAAAAGAATAAGTAATAATTTTACCAATGGTCTAGTCTATTAAATATTTGTATATTATTTTGGTGCTAAGGCACTTAAACTGCATTGTGCTGCACTTAACTTGGGAGAGTAAAGAAAACAACTATGTTCCATTTTAATTTACAATGATTTAAAAATGTATAAGAACATCAGGCTGGTTCTGAGACTTCATTCTTAATTAATGTTTCCAATTTTTTTAAATACGTATGTCAAATTTTATTTCAAGCATGTATGTGTTTTTACTTTTGTGTATAACTTATTCCCTTAAAATAAAGAACTGGGGAATGTGAGTAGGTTTGTTTAAATGTTACCAGAAATGTTTGAGTGCAGAGCATGATCTGTTTCCCTTCAACTCTTCTGTGTGACTATGCTCCAGCAGCAGAATAAAACTGGAAAGTATCCATGGGATGCTCATGGGAGTATTATTATTACTACTATTGAAAATTAATAAGTGTATACCTTTGTTAAATGCCTCAAGCTGTCATGTTACCTGTATATTAAGGCTCTTCCTTACTAGTGCTGTTCTTGAGCCCCCTCTGTGCTGCAGATCTCAACCTTTTTCTTACTTGGCCATTACCCTCACCCAGAAACAGACTCTTCTGACTCAAATGTTTGCAAAGCAGTTATAAGATTGTATCAGGTTAGACTGTCAAGTAAAATGAAGACTCTTATCTAAAGAGCTGGGTAATCACTAGAGAAACACGTAATGCCTTTCATTCACTACCTCTACCGTGACCCTGCTTTAAGGGCATGGTCCTGAAATGTTCCTTCTGTGAGCACACCTGTACAACCTCACTGTGTACCCAAAATCTTTAAAATACTGAAGTTGCCTTAAAACCTGTAATTGTTTAATGCCATACAGATACTACTGTTGCCTACCTTGTTCTTGCCCAAAGGCAATTACACGTTCGTTTAGTGCATACGTGACTGCACGCAACTTGAAAAACAAAACAAACAAACAAGAACCTTCCCTTTTCCAAAATTTGTTTCAAACCAGCAACACTTGCAGCTCCCCGCTAGCAAAACCCTTCCTCTAGGGGCAGGAGGGAAATCCCAGTTTTCATTAGATTTTTTTCTATAACAACTGTTTGCGTGAAAATCACTAATCTTAAAAGCAGATCCTCATCTACCTAAATAAAACTGAATGGTAAATTTGCATAAAAATCTAAAGCAGTCACATTATGTGTAAAAGATCCAGCTGAAAATACAACAAGGCTTGATGCAAACAGCATAATTCCTGCTTTTGAGGAAGACGGGGAAGTTTTTCATGTTGTAAAATGCAACTTAAAAAAAGATTTTCTTCCCCCTACCTCTGAACTACTTTAGGATTAGAGGAAAGAAAAAAATAGAAAAAGACCCAGAAAAGACAAAACATGCATTTAAGCACAAATGCCTCAAAAGTAGAGAGAGGTGATGAATGAGACTTGAAGAGCTTCTTCCAGCTGAGATAAAGCCAACATCCTTGTTTCTGAATAATTATCTACTCTACATGTAAGCAAGTGATAAATCACCAAAACTGATTTGCATTGTTTTGTGAAAGACATTTATTGAATACAAAAAAAAAAAAAAAGAAACTCCTTACATCCAGCCTTATTATAAATGATTACACTCAAAGAAAGTAGAGAAGTATGTGAAGATTAATAATCTGACTGGCTGAACATTTTCAGAATTTAAATCACTTATGAACTCTGATTGCTCCAATGTATAATAATAAAATTTTAAAAAATATGCTTTGTCTCCCTAGCAATACTAGTCAGAGGGATTCATTGTTCCTGGAATCAATAGCAGCCCACACTTCGGCATTTGCTGTTAGCAGTTCATAATTGCAAATGCAGGACATCCCATATTAGCAACCAGGTGTATGGAGAACAGAAACCTATCGGAAAGCAGAGTTTTATACAAAGTGTTCACTTTGAACCAAAAAGCTGTGGCCCAGAGTTCAAGCCTGCAGGCCTAGGTACCACTGCCTGTGCTGAGCAGAAGAGCTTCCTGCACAGCGTACAGCCACATCAACCACACATTTCAGTGCAGACTGAGTTGGAGGCCCCTGTGGAGGTTTCCACAGCTACTGAGCTTCCCAGGGATACAGCTTGGCCAACCACTTGGAGAGTTTTGGATACTAGGTCAAGACACTGAAATGTAAGAGTTTTCAAAGTGAAATTTGCATTTTTTCTTACAGCCCCTAGAGGAGTTATATTTCCTAGATCAAGCCATTGAAACAAATACAGCTGTAGTCTTTTGTACAAAGTTCAACACTGAAAAGCTTAGGTATAAAAACTACAGTTTAGATTCTGTACAAGGTAAGACGGGACAAAAGTAGTAAAACTTCAGTTCTTTGTACAGTCTTCATGAAATGTCTGCATCCCACTTTTCTTCACAGCCTCACTATTGAGCACTGACATTTCATGTCATAAATCTTCTAAGATAACAAGATTAAAAACTGATTTGGACAAAAGAAATCTGAAATAATTTTATATACACAACAGAAAGCCTTTTAAAAGTACAAAAATAACATCTATATGCAAGTTAGCTACCATGCTTCGACAGTTTTCACAGCGCCTACCCATGCAAGACAGTTATCTAGATTCAGAATAATTCTGCATCTGTAGAACATATCAGAATATAAAAGACATTAAGATGGGACTAACTCTTTTCTTTTCAGAATGGATATGTATTGAAAATATGTTTTACACTCAATACTGCAATATTCCAGTCTCTGCATGTGTATGTACAGATAAGCAGTTTTCATCCTAGCTGATTTTAAAATCTCCTCTGCAAGCTAGTAACGCACACTAAAAAGCTGTGATGGGTCTACTGAAGCTGGTTATACAAAGCAATCCAAAATGTACAAAAACTATAAAAAAGGGAACATTTATTGCCATGCACAAAACTTGAGTATGTTCAAATAAGAACTGCATCAAATGCAGGTTTTGTGTGTGTGTTTTTTTTTTTTTTAAAAAAAGATACACAAAGCAATTTACATCAACACCTTTGACATATCAGCAGAATCAGTTCCAACTAAACACCACAAGGGTAAGAAACATTCCTTTTGCTGGTGCCTATTAGATCTTCAAATCCATGGGAACGTAAGATCAGGAATCTTCATTTCCCAAGGTCAAATCAGATCATGAAATCAACTGAAATGAGAATTGTGTTAGTTTTCTCCCTTCTTAAGTTCAATTACTTGAGGCCTCTCCTGGAGCATCAGGCTATCAAGAACAACTATGAAGATGACACCTGTTACTTCTGCTACCACAACACAACATCCCTGCAGCAGCCAGGCTTACTCCTTTGCTGATAGTGACAGATGGATATATTATAAAAAGACAGAGAGCCATGCACCATTTCAACATCTGCAATGATACTACAAGTAAGAAAGAAAAGCTTATTAACTTTTCTAAAGGAGTTTCAGTTTCTCAGTTCCCTTTCTAGAGTTTTGGGGCAAACAAAAATAATCCTACTTGAAATTCTTCTTGCAAGGTACGAACCACAGCCTGCACAACACCTGCTTTATCAGGGATGCATCATGCCAGGCTTAATGTACAGTGCAGCAAACTCAAAAGCAACATGAAGACCGTGGGATCAGGAGTACGAGAACAGGAGGCCACAGGGAGAAAAGCCTCTCTATGGCTCTAGCCCGCTCAGGCCTTCTCCCCTGCTAGAGGCTGCAGCTCTGCAGAGCTCACACAACCCCTGCGCTGGAACCTACATTTACATGTGCTCAGTGCATGGATTTCAGGGCGACTTGCAACCAAGGCTGCAATTAGAAAAGGCATCGCTTTCAGATGTAAAAATATTAAATTCATTAGCAACTACAATAGCTTTCTAGTCCCGCTTAGCAAAGAAACTCAGTTGCCACATACATGCTAAGTAAAAAGAAAAAAAATCTGGGCCATTTGTTTAAATCCAGAACGAGAATTCAAATTTATCCAAAAACTAAAGTTTAGGTTATAACAGGTACTACAAAGGAGGCTTTTAAAAAATAAGTATAACAATATGCCAGGTTAAGAAAAATACAGGAAATATTCTAAATAAAGTCTTTACCTCTTTGACTGTTTCTTTAATGAAGCCTTTCCTGTCAGATAAATCATAACTAGGATAGGTTTCATAGACCTAAAAAACAAGAATAAAAGATATAACCTCAAGTTACTTCCATTCAGTCTATTGCATGAATAGAAGAAGCTTAAATGAAACTCTGGCAAGAAGTGTTGTGGTGCTTCTAGCATTGTCATGTAAACCAGCCCATGCTAATTATGGGAAGCGACAAACATTTCCATGTTCTTATTTGAAATATGCACTTATTGAAACACACAGATTTTCTTTGCTTGGTCACATATTAGACTGGAACTATACCTTTTTCCCCCCCGCAAAAAAAAGGTTAGCTTGTCATATCAGCCAAATATTATTTTTTTCAGTTTTGCTTTAAATGCCTTCTAAGGAGTTGGATATTACCTGCATTGGTGGGGGGAGCTAGACAAATAGTGAGCTCCAGAGCCTAGGTACTTTTTTATAGTGAGTAAAACTGTGGTTCTCCAGGTCAGTAATGTGAAAGTCAATATATTTGAGTGCTATTCTCCAACTACACTTGGATAATTGGGGAAAATGAAACCAGATGCCTACAATGACAGCCAACATAAAAAAAAAAAAAAGTTTACTTCAGTATGCCAAATTTCAGGTTTCCAAGGAGGACTGTGAACATGACACAGAAGTTATATGGATTATAAAGACATAGTTTCCTCAAAAAAATAACATCCAGGTTTATTTTCTCAAGACAATTTATTAGAAAGACCAGGAAAATAAACATGAGTTAACTGGCTGCAGAAAGTATCAAGGTAACAGTATCACTCAGCCCCGCTTTTTCCGGCCATGTGGTTCTGACTCTTTCTGGGCTTGTCCTGGCACTCAATAGATTTTTTGCTGAACTGATTCAGCTCATTAGCTCAACTGAGAACTATGCAGTTTTTGCTAGCGGAGGAGAGTCGAAAAGTCTTGCAAAGAGGCTGTAAGGATGACAGCAAGGTGAGCAGCAAAAATGTGCAGAGAGCAGGACACAGACCCCCCCTTTTGGTGGCAGCCAGGTCCTGCACCAGCTCCATGTCTCAAATACTGTCACTTCACACATGGTGGCTGCTTTGGAGGCAATACCGCCACTTTCCACATTTTCCTTGGAGACTCCCTTTCTAGCGTTGAGCAGATTCAGTGCGCTATACTTTAAGATTACAGCTCTCCTCCTTATCACTGTTGGCAAGCAAATAAATCAGTGCAAAACCACTTATTTTCTGAATATTGCACAGAATGTAAATCGCGATTTACGAAAGAAAATGACAAAAGTCAGTTCATAAACAACCAGCGGCCTAAAAAAGAGATACTACCAAATCATGCTTGCTTACCTCCTTGCAAATCTGTTTCATTGTAACCTCCTCCAAGTTTGCATTGGCCAACAACTTCTTGATAGTTTCCTTAAGCTCTTCATCTGTAGGTGGTTTCTTCAACTTTTTAATTAAGGGTTCATCATCTGAACTGTCCTCAGACTCGGTCTCTACATAATTTGAATTGTAATAAAAGGTTTTAATTTTGCTGCTTTCTTCCTCCACAACAGAAGTCAACAGAATTTGCCCCAAATATCAGATTCAGACATTCCCTCTTAAAATGGGTCTCTTGACAGAGCAAAAATTTGAAGAAATCTAATGCTTTTATTTACAAATCTGCACAGTTGCTGACCATTTATCAGTTTAGAAATCAACACATAGTTTAGAAAGTATGAAACACACAAATTCTATCAGGCTAAAAAGAAAAAAAGAAAAATAAAATCTTAGAACAACTCTAAATTGAGGCACCAGTGCCCTAAGATGCATGTTTATGCTTTTAAAAAGGGAGCTGGGCTATATTTTTCCCCAGCAGTGCTGCTGCTGCCCATTTGGGTCTTGTAGTTTTATGATGCCGTACAACAGTACACACCACCAGAGTCATTTTGACAACAAATGAAGAGAATCATAGAAGAGTTAAGTGAGAGGCAGGGCAGCAAAGAGACACTCAATTCTAAATCTGTGTTGTGATGACAAAAAAACAAGGCACACGTAAAGTCACCCCCATCAGTACTGCCAGTGGCCATGTGAAGATACCCCAAGTTATCAGAGACTGGTTTACTCTGCTTAAAGTAAGGAGCGGAGAGCAGCTCTGCAGTTCTGGGCCTCAGAGTTCAGCTGCTCTTTTCGTTCACACTCTGAATGGGTGACACTGCTATGGTGCATACACACTGCTGCTGACAATGTGTGAATTACAATATGCAGCAGATAATCATAGAATCATAGAATCATAGAATGCTTAGGGTTGGAAGGGACCTCTAGAGATCATCTAGTCCAACCCCCCTGCACACGCAGGGTCACCTAGAGCACGTGGCACAGGACTGCATCCAAGCGGGTTTTGAAGATCTCCAGAGAAGGAGACTCCACAACCTCTCTGGGCAGCCTGTTCCAGTGCTCTGTCACCCTCACTGTTAAGAAATTTTTCCTTAAGTTCCTATGGAATTTTTGATGTTTCAGTTTCCGGCCATTTCCTCTAGTCCTATCAGTGGCCACCACTGAAAAGATACCATGACCGTCCTCTGCACTCCCTCCCTTGAGGTATTTATATACACTGATTAGATCCCCTCTCAGCCTTCTCTTCTCCAGGCTGAACAGGCCCAGCTCCCTCAGCCTCTCCTCATAGGGCAGATGTTCCAGGCCCCTGATCATCCTTGTAGCCCTGCGCTGGACTCTCTCCAGCAGCTCCACATCCCTCTTGTACTGTGGAGCCCAGAACTGGACACAGTACTCCAGATGCGGCCTCACCAGGGCTGAGTAGAGGGGCAGGATCACCTCCCTCGACCTGCTGGAGACGCTCTTCTTAATGCAGCCCAGGATCCCATTGGCCTTCTTGGCCACGAGGGCACACTGCTGCCTCATGGTCAACTTGTCGTCCACCATGACACCCAGGTCTTTCTCCGCAGAGCTGCTCTCCACAAGCTCGGTCCCCAGCCTGTACTGGTGTCTGGGGTTATTCCTCCCCAGGTGCAGGACCTTGCACTTGGCCTTGTTGAACTGCATGAGGTTTTTCACCGCCCAGTTGTCCAGTCTGTCCAGGTCCCTCTGGATGGCAGCACAGCCCTCTGGGGTATCGGCTACTCCTCCCAGTTTGGTATCATCAGCAAACTTGCTGAGGGAGCACTCTGTGCCTTCATCCAGGTCATTGATGAATAAATTGAACAGGACTGGACCAAGGACTGACCCCTGGGGGACCCCACTAGCCACAGGCCTCCAACTAGACTCTGCACCGCTGATCACCACTCTCTGGGCCCTGCCATCCAGCCAGTTCCTAATCCATCTCACTGTCCACTCATCTATCCCACACTTCCGGAGCTTGCCCAGGAGGATGTTGTGAGGGACGGTGTCAAAAGCCTTGGTGAAGTCGAGATAGACGACATCCACCGCTCTCCCCTCGTCTATCCAGCCGGTCATTTCATCATAGAAGGCTATCAGGTTAGTCAGGCAAGATTTTCCCTTGGTGAATCCATGCTGACTACTCTTGAGCACCTTCTTGTCCTCCATGTGCCTGGAGACAACAGCCAGTATGAGCCGTTCCATCACTTTTCCGGGGACGGAGGTGAGGCTGACTGGCCTGTAGTTGCCTGGGTCCTCCTTCTTGCCTTTTTTGAAGACTGGCGTGACATTGGCCTTCTTCCAGTCTTCCGGCACCTCCCCCGTTCTCCAGGATCTTTCAAAGATGATGGAGAGCGGCTTAGCTATGGCATCTGCCAGCTCCCGCAGCACTCTGGGGTGCATCCCATCAGGGCCCATGGATTTGTGGGTATCGAGGTTCCTTAGGTGCTCTCTGACCCAATCTTCCTCTACCCAGGGCAAGTCTTCCTCTCCACCCGCTTCTTCTCTTGCCTCTAGGGCCTGGGGCTCTAAAGGGCTGCCCTTGGTAAACACCGAAGCAAAGAAGGCATTGAGCAACTCTGCTTTTTCTGTGTTATTTGTAACCAAGGTGCCCATCCCGTCCTCCAGCGGACCCACGTTCTCCCTGATCTTCCTTTTGCTGTTAATGTATTTGAAGAATTTTTTTTTGTTATTTTTAACGTCCCTTGCCAGCTTGCCTTCCAGACGTGCCTTAGCTTTCCTTGTCGCATCTCTGCACTCCCTGACTACGTTCCTGTATTTCTCCCAGGGGGCCTGTCCTTTTTTCCACATTCTGTATACCGCTGCCTTCTGCTTGAGCATTGCCACAAGCTCCCGGCTCATCCACGCAGGTCTCCTGCCCCCTCTGCCTCCCTTCCTACACACAGGGATGCACTGCTGCTGGGCGTGGAGGAAGTGCCGCTTGAAAACTAACCAGCTCTCTTGGGCCCCCCTGCCTTCTAGAGCACTAGCCCATGGGATTCTACCGAGGAGGTCTCTGAAGAGGCTAAAGTTGGCCCTCCTGAAGTCCATCGTCGCAAGGCTACTTACAGCCCTGCCTCCTCCTCGCTGAATCGTGAACTCCACCAACTCATGGTCACTGCAGCCGAGGCTACCCCCCACCTTCACATCTCCTACAAGTCCCTCTCTATTTGATAGCACGAGGTCCAGTAGCCCACCTCTCCTCGTCGGCTCCTCCACAACCTGCGTCAAAAAGTTATCGTCGACGCTCTGCAGGAACCTCCAGGACTGCTTATGCCTGGCTGTGTTGTCCTCCCAGTTGATGTCGGGGTAGTTGAAGTCCCCCATGAGAACCAGGGCCTGTGACCGTGAGGCAACATCCAGCTGCCTATAGAAGGCCTCATCAACCTCCTCGTCCTGGTCAGGTGGCCTGTAGCAGACACCCACCACAGTGTCTCCCACATTAGCCTGCCCTCTAATCCTTACCCACAAGCTCTCAACTCGCTCATCCTCGACTCCCAGGTTGAGCTCCATGCATTCCAGTTGCTCTCTCACATAAAGAGCAACTCCACCACCTCGCCTTCCCAGCCTGTCCTTCCTAAAGAGCACATAGCCTTCCATGGCAGCGCTCCAGTCGTGCGAGCTATCCCACCACGTCTCTGTGATTCCGATGAGATCATGACGCTGGGACCGCACACAGATCTCCAGTTCATCCTGCTTATTCCCCATGCTTCGCGCATTGGTATACAGGCATTTCAGGGAAGCAACAGAGGCCACAGGTTTCCCAGGAGGGGTGAAAGAGGACCCTCTGTGATCATTTCCTACCCTCACTTCCCCACTACCATACTCCTGCTGGCCGCCATCTGACCTGGGCTGTGCGGTACTGCTTGCCGCGTCAGTGTGCCACTCCCCTTCCCCCTTCTTGCCTAGTTGCCTCATAATGTGGTATGAGTAAGTCCTACCACAGCTGTGACTGGGACATGTCTGTTCTCCCACACCAGCAGAGAATTTAGGTTGGAAGAGACTTTTGAAGATAACATGGCCCAAGCCCCTGCTCAAAAGACACCTAATAGAAAGCCGGTGGCTCAAAGTCAAGGTCTGAATGTCCCAAGGGGAGTGGGATGCACGAGGTCCCTCTTCTGGCACATCCACCTGCACAGCACACCCTTTCTTTTTGCTCAACACAAAGATGAAGTTTTCTGTGCAGTCATTTGTGTCTGTGGTCTCCCATCCTACCTAAAGCTGTGCACCTCTAAAACGAGCCTATCTGCCTGCCCTTCAGCAGCTGCAGGCAGCAGCAAGAGCTTCTTGCCGCCGCCTCTTCCTGAGGCGGCACAGACCTGGCACTCTCAGCCCCTCACCATCCCGGTGGCCCCTGCGCTGAACCTGTGCCCACGTGTCCATGTCTGCCACGCGCTGGGGACTGCAGTGCTGGACACAGCGCTGCCCATGCGATACACGTGTCAGATTAACAGCAAGGTTAATGCAAAGTCACTAGGGAGGTACCACCACAGATTTACTAGCACTCTTCTAGCAGCAGGTAGTACCAGGCTAACACACACGTGCATATGGTCACGCAATATATTCAAAGAGTGACTGTGTGCCCACACACACACAGGGCAGACACTTGTTTCTTTTTGGTTTGTGTAATCTTTGTTATTTTTTCACTGTTACAAGAAAAGAAAACCCAAGCATCAAACCAGCAATTCACCAAATCGTGTCTTACTTCACAGCTAAGTGCAAAAGTTTGCTTTCTAGCAAGCATCTAGGATAAGCTACCACATAAGGGGAGTAAAAATCCTAAAGCACTTACCTTTTCTAGAACTGTTCTGACTCTTTTTAGTAGTGCTGCTATCTGCTTTCTTGACATTAGCACCCTTCACAGGTTTCTTGGTTTTAGAAGGCATCTTTTTAGATTTTTCTCTTTTAGATGCTTTCCTAGGAGGCTGTAAAGAAAAATGGAGGATTACAATGCTGATTTGAACTTAAACAATCTAATCTTTAATTTTATTAAAGAAGATTGAAAAAAAAATTCAAAGAGAATACAGAAAAACAAAAAATACACTATAGGGAGAAAACCTGGGAGTTTTGAAGGGATCTTGGTATGGCCCCTTACTGTATAGTTTGGTTTTGCAGACACAGAAACCTAAGAGAGGGTTTAAAACAAACTCCAGAAGAAATCATCAAGATCAATCATCAAGATGCCAGAATAACATGGCTAGGTAGGTCACTGAATTCAAAGTTAAGCTCTAGGGACCTATTCAAACCACAACAAGAAAAGAATTTCAAGAAGATCATATAAATAAAACTATCACAAAATGATAAAAATGCAATGGATTACCTTTGAGAGCCTAAGGTAATCTTTTAAAAATTGAAGATGTCCTCTCTTTCCAACTTTTCTCTCTGTTAAATACAAAATTTGTCCCACAAAAAAATTCAAAGATTACCAATAACTACCATATACTTGCTAACTATAGAAAAAAATCTTTTAGCCACATGTTGAAAACGAACAAACAAAACTCTTACTTCCTCTTCGCTTTCCTTTTCTTCTGAAGAGTCATCCTTTTCCTTCTTCTCATCTTCCTCACTGCTAGATTCATCTGACAAGATTTCTGGATATTTCCTGCGTTTTGCTTTTCTTGTTGTTCCAGTGCTACTACGTTCTTTTTTGCCACCTTTGCTCGGGGTTTTTTTGGACTTTGGCAACGGCTGAAGAACAGAAACATGGGTTTTGAAGTATGAATAGAAAAGTGAATTTAAAAAGCATAAGCCAAATCACATGAAATAAAGAAGGAACCCTCCAGGTCTTCATGACAAAATTCATAGTAATTGTATCTACTATATTTAGGCCACAATATGTTGTGGTAAGCAGAAATTCTCAGGACAGACAGGGAAGAGACTAAAATGAAATTTATGTTCAGTTCTAAGCTAAGCACCTCTCTACCCATAGCTCATAACCTACCAGATCTTCCAAGGTTGGTGGATTAGGATAAGGAGGCAAGAAAGAAACCATCCAGAAAGAGCTACATCTCTCTCTCCTCAACCCATGAAAGCAAGTTTTCCATTCTGCCAACAAAAGGGCTGACAAGTCTTCAGAAGATTTACAGGCAGGAATTCTGCTATGTATTATGCAAACCTGCATTTTATTATTGCTCATTACCAGTGTCTTGAACACAGCAGGCAGACCTTTTGTTTCTATTACTGAGGAAAATTCCCTGCAAATAAATTTAAGCTGCTGAACAGCAATTTGACTATTTAAGTATTGTTTTGAGACTAAAAAGTTGATAGTCCCAGAGGAATATTAATAGAGTTACATAATCCGTGCATCTGGATTCACTCCACTAGCATACACTAAAGACAAAGCAAATTTTTTCAGCCTTGTAACAAATCCTATTCTGTGATGATCATATGCAATCACGTTTGCTAAATTATAGCACGCCCATATATACATGGAAGTTTTTTGCCTGTACTTTGATGATTTATTCCTTGCTCTAATGCCTTATTTCTTTCCTCCTCACATAGCCTGGCTGTTCTATTTACCCAGAAAAGGGTAAATGGCAGAACATACGTGTATCTAAGTTTCATGTACTGACCACCTATATTTTTGCGTACCAACAGCATACTATGTATGTTCTTACATGTAAACATATAGTTTATATCAAAGTCCTCATCCTCATATACGGCAGGTCCCATTAACAATGACTATTACTCTTTCAAGAGGTTGCTACTAATTTGTTACATTAAAAGAGTAACTATGTCATCATTGGTAAAGAAAACAGTAATAAGAAATACGGACAACCACATTTCCCACCAGAACAGAGATATAACTATGCCCACAATTTGCATCTCACCTTGCCTGAAGACTTTGGGTGCATTAAAAAGTTTAGGATTCTGGTTACCAGTTGCTTGTTAACTCCTGATCTCTCCAAATCAAGAACTTCACAGATACTTTTTAACATTGCATTCCTAAACCTGGAGGAAAACAGAAGAAAAAAAATCATCGCAAATAAACAACCTGTGAAAGTTGCCAATGCTCAGTTGCTTCTGAATCCTGACAATAGCTGTGCATACAGACACACTTAAAAACATTTCCAGTTATATATATTTAAGCACAGAAACATCACCATGCTAGACAAAAGTCTTCTAAGAATCTTCTCCAAAGTCTCTTGCCTCTTTTCAGTTATCACATTGGAAAGAATCAATATTGGACAACAGATTCAGTGCACACAAGACTTGAACTTATACAGAGGGACTGGAAGGGGAGGGAGATCTCACTTTATTTTCTCTGGCTGCTTCCCCCTTTATGCAAGCCAGCTAAAAATAGAGGGTTAATAGAGAAACTCAAGTATCCAGCGCTGCAATACCAACCAGATTTTAAATCAGGATTCAACCACATAGTCAAAAACTATTAATCAACCAAGCAGCAGTATTTCATATGTAACTATAAACAGCAGCAAAGCTTAGAGTAACAAGAGGATTCAGCAACTTGATCAAAAAGAGTGACACTGTAAAGAGTTTCCAAAATGTATAAGTTTTCCTGAAGATCAAAATGTAACAAATTTAATTAGCTGCTTATTTAGTGAAGAAATACAGATAAATATATGTTACACTAGTTCCTGTAGTTGAATATATCTACTTGAAAGCAATTCCAGAACTAAGATCATATATTTAATTTTTTTTTAAAAAACTTCATTTTGATTCTGATAGAGGAAGTTTTTAAAGCATAGAAGGATGAAGTCAATGCACCAAGAACTTACAGCAATGCATTCACAGAGTTATGTTTGCCGAAGAGGATAGCATTGTCTCTCACTTAGCAGAAGAATCTGCTAATCTCATGCAATAATGAGAATAGATGAGAAGGCAGCAGAGGCCAACACCTAGAAATTTGTAGGACTTGTGAAGAAATTATTAAGAATAATCATTTTAAATGTATTTTTAAGATGATTTGAAATTTATTATGTGATTAATCTGAGCTCTGGAATAAATCATAAAGATCTAGGAAACAGTCATTTAGCCAGAAGTTTAAATTTGACTGAAGAAAATTTTTGAAAATAACTGCGTATAACACAAACCAAAATATATTAAGTAGTAGAGACCATTACTTTTTTAACATTTCTTCCTTCTTTTTATATTGGTCACTTCCTTTTTCAAATGGAAATCCGCTGAACTGACCCACATTCTTCTTTAGGGAAGCAACCTGGAAGAGAGCACACAGATTATTTCCCATTGCAAGTAGTCTAAAAGACCTCACGCAACTCCAATTACGTTTGTTCAACTTATGTTTTAATACAAGAAAATCTAACCTACTAACCACCAACTTTCTGGTGACCAAGAGTTCTATCATTTTCAGAAAAGGTATTATACAGGTTATGCCTTTATCTCATGACAACTAGGCCATAGCAACTAAGTTCCTGTGATCTTGATTGTTTTAATTTCTTAAAATAACTTACCAGGTAAAGTCATCTGCCACTCAAGAGTTTGGTTAAAAAATAACCACATGATTATTTAAGATTTGGAATACTGTCATCACATGAAGCCTGATGCATATTTTTATATAATATGTTTTGCTACAGAACAGAGTACTTCATATTTACTATATACTCTGCTGGAGCAGATTTGCTTTATTTACTTTTTGAAGTCTTGCACAAGGTCATGGTTGTATTTTTGGACCTTTTCTTTGGTGTGTGACTTTTTTTTTTTTTTTTTTTTAAAAAAACACACAACCCAATTGACAAGTTCTAACATTATACCTCTAGTCAGAACAGCGCTGAACTTTCTTTGTGACAGTCCTTACTAATGGGAAAACTACTTGAATCTACATCCCCCAAAATACCTCCTCTTACTAAAAAAGTAAATGTATATATATTTCTCAGATATTTATTCAAACTATTCCTGATAACATGAAAATCACTTTCAATAGTTTTGCAGATTTTCCTTCTGATGTTTCTTCATTACAGCTTTTACCAAAGTTAGATTCCTTTTCCCAAGATAATTATTTTTGTTCAGCAACTAAAGAAAATTTACAGATGGCACTGGTACATTTTACTGAAAGTGTTAATCATGTTCCAAAACAGATACAAAATGGGCATCGCATCAGACCATCACTGCACTACGCAGCACTTGTATTCTCTGCAATTCTCATTAAATATAATTTAAAATGAAACCATAATTATGTATTTCCAAGCAGAATACTTTCTGAGCAAATAAATATACTACTTGTTTTATGTCAGATGTGTGCTTTTCAGAAAAATAATGAAAATACAGTCCAAACTCAACACATCTTTTTTTTTTTTTTTTGAGGACTAGAAACATTCTTCTGACTACATTCTGAAAAGCATCTGCATATCACTAAAAGAAAAGAAAAATAACTTCAAGATTAAAAGGAGTTCTGTAAAATATTGACTTGGGTCAACCAGTGACAGAGCATATCATATCTTAGGTTAGAACACAGGGCCTACTGTAAAATGAGTTCAGAGACAGAGCATGCAGAGATATTTAAGAGAACCTTTCCATAATAAAAAAGCTTAAGATATATAGCCGGAAAAAAATATCTTGGAAAAAAAAAAGTGAGAGAGTTCTATCTCGGTCACTTCAAGAGGGGATGCCACTTGATATGTGCGCAAAAGGTCCTGCAGGTATATCAGGCAGGAAACTGCAGGAAACGCCATTGTCCAAAGAACATATCAAGGGCAATGATTTGTACTGAAACACCGAAGGAAGGTGGATGCAGCATGAGCCCCCCAAAAACATGAAAATGTTGCTCTGACACGTGGATTTTCTGTGTATATGGTAGCAAAGTATTGCACTTCACTGGCAGTATGTACAGGAATCAAGACTCAAGTAGACTGATTTGTCTTAAGCAGCAAGGTGAACAATAACCAGGGTGAGGCACGTAACTGAAAGGGAGCTGGGGGCAGCTCTGGGAAAATGGAACCTTGCAAGGCCACCTGTACCTAAGCAACCATGTCAGTAATATCGTATGAGGCAGAGACTGTCTGGGTAACTATACCAGAAACATCAGATATTGAAAAGCTGCTGTGTGGGCATCTGTGGAAAACAGCAAAGTTGATGTAGGGACTCAAGCCCAATAGGACACCAAGGCAATCCCCCAGAATAACCGGCTAGACTCTCGTACAAGTCTACGCCCAAAAGACTACGAGTAGGAGAATAAAGAAACAGGGTACGGAGTTGCACCCAAATACGAACTGCTGCAGGGGGGAAGGGTGAAAAGTTGCATGTCAATCACAATTAAATGTAATTAATCATATTTTGAATCACAGAACGCTTAAGGTTGGAAGTGACCTCTGGAGGTCACCTAGTCCAACCCCTCTGCACACGCAGGGTCACCTAGAGCACGTGGCACAGGACTGCGTCCAAGCGGGTTTTGAAGATCTCCAGAGAAGGAGACTCCACAACCTCTCTGGGCAGCCTGTTCCAGTGCTCTTTCACCCTCACTGTTTAAAAATTTTTCCTTAAGTTCCTGTGGAACTTTTGGTGCTTCAGTTTGTGGCCATTTCCTCTAGTTCTGTCGGTGGCTACCACTGAAAAGAGGCCAGCACCATCCTCTTCACTCCCTCCCTTGAGGTACTTATATACACTGATTAGATTCCCCTCTCAGCCTTCGCTTCTCCAGGCTGAACAGGCCCAGTTCCCTCAGCCTCTCCTCATAGGGCAGATGTTCCAGGCCCCTGATCATCCTTGTGGCCCTGCCCTGGACTCTCTCCAGCAGCTCCACATCCCTCTTGTACTGTGGGGCCCAGAACTGGACACAATACTCCAGATGCGGCCTCACCAGGGCTGAGTAGAGGGGCAGGATCACCTCCCTCCACCTGCTGGAGACGCTCTTCTTAATGCGCCCCAGGATCCCATTGGCCTTCTTGGCCACAAGAGCACACTGCTGCCTCATGGTCAACATGTTGTCCACCATGACACCCAGGTCTTTCTCCGCAGAGCTGCTCTCCAGAAGGTCAGTCCCCAGCCTGTACTGGTGTCTGGGGTTATTCCTCCCCAGGTGCAGGACCTTGCATTTGGCCTTGTTGAATTGCATGAGGTTTTTCACCATCCAGTTGTCCAGTCTGTCCAGGTCCCTCTGGATGGCAGCGCAGTCCTCTGGGGTATCAGCTACTCCTCCCAGTTTGATAGGACATTGGACAGGCCTGGACTAAGGACTGACCCCTGGGGGACCCTGCTAGCTACAGGCCTCCAACTGGACTCTGCACTGCTGATCACCACCCTCTGAGCTCTGCCATCCAGCCAGTTCCTAATCCACCTCACGGTACACTCATCTATCCCACACTTCCAGAGCTTGCCCAGGAGGATGTTGTGAGGGACAGTGTCAAAAGCCTTGGTGAAGTCGAGATAGACGACATCCACCGTTCTCCCCTCATCTATCCAGTTGGTCATTCCATCATAGAAGGCTATCAGGTTAGTCAAGCAAGATTTCCCCTTGGTGAATCCATGCTGACTACTCTTGAGCACCTTCTTGTCCTCCATGTACCCAGAGACAACAGCCAGTATGAGCCATTCCATCACTTTTCCAGGGACGGAGGTGAGGCTCACTGGCCTGTAGTTGCCTGGGTCCTCCTTCTTGCCTTTTTTGAAGGCTGGTGTGACATTGGCCTTCTTCCAGTCCTCTGGCACCTCCCCCGTTCTCCAGGATCTTTCAATGATGGAGAGCGGCTTAGCTATGGCATCTGCCAGCTCCCGCAGCACTCTGGGGTGCATCCCATCAGGGCCCACGGATTTGTGGGTACCGAGTTCCCTTAGGTGCTCTCTGACCCAATCTTCTTCTACCCAGGGCAAGTCTTCCTCTCCACCAGCTTCTTCTCTTGTCCCTAGGGCCTGGGGCTCCAAAGGGCTGCTCTTGGTAAACACCAAAGCAAAGAAGGCATTGAGCAACTCTGCTTTTTCTGTATTATTCGTAACCAGGGTGCCCATCTTGTCTGCCAGCGGACCCATGTTTTCCCTGATCTTCCTTTTGCTGCTAATGTATTTGAAGAAGTTTTTCTTGTTATTTTTAACATCCCTTGCCAGATTGCATTCCAACCGTGCCTTAGCTTTCCTTGTCGCATCTCTGCATTCCCTGACTACGTTCCTGTATTTCTCCCAGGGGGCCTGTCCTTTTTTCCACATTCTGTATACCGCTGCCTTCTGCCTGAGCATTGCCACAAGCTCCTTGCTCATCCACGCAGGTCTCCTGCCCCCTCTGCCTGACTTCTTACACACAGGGATGCACTGTTGCTGGGCGTGCAGGAAGTGCTGCTTGAAAACTAACCAGCTCTCTTGGGCTCCCCTACCTTCTAGGGCTCTAGCCCACGGGATTCTTCCAAGGAGGTCCCTGAAGAGGCTGAAGTTGGCCCTCCTGAAGTCCATCGTTGCAAGGCTACTTACACCTCCTCCACCACCTCCTCGTTGGATCCTGAACTCCACCAACTCATGGTCACTGCAGCTGAGGCTACCCCCCACCTTAATATCTCCTACAAGGCCCTCCCTATTTGATAGCACGAGGTCCCGTAGCCCACCTCTCTTCATCGGCTCCTCCACAACCTGCGTCAAAAAGTTATCGCCGACGCTCTGCAGGAACCTCCAGGACTGTTTGTGCCTGGCCGTGTTGTCCTTCCAGTTGATGTGTGGGTAGTTGAAGTCCCCCATGAGAACCACGGCCTGTGACCGTGAGGCAATATCCAGCTGCCTACAGAAGGCCTCATCAACCTCCCTGTCTTGGTCAGGTGGCCTGTAGCAGACACCCACCACAGTGTCTCCCACATTAGCCTGCCCTCTAATCCTTACCCACAAGCTCTCAACTCGCTCATCCTCCACTCCCAGGTTGAGCTCCATGCATTCCAGTTGCTCTCTCACATAAAGAGCAACTCTACCACCTCGCCTTCCCAGCCTGTCCTTCCTAAAGAGCACATAGCCTTCCATGCGCTCCAGTCATGCGAGCTATCCCACCACGTCTCTACAATTCCAATGAGATCATGATGCTGGGACTGCACACAGATCTCCAGTTCATCCTGCTTATTCCCCATGCTTCGCGCATTGGTATACAGGCATTTCAGGGAAGTAACCGAGCCCGCAGGTTTCCCAGGAGGGGTGAAAGAGGACCCTCCGTGATCATTTCCTATCCTCACCTCCCCACTAGCATACTCCCACTGGACGCCATCTGACCTAGGCTGCGCGGTACTGCTTGCCATGTCTGTGTGACACTCCCCCTCCCTCTTCTTGTCTAGTTTAAAGCCCTCCTAACCAGGTTGGCCAGCCTTTTGGCAAGGAGACGTGTGCCCCTCCTGCTGAGATGGATCCCATCATTTCCCACTAGCTGGTGGTCATAAAAAAAAGTCTTGTGGTCATAGAAGCCAAAACCCTGTTGCCAAGCCCAGCGGTGCAGCCAGTTGTTAATCTGCCATATCCGCCTCCTCCTCCTTGAATCCATTCCCCTCGTTGACAGAATAGAGGAGAATACTATCTGGGCTCCCGTACCTTTAATGGCCATCCCTAGGGCTCTGAAGTGTCACTTGATATCCCTCATTTTCCCCATGGCATCATTAATGCCCACATGAAACAATACCAGAGGGTAATAGTCAGACTCCCAATTTGAAGTTACAAATAGTATTTCATATTTATGTGCAAAATTATATAGTTGTAAGCTGGCAAGAGCAGTTTGTCTGATTAGTCGATTTGGCTACTAGTTGTTCAGTAATTTATTTAGTAATCAATAACAACATTAATAATTGAGATACTAGTTTCTGAGCAATATGCTGCTTAATTAAGGAACAGTCTCTTAAATCACTTATGTCTCAGGGACATCTGAAGAGGGACAGGGGGAACACTGAGGCCTCCAAATGAAGAAGGTATGAAGGAAAACAAACATACAAAAAAAACAAAACAAAAATCCAGAAAACCAATCATGGTAGAAACCACTAAGCCACTGAAAGAAACCGCACATTCAGTATCTTACCTTAAAATTGATACTGAAAATATCCCCACTGAAGTATTTCAAGCAAAAGTGCTACTGGTCTCAAAGGGCAAATGGATGCAGTTTGATCTTTTCCACTATAAAGCTAGTTTAACTAGAAAGTGAGATGGTTCTGTCATTCCACCTTTCTTAGAAAAGAAATTCCACTGTATCTAGAAATTTGCAAACCTCTGCATGCATTTTATTAGAAATTCTCTAGTCTGGTTTATTGTCACACTTAATAAGCATCATATTTCACCAAGAAAAAAAAAAGAAAAAAAGTTTTGATTAGCATATCCAGTTCTCCCCCTTTTTGGATTAGTTGAGACAGTAGATCTTTGCATTTAAACAATGATTGCATTTTTGACAGTGGTTTGAGACATTATAACTAACATGCATCCGTACTAATACTATCCAATCCCCGATTTCTATGCCAACTTATTTTAAGCCTCAAAAAAATAGAGATTCAAAAACGACATCCTGCAGGTATGGAAAGTATATTGAAATGATAAATTTTAATCTACTTCAGTTTCTCTATTTCCACTTCACTCCTACGAGCAAGAAAAGTGCATCATATTTAATCTGAAATCTAAGGTATGATCACTGGTATATAAAAGGTTCCAAGAAAGGTTTACTATTGTGTTTTCTTTGAGGTTCATCCCTGGTTAGAAAAGATAGCAAAGAGCTTTAAACTATTTAATATTTCAATTCAGTCTCCTTTTAAATTAGGAAATTGTAACTCATCTAAGTTTTACATATAAGACTTTTTTTTGGTCCTCTTTCTCTACTGCTCCCCACAAAGGGAAGGGGAAACTGACTTGGTAAACAGCCAGGTAGTAAAACCCACTAATACAGATATTAAACAACTTCTATATTCTTCCGTTTCTTTTATGTTGAACAAAAATAATTGCATTTTAAGTATTTTAACTACAATCTGCATGTCAGCAAAAATGATTTTTAACTGGTCCTCATAAGGTAAATCTATCTCGAGGGAGGGAAGAAAATATATATACACACACACACACATATATACGAATGACTAGGCTTATAATGCACTACACTATTCCACGGGATTTTTAGAAAAGGGCTAGTTCACAAGGGTTAGAATAAATATGAGCTTAATTGACTGTTCCTGTAACATTAATTCATTTCCTACATAGTTGGCTATAAATTATGTGTTTAAGAAGTAGATCTACGTGTGCAGTTGTTAAAAAAAAAAAAAAAAAAAAAACCACTATACTGGAAACATTTTAACTAATAGAACTAATAGAAATACAGGATTGATTTTAGGTTCTTACGGTGCCTGGCCTGTTGTAGAGGAGTTTGTGTAGGTTCCTAAGTTCATCTGTCTTCTTTTTACTCAAAAAGAACTGTATCCTTTCAATTTCACAGAGTTTTTGTCCTTTTCCTGAAAGAGTTAAGATCAGTTCTATGATTCATTACATTCATATTTACCTACATCTTAACAATTTAAATAGCTGTTGTTTTTAAAAAAAAGCAAATAAAATGTTTCAGCATAGCATCAGACCTTACAATATGTCAAATATTTAGCAGCCCCTTTCCTACCAGTAGGCATCTTGATAAAACCCTACCTGAAACTACGTAGGCAGAGATACACAGACTTGGCAACCTTTTTCAGTTCTAGCTTCCCCTACCTTTTTTAGTTATGTCTAGACACTGAAGTTTCTACTAAAGGCAAGTTTAATCATCTTTAATTTTTATGTTCAAAAGGGTTTTGGCACAGCTGTAATAGCTTTATACTTTAAACTGTCCTATTACTCCATTAAGTTCAGTCTCATCTACAACAACCTGATCACTTTATTACTCAAAACACTTAAAATTCCCATATAAGAGAAAAGCTTACCTGGTGTAATTGTAAAAGGTTCCTTTTGTAAGGAAGATACCTGCATAGTCAATCGGTCTACTTTCTTTTTCTCTCTTTTTCCTTCGACAATGAGACTCTTTTCTGCAAAAGACAGCTTCCTTAAACATTGTATTTTTCATGAGATGAATCAAGCTTTGCAATGTCTTTGCAATGATAAGCCAAAAAAAGAAAAATAATATAGCCAAGTATGATGGACACTTTTAAATCCTTGGCTAAGAAGTCAAAGAGACTTCAAGGAGCTGTGTACTGGCATCTAAACTTTGACAACAGCTCTGCATGTAACAGAGAAGGTTGGGCCTTTCCCAAAGGGAGCCCCACCCCATGATGGAGATTGCAACAGCAAGTATTTTCAGAAGCCCAACACACTGGGACTGTATTAAACCACACAGAGTTGAGGAGTGAAGCACTTCACAGAGCACAACAAAACTAACATCACAAATATTAGAAAATATTATTCCCAATAATTCTGGTATTGCATAGTACTGGATACTTTTGATTTTGTTTTCTAGACGCTGCACATCACTGCACCATAGTGATACCATGTGCCCAGAGAAGCACCTTAAGGCTTCTCAAAGCTAAACATTTCACAGTGAAATACTTGACCTCAAATCACACTTCACACTATCTTTAGTGCTAAACCGTTGGGCTATTCTGGCCTGAGTATGAATGTACTTAAAAACGGACACATATCTGTCGACAAAAAGAAAAACATATTTGTGCATATGCAACAAACAGCTGAACTACAACTTGACCTATCGGTCAAAATTTAATTCTAGTTGCTCTATAGTCTCTCAGACTACACTATCTTTTTCTACTGTTTTCCCTGAGGAGGAAACGCAGCTCCTCCTCTAAAAAATCAAGGCCATCAGTGACTCAGTTTTCACTCTGCCATGCTGTAGCTCTATTTATACAGATACTTTCATTAGCAAAACAGAAACTTCAGTATGGAAGTGTATCTACACTTCTGCGTAGGGATTTCTTATTAAATCTTGTATTCCTTGACTATCTTCTTAAATTACATGCTGCAGCATAAAGCCTTGCTTGCTTGCTCCTCCTGTAATGTCAGGATTAACAACTCCAATTGCTCCAAGCAGAGATACATTATGATTTTTATAGATAAAATTCGTTACACTGACATACTTTTCTATAATTAAGTTTGGACACACAGTAATTCATAGTAGCTAAGCAAATCTGCGTTATTTCCTAAGCTATTTCACAGATATAATTTTTTTTTCATTTCCTCTTCTGCAAACACAGATCATTTCAATATATTATTAGGGAAAAAAAGATTATTTTTGGATATGTACATTTATACAGCCAATTCAATATAAGACTCTAAGAACCTGCATCTTACAGTCATCTAGGAGTTGGGTTTTACCCAACCAAAAATATTCTCGTGCAGGAACTGCTGGGAACTCCTTCACTCTTTCCTGTGGATCATCAGGATTGTGGTTTCTAGTGCTAAGCCTGTTCTGTTACAGTCTGCTGGGAAGTGATCTATGATCCATTAGAGTTCTTCTGTTGACTCTCCTAAACGATAATTGTACAATTTTCTGTGATTGCACTCAATAAGCCTGGATTTTTTTTTTAAAAAAGATAAATAATTCTAGGTAAACAGATGTACCCTTTTCTTCTTCCTCCTCCTCTTCTTCCTCTTCATCCTCATCACTTTCCTCAGCTTTGTTTTCAGTTTCAGGTTCTTTTTCATCTGCTTTTTTAGATGACATTGTATCTTCTTTTGAGGAAGCAACAGCAGACATGGTGTCTGGTTCTGTAATGAGCAGTCAAGAAAACCATCAACAACATAATACCACACATGAAAAATACAGGAATTTTCCTTTCTACAAAAAGAACCTAAGTAATATCACAGTCCTTTTGTCATGATTGCTTACATTCTTTAAGCCACAAACAAGATTGTTGCATACCCAGAGTATAGGTTTGTCCAGCAATTTTGCCACCCATTCTGCAACTAACCTGCTAGAAAACAGCTTAAGAAGTTATCAGTTCTTTCCTCATGCAACAGCTCACAGCTTGCTTTGTGAAGTATTCAGAAACACACCAAACCAACACCCTAAAAGCAACTGATACTGTATCTATTAAGAACTGCAAGGAATTAAAACAGCACAATCTTAGTGCACCGTATTACAAACCAAGCAGTTACTTCTGATCATGGTTAAATAACTTTATATTTGAGTTTCCTAACGAATTTAACAAGCTACACATTTATAGAGGTAAGGAAACAAAGAAAAATATATTATGAGTATTTAACATTGCTTTCCAAATAAAAATAGATGCAATACATACACCCTAAGGATACATTAAATCCGAACGATATTTTCAAGAAGTCTAGAAAAACAACCAACAAAAACAAACAAAAAATAAACTCACACTAAGCATATTTAAGAGGAGTCTTTTAATATTTGGAGCAGTTTAAATGTTACCTTTAAAACCAAAAACCTCATTTTGGTGAGGGCCATTTCTCTACTTTGCATAAGAAAGCGGGAATGCCTATCTCACCCCAGAAAATATGCACGTCTATTTATATTAAAATGACTCTAGCTTTCAAAACCTTTCACCACTTACACATCCGGAATAAAATCCAGCATGGGTTGTGTCAGCTGGCAAAGGGGGGCAGGATCACATGCTTAACCCCCTTGCTCTGGTATTAGGGCAAATACACACCAGAGCTCAGGCTCGATAAACTACAATCAAATCAACCGCGCAGATCTGAGACAAGCAAGTGTCGGAGAACATCAACACACCAAGGGGAGAAAAACAAAAACAGAGAAGGAAAACATGCGTTACCAAGAGCAAGACGGGGAAAGAAAGTTTATTTTAAGTCGCTCGGGAGAAAAACAAAACAGAAGCAAACCGTCTCGCTCGGGTAGTTTGGCACTGGAAGAGCAACTCAACTTTTTCCCGACGCCGCTCGAGGAATTCCACTTTTTCACGCAAGTGACAAAGCAGGCAAGGCACAGCAAACCACCACCCCCTGTCCTGTCAACAAGGGCGGCGGGGAGGAGGAAGAGCGCAAGAGACTCTCGCCTTTCTAGCATCCAGGTCCGCGAGCGCCGACTTGCTGAGGGAAAGAAAACGCAGAGGGATCCCACTTTGGAGAGAAGGCGCCCCGGGAAGGAAGGGCTTGTCGGCAGCCGTCCAGACGAAGGCCAGAGAAGCTCCCTGAAGCGCTGCCGCCTGAGCTAACGGTGGCGGCTGCCCTCCCGCCGCCGGGCTGGGCAGAACCCCCAGGAAACACGGCCCTGCAGGAGAAGGAAGGAGCCCGATACCGCCACGGCGGGAAGACCCACCTCAACTCCAGCCCCGGCTCCTGGCTCCTTCCTCGGGCGCGGCCACGGCGCTAACGGCAGCCGGAGGCGGCAGTTACCGGAGAGGGGGCGGGAGAGCGGAGGGGGCGGGGTTGCCGCCCGGACGGACAGACGGGCGGGCAGAGGGAAGGACAGACGGGCGGGCGGGCAGATCCCACCACCTCCCAGGTCGCGCGCGCTCCCACCGCCACCGCCACTCCCGCCGTCAACAAGGTTTTCAAAATGGCGGGTTCGCGAGAGGGCTGCAGGAAGCGGGAAGGCGGCGGCCAATCAGCGCCGGGCGGCAGGGGGCGGGGGGAGGGGCGGCGCGCGTGCGCGCGCAGGGACGGGGAGCGAGGGCCTCCGGGGGTGACGTCACAGCGCGCGCGCCTCGGCGGGGCCGTTGGCTGCGCGTGCGGCGACGGGGGCGGGGGGGGAGGAGAGAAGGCGGGGCAAAGGGAGACGCGTGATTTTTTTTTAAATTTAATCTTAATTTGCTGGTGAAATCACAAGTGGCAGCGACCTTAACGCGGAAAATGTAAATTATTGACAGCAATACACAATCGGAAAAGTTAGTGTGCAGTAAGGAGGCAGGAGCGCCTCGTTGTTTAGCCAGAGGCTACACGAACGGCACAAGGCAGGTGTCTGGAGACAGCAGACTGCGCCCGAGGGGATGGATGGGTTTGCGTTAGTTCCGAGGCCAGGATGGAAAACCTCTGGAGGGCCTGCCTTAGCGCGTGGTGATAAATTAGACCCTAATCGTGTAAGCAAGCACGTGTTTACTCCATGGGGATGGCTCACCTAATTGAACTAGCTATGCTAATGTCCTACCAATATCACGCTAAAGCTGCTTTTTGGGGGATAATGGTTTCATGGATCCCTTTAGAGAAGACCTGACACTGTAATAGTGGATAGGCCCTCAATTATCCAATGCATTCAGTGTTTTAGGAATTAGTAAATTCTTAGTGCAAGTAAATTATATTTTGTCACAGGTTTCTTTTGGCAGAACTCCCAACAAATATGACAACTAACCTGTCTTGATTCTGGTTTTGGAACCTTTTCTGTTCTTAATGGCATGTTGGAATTGATGAGTTTGTGGAACCATGTAAGTGCTGTTGATGGTTTTGGTAATCAGCTGTTCCAGGTACCAAACAAAACTGAGACCAATATGGAGACTTGTAGAAAAGAAACCTTAATGGGAGGAGTTAAGAGAGTTTCAGAAAATGAAACAAAAGAACAGCTATGCATTAAAGAGAAATTGCTGCATTCAAGAAAAGCGGCTGAATCCAGTGTGTTTTCCCATTTTTACTATTTCTAAGAATGCACATTAACAACACTGTTTGGGGATACTTCACGATCTTCTGTCTTGCTGTCTTCCCTCTATATAATCTGATGATGTTAATTCATTTCATGAGATTTGAAATACCCAAACAAGATAGTTAGATTGGTATAAAATGTTTGTATAATCTAAGGTGTTTATGCAGTTAGTATATTGAATGCTACTAAGTGCAACTGAAAATCTGCTATAAGAAAGATTATAGAAAAGATTACTCGTGAATAGCAGAGAAAATGAGCAGCATCAAAGTAAGTACCTAGTAATGCATATTAGGAATTTTATTCATAACCGCAACAAACTGCAACAAACTTTGTGATGCTGCTCTGTAATAGTACAGTGGGTTTGTGCCATGTATGTGCTTGTGTATATGTAGCCATACATACATACTTACATATATACACTTCATTTTGTCCATAAAACTGTAATATGGCTGTAAACTTACAGGAAATGTCAAAATGGCTTATCTATGAAATGCTGAGAAAAATCCCATATAAATGCTAAGTGTATCGTTACTAAGCTTAAAAGCATTATATGACTTTTGAATCTAAGTGTTATGTAATCACTAGCAAAAGCAGAAATCAAAACATGAACTGATAATTGTGTTTACTAACACAATTTGCAAAACAGGAAAATATTGAAAACTATTTGAGAACTCTACCCTTAATTTATAGTATGATGAATAACAGTTGTAGAGTTGTAGAGCTGTAAAATGAATTGATGTAAGCGATTTCACCTTATATTAGAAATCCTTATGTTGGGCATATTTCAAGATAAGTCTATGCAAAGATTTAGCTATATTCCTAAGTCATAAGAAGCATCAGATATAGATAATGAGTCAAACTAGTACGTCTTCCATCCACATGACAAAACTTTGTAAACTTTTTCAGGCTTGAGATGTGCGTGGGGATTTCTGCCAGCGCTGCAGCTACATCATGTGAAGTTACGTCACATTCAGCAGAGTTTGGAAACGGCTGCTTTGAGCGTGTTCAAAAACACTTACTACTACTGCGTGTTGTACAGCCAAAGCCTTCCCGGCTGCTAGTTGCTACAGGGAGTGTTCAGAGCTACAGACACCACCTGGGAACCCCGGGCAGATGAAGCGGCTCTTGGAAGTGACAGCATTAGAAACCTCTGCTTTTTCCCATTGACGCTGGACGTACAGACAGGTTTTCACCTCAGCTCCACGTGCCTCTCTGTTCAGGAACAGTTACTAGAGCGGTTGTTGCTGAGCAGCTGCCACACGAGAGAGCCCGACCGGTGGTGAATGATCACTCAGTTGCAGAACTGAGTCACCAGGAGCGGCTGGCTGCTCGTGAACAGCATGTGGATGTGCCAGCTAACTAGGTAAATGTTGTGTAACCCGCACTTCAGAAAAAGGAACACTGTTCATCCACGCTTTAAGGCTTGAGGCTGTGCATTTCTTTTCTGCCAGGTCTGTAGGTTTTGTTAAAGGTTTGCAGGTACAAACAGCACCACTGGAAGCAATTCCAGGGGTACTGCTGCTCTGCAAGGAGACGCTTCTGCGCTTACAGCTCATCACTGTGTTAGAAAGTGAAACGGGCGGGTTCCGCGCTGCTGGCCTGGCAGGAGGGCACCGCAGGCAGCTAAGCTGAAACAAACACGGAAAGTCGTAGCAGCTGCCTGATAACTTAGTAACACAACTTTGCAGACGCGGCGCGATGCAAATTGACATTTTCCAGCAGACAGGAGGCTTTTCTTCCCAGAGCGAGATATTCCCGCCCCCCCCCCCCACTTTCTCCACCCCCGCAGCCATCCCGTGGCTGCGGGAGCCCTCGCTCCGCCGCGCTCCTGCCCTCGAACATGAATTTGCCATTTGTGAGAAGGAAGGAAGGAGCGAGCGAGCGTGGACGGGGGCTTCGCCGCAGCTTCGCCGACCGCCTCTGTCACCCCTTGGTCCCCTGCGAGGAAGTCGCCACCAGGATTCACCCCCCGTGGACAAAGGTAGGAGCCGAGAGGCAGGCGACAAGCTGCCCTCTGCATCGGGAGCTTCCCTTGGCACGGGGAGCTTCCCCGGCTACCGGGAGCTTCCCTGGGTATTCGTGGCTTCCCTGGGTGTTGGGAGCTTCCCTGGGACCTGGGAGCTGCAGGCGAGTCCTTCCAGGCTTTGCAGGTGAGGCGCTGGCGAGGACGGGCTCGCTGCTTGCTCTGTTTCCTCCAGAAGTGCAGCGTTGTGGCAGTTTTATGCTGAGCGGGCTTTCCATTTCACGTGCTTTTAAGAATAAGCAATATTTCAAAGCCTAATAAAAGGTTCAGATTTCCTTACCTATCATTTATTTAAACTCTATGCAATGTTAATAAATGTTTTAAAGTATTCACCTCATACCTTTTCTCCCATTTCGCCTTGCCACATGTGAATGTGAGGGCAGCCCTCTGCAACCATCTGAGCCCTGAAGAAGATGAATAACCTCCCAACTTTTCAGATTTGTGCCCTTGATCCATATTTTGAAATGCATAAACCAGATACAGAAGCAAATATTAAATTCTCCCAGTGGTTACAGCCTGAAGTTGAAAAAAAAAAGAAAAAATATGTATATACAAAATTCAAACCTAACTGGAATTGCTTAGAGGTTAAGCATACATGTTGTATTCAGGCTACTTAAAAGTGCCAGAGCCTGCCACATGAATTCTCCTCTATGAATCATGCCTTATTTTTAAATGAATGGAATTTCACACTGAAAATATTTGTGGCATATTAAAGTAATATCCATGGCCAGGCTTAAACTGACAAAATCCAGAAAATCTAGCATGGAAGCGAATAACTTATCCTTATTTCACCTCTTTATAATAGGTTTCTAGACTTTCTTCCTCACAAGTAATTCATTGTTTGACCCTTCCAAGACTTTAGGTTCGATGAAGTGAGAAATTGCCAGGCAGCCAAGTTTTGCTCTTAGTTGCTTTAAACTTTGCACCACTGCAACTCCGTTTGCTCCAGTACTGTTATTTTAGGTTTGCATGATTGTAAATGGATACAGAATTCAGTGGCTTCTGTCATATTTTATGAATTTTGTCAGACATGCCTGACTTTCAGTACAGGATTTGTAGGTAAGTTGGATATGTAGAATATATGACTGATTCTCCTCTTCAGTAGGACTTGCAAGATTGGAAGTATACATGTAGCATATGTTTTTAGTAAAGACAGAAAGCCACAATACTGCTTTGTGTGGCTAAAAGCTATAAGCATTTAGTTTTGGTGACCTTTTTAGTGGAAATGGTTTAGTTCTGGTATGACAGAACGCAAAGCTTTAGGGAAAGTATTTTATGTGCACACATGTAAATAGCCTTGGAAAGTCAAGAAGGACTTTTAAAGTTAAAAAAAAAAGTAGTTCTTAAAGAATTCTTAATTAATATCTTAAGATATTCTGAAACAGAGAAAACTTAAAAATGGAGGAACTCAAATTTTCCTGCTTGGTGGCTAAGCCTCAGACAGATTTCTGTATCCAGCTTCTCCTCTGTGTGGGAAGGGCTCTCCCAGGATTTAGGGCCCCGATGAATGCTACAGGAGGCCTGTACAGAGCTGTCACGATTTGGCATGGGCCAGCAATTTTTCTGTTTTGTAAATCAAATTATTGTATTGATCCTGTTCCCTGTTAATGGATCTTCTGGGGAATTTAAGTGTGTGCACAGTGTAGTTAGAACCTCAAAAGACATATTTTAAAGTATTAAGGTCTGTAAAGTGAAAATGCCATATTTTTATTATGTATGGAAATTTGACATCTGAGTGGTTAGAAATGGACTTACAGAAAGTTCGTATGTGTTGTGACAAGACTTCAAGAGAAGGCAAATGGGATAAAGTTTATCTGAAGTATGGCTTTTGCTGGGAGTATTTCTATTTTGGTGAAGACATTATTTTAAGGCTTGTGAATGTGAGTCTCAGAGAACTGCTTATCCTATGAAGGGCAAGGATATGGTAAATATTCTGAAGTTTCTGCTGAGCTGCAGCTCTCATTTAGTCTCTAACTGTTATACAAAGGTAAAAATCTGCAATCATAACTTCCTGTTACTACATATATTTGACAGGTTTCTTCTTCATTTATCATTTTCCAGCTAAATTTCAACAGATTTTTCTCCTTTAAAGTTTGAAACAGGGTACATCTGCTTTGACATGCTAGAAAGCATCCATTACATAATCGTAAGACACACCATATGCTATAATAATTAAGAAGGGGAGCAAAAGAACGGGCCTATTTAGGCTTAACAGAGGACTGAATCACTTGCTATTTCCTCCAGTGGTTGAAGAAACCATCCTGTTGAAATGTGACATTACATAGGGCACTTCAATAAGGTCCTGATATAGAAAAAAAAAAAAGCAAGCTGTGAAACTAAGCATTCCTATATTCCTATACCATATATTCCATATATGGTTTAAACACTGATTGCCTGAACAACTCATAAACTACTAACTAGGAAAATGTATATATATATATATTTCATTTGTTTTGATATATGTTTTCATTTGTGTTGATATATCAGGTTGTGACCTGTGACAGAAAGCTAAAGGACAGGTTACATATGTTAGATGTACATATAAACCCTGTAAGCAACCCTGCTGGATAACTTCTTACATCCAGATAGGCCTTTCTGTGTATGTGAACATTGGTGTATTTTATTACGCATGCTTAGCTAGCAAAAAAATGTGGCAAAAGTATTTGTTTCAATCTCTGAGTGACTAAGGAGAATATATTAATTGTGTATATTAACAACAACAAAAAACAATGCCCCAAACAACTGTTATTGTTGGTATCCTGTTGTTTAAGGCAAAGAGTTGTTAGTGATAGTAAAGTATCCACAAGTCTTATAACTCCTGAATCCCCTTTCCATGCTTTTAGGTACACTGTAACTAGATTTTAAGAAAGATCTTGACATTCAAAATTAACCTACAAACTGTTATTTATTCAATGTGTTGGAAGGGACCTCTGGAAGCCTTCCAGTCCAGCTCTGCTGCACAAGCAGGGTCGCGTTGCACAGGATCATGTCCAGGCGGGTTTTGAGTATCTCCAGGGAGGGAGACTCCACAGCCTCTCTGGGTAACCTGTTTCCGTGCCCTGTCACTCTCACAGTCAAGTTTTTCCTTAAATTCAGGCAGAACTTCTTGTGCTTCAGTTTGTGGCCATTGCCTCTTGTCCTATCGCTGGCCACCACTGAAAGTAGTCTGGTCCCATCCTTTTGACACCCTCCTGGAAGATATTTATATACCTTGATAAGATCCCCCTCAGCCTGCTGTTCTCCAGGCTGAAGGCTCTTAGATCTCTCAGCCTTTCCTCACATGAGAGATTTCCAGTCCCTTAATCATTTTAGCAGCCCTTTGCTGGATTGTCTCCATTAGCTCCATGTCTATCTCGTCCTGGGGAGCTGAGAGCACAGTACCCCAGCTGCAGCCTCCCTGAATAGAGGAGGAGGATCACCCACCTTGACCTCAATGCTGGTGGTGCATTAGGAAGCGTGTTGCCAGCAAGCTATGGGAGACAGTGTGGAACGCCTCGCTGAAGTCAAGGTAAGCAACATCGCCTGGTCATTCCATCCTAGAAGGCAATTGCATTGGTTAAGCCTTCTTGGCCACAAGGCACATTGCTGGCTTGATCAGTCTGTAGTATGCGGGTACTGCCATGTCCTTTTCTGCGGAGCTGCTCTCCAGCAGGTCAGCCCCCAGCCTGTACTGGTGCCTGGGGTTATTCCTCCCTAGGTGCAGGACTTGTCTTTATTGAACTTCATGAGGTTCCTCTCTGCCCATCTCTCCAGCCGGTCCAGGTCCCTCTGAACGACAGCACAGCACTCTGGTCTATTGACCACTCCACCCAGTTCTGTATTATCAGCAAATTCTCTGAAGGTGCAATCTGTCCCCTCACCCATGTCATTGATGAAGAAGTTGAACAGCACTGGATCCAGTACTGACCCCTGGGGGACACCACTGGCCACAGGTCTCCAGCTAGGCCCTGCAGGCCCAGGGGATCACAACCCTCAGAGCTCTGCCTTACAGTCAGTTCTCAATCCACCTCACTATCCACTCGTCTAACCCACCCTTCTTGAGCTTACTTAAGAGGATGTTACGGGAGACAGTGTCAAAAGCCTTGCTGAAGTCAAGGTAGACAACGTCCACTGCTCTCCCCTCATCAACCCAGCCAGTTGTCCCAATCATAGATGGCTGTCAGGTTGGTAAAGCATGATTTCCCCTTGGTGAACCCATGATAACTATTCCTGATCACCTCCTTGTCTTCCACATGCTTAGAGATGACATCCAGGATGAGCTTCTCCATCACCTTTCCAGGGATTGAGGTGAGACTGACTGGTCTGTAGTTGCCTGGGTCCTCCTTTTTGTCCCTTTTGAAGACTGGCATGACGTGGACTTTCTTCTAGTCTTCAGGCATCTCTCCTGTTCTCTGTGAACTTTCAAAGATGGAGGAGACCGGCTTAGCAATGATACCGGCCAGCTCCCTCAGTACTCTTGGGTGCATCGCATCAGGGCCTGTAGATTTGTGGGTATCTATTTTGCTAAATGATCTCTAAATCTTCTCCAACCAAGGGACAGTCTTCCTTTGTCCAGACTTCCTCTCTTGCCTCCAGGGGCTGGTATTCCTGAGGATTGCTCTTAGCAGTAAGGATTGAAGCAAAGCTGTCATTCAGTAATTGTGTTTTCTCTGTATCTTTCGTTATCAGGACATGCAGCCCACTTTCTTTCAAATTACCTAGAGATTTTTAGAAAAAAAATGTATATAATTGTGTGGACAAAAGTGTCTTTGTGGTTTAGAACACGTTCTGACTGCTTTTCAATGTTCATTCCTGATATTAAAGTTTAATATAGGAAAAACATCCATAAGTAGATAAGACCAAGTATAATGGCCTGCATAATGACTGTACCTTGTTTTTTTCTGAAATAAGTTGCATGATAGTAGTCTGTAGTGAACTGCTAAATTTAAAGTTACATAAGAGTTTTTACCATGGTCTTGTCTCATGGTCTTTGCATGCTTGTAACTTAATGAAATAGCCTTTCCTGCTGTTTTTTTGTTTTTCATTGGTTTTAGTCCAGAGGTTGACTTTCCTGGAAAGCTTTTGGGAAAATCCTTTGCTTGGTTTTGGTTAATAAAATCTAAAATTATATACTTTTCCCAATTTTAAATAAAGCTGGGGAAAGAGTTTGCTGCTATGTAAAACAACAACAAAACTGATGTTTGTAACCTGGCCAATTCTCGACGAGGGCTTAATTACTTTGGAAATAAAAGATGGAACAAATATTTCAAAAATCTAGTGAGTGCTTCTAATTTTTTCTTAGTTTTGCTCAAATGTTTGGTTCTTGAAAGACTTGTTCTGTGGTTGCTACCAAGGAGCAAGGCTTGTGTTGCTGTGTTTTTAAGCTGCTGTAAATTAGCACGACTACATTAACACGTTACACTTGCCATTTCCTTTAGTTGGATAAGGCTCCTTGGAAACTCAGGCCTTGAAGGAGATCCTGATACCTGCTGTGTGGAGCAGCTGTTATTATTGATGAGAAGTAGACTTTGTGGTGGTAGGTTGCAGCATTGCTACAGGACCCTTGGTCACACATGGGCTCTGTAACATGAACACTCTCTTTGAAGCGACGAGTAGTTCTCTCTCAGAAATAGATCCTAAAATCCCAGTGTTATAAATAACTGTGAGAATAGTTACCTCATCTAACTACCCAAATTCAGAAGGAATATTCCAACACTAAAAGTATGTGCAGATGTGCACGTACTAGTAAAGTAACATAACTACTATCCCTGTAAAATATTTCAAAGCTCTATAGAAAATCCCTGTATGGTGCTTGTTTTGTAAAAGCTTCCTATTTTGGTGTTGAAAAGTAAATGTATGCTTAAGATTAAAATATTCCTTAATTTTATCTTAAAAGTGCGTATAAGATCTCTTCTAAAGCCTGATAAAGTCTTCCCACTGGGTTTTGAATGAAGCGATTCTTTAAGTCTTTTTGCCCACACTGTAACCTGCAAGCCAGTGTATCCCGTGAAGTCAGCTAGGGGAGCATGCAGGTCAAGAGATTTAATTGCCTGGAGTTTATATTTATCACTTCTGACATGTATAAATGTCACCTTGCTTTGCAAGTTTAAGCCTATATAACTGTGCCTCATTCACTCTCATCTTTGCTGGGAGGGAATGCAGATAATGAAAATAAGGCAGGATCTAGCATTAACTATAGAAGCAATGACATACTAAGAACAAATGTCACAGTTCTCTTCAAAACAGCAATTTAGATGCATCATTTCTGTTTTTCCCTTAAAATGCATAGCTATATAATTATGTGTGTGTTTGTGTGCAATGAATTACCAAAGAATTTGGTTTGCAGCAAGCACTTCCCACACTAGAAGTCACTTATTTGAGGGTGATATAATTCTTTTAAAAATATTTATTTTTTATAATATATTTCTTATGTTGGAATAAATCTGTTTTGTGAGTCTGACTTCCTATGTAATTATGCTTTAGAAAATGCATCCACCTTGAGTTCTCACCAAAAAGCTTTTCTTTACAGAAAGTGGCGTCTCACTTTTACACTCCGTAATAAGGATACGAGACCTTACTTGGCACAGGAGGTCACATATCTTGCCTTTCCGTCTGGTTAAGTAATTCAGCTGAAAAATGAGCTAAGCAACAGATTTTTTTTTCTTTTTGTGTGTATGTGTGTTTGTCATTTTTGTGAGTGCCTTAGGAAAATACTGGCTTGGATTGCATTCACTTCACACGTCTTCACAGCTACCTTCCTGCCCAGTGCTGAACACGTCCCGTCTTCACTGCATTTTGGAGCCTCAGAGGGAATGAATAACAGTCTCTGGGCTTGCAGACACGGGAACATTCAGAAATAGTATTTCAGATTAGCTGCCTGGACGTTCTGCAGGATGATTTTGGGCTAACTTCTGAAGTATATTGATTAATCACATTTAAAGCTGTTACAGATATTTTTATTTAGAAGTGATACTTGTTTGTTTAATTGACTTCTAATGTAAATTGAAAGCATTTTAAAGTCAGATTTAAATTCTAATTATGGGTTAGCTAATCCCTTTTAAAAGCTTATTCAAATTAATCTTCGCGAAGGCTCTGGCTAATAAGCCCTGCTAAATCTTGGTAGAGTGACTGACAAGGTTGCAATACCCTGTTCTCTGTTCTGCTGGGTGAAGAGTGGCAGAACAGCCTATATGCTCGCTGTACAGCCGGGCATTTCACAGGCGATGTATGGATACCGTGAGCTTTTGTATTCAGAGAAAGGAATTCGGCAGGATTTACACCAGCAGCATGATGGGCCCTGTGTAAATGAGCTTTCTGAAGTGGGGATGTGTTTACTCCTGGAAATCTTCAAAAATGCAGATTATAGGTTAAATTGTTCAGATCTCTGTGTTTCTTAAGGTTTCAATTTTCCTGATACTGAGGTCACAGAGAAACTTCCATGGAATAAGGTAGGGTTTAGCTGGCACCCATCACTCCACACTGGCTCCTGGTTTGGGCATTCCTGACTTGTGCTAAATGTGCAGTAGCTCGCTGTCCATGCCGCGCACGCTGTGAGCACGCTGCGTATATCCTCCACGGATGCAGAGCTGCTTCTTTGCATAGGCAAGTCCTGTGAGTCCTTTTCTGTTCTCACAGGGACACACATCCTTGGTTATCTTTACACGCTCACAGTGCACTATGAAAGTCTGTTTCTCATGTTGTGGACATCCCTGATGCCAAAGATAAGCAGCGAAGCCATCCTGCAAAAAAAAATGTTTGTGTGCAGGGGGAAATTCTGAATGCAGCTCGTGCTGTGGTGAGACAGTCTCTTCCTCCTCGGGAATTCTGTTTGGAATCTGTATAAATTGATATGGAGAGCATGTGGAGTCTTCCTAGTTCATGCACTTCTGGTCGGAATACCGAATACTCTTCAAAATCAGTCTGTAATAATACTTACTAAACTGGTCTGGAACTTATCCTGGGATTAACCTGCAAAAAGACAAAATCATTATTTCCTTAAACATTCCAGATGCTTCCCAAACTAATTATTGCCCGTTGAGTAACCAAATAGGTCATATTTTTTGGGACACATCCTGCTCCTGACCTTGGAAAAACATTCTTGAAAATAAATTCAAACAGTTCAGGGCAGTTGGAAATGTTTTTTTTTTTTTCTTTTGGAAGTGCTACTAGATATTGATCTCTCTTCTAAGGCTACTAGGTTTTGTGCTTGGTGTTCCTCTGGCAAGGCCAATATAGGCATTGTTTATAGAGGTCTATAAGAGGATTATAGAGGTCTAGAGAATCTATTTTATTCAGTCATGCTTATGTAAATGTTTTAGCATTAAAATTTGTTAGGACTTGAACAATTTTTTTTTTTTCACACTTGTAGTCTGTTAGCTTTCTTTGCCTTTGTTGACACCCTGTGAAAACAGAGCTGAGGTTTGGTCCATTCTTTTCTACATTACATTTTTTTTTTCTGGAAAATAGTCTATAGTAAGTATGTTGCTATATATTTGTTTATGCCAGCTGAAGTTTTCAGGTACATTTGAAAACATCCAGCAGAACTCATTTTCGAGTCTTTGAAAATGCAGATGTATAGGATAATTTTTAGATAACTTATCTGATACTTGTTTATAACTGATGAGGAGGGGGGTGAGGGGACAAGTGTTGCACGTACAGTTATTGTGCATTGCAGATGCTTTCAGTGCAAGATGAGGGAAGAGAAAAACAGATGCAGTGAAATAAAATGATTTGGTCCCAATTAGATTGTAATGGAGCTAGAGAGAGAACTTGGCTTTCTTGCCTGGAAAAGTGGTGCTGTCTTAGCGGCACTGTCCTGCTTTAGGTAATCCCTGGAACTGTTAGAAATAATAATATGACATGATCACCTCAGGATGGAGGGATGCTGAAAACAAACCCCAGCAAAACACAGCACAGCATCACACCTGGATGCTCGGGCACTGCAGCGGGACTCAGCGGGGGTTTGTCACTGAACATGTCGATCTGTCCCTGGTAACCTCACTAGATGGAGCTCCTCTCCCTGCTTTCCTCGGCTTCTGGGCAGCTGCATGCATCACTGAAATGGGCTTAGATCTGTGCTGCTGCCGGCAGGGGTAGACCTGTCCTCCCCTTGCCCGTTCATCGCGTTATCACCTCCTTTTATGCTACTAGTAGAATCACGATCTCAATGATCGCCTGGATCAACTGGTCTGATTGAAGCTCTTCTTTCTCTTTTTTGGAGGTTTGGGGGAGAGTGACTTAGTTTTCTGCCAGACGAGCCTGCTGGATAATTTTATTTGGTGGCCATGAAGTTATTGGGTCTGGAAGAGAGGAAGTTGAAGGAGTGAAGGAGTGTGGAGAGAGAGGCACAAGTCTTCTTGTGCATCAAGGGAAAATAGGAAGGATCAGAAGTATTTTGTTATTTGAAAAAAAAAACACAAACAAAAACTATATTGGGATCTTTTCATTCTTTTGAATGTTTCAAGTTTTTAGTTTTGTTATGACGTATTTGTTTGATTGTCTGTAACATCAGTCTTAATCATAGGATTAGTTGACTTTGGCAGTTTAAGACCAAATGCAAAGTGGTATAATGTTAATTCTGTATTTTAATATTTGAATAAAACAGCAGGCTTTGATATAGTCAAGAACGAATATATTAGGATTGCGATTGCTTCTATTTTGCCATTAAAAATATGAGTCTTAAAAAATTGGATCTTGTGCTTCATTGTTTTGACATTTGAGAGCATTTATATTATGGCATAGATGACTCAGAATCCCACCAGCCTGCTATGTGTTAATTTGCAAAAGCTATAAAATGCAGGCATTAAAAGAGTCACAGACTGCACAGCCTGCCCTTCGGTGAGCCCTGATTACATGCTCATTAGCTTGTAGTCGCCTCATTTGCTTTGTATTCTGGTTTCTTGTCCCTAAGTGCATGTAATACTTCACTCTGCCTAGGAATTAATGGAGTTCTGGTGTTCCTCTTGTTTTCCATGAGTTTGTGAGATGCCTCTCGTATAAAAGGGTGCACAGGAGTGGGTTCAAACATATAGTGAGGGGAGAAGCTGGGCTGTGACTACCCCGAGTGCCCTCTTAATCCACAACGCTGATGTCTGTAAATAAACTGAGCTGCTGCCCTCCTGTGTCTGTCCCCTGGGTAAGCGCAGGCCGCAAAGTAGTGACTGACTGTTGCCAATTTATTGCCCCTTCGCCGGCCTTGGCCTCTGGCAGGAGAGCTTGGGAAATGCAGTAGTTAACTGAGGCTCCACTTGGGTAACCTGACAACGTAATAGCAGGGAGCGAACTAGTGAGTGGTTTGCTCCGTAATGTGTTTTGGGTTTAAAACTACTGCTTGTGCAATGTACTGGTGTCAGTACATAAAGAGGCACTAATCACTATGGAGAGAGTCACTTTTTAGAATGGTATTTCTATATTGCTGATGTTCAGAGGAGCAATAGTCGTCTCGGTGTTGCCGTGAGAAGCTGAGGTCTCAAATAGAATAGGGTGAAAGAGAACTGGTAAAAGAAGGAGAGACCTGTGAAGATTGGGACCCTGTGCCAGGTGGAGATGCTGAAGTAAAGCACAGTGAAGCATTTGTGGAATTGCACAACTATCCAGAGCAATTGTTGTTTTCCCACTTATTAAACTTCTAAAAATGTCTATCATGAGTGCTGTAATAAAAGTTATGTTTCCAAATAGCAGCTATTGCTTTCCCATTGTGTTTATTTTAGAACAGAATAGTTCATGTGTTTTAATCTATTGAGCTTTGAGTTCTAGCGCCTTTTTTTTTTTAATTATGTCAGTGCTAGTAAAGCAGGTATAGACACAAGACTGTGATTGATATCTTAATAGAATCAGCCTTAATAACACTGTTTAAAGATTAGAGACTTATGCAACAAATGTTGCTTATCATGTCATATATTGCTATCAAGGACAGCACTCTAAATACAAGGAATTAAAATTGTCCTTGTTGGAAGTCTTTGAATGGTTGCAGTCAGTTCCTGGACTGGTGCTCACAAACACTTCCACCTCTGGAGATACAAGACTCCTTCTGCAAGGTTTCCCCTGGTTTGCTATGATTATCTGCTCTGAAGCACTGAATTTTAGTATCATGTATACTATTCTAATTGCATATAATCCTGGTTTCCCATGTGAGATATATGAAGAATTAGTGGCCATTGTTTTTAAAGTCTTCATAACTAAAAATGAATATTGTGTATCATGTCCACAACCCCCCCTTTTTTTTTTTTTCCTTTTTGCTACATAGTATGATGGCAGTTGCATGACCTGCATTGAGCAGCAAACTGCCTGCTGTGCCCTGTGCTGCTTGTGATTTGAAGCAGCTTTCCATCCTGCCTCCCGTGCCAGCCGGGAGCTCCCTTCACAAGCGCCGCGCTGCTAGGGAGAGTCTAGACTCTAAGGGCAATGCTCATAACATTTTTGCTGTCAGGCTTGTCTTTCGCTTGAAGTGGGTTGAAAGAACACTTGGCAAGTATAAAAGGCAACTCCTCTCATGGCATAAAAGATTTAGGGACATTTGAGGAGATGAGTGTAGGATCTTAGAGGATCAGTAAGCCTTTTTGATTTGCAGTAGGAAAATGTGTTGATTTCTGACAACTCTCTTGAGAACTGGAAAAGAAAAACACTGATGATCTGAGGATGGGTGTGTGAAATAAAGAACATGAATTTGTATCTTGTCAGTGGTTCCTATTCAAGGTACGTTGAGAAAGTAAAAGGCAGAGTACTTGTACTTTTTGTAACTACAGAATTACAGTCTTCCTCTTTGCAGCGTTTGCAAAAGATGCACATTCATGCTACATGTTTCACCTTTCAGATGAAGGCAGTCATCTTGCTCACTTGACTTGCCCTCTGCAGAGACTCCTCTCCGTAGAGATCTGTAATACAGGTATTTGTCCTTACCTTGCCCTTTTTTGGGAGGGGGGAGGAGGAGTGTGTAGAATGAATTGGGTATATAATACTGTGTCCTTCTCAAGGGCTAGACTAGGTGATAGTTGTCAGTAGTTGTCAGCTATGTCATGGTGAAAATGAAACCAGCATTTGTGACAATTGATTTGATAGCAGCTATCAAGCAGGATTTCAGGTCAGGGAAAGTACATGAAAATACTCCTGTCAAATAATAGCATGCTCAGTTCATATCTGACCTTGGAAAGCACTGCTTGTTTTAACAGAATGTTCTTGCTTTCATAGCCTCCACGAAGTAGCACCGGTTGGGTTCTTTAAAAATGAATCTATATTATCACTAATATAATAAAACAATCTGATCCCTTGTGTCAGAGCATCACAGTTAATTTGTTCTAGTGTCACTCTGCTGTCTTTCATGCTGCTTTTTCATTTTCTAAAGGAGGTTACAGGAAGAAGGAAATCATGCCATGACTTTGATAATGTTACTCTAATTTACATGGAAAAATATAATCATAGTAAAGTAGAACTGAATTTCCTCTGGGAAACAAAGTTTTCCTCTTTGGTACTGCCATTCTTCATAAAATTGTATGTCCTGTGACCTTGTGGTTAATGATCTCAATCAATTTATATCATGGACTTGAAATCACTACAGGTTTTTATTTTCCTTTTGTGTTTTATCCTTTGATAATTTTATTGATACTGATGGGAAGCAAAATTCCATCTATGTTTAGCTAATAAACCTCTGCTAATGCTAGGAAGCATTGAGCAGCTTTAAAGTTTTTCTCAAATAGTGTATAGCTCAGGTCATTAGATTGACATTTTTGTTCCATATTAAAATAATTCACACTTAAGTACTTTCAGTACTTAACTTACAAAAATATTCACTCAAATCCTTACATTAAGAATCTTTTAAATAAATGTGTAGTTAGGGAGACTAAGATAGTTCACATATTCCATACTGTTATTAAAGGGTGATGTTACGCTTACTAATCCCATTATTTTAGCAGCATTTAGGGTGGTACATGACATTTCATTAGGCTATAGCAAATCCTAGGGATTCTGGAATGGCAGTCTTAAGCATCTCAGGGATAAATATCACTCTTGTCAGAGAAGGTGTCTTTGCCCTCAAACTTTATTCTCCAAACCTCTGAAGGTGCTTTCTAAAAATCACAAAAGATTTTTATAGAAATCTAATGTCATTCTTTCTATGATTATTTAATGTATATGCTTTTATTTCACTGCAGCATTACAATTCCTGGTCTTGTTCAGTTGCATTCATGCACTGGATGTAAAAAGCTACTATGATTTATAAAAGAAGCAGGTTTGAAAAGTCAAAATTTTTTCTTTGTTATTTTTTATCTCCTTAAAGAAAAAACTTGGATATAGATGAAGAGCCTCCCTTGCTGAGAACAAGTATTCTTCAGGAAAAGAAATGGTTGAGTATCTCAGTTAAATGCACCTTAAAGAGCTACATCAAAGCTAATTAAACTGATGCAGAAGTACCAGTGTAACCATTCTGTCTATGCAAATTATGCTTTTGCAGCTTAAAGAACATGGATATTTGTGCTTGCTGCTGCATAATCCTCTAGGCATACCTATTCCATATACTGCCATAGCTGGTCCTCCAGGCAGACATATTCCATGTCCTGGCATAGCTTTTCCTTTAGGCATGCATATTCCATGCCCTGGCACAGCTGCTAGAGTTGTCAGCTCCTGGACAATTTTGAATGCATAATGGGGTCTGGGAGAACTGCAGGAGGTCAAGTAGACTCATGTTCTCCTGAGATGATCTCCAGGTAAACTATATTGAGGCTTTGGGGGTTTTTTTTCCCCCTTTTTTCTTTTCCGAAAGGTGCCTGAGGAGTCTGGTATTGAATTTAACATGCTAGCAATAGCAGACAACGTCAAAAAGAATGCTTTGGCATGTGTTTAGAAGTAGACAGATGTTGCACCTTGTGAAGAAACGGACTCAGTCTGGGGTGCAGAGTGAGACAACTTTATTTCCAAACCAACTTCTTTTTATACTTTCTTAACACAAGTGTTGCAAAGCGCACAACCAATCAGCATCTGGCCACCTGCGCGGTTGTCTGGCTTTGTTTCTTTTCTTCTGGCAAGACACGTCGCACACGAGGCAGGGGGAGGTGTTCCTCAGTCCTCGTCTTTCTCGGCTCTGTCCCCCATCTGCTGCAAAGACTGACACCCTTGTGGTTAACTATCTGCTAACAAGGTACTATTGTCTTTGAACAAGCCTCCACATCTCACCCTTCTTTATTTGTTTTTGTTTGAACAGCCATGACTTAATTAAATGATCAATCTATCCTTAAACACATAACAAGAAACAAAGCAGGCATGCTAACAATAAACGAAATATGCCAAACATCAACAGGCTGTCCTACTAGACAGGTTACGAACGGATTTACTGGACTAGATAATCTTCTGTGGAAATCCCTAAGGAGGGACGGAACCAATTAATAGTTCCCAAAAGTTTTTGAAGATCATTCAAAGTCCTTATGTCTGTCTTTAGGGTCAATGATTGTGGTCGAATTTGATGATCAGAAATTCTCCATCCTAAATATCGCCAAGGCGGACTTTCCTGTACTTTATCTTCTGCAATTTTTAATCCTGCAGCTGATGCTGCTCGCGTAATCTGATGCAGAGCCTCTTCTGCTGTTTCCTTTTGCTCTGCAGCAATCAATATATCGTCCATATCTTCCCATCGGCACAGTACAGGGTGGTATCGGAGTCCATACCATTATCTTAATTTCTCCTTTGAAATCTGCATTGACAACTCCAGGTAACACACAAACAGCCCTTGTCTCGTGGTTGAAGATCGCCCAATTAACAGTGCTGCCATTCCTCGCCCCAGGGGGCTGTGGACACCAGTTGGAATTAGCACAACTGATGTATCAGTAATTAGCACTTCTATTGTGGTGGCCAGGTCCACCCCGGCGCTGCCCCCTGTGCGGGCGCACAGGCGGCGGCTGCTTCCCGGTGGGAGCCACTCCGAGGGGTGATTTGCCGTCATGGCGCGACCCCCCGCCGCGCTCCGCTTGAAGTTTCCCGAAGGGGCTAGCGGTCGACCTTCCTTATCAAATTTTGATCGACACTGATTAGCATAGTGTTGTCCTTTGTGGCAGCGCGGACATAGTCCAGGCGCTCCTTTGTTTGCTTGTGTTTTCGGACAGTATTTACGAATATGCCCAAATTGGCCACAAGCAAAACATGGCCTTTTCATAGACATTGTTGCAAATGTTTCGGCCATCAGTGAATATTCATACTGTTTGGTACCGACATTAATACATGCTTTTAGCATGTCATCAATAGTAGGATCCTTTAGTGGCCGCAAAACTCTCTGGCAATCAGGGTTAGCATTCTCAACTGCTAGTTGCTTAAAAATGTAGCTTCGTGCTTGTTCATTATCAATTTGTTTCTCCAGAGCCTCATTAAGCCGATCCAAAAACTTCATATATGGCTCATTCGCATCTTGTCTTATGCTAACAAAAGGTTGTCTTTGTTTACCACTCTCCGGAACGGCCTTAAGGGCGCGGAGAGCAAGTGCCTTAACTTGTTGCAAGCCCTCAGGGGGGATTTCTGCTTGTGCTGTTGTAGCACTGTGATCGCCCTCCCCCATTAGCACGTCCACAGTAACAGCCCGTAAAGGACCTTTTTTCGACAGCCGCTGGTTTTCCTCCCCCTGAGCTCGAGCAAGCTCTCTCATTTTCGATTCCCACATCGTGTATTGCATATCAGTCATAATGAGGCGAAACAAGGTTTTAAAATCATGGGGAGTAAAAACCGAAGAATCACAAAGAGATTGTATAAGGTGGGTGGTATATGGTGCGCCAAGGCCATGATCTGTCACCGTACGTCGCACGTCCTTAATAAGATTATACGACAAACCTTCCCAACGCGGATTCTGGTCTGGTGCACAGATAACGGGAAAGGCTTTCAGCATGCCCACATCCCCCGCCTGTTTTGCTCCTCGTTTTCATCGTCCTGTTCATCAGGTGGATTCTCATCAGGACACGATTGAGGTAAAGGAGGCGCGGAGGGGATGGCAGGGGTCCCGATCCCGTCATTTATGTTCGACTGCAACCCACTATGAGATTTCAATATTTCGAGTACAACTCGCCATTGTGGCAACAGGTTAGCAGCAGCCTTATCACCGCGCGTGGCACTATCCCACAGTCGGACCCCAATTTGGTCCCATCTTTCCAGATTAAAAACATTCTTACTATTCACCGAAGGATCGTCTTTAGAAGCCCATGCAAGAACCTTTTGCAGCTCTTCTTCACCTAATTTTTTTCTTTGCGGTTTCAAGTTTTTAGGAGAAGCTTCTAAATCGTCCTTTTGTTCCTTCATTAGGTATGAACCCATAGTTCCCAGCCGCTTACCTCTTTCCTTTCAAGAGGCTTTTAGTGTGCACACAAAGTAAGCTTCCTTTCAGCTTGATCCTTACGCTTCCTTTCAGCGTGATTCCCGGGAGTTCAGCTGGGCGGTGCAACCGGAGAGACAGCTAGTCTTCGAGCCCCACGTTGGGCGCCATTTGTTGCACCTTGTGAAGAAACGGACTCAGTCTGGGGTGCAGAGTGAGACAACTTTATTTCCAAACCAACTTCTTTTTATACTTTCTTAACACAAGTGTTGCAAAGCGCACAACCAATCAGCATCTGGCCACCTGCGCGGTTGTCTGGCTTTGTTTCTTTTCTTCTGGCAAGACACGTCGCACACGAGGCAGGGGGAGGTGTTCCTCAGTCCTCGTCTTTCTCGGCTCTGTCCCCCATCTGCTGCAAAGACTGACACCCTTGTGGTTAACTATCTGCTAACAAGGTACTATTGTCTTTGAACAAGCCTCCACAGACAGATAGTTTCATAAATGTTAAGTGCAGAGGATACATTTTACTTTCAGTTCTAGAACATGGTGACAGATAATGAAACAGAGTTGTTAAGAGTTTACTGAACCTAGAATGAGAAAAGGAAACTACTTACAATTCTGTTCTAGCTTCTAACTTCATTCTGCTGGTAGAGCCTCCCAGCTAAGAGCCAGTTTCTTTTTGGAAAAAGCTTTCCCAGTTTTACTGTTCTCTGTCAGGCACCATTTATGGAGAAATCCATAGTGCTTGTTACTGGCGCGAGGTGGAAGGTTCCCTAAGGAGTCCTGTAAGGATAGATGTGTCCAGGAACATGACCTCAAGTTGCTGGGAGATGGCAGAGTGGATCTCATTAGACCGCTTTACCTGTGGAAAGCTATGCTGTGTTGTCTAACTCTAGGGAAGCCATGTATAAGATATTTGGGGATTGCTCCAAGAGTGTCAGCAGAATGATGAGAAATAGGTTGTTGAATGATCTGGCTCTGTTCAGCTGAATATAACACTGACCCCAATGCACCTTAAGGGCTTATGTTGTACATGGGGATGAATTTGTGCCGTTTCTGCAGTCAGTCTGCAGTCATCGGGAGTTAATGTTGCACCATGTTGCCCTCCCACTTGCATCAACATTCTTGGTCTTTGAGGCTTCTTGTGTGGTCAACAGCCCATCTCCAAAAGCAGCTTTGGTGACACAGCTGAGGGAATGGGGCACGTGAATGAATTAGAAATCTTAAACTGATATTGGTCCTTCTTCTGCGTGGTCTGAAGGTTTTTACAATTCATTATTTAAACTGAAATTGGATGGCCTTTCAAAAACTGTACTGAACAGAAGCTCTAAAGCAAGAATACTCTTCAGAGACAAGAGCAATACACGCCAGTCACTAACTTTCAGTAATGATAAGTGAGCGATGGAATTATTTTATTTTGAGGACTGAATGCTCTCGCTCTATATATAAGTAAATATGCATCACTGAGTATTATTAATAATTCCTTGATCATCTTAAAACCCATTAATCCTTATTGCAGAAAGTAACATAGAAATATTGCCCTGGCAAAATGAGAAACAGTTTAAACTCTGGAATTTAAAACAGTTGTCGCCCACAGCCAAAAATTTGCTTGCTTTCTGCTAACTAGAGCTATTTGGTAGAGCTGATAGGTAGAAATTTGCAAGATCATTTGGAATAGCTTATTACACCAGCTATAGGTGAACACAAGGGGGCTCCTTAGACTAATGCAAAGTAATAAGATGTCATGTTTATAATTGAGGAAGAGTCTGAGACAGTTGTATGCTGTCTTCGGTTAAATAACCAAAAATGTTATTTTTCCAAAGAATAGAATAAGCTTTTGTTTTTAAGAAAAAAATAAATTAGTATATTTCCAGGAAGAGAGGTATAGTCTGTTTTTTATCTAAAAAGCATTTGAGTTTTTGAGAAGTAGGGCCTTTATATGTCCTAGTCTTGACTGGTTTACATTTTTATACATTTTTCTGATTAGTTTCTATTCCAGATTCTTTCAAATTACCATTCCAAATGATCTGTTTTAACTTTTTGGTTTATGTTTCTTTTTGCTTGCCTATCCTCCTTACCTTCACATTTCTTTCTTTACATGGTAGTTAATTTATAGTAACCTTTGCATTATGAAGCCTAAACGTGCCTTTTTTTTTTTTTACTGTACATATTCACTGTATGAAGATGTAAGTGTAAAATGTAGATATACTTGTTTGGAAATGTTCTTTGGTAGCTTTATACGTGCTTTTCACAAAGGGTCGGACATCATTCATTTCATGGATGTCAGGAATGATTCTGAGCTGGAGTGAATTTCTGGTGCCGCCTGGAAAGGTGTTGTCATCTTACCCTGACTGAAATTCAGACCCAGTGTGTTTATTCCACTGTTAACTTATACTGTTTGGGGGAAAAAAAAAGCTGAAAATCCTGCTCTGTTTAGATGCAAAAAGCCATAAAATGTCTCTAGAAGCTCTGGAGGAATAGCAATCTCATTTTCTCAGTTTACATAGTTGTTGTAATCAGGTATATTTTTTTGCATATATCTTCTTGAGTTTTCCTTGCAAAACGTTTCTTATACATGCTCTGTTCTAGTGTTTTTTTTCAATGACACTGTGGTGTTGTAGAAAATAATTGCTATTAGAAGGAAGGGAGAGACATTACAAATTGAATTAGCTATTATGGTACATCACTCTAGGTAGCCCAATTTTATATTGTCTAGGGGAAGCCTGAAATTATGCACCAAAATTAATACAACTGTCATTTGAAATTCAAAGCTTTATGTACATACAAACGTATACACTCATTTCAAGAAGAACTTGTGGAGAATAACGTGTAGGTTGCTGTTTAAAAGAATGAAGGACATTTTTTCCCTACGGCAAGTCAATCAACAAAGAAGCAAATGAGACTTGAAAGATAGGTTGTTTTGTGGGACCAATATCCCAGAAACCAATGAAAATTTTTCTGTGTTAAACAATACTGGCAGTAGCAGAGTAGTTCTACGTGAGAGACTTCCTCTGGCTGTCAAACACTTCATTTTCTTTGATTTTTGTGATCCTGTTTTTCTGTTTCCAGTCACAGGTATGTATGTCTTACTACTAGCCCTTGGTCCAGTTGTTCTCTAAGAAATATTCAGCCTTCATGCAGAATTTTTGGAAGTGAAGGAATGTAATGGCATATTGAGCATAAGATCAGGAGATCTATCTGAACTGTTTTGAGATCAGAGAATTGGATTTCCATGTGGCCTTTCTCTCAGATGCTGGGGACTTGATGACTCAAAATATCCATTATCTGAAAAGAGGCTATGAATTTACAAGAAAGAAAAATCAAGTCAGGGAAAATTCTGGCTGATGGTGAGCAAAGCGTTAAGTTAGCAAACAGCCTGCAAAGAAATCTAGGAAAGAAAATTGTTGGTCTGCTTTATAATTTTCTCTCCTCCAAGTCCCAATAAGCTCATATTATTGTTCTTAGTCTGGCTGAGAAGCCTTCAAGTGGTTCCACAGGGAATACCGTGGCTTCCTCCTTCCCTGGATGTGGTTGGTGTTGGGGTGACAGTTACCAGAGTCACTTTCAGCTTTCTTTGGGGATGAATGCGGGGTCTGTACATGCTCATAGTAAAGTGCATGTAAAAGAGTAAGAGAAACTTACATTAAACTTTATTAAAAAGGCTTTAGAAACTATACGACCAAAGATACGATCCAGCTAAGACATGAGCGGCTGTTATATTTCTGCTTTTCATCACTGGTGAAGCATGGTGCATGTGGTGACTTAGATTAAAAAATGACAGGCTTGGATCTGTCTCAGCTGCCACTTCTGGCTGTCAGAGGACCAAAATAGCATAGGCTGCAGCACAGTTCATGGAGCTTGCAAAACACACTTGCCTAGGCAAATTGCAGCCAGGTATCAAATAGTTCCACAAGCAGAAGGTTCCTTTGATATTGTTGGCAGTTAATCCCATGAATGCAGTCTAGGATTTAAGGACAGCCTGTGCTAGCGCTAAGGTGGACAGACTGAAGATACAGGAAAAAGAACTTTGCATTTAAAAAGCATCTTCAGGTTAACTCTATTAGTTCTTGATCTATACTTTTATGTCATAGAAATTGGAGGTAACAGACCAAAAACCAATTACCATTACCCTACTTCTATCCAGTAGGGATGGGAATGTATGAGGTCTGTGATTCTGTGGTTTTAGTGAAGTTTATGAAGTCCTCTGATATCTACTATGTTTTATGAACACCTGTACTTAGTGATAATCCTTTTTCATAGAAATACAGTTTATTGGGGACCTCAAAAAGTGGGTGTCCTATGATCGACATACAGATATGATATCGAAATATACCTATTTGGTGGGCTGAGGGAAAAAATAAACTTTATTCCAGTGCAAAACATGAAGGCACATTTTCCAAGCTTGACTGGCGAGTATATCTAGGACTGTGTCCCTCTTTTTCCTCCTTTGCCTTTTATCTTCAAGAGAGAGTTTGCGCAAAGTTTCACAGTAGTGCTGGATCCTTCAGGCTTGCGCCAAGTATCCATATGGGCTGTGCCAAGAGTCCCTGCTTATTTATTTTGGCTTGCATGTTGCCTCCACAGACCAATGTTTGCTTTAGGCTACATGACGCAGTTTAAAAATACAAATTTAAAAATGCTTTGCCTGATACTTGGGTATCTCAGATAATACAGCAGCCAAAACCACGTTAAATCTCTCGCTGACATTCCCCGATCTCTCACAGCCAGAAGAAACCAAGAAACTTGCCACAGGCCCATGCTTTTTTTTTGAGAAATTGAACAGCTTCAGCTGTTCTGTCATGCTGAGACCTTCCTGTAGGTGCAAAATAGGTCTGCGGGCATCAGTGTGAAACAGGTGGTCTGATACTTCTGGATGACTTCTTAAAGGCTCCTATAAAATCCACAAAACTCAGCAACACTCTTACTGGCTATTTTTGCTCTCTTAACTCTCTGAATAAACTTCCTAAAACCGAAGTGGCCCAGTGATAAATAATTATACTGGGACATTTTTGAAAGGTGAAATTTTTGAGAACTCTGATGTGTTTCCTGAAAAAGAACACAAAATGGCATGCCGGTGTCTTTTAGAAGTGTTTTTTTTTTTTTTTTTTTTCTATCTATCCCTTTGTCCGTCAGTCTTCCCTCTAATAACACTGGGACCCACTGGCCAACTTAGAGCAAATTTTGCTGGGCTGGAAGAGGCAGAGCTCAGATCTAATTGGTTCTGTTTGGCTGCAGCTGGTCACTCATCAGTATAAAACGCAACACCAGCAAGACAGCAAGAGCTGGGTGGGAGGATGCAAGTGGTAGCTCTAGGAAGGAAGAGGGCATGGAGAGGAGATGATGGAAAGTGGGAGGATGTGGGTGGTGACTCTGGGAAGGAAGAGGGCATGGAGAGGAGGTGGCAGAAAATTGCTGTGGGAGGACACAGGGAAGAGGAGAGCTGTGCATATGGTGGAGGAGTTTAGGTACTGTGTGGGTCCTGACTGCTTTTAGCCAGGATGGGGGTATGGCGAGAGGGCTCAGGACTGTGTATGTTACACTGTGGGTGCTGAAGGTAAGACCTTAATTCTGTAGGAAATCGTTCATTAGTTCTGCTGCTCCCAAAGCATCTTAGGTAACTGCAGGCGTGCTTCTGGTTCTGGTATGGTTGTATGCTTGAGATATTAATAAAGCTTGCCATGAGTTGCTCAATAACTGAATTCTTTGTTTTATTCCACAGATACATTTTCATCTCCACAGGAAATAGAATTATTGAGGGCCTGTTATGGATAAGAGGTCTGTGATTTATCATAGTACTGCACCGATAGTCATATATAATCTGCCTAACCCATTGGCACTACTATTGGATAGTCAAAATGTTGAAAGTGTACCTAAGACCAGTGGTGATTTAAAAGCACCTACAGCTAAATAGATTTTTTGTTTCTTAAGATTTATTACTCACATATGTTTACTATAAAACAAACTAAATTCAACTGAATAATATGACTGTAACTTCGTTAAAGGTTTCTATTGACAGTATAAATCATATTGACAGTATAAATCACATTTTATATTAGAATAAAAGTATGGCTCCATGTGCTCATATTTCTTCACAAAAGCTAAAGCATAGGATTTGTTCTACGAAAAAAAAAGTTTCAAAGTCAACGCTCCAAAGAGCCAGAGTTTCAGAATGGATGAACAGAATTGTCTTCCCTTCTAATAGGCATTTCCTCTGCTGCTCCATGTGGGATGAGTAGAAAAGGATGCTTTACTTTTACATTCACACAGTTGTTTAATGACTTTGTACTGCACAGTGCAATATAGAAAAAGAGGTAAATAAAAGGAAAGCAGGGAAAAAATGAAAGAATGAGTTTTAAAGAGCAAGCTTCAGTGAACCTGGCCAAAAAAAAAAAAAAAAAAACTACACTTTGGTTCACTGTTTGGTAGTGTAAATCTCAAAGGCATTTATCTTGAAAGTGAACAGCTGGGAGCTGTAGCAACTTCCTCCTTGGCATGCATCTCTAATTTCAGTAAACAAGGGTCCTCCTGAATGTGCTTGGTGGAGACTGCAGAGAGAATGTGTTAAACCCTGAGGTGAGGGCTCCTAATTACACATCTTTTCAGTCATTATACCCTCTTTAAACAGCAGTGTGTTTTTACTTTCCTCCTAGTCTTGTCATGCAAGAAACTACCAAGGGATTACAACAGCTCTTAATTTTCCTCTTCACATAAGTATTTTCTAGTTCTTTAGAGTGCTAGCCCTATAGACTAAATCTCTTGTTTTTTTTGACTATTCCCTTTTAAGTTAGGATAATCTTAAATATAAACCATGTTTTAAAGTATTCAGTATTTGCTTTTTCTTGAGGAATCATTCAATGAATGGACAGAGCTGGTTTTCAGGTTAACTTAGTGTGTTAATTAAGCACTTTGCTCAGCAGCTTTAAGAAGGGGGTGGAGTACAGGAGCACAGGTCTCCTTATCAAGGGTTCTTTTTTTTTTTCCCCTTTGGAAAATCGGGCAAAACTTGTCAGAGTGTCTGTGTACTTTAGTTAACAGAGGTTCAAAAGTTCACTAGCAACAGTCAGATTTATTTATTTGCTCGTGATATTACAACAACCAGGGCAGTTGTATGGCCACAGTACATAGCTGTTTGTACTTCACTAAAGGCTGTCTAATGCTGCAAGTGTTAATGACATGCCGTGTGATCGGTTAGACTTTCAGGTTAGACTTTCTTTTCAGCTCTTGCTGGTTTTATTACAGTTTTATCCACCAAGGGGCAGGTTTCCTGTGAGGAGATCTGACAACACAGCACAGTGCAGGAAAGGCTGAAGAACAGGTCTGTGCACAAGACTCGGTGTTCCTGTAACAAGTGCCAATATGATGGGAAGGAGCTGAAAACAAGGAGTGCTTGCTCAGCTGGGAACGGCTGGGAAAAAGACAGATTAAAAGTTCTTGGGTGGAAAGAGGAGCCAGGCATGGAGGAGGACCTGTGGAGCCTCAGGCACCTGGTGAAAGCAGAAAGATTCCCAGAGTCAACGAGGATGGTGAGGCCGTGCGCAAGGGGGGATCCCAGCTCGTGGGGAGCAGAATGCCCCTCTGTGCACGTTACGGTGCTTGGTGTGGAGGTGCTGAGAAGCTCTTACTCGAGTAAAGGCAGAGCTGCTGATCATTAAATGGCTCCACTGGACTTTGAAAAGGAGCAACGTGTGCAGCCAAAGGCTGCAGAGGTGCTGATCCCTTGCCACTGTTTGCGTTAGCCTGCTCTGGGGCTTTGCGTCTGAGGAGAGGTGGAGCTGGGACTCTGCAGAGCGGCAGTCTCTGTGTCACCCACCCACCCGCCTGGCAGCGGCCAGCCCCACGGGTGGCCGGAGAGCTCCCTGCGGCCACGTCTCTGCATCGCTCTGTGCCTCAGGAAGCCCATGAGCCAAGAGCTGTTACTCCAAAATGGTTGGTGGAGCTCAGGTTGATTCACGGTATTGTGAGTCTCTGCTTTGTTTCTAGCTGCCAGCTAGCATTTAAGGAGAGCTAATCTCCCCCAGGAAAGATAATCCCCTCAGGGATACTTTCTTCATATCATTTTTCAGGACAATCGGTTACCAAAGCTCTAATTGCAGATGCTGGGGAACGTTCCCCACATTTGTGCATGTCAGTAAACTGGCTTCTTCATTAGAAGTGGCTCATGTTGTGGAGAAAGGCTGCAAAGCAAAATATAAACCCTGCCAAAAGCACCTCCACAGTAGTGTGTTGTCAATATCTGTGTCATGATGAAGAAAGCAGAGTACCCTGCTGATTACCAAAAATGTTCTTTGCAGACCTGTGTGAATAGTGAGGATTTGAGAGGAGGAAGGGCAGGAGGAGAAGAGGGTTATGGCTGAACTGACAAAAAATGAAAAGAGGGAAAAAAATGTCCCAACAATTTCACTTCAGTTAATCCCATGCAGAAACCTTTGGCTCTGATGAAATCAGGTGACTGACTCGTCACCTGATTAACTCGTGTTGAAGTGTTTCATGTGGCTCTCGGGGAAGTGTTCTGCCCTACTTCATAAAATCTGCCCAAAGGCACATCTTTGTTTTTTAAAATGGCAAAATGAGCAATTCTGGAAGTAGTAGAAGGAAGTGTGTGATCTCAGTTATTAGTGTTTCTCAGGCACTAGGTGCTGCCAGCCAGCATCCTGCGGTGGTGGCCGTGGCTGTTGAGCTGTGTGTCTTCAGTTCTCATGGTGGGCCACGTGCCGAGTGCCCTCTATCCTGGACCCCTGCAGCTTGGAGTGCTGCTGCTTCTCGTCCCTGCTTTTCAGGTCCTTCCCAACTCATTGCTGCTCCCCTGTCTTCTCTTCTGCTAACCGAACTTTATCATGCTCTTTTGTGCAGTCCCTTATATAAAAGCATCTTATTTTATTACTCATAGGAGAAATGTCCTCTCTTCCTTCAGATTCTTCACTTCCTCTATGACATCTACGTGTGGTCAGTCAACAGTGATGACTGGTTATGTATCAGTCAAGAGTTGCGGCTATTTATTTTCTTGATGGGAAGGAAGGGAGGCTGAAGCAGAATTGCCAAATGTTCTGAATGATCTCACTGTATACAGAGGTAGCTTATATCTTACTGGAGTTACACTTATCCTCCCTTACTTTTTTTTTTTCTTTTTTTTTTGTGACTCTTCCTGTTGCCTCTGATTGCAGCTCAAGCTATGGGCTCTTAAGGACAGCGCAGCTTCCTGTGCATTTGGGTGATGCAGGGGGACCACAGTTTGGAGCAGGATATAGAAAACCCATAAGATAAAACATAATGATACCAAACTCCCTAATTCAACTTTGTCTTACAAAATGCAACCTATTATCACTATTCCCATTCTGACAGTAAAAGTGTTAGCATTTAGGAACTGTCAAGTAGGTACTAACTAAAGGAGTTGCCTTCCGATACTCATATGCACCCATTAATGACAAGTATTAAAATATAACAGTCATGCATATTATATTTCCAATAAAACAGGAACTCAGATGTATATAATAAGACAAAAAATGTTGGTTAGACAAATTTCAAATAGAAAGCCTGTAAGACAAAAAAAAAAAAATCAAAATCACTGGACTGTGCTCTCTGTATTTCTATGGATATTAAAAAAAACACTATTGCAGTATTTTCAGTGGATATTTGTTTTTTGTTGTTGTTGTTGACTGAATAGAAAAAAAAAGCTATTCTAAAGAAAAGATGTAAAGGTTTTGAATTTTTAGAGTAGTTTTAGTGCCTATTTTAAACAGGTACCGTGTGGGTGATTGGTTAGGAGGTTTTAGGAACCGCCCATCAAAGTCCTCTAGTGGCTGAGATCGTAAGAGAGTGGCTGAGATCTGCATTAGAGAGTCAAAGGGAGGAAAGTGACAAGTTGGAGGGAAGAACTAAGGGACGATTCAGAGATAAGAGGCATCAGTGGATTTCTGTGATCTTGTGACTTCTCTGGGAAGATGGGAATTACAGCCAGGTTTCAGACCACTGGTCCTAGCAGTCCCTATTGACTTATTTTCTTCTATGGTCATTGGTTTGAGTTCCCCAGCATCTTCTGCAAGGGGAGGCATTTGCCTGCCTCACTCCACACGTTCTGCTTGCTCACTGCCCCAGGCAGGGGTGAGTGCTCTGGTGAAGGATACAGGCCACATGCAGGTTACTCAAAGTTTTTCTATGTTTTAGCAGCAAATGATGTTAGAGACGAAATGAGGAAAAAAAAGATATTAAGGTCGTGAAGTGGAGATGCTGGATGGACCTGACAACTCTGTAGACAGAAAGGTTTGAGAAAGAAAGGACTAGGGTGTAAGAAAAAGCAATATAACTGCAGAGGAAGGAGTGGGAAGAACTGAAAGTGATTTCTCATTGCAGTTCTTCTTGAGGATGGTTATGGTCAACTGTATCAAAAATATATGAACTGGGTATAGTTAATGTGAAAAAAGGAGCTGTTCAACTTAACACTGAAAATTCAAATGTTTAGACAGATCATGGCAGTTCTTTATTGCTTCTACAGATCTTCCCTAGGTGAGGCAAGATTGTTTGAAATATGCTACACAGGCACTTTGAAAGCTTTTTCCTCTGCTTTGTACTGTGTATAATGAAATAAAGATAACCATAAGACATATTAGCTGTGTACACAGTCACAAGTCTCTAGAGTATCCCTGCAGAGTGCAGTGACTTACGCTACTTTTTTTTTGTGAAATCATCAGTCTAATCCTTGAAGCTTGGGAACGGAGTTAAGTGCTGCGCTTAGCCTGATTTCTTAGGGAAGTAAAGTTTATGTGGATTAGATTGTTTGTCTGTCGGTCCCCTTGACAACTTTTCAAGCCAGCCACGAGCAAAGGCCAGCAGTGCTCCACGCTTGCGTGTTTCTTGGTAGCGTCCAGTCAGCAAACCTGCCTCATACAGTAGGCCGGCTAATCAGCATGCATGTGGGTCAACGTAAATTGTAATTTGCACTGCCCTGGTCTATGGGAATACTGTAAGGACTATCAGGAAGCTGTGGTTATTCTTTTCGTGGTCAAATTCAAGAGTTTAAGGAAGACAAATCCTTAGAAATCAGACTTGATTAACTTTTCTGCTCGCCAAACAATTTCCTCCTGTACAAGTTTAGAGCATAAAATCTACTTAATTAATAAATCTTTATTCCTGAGGAAATCATAGTTTACAATACCTTCTGAATAACCAAAGGTATTTACCATGCCTTCTGAATGAGGAAAGCCATTTCTCATTGCCTTTTTTTAACATGCCTGGAAACACTTGTACAGCAATCAAGCCCTTCACTATTTTATCTTTATCTTTAATTTGGAAAGATAAAACTTTGAGGCAAGGTTTTCTAGACCAGTCCAAAGATGCTAAAGAGGCAGCAGAGATCTTATTCGTTACTTTGGGGATGTTCTAATAGGCCAGAAATCTTAAACATTGATACAATTCAAGTAACAGTTTGGGTGTTCTCAACCAGGTCAGGCCCATATGGCGTCCTAAGCTGAAAACTTCATAGTATTTGCAGTGCTACATGTTCTGGTTATAACTGAGTGACAAAGGATTCTTGCTCTGGTTGCACCCCAAGCTAAAACAACCACCACGCTTGCTGGACAGATTACCAAAGAGCTCAAGCTGACTCCTGTAATTTTTCTTGCGCCGTCACCATTTCCAGGCACTCTGTACTCTGCTGCACTTAGTGGAAATTAACAGTGCAGAGCGTCTGTCTATTTTCCTGTAACACATCCAATTTATTTATTATTCCTACAGTGTTTTTCAGTTCCCTTCTTCCCCTCCTAATCCCATTCACAACAGAAGAAATGACATAATAGATGAACTGTTGGCTTTCTGTAAAATATTACATCAAAAATGGTGAGTCACTAGAAGATTTCCTACAGTGAGTATACACACAAATATTCACTCAGGTTGCAAAAACAAAAATGTTATCAATAAGGACAAAAGAGGTTGTTATCCTAGTTTCCAAACAGTCTTGATTCATGCTTCCTGTCATTCTGCTTGAAGGCAGACAAATTAATATTCTTAAAAGAAGAGAAAAACACAAGTGCCAGAAACTCTTCAAATACTTAAAACAATATAATCAAGGATAAAATCATCCTGGAAATAAGCTGCCCCCTCCCACTGTCCCACATGTTTTCATGTACACAGTTTGAATGCTACCTGCTACATATCAGGTCATGATATAATACTTTTTTTTTTTTTTTAATAAACCCAAAGACAAGAATCCATTATCATAAGCACCATTTGTTTGGCATATTCTGAAGATAACCATATTTCAAAAGGATCTCAGATGGGACTTCTCAGTCCTTACCAAGTGGTGCCAGATCATTTCTCTGAGGTTCGCTCAGTAAGAAGCAGGAAATTTGCTCCAGTTCTGTCAGTCCAGGGAGGTGCTGCCTGCTGCTTTCACAGCCGAAGCCTGTGGCAGCTGCTCCCCGGGACACCAGGAGGACAGTGAGACATTTGTCATTGCCAGCGGGGATGTGGGGATGCTGCACGGCTGTGGTCCACCCCGGAGCTCCCTCTGCATGAGTCTACTGGGAAGAGCAATGGAATGCGCTTTGTCAGCTTTGGGGTTTTGTGGCTCAGAAAACCATGAACTTAGACAATAACTTGAAAAGTTATTTTAAGAGCTGGTCATAGAAAGGAAAAAAATCAATTAGCAAAATATTTTATATTGAAATAACACCTTTTTTTTTTTGGTATGTTTTTCAAGCAGTGTTAGAGATTTTCGGAAGTTGTGTATGATTTTTCCTCCCTTTGTCTTGCTCTGCTCCATAAAGTAAATGTACTCTATGAGTGAATCGAAAGCTGGAAGAGACACAGGAAACTGTTCTGTTCAGTCTTTTCCTGCAGTTCATATTCAAGGGATTCAGATAGTTTTCCTACCTTTGGCCCTGATTCTCCTTAACCTTCAGTTCTTTCATACTTCCTTGGCAGATTGCAAGGTCTTGAAAACTCGTCACTATCTCCTTCTTGTGCTGAGAATGGGAGCTGACCTAACTAACTTCTGTCATCAGGGAAGTGAGAGATGTCATAACTTTTTTTTTTTTTTATGCCAGTGAACCAGTTGTTTCTTCTTCTCCAGTCTAAATCCTTCTTTTCATCTTCCACAGTGCAGCATCTCCATGCTTGTGACTGCCCTATAACCTGGGAAATTGCCATTTCTTCAGATTTTCAAATTGCAAGTATGTAGACAAGTATCCTAAAAATAAGGAAGGGAGAAGAGTTCACTGTATGTGTTTTCTTCATAATGCGTGTACCCTGGTAACAGAAAGATAAAACTCATGCAATATACATTTAGATGTATATTGTAGGTGGGATTTAGAGTTCCCATTTCAAAGCTTTTTGTAACATATGATGCAAAGTGATTTTCTCTAGGAACAAATTTATGGGTATAGGACAAATATGTAAATAATTTGGGGTTATTCTTTTGGTAATAATATTCAATAGAGCTTAAGGGACATGATATGTATGTATAAAATTAAAAGTTGGAGGATATACCAAAATCTATTTAAATTTCTTCCTGATAAGTATAAATAAAAGAGAGTCAGTGAATTTTTGAAAATGAAGCATTGTTTAACAGAAAGATGAGTTCCCTCATCATTTCTTCAATGACTGCAGGTAGCAGTGAAGCAGAAAACACTATTTACATGAACTTCAGGAATGTTTGGAAAAGTAAAGGTTTGGTATGCCTCTTGCCCTTCTGCCCTTCCCAGGTCTTACAAAACTTGTCTTCCTTTATCTAGAGCTTCTCTCTGCTCAAAATTATGTATATATATAGCTTTATGTGAGATTTTTTAAAAAATAGTAAGTAAAAATATATGTTTTTTAATAATCTTATCTGGCACTTGAATGTAAGAAACTCAAAAATAAGCAGCATGGAGTTAAAAAAACCAAGTCTTTTCAGGGCAAATGAAAAATCCGTATGTCACTTGCACGCAGCAAGCAATCTGCTTAAATTTGAGCTCCTGCTTTGCTAATTTGGGGATTGTTGATTTTAACAACCACTTGCTAGGTGGTGTGTGTTAAACATCTCCTTTCAAGGAGATTGTTGTAATTCCAAGAGCTTCTCGGCTGTGCGTCGGGGCAGGGAAATTATTTTTGTCACTGTCTTGCTGAGGGACCTGAGTATGGAGCAGTCCTGGATTTTGTTACTACAGCTGCGGTACGCTGGGATGCCAGTGTACAGCTGGGTGCATTTGGGGAATTTGCTGCTGCACATCTGGGAAGGGGCCACGTGTCCTCGTGGGCTGCTGGGACGGCGTATGTGGCCAGCCTAAAACACCAGGCAAAACCAGGCTCACTCAAACAACCCTATGGTGTCGCGCCCTCTTACATGAGATTATGTAGCCACAATTCCATAGGGAGTAGAACATACCTTACTGTATATAGGTGAGATGTAAATTAAGGTAGAGGAAGGAGACCATAAGCATGAGTGGAACAGAGAAAGAGAGGGAGAAAAACCACTCCAAGACTCAACCAAGGGGAGGAACGTTGGCAGAAAGGGACAAATTCTCCATTTCCCTACGTGGGTGTGTTTCGGTTCCGGAATTTCCAGGCACAATCAGTCCACTGGAGGAACTCCTCACAGCTTGGATGCCGTGTCTCGCCCTTGGTTAATCAACGGGTAAGTCCTTGTTTGGCCTGAATAGTAAAGAAAGGGGGTGATTTCATGCATGAATCCAAGACACATTTTAGCTCAGCACCTTGGTGCTGTCCGTCTGTGGAAGCCCCTGCCATTGACTTTAATTGTTATAAAGTCATGTGCGTCATCTCCGTTGCATTTCTGATCTGTTCATGCCCCATGCTGGCAGATACAGTTAAAGCAAAAAAGTCTGGGCTGAAACACATCATTAAGCTGCTTTCCCTGCACTCCCACCCTCACTGTTTTTTAAGCCCAAGTAGATAGTCCCACTGAGCCAGAGCAATGCCAGTACCTAGGAGCTGACTTAGGTTGGAATAAAACTGCCTTCTAGTATTTCCAAAAAAGGGCAGTGGAGAGTTTGAGGCAGGATAGAAGCAGGATACAAATGGAGGAGTGAAAACTGTGTGAGCATTTTTTTTTCTTGGTACATGGGCAGGTTGGTGACCTGCTTTGTCACAGAAGGAGTTTCCTGTCCTGGCTGCCAGAATGGTTTTTCCCTCTCAGTTTTTTAAATGGATTGTGATTCTGATGCCAGCAGTCACTGCAATTCTAGGTACTTTACCAGAGGACTTGATTAAAAGTCAACAGATTGTGTCACTTTGGGCACATAGCCGAAAAAGAAAAAAAAAAAATCTGTTCCTAATTTAAAATCTGTGCCATGTTCTGAAGCTAGTTGAGAGCATAGCTAATAGTCAATAAGTTATTTAACTAAGCTTTAAGTTTTTCTCATGCAATCTTTATCTTGTCTTGTTAAAAACGCCTGCTTACTTTTAAGAGAGAGCTCTCTGAAACTAGGAAAGTTTCAGTGTCTTCTCTGAATTTTATATTAAGAGAATATAAATTATTCTATATTATATTTTTATCTATCTATCTATATATATATAGTATGAGGAAAGACTCAGTGAGCTAGGCCTGTCTAGCCTGGAGAAGAGAGGATTGAGAGGGTATCTTATCAATATGTACAAATACCTGAGAGGAGAATGTAAAGAGGGTGAAGCCAAACTCTTCTTGGTGGTGGTCAGTGACAGAACAAGGGGTAATAGGTATGAATTAAAACACAGGAAGTTTAATCTCCATATGAGGAAGAACTTCTTTGCTCTGAGGGTGACAGAACCCTGGAACAGGCTGCCCAGAGAGGCTGTGGAGTCTCCTTCTCTGGAGATCTTCCAAACCCACCTGGATGCCACCCTGTGCCACGTGCTCCAGGTGTCCCTGCTGGAGCAGGGGGGTCGGACTGGGTAGTCTCTAGAGGTCCCTTCCAACCTCAACCTCATCCTGTGATTCTGTGATATTTTATATAATAAAAAAATATAAATTACTCTCTCGAAAGTTGTAATTTCTCACCTGTTATCTGATCTGCAGGAAACCTCAGTTCGATGCCCATATGTATTACATATGAGTGCGACAGCAAGGCAAGCTGCTGGGGTTCTTTTGTGTCTCTCTCTCTTTTTTTTTTTTTCCTTTTCTTTTTTTTTTTCCCTTGCAGTTCATGGTGGGGTGCTGCTTTGGGAGAAAGACTTGTTTTCGATAGCATAGCTACTTCCTTGGCCAGGGAACCGGACCCATTTGGGCAAGGTGGTCTCCAAGTCCCTCCAAAGTGTCCCGCACTCGCGGAGGACTGGCTGGTTCTTCTCGCGGCTGAGCAGCCCCAGGGATGGGCCAGGAGCCAGAGGAGTTTAACGGTTTCTGTAGAGCTTTGGCAGAGTGGTTTGGCTGCTGGCGGCAAAGACCCTGCTCCTGACAGCACTACCAGTGAAGCTCTGCTCTGAACAGGGCTTCCAGGGGAGGTAAATACACTTGCTCGTAATACTTGCAGGATCCAAGAAGCCAAATTACATTGGAATCTCCCAAATGTGCTGTCAAAGCCATCGTGGTAGGTCTTTAAGCCAAGATATCTAAGCAACTCAAACTCAGAGGTCCCTCTGGGGTAACAGGCTGTTTTCTTACTATTTTTTTTGGTGAGACTGTTTCTTTCATCTGGCACCCTTCTGTACACGACAAATACTATAGCAGCTAGTTTCCAGCATGTCGGGAAATGCTTCAAATTATAAACAAAGGAAAAAAAAATCTGTAGAGAAGAAATAGTATTGTGGAGGCCATATGACTGTGTTTTATTTGGAGACGGTCTGCTGTACCAACAAATTTTAATGAATATTGTATTTTGCGTTATTCATAGAGCGGGGTGACTGTAAGCCACTTTTCTACTTTTCTTTTTTTCTGTCAGAAACAAAGCCAAATGTTTTGAGATAATAAGGATTATAAATGTTCAGTAGACACTGTGCCATCCCACTCACTCATTTACTGTAAAAAAACAACAAAAAAAGAAAGCTCTTTAGGCTTGTACCCACTACTCCTTCAAAATAATTTAACGTGATTTATTTCACTTCAAAACACCTTATAATGAAGTTTTTGTGTGTTTTAGCTAAAGGGAATAATTAGTATTTCAAGCCTGGTTTCTCAGAGAGTGACTTGCATACCAAATCAGAATTGTAGAACAACAGAGTTATTTAACAGGAAAAGACATGATCTTGATTTTCTTGTAGGTTATATGCATGCAGAATATTACATAGCTCTGTATTTTTACACTGATACCTAATTTCTAGCATTCTCTGTGTGATTATATATATATAAAACATATATATAAAAATAAAATAGAGATTCTTTTTTAAGACATTAGCTTGATGAAGCTTGTGCAAATGACTTCAGGAATGGAGTCCCCCTTTAAAATAGTTTCCACTGAAGAAAACTATTCTTAGTCAATGACATTAGGAGTCCCGTACTTGCAACGTTAGATAATATCTTGTTTTGTTTTTAACATCAGTTATGTTACACATCCAGACCTGTACTGCTTGTGTCTTACATATACAAATACGGAAAAAGGTAATTTTCATTTACAGTGGGTGAAATAAATATAGACATGTTATTCTCTGAGTAGGAGTTAGGCTGTGAATTTAGAAAGTTTGTCACAAAATTCCCTTATTTTACACCAGTGGACAATGATTGTGTAGGGGGCTATTTCATTTTTACTGATTGAATGGTTGTGAATCAGGAGAGTGACAATTTCTCTTTTTACCTCAGAGGTATTACTAGTTCTTTATGTAGAGTTGTAATGAAGCTGTTGTTTGTTAGTTTTACACTAACTCAGTGTAGTCATTTGCTGTTAATGGTATTCTGCTTGTGAGATGTGAGAGATCTTTTCAATACTCATGCTATTACTTTTTTACCCAACTACCTCATAAATTAATTAGTAATTTTAGTAAATGCCAGGGTAGCTTAGTCACTTTGTAAGTATTTAGAATAGCTGCAAGGATGACTCAGTAACTTTAGTAATCAAACTTTACTCTTATTCAGGATATTAACTCAAGTGAAAATTCACTGTGACATTGCATTTTGGCTTGTGTTATCTCAGGTCAGGGATTCCCCCACACCCAAGTTTATAAGAATGTCAGTTATGAGTGTCCAAAGATTAATGGTGCTTTGTACACTGTGATTGAAGAAAATATTAAATGGAGAGGGATTAGTTTGTGACCTGACTATGACATTCTGTACTGGTATTTTTTACATATTTTATCTGTGGGCTAAAAAGTGAAATCAATCATTTTGGATTGAGAGATTCACAGATTTCAGGTGGGTAGCAATTTTATCCTGACTCATAATACTTCACAAAAGTAGCTTGCCGAGAAGATGTATTTCCATAAAATTATGAGGTTCCTGAGTTTGAGGTATAGCTGGTAAGGAAATCATTTTGACAGAAGAGCTCGTAACAGGGCAGCTCAGGACTTTTGGTGATGGCAATGAAAAGAATCACCAATGTCAGTGATCTCAAGTGCTTATGGATTCACCTGTGGTAACGCACCGTGTCGCCTTGGACTCCCCTTTGCTGTGAAGATCCTGGGTAGGCAGAGAAGTGAAGGCAGAAGCAGGGGCAAGGCCAGCTGTCCACAGAGTATCAGTTTTGCCCTGTATGTAAAGCTGGGACCATGAGCTAGGCCTCGCTAGTCTAGAAGTGAACTGCTTGTAACTTGAACATGCTAACGTGAAGATGAAATGACTGAGAACCATTTGTCAGGTTTCTCACCAATTCTGTGATGCTTAAAGGAAATTAAGTTTTGCTGTGAACTGCTGTGAAAGTAGTTTTGCATGCTTGTGCAGTCAAATTATACTCTCATGCACAAAGATACATAATAAGATACTGGATAAAATATCATGTCCTTTTTGCAACTGAGGTTTCCAGAATCTATCAGCATTTTAATGGTCTCATATAGCTTTTGTAATTCAAAAGAGCAGGCCCCTTGGAAGCAAGCAAGACCGATCATGTAACCAAAGGAAGGATGACTTAGCTTTTATTTGCATTTTTTTCTCCTGACTGATGGAGGCTACTGCAGTAAAGCCACTGTTTTTATTTTATTGGGCCAGCAAGGAGAAAATACCAAACCAGGTGCCATTGCAGCCTGTGTTACTGGCTGGGATTCCCTGCTCCATTTTGGGACCGCTCTCTTATTATCTCTACATCTGTAGGAGTGACTTGACTTTCTGCATCCTTCCTTTCTCAGCCTTCTCCTTCCAGAGATAAATGTATGTTTTCTGTTGAAGCACTGTGCCACTGGACACAGCGCTTGAGAGCAGGAAGACTTATTTTTGCTGTTTTTTCTGCTGCCTAACAAGTACCTGCGTGATGGAGGCAAAGGCAAAAGTCCCAGAAGATGAGCTAGTATGGAAAGATTAAAAAGAGTGGGGAGTTAATGAGAAAGAAAGACAGTGACAGATGCTGAAGCTGGTTGGCCCTTGGGAAAGAGATGGAAGATAAAAATCTAGCCATTGAAGGGTATTCCTTCAAATATAAAATTATATAAAGCACCCAATGCCAAGTAGATTGATAAAATCTGTACTTCTTCCAAGGCGTCGGGGGGAAGTATGTGATCTTAAAAGTCAAATAAAGTTGTAATATATAGGTGCAAGGAAGCTGAATTTGACTTTCTGGTGTTTCCTTAAAATCTTCTGATGCAATTTGTGTGGAAAAAAATGGAATTTCAGTTGTGGAGTTCCATGTACCCCCAAAGAAATACCTATACATCAGTCTCCAGAGTAAAGTACTGACGGCAAAGTGCCAGCAATAATTGCATGAAGTACAAAGTAAACTTATTTCATCATAAAAAGAAAATTATAGATTAGCATCTATACTTGTTTCTCTCTCTGTATTTCTACACCCACTGCACCCAGATATATCTGTGCTTCTTATCTGTGGGTGTGCATATTTCCTACGGTAGGAAGAGAAAAATTCTTGAGGGTTTAGTGTCATACAGCATGTTACCTGCTCCTGCGAATCGCACCATCTTTCCCCAGGCATGGACTACAGAACTGCAGAATTTCTAACCTGGCTTGCATAAGGTAGGAGTCAAAAATCAGTATTGACAAAATAAGCTGAGCACAGCCAAGCACTCAGATTTGAAATTACACTGATCATGTTTGTGAGGTTAGACTTGGATTCCCCTCCAGCAGGAAGAAATCACTTTTCTTTTAGATCACATTTTTCACATGTGGAGATAAGCAGAAGTCAACAACATCCTAAAAACAGGTTAGACGTCAATGGAGAGGCATTTTATGCGTCTCACATCTAGTACTTTCTCTCTTTCAGTTTTGTTTTCTCAGGGGTCAGGTGAGAGTTAAAATTAAAAGCGGGGTGGGTGTCTAAAATAGGAAGGCTAGGGTATGTGTTGGCTGGAATGCGACAGGATTTAAGTAATCACCTGCAGTTGAATTGAGACTCAGATGGGAAGTAGGAAGTGCTGTTCTCAAGCTTCCTGTATAAATAAATGCAGCCTTCTCACAGCTACTGCATGCAAGCTGCGATGTGCTTTTAAGATATAATGGCAGCATGCTCTTAATAGCAGGGAGGGGATTATTTATCAAAGTGGCAAAAGGGTTGGGAGGCAAGTCCTGTCGCAGTCCTAAAGAGTGTGCAGCTGTCAGATACACGGAGAAGAGGAAAAGGGTGTGCGAGAGAAATCTGCCTCTGCTTCTGGTTGTAAGCTACAGTGCTCGTGACATGATTCCTGGGAGCACTGAAATGTGAGGGAAGCTACTGAAAAGTCAAACAGCTGGGAGTGCATGCTACCCTCCTTTCAAGGTATGTTGGAATACAGCTTTCTCTCTGTGTTTCTTTTCCTTAAAAGAAAAAAAAAAAAAAAAAAAAAAGGCAAAGCAACAGAAAACCAGCATTTGCTTACAATGGAAGAAAACAGAAAAGGCTTTGTTAACAGCAAAGGTAAGAAATAGTCTGATTAAAGAGCTAAAATAAATGTTACATGTGGGTTGCTAAAATCTTTAACTGTGTGGTGCTTAGGACTGAGACAAAAAAAATATGGGAATCTAGACCATGAGAGACTCTGAAAATTAAATAGTCATCAAGTATTTTCCAAAAGGGGAAAAATTATTTTGTCAGTGTAACTTTTAAAGCAATATCTGTATGAAATGTTTGAAAATGCTGCAGTATTAAGATGTATCTGTGTGAAAAGCAGTTACTAAGATGGCATACTCTCAGTCATGTAACTGTTGTAGTTTAAATACAAGAATTCACTTCATACTGAAAACACATTTGATTAAGCTGCGGGGAGTCAGGGTTTGAAATGCATGGATTTCTTCCTGCTTTAAAGGCATTTCTTATGGCTCAGTCTTGTGCTGCTGATAGTGGAAAGCAAAAATGCCCTGCTCTGCTAATGTGTACTTCAGAACCCCAAACTGAGCAGATTAGGAGCTTAAGTAAGCATGTTCAAAAGGTACAATATGTTTGTTTCCAAACATGGATTTTTTTTTTTAAACACTAAATAGAACAGAGAATTGTGTGTTTACCAGCACATTCATACTGCTTTCCCTTTATCAGACCTTCTCAGTACCAGACTGCTTCAGTAATAAAGATGTTTCACTCTGGTTTATTATAAGCCTGAGTATTTTCTTAATACAAAGATATTTTGCTTCCTATAATTATACCAAATGTCCTCCTTCATGGGGTAATATAAATAGTAAAATACTTAAAAGGACTATAGTTAAGGAAACAGTGTAGCGTAACTTCCCATCCTCTTCATAAATAGACACTGAATGCTTTTGAAGTGAATTTTAGTGCAGATATAGGCCATGACTGAAATACTGCTGTGCAGCTTTACAACTGCCTGTGAGTAGGCGCAGTAATGTGATATGCCTGGCTACTCTCAGACTGAAGGGCAAAATGCTCTCAGCTAAGGGCAAGCTTTGGGACTGGAATACCAATATTTCTGGAAACTGAAGTTTCAAAATCCTGCTGTTAAATGTTTTCCAAAACAAATACATTGGCCCATTTCCCCTCCTGCTTAGGACTTGTCCATGCCTGAAATTTGAGTGGGTGTATGGGTTGTTGTCATAGTATGAAAGCGACTGAAACACTTATCTCTGTGAATGTCAGCTACGCTGGAGGGGAATAGTACACTGACAAGGGGATTGCTGTACTTAATGCCATTGGAAACAGTTCTTTCAGTTATATATTAAGAAGAATGTGCTTGCAGAGTGTCTAAAGCTGCAGTGAAGTGGGAGGTATTCCTCTTCAAAGTAAACTGGAGCTATTCCAAGGCCAAGCCAGTGTGACAAGAATCAGACTCCTTTTGTCCCATGCATCTTACTGTATGGTGGGAATATTTAACACAAAGTGCTGTCTGCTCTCCCAAGGGCATGGAAACCTGCCTGAGCATCACACAGGAATAGCATTTGGCTGTAAGGTTTATGCTCCCCACGTTGAACTGTATTCTGCATACTCCTTGCTGCTACTTACTGTCCTCTTTCTTGCACCGGGTGACATTTTAGTGATTTTCGTTTGTGTAGTGGTATACATCGGAGTAAAAGTTAATAATATAAATGGCCAATAATATTGAGGTTTTTTTTTCTCTCTTATGAGAGAGCTTGGACTGCACTCTTACCTAATGCTTCTTAAGCTGTATAAAAATAAATAAATACCATGAAAGTGGTTACCCAGCCTTTACTTTCTGTTGGTGGAGGAAAGTAATTTGTGCTTACTATCATCTTAATAAGTTTAAAATGCAGCTGTGGAAAGAAGTGAGACATTTTAAAGGAAAACAAGCATGATAATACTTAACCTAGTTCCCGCTTCATTAGACACCTCTGACATTATCTATGGCATTAGTTTAAGTCATATTCTTCTAATTCACCCTGTCCAGACTTTTGAGTGACTTTTAGTGGTGAGTCCCAGTGAAGTATGTTGCTTTGAGTTGCTTAAACTTCTAAAAGATTTCCTGTCCCCCTTCTAGAGCACAGAGCTTCCTTGTATGTACTTGTCTCAAAGTACACAATGCCTATAGATCATACATACCATATCCATAAATATCTCCTGGGCTGGTAGTATTGAGAAGCCTGAGACCATAATTACATGTTTAGATCTTGGGATGTCACAAACACATATGAACAAAATACTGTGGTAGGCTGCCCATGTCACCATGAACCGAGTCCACTGGACTTCCTTGCACATATCAAAACAGACCTTTATTTTCATGAGATTGAGAAGAATCCCAAATGTGTTCCCTTGGCCTGTGTGCTTCCCCAGGAGGTGGGTACAACTACCCTCTCTTCTGCCAGCTTCCCTGTGCCAAACCAGGACATGTGTAATGTGCTTCACAAACTTTCTTTATTACCTGGAAGAGCCAAGAATAAACTTATGTTCATTTAATCTCTTACAAATGATAATCTTTCCCTTTGTGAAGGGGAGCAGAACAAAAAAAAAAAAAAAAAAGAACAGTGCTCCTGAGGGGGAGCAGTGATACCAAGCTTGACTTCTCTCATTTTCTGTTTCTGAGTTCCTGTCCTAGACTATGATCCTCCTCACTCAACAGAGAAGAACAGGTCTGAGGGCCATCGAACACTGTAAATTTACCCAGTCTTGGACAAATATTTACAGAGGTGCTTGTGCCAAATAACTTTGTGCTGATCAGTAAGAAAATAGTATTCAGTAAACTTTCTGTGACTCTTGCACATGGTTTAAGTTCAGTGGGAACTGAGTGGGCATATTCATAAAATAGATCATTAGTAGCAGATATTAAAACACTCATTAAAAAAAACAAGGTAAGATATCAAATTACAAAGGACCTTATCCTGCTCTTTCTATTGAAGTGGGACTTCTCCAACTTCTTTCCTTTTGTGAGAAGCAGAACTGACTGCAGCACAGCAGAATGGAAATTTCAAAGCATGAGAGCACAACTAGGTTAAGTATGTTGTAAGCACACTTCCAAATGAAAAGCATAGCCACACATGAAATTTTAACAATGCAGTTTCTTAGATCTCTCTGCATATACAGATACTTACCCACAATGACATAATTGTTCCCCATTTCTGGTTTCCCTTGTTCTCTTTCACTAAAGAGAAAAGGTTATGGTTTGCCCAAGACCCAGGTGGTTTTTACTGTATTTCTAGGGGAATCCGCTCAACCTCTGGAGGAAAATCCCTTGGTTAAGCACAGGAGTCAAACAAGTATTGTGATTAGAAATGCCATCACCTTACCTGATTTTCTTTTTTTTCTTTAATTTTTGGTGTCTGCAAGTGCAGTTTTAACTTGACTGGAATTTTCACCAATTGATGATGGAACCTAAAAGTGTTCTTGTGTCTTGTATATCTGACAGAGTTAGTGCCTCCCAAGTCCCAAAGACAACCAGCAGTAGGTACAATAATCTGAGCCATGTGAATCTGGCTCAATCTGCAGAATTGTTAATCTTCCTCAAGTAAGGCAGTTTCAGACATGTTGCATTCAAGGGACTTTTTTTTTTTTTTTTAATCATGTTTATATGAAACCTGGAGAAACACTTTACGCTTCTGACAGACTTCAAAAGCCTTAAGTAGGGCCAATAGAGTGAGTCAGAGTGGGACTATGTATAGGGCTCCAGAACTGGGAAAAATCTTTTTTTTTTTTTTTTTATGTTGGTCTGGAGCTGATGTCAGTGAGGATGATGGAGTCGAGAGGTGCTGTTTGTGAAAGCTCTCACCAGCACATTGCCTTGGAAGAGTCCAGCTTGCGCGTGTGGGTTTGTGCATGCTGGAGCACATCAGAGTGGTGCTGCACCCACTCATGGCAGACACACCAGGAAAAGGAGTTGTTCCCCACGCTGCCTCCTTCTCTGAAGCATAGACGAGAAGTGCTGATTAGGAGACATAAACAGACTACAGGATTACTTTTTACAAGATGGAGAAAATTACCATTGTACTGTCATGTTCACATTACTCCCCTTTAATTGAAAAGGGCTGTGTCGTGAGCTTTTCTACCTTTTTCCTTTGCTGTATAAAGAGGAGAGGAGGGAAAATGCAAGATGCAAGTCATTACTCAAAGAGTGCATTCTGTCTGGGTGCCTGACGCATGCTTTGATATTCATGTTCAGTTGTACAAGATATTGTGTCCTCAAACTGCCCATGAGTAAATATGCAGATCTGAAAATCCTTATGTGTACTGGATGTTTGCAAAAGGTGAGAAGTCATTGCAGTAGAAGAGCTGTACCCATATATTCAAGGGCTGAAATGGGTTCTTTGAGGCTGCCTTTACTTATGCTTTTATGTAATATATATCACTGGCTTGGGGATGAATTCCTTGGTTTTGCATGTGTGCGTGTGTGTATATATATACACGTGCATATATGTATAGCTGCAAAACATTCAAAACTACTTATTCTAAAACTCTATGTATGTTGAAAAAAAAGATGCATTTAGTGAGAGCTGCTATATAGGCTAATCTTTTGCATGCAAAGAAAATTCCAGGATTAAGCAGAAATTGCGAAGCATGGGCTGATACTGGTTACTTCTTAGTAGTGGATGGGAAGGTTCATATGTTCTGCCTGTGTTTAATTTTGGGAGTGTTGTGATGAGTGCTGGTTTGGGGAAGGTAAAGGAAAATGAGGTCGTCTTTTTTTCCCCCATCCCTTTCCTTACCCCACACCAAAGAAGATTACAAAGATGTAGTCACTGTAGTTCTTGGGAAAATGTAGTCTTTTTCTTTTAGGGAAATCTATCTGATCCTCTGGGCTATTTACTATGGCACCCAGTTGAAGCCCTTTGAGAGTGAAGGACTTGGCTGGCCGCTGAACCCTTCCTGGTGGCATTTCCATGGTACAGGGCTAAGGTAACACTTACAGGACCGAAGGAACTTGTTGTATCATCTCAGTTGTGCAAAACTTCTATGTTACACTTTCTTGGCCTATTCAGAGCTCCACCTATGAATTCAGTGGTGGAGAGTCCCCATCTACACTCTCCAGGGATCATTTGTGGGAAGGAAGGTCACAAGTGTGCCAGGAGTGAAGTCAAAGCCATATATATAAAGTTTAGCTGATACTGCTGTAAGAGCGTTTTGTTTTAATTGGCCAATGTTTTTATTACAAATACCCAAGTAGTGTACATGGCTTGACCAATTTCAACCCCCTTGGTGCCTTAGCTTCCCACATCTTGGGATGACGGGCCAAGGAATGAGGCAAACATGCGGTTGTGGGCAGGACAGTAGAGGAGAAGTGAAGAACTCTACCAGAAAACTCTAGTTTCTGTAAGATTTTCCCTTTACAGCTATGAGGTTATTTTTTCAGTACAAAGTTCTAGATGCCTTTTTTTTTTTTTTTTTTAGAAAAAAATCTATTTTTTTTTCCTTCTCTGTGTGCCTGGAGGTAGGGCAGCTTCCTGCAACTGTTCCTAGTTGCTTATCTTCCATCACTTAAGGAAACCCATTGGAGCCATTGGGAGCACTCCCATTGGCAGGGCTTACCCTTTGTTGGCTGAGATCCTGTAGGGACTAGACAATTGTTACAAATATTAAGGATCTCAAGGCTGCAATCTTACATGTTTATAACTTTCTATTCTCCTCTGAGGTTATTTCTCTAATAAAGGTTGAAAATTGGAGCTGGAGAGAAGGAATAATGGGAATTGGAGACTTCCCAGTCCATTTGATGCACACTTTTTTAATTACAATTATTTGTCTTGCAATGGCATCTGGATTTCTAAGGGGCTGCATAGGATCCTTAGAAACATACTGTGTCCCTTGTGCTTGATACTGTACTTGATACTGAAAAGCCTTTTTGTGTGTGCTTAAAGCCAGAAACATGGAGACAGAAAGTGGATGCAGAAAATCAGGTGGGAGAGGATGAGAAAGCAGTGAGACCTCATTGCATTGCAGTGCTGTCAGCCCAGCCTTGCTGCTGAGCTGCTGTCAAGCTTTTTGACTTTAAGAAAAGGTTTCTCTCATGCAGTTAATGAGATTCAGAGCAAAAAAAAGATCATGCTCTGTTAAGCATGTTTATTTATATAAAATGGGCACATATGGGCTATTTAAAAATATGTAGCTGTTAAGCTTAGTCAGGAGTACAAGGCTAATAGCAATTGAAGCTATTATGTTATTCTAGCACAATTTGCAGCTTCTGCTAGCAGGGTGTGTGCAAAGCCTCTTGGAGGCTGCAAGTGCCCAGGACTCCCAGCATCCTGTTTAATGAGGTGGGTACCTCGAGCGCTGCCCCTTGGAGCTGGTGGGGATGAGCTGGGGCAACAGGTAGCGTAAATGGAGGCTCAAATGCCAGACTGCTCCGAAAAGCTGGGCCCTGGCGTGCTGCACTCATTGCTTTTCAGGCAGGTAGGTGGCAAAGGAGAAGAGTCAAGTTGTCTATTGAGAGGGTGAGCAGAGAGAAACTTGTGGGGCTAGAGTTTACTTCCTTTCTCTTCCGGATATGTTATTTTTTCAATATATGGTGTTACATTAAGCATTTGTAATATATCCTGCTATTCCACACAGAACTTCTTTCATTGGCCCAGGAGTTCTTTGGAGTATGTCAAATTCTGTACACTTTTTGGTCCTAAGAGGTTTCTTGCTGTCCCCTTTGAGGGGGGCTTTGGCTCCGGTCTCTGCTTTCTTGGGCTGTCGGAGCTGGGCTCCCTGCCTGCCCAGCCTTGCAGCCAGAGCACTGCTCTCTCCAAGCACAGCCTTGGTGGCTCCTGAAAGAGGAGCCATCTCCTGCCAGAGGAACCCACCTGCCTAAGTGGTTTGCCCTTAGAAGAAAACATGCTATGAGCAAACAAATAGAAGTGATCCCTCTGTCACATTCAGTTACGTTGCTTTTGCTTTAACAATATGAATTTCAAATATCATAAAAATCATTGGTGTTAGAAGAGGCTAGTGTCACAAATCTCTTCTGAAAACAACCTAATCTAAGCTATAAACATTCCAGCCCAAGGAGCTAAGTTATCCCAAGGTTTTGTTACCCAGTTAACAAAAATAAATGTTTCATTTTTCTGTATCAAAGCTTCCTATTCCTGTTTCTGCTAGGACATGTAGCCAAATTGCCAACTCGCTTGACTTCGCAGGCACCCAACTCCTTTTACTGTGCTACACCTACAGAGTTCATGTGGTCAACAAACAGGACCTACCATTTGTTTTTGTCGTTAATGTTGTGAAGAGTGATTGTTTTTGTTGGTGGTTTTTTTTTTGAGTAGTGTTGTGACACCTTTTGTCAACAGGAAGTTACAAGTGAAGTACACCAACGCAATTTGTATGGAAAATCCCTGTTGCTTATCATTAACAGATGTTACATCAGATCATTTGGAATGGTGCTGTTATTTAGATAAGCTTTAGAGTCTAGTTTTACTCTGGTAACTAGTACTTGAAATTACTCATGGTAAATTCTGTTGTTTCTTTGTGTTTTGGAAATACTGGGAAATCCTTAATGCTGAGATTCTCTTGTAGAGCAGCAGCTTGTCTGGTTCACTGCATTTTGTGCTGATCAGCACTCCACAGCTCTATGTCTGTCTGGGTGACTATAGGACCTTAGGGGATTTTTTTTTTTGACCGTCTGGGAGGCCAGGCATACAAGGATATCCTGCTGCAAGCGAGCTGCCCCATCAGGCTGCTCCGGCATGTTAGGTTGGATGCATCTGGGTTGTGCCCAGCTTGGTGTTCCTGAGCTTGCCGAAGGCTCGTGTGCTGCAGGGTCTGCTGCAGGGAGCATTCGGTCCGTGGTGTTCAGGCCTGCCCACGTCAGCTGTGCTGTATCCTCGATGTAGCTATGTCCTAGGTCAAGCACAGCTCCAGGAGAGCTGGGTGACGCTGGTGGCTTCTGTGATATGACCTTATCACCCACAGAAAGGCTTGTTTCTGTGAATACTGCCGTTGTGTTTAGTGTTAGGATTGAAGATGCAGATGCCGTGCTTTATTTATGCGCTTTGGGTCACTAGCAGACTGCATTAGTTCTTTTCCAGAGTTTATGAGAAAGCAACCTGAAAAAATTTCTCCTAGCAGTCTGTTAACTGAGAGTAACAGCACTTATTTTACCACTAGCAATTGGATTCCCTTTCTTTTGACTCCTCTGCTTTTTAGGAATGGAGGGAAAAAAAGAACAGAACTCACTTTTATTTTTCTTCTTTTACTCATTTTTTCCAAAGTAGTATTGCAAGGAAACACATAAAGCATTCCTGTAATTGCAATGAGTCACATCTAGTTGCGGGTGGGGTGGGGGATTTTTGTTATATTCAGATAATATCCATGGTCCTCTTGCAAGGGCCTTTCCTTCCAAGGAGAAACTGGCATGGAGTTGCTAGGAGCTGCAGTGACGGATCTGGTGCTCCGAAGTTTCTGAGTTATTTCTATCCTGCAGTACAGTGGAGAGGCAGGGTTGTCCTACAAGAGTGCCTGGCAGGGGTGTGGAGTGTTGTGGTTTCCATGTGCCCTAACAACCTTTTCATTATTAGAATGTTTTGGAATTATTCAGTACATGTGAGATTCAGGAAGCTGTTCAATAAGTGCTTCAGGCCTCTGAAAATGTTACTCTAAAAATACCTGGCAGGAACTCGGATGATATCTTTAATTAATGCAGTCTAATAACTCACTTTTTTTTTTTTTTTTTTCCCTTCAAGATCCTTCTCACTTAACTGCATTCCTTTCAAAGAGGTTTTTTTTTTTATTATTTTTATTTTTATTTTTTCTCGGTTTCCAGCATGATATGAAAATACTTCACAAGGTCAGTGCTTCTTGAATAGTAGCTCAGGGGCTTATACTTTTTCCAGTCATTCCAGGGAAAACAAGTGAGGAAAAACTTGCTCGGTATATTCTTGTGTGCCAGACAGCATGTTTAGTTAGGCTGCTTGTTCTTTAAACAAATTTCCTTAAAAATAATAAAAAAAATACAGTGCAAAAGGCTGTCATGAAAAAATATACATCTGACTTCTTTAAGCCCTGCTCAAAGAGAACACATATTGAATGTCTTTTATCCTCTCTAATACTTCAGCTTAGCAACATTTTATGGTAATCCAAAATTTGGTCTCTTTTATACATACTTGTAATCAGGTCATTGGCTTGCTTGCTGCATTAAGGCATAGATGTTAAACAGTAATTCCAAATATATTAAAATGTATTTAAAATTAGACCTTTCATCCATGGATCTCATTGCTTTTTTGAGACCACAGCACTTGTGTAACTTGTCCATGATCTCCTTGCAAAATGGAAAAATGTTCAGACTTTGATACACGGGAACATTTGAACAAGTGATTAAAAGTCCTTTTTGAATATGGAGGTTGTCCTAAACTGGAGCTTTTATTGTATATTTTATAGCCTAGCAGAATTGGTGCTTGATACACTGAAGTTTTATGGACTAGATGGGTACCTCTGTATCGCAGGAAAGAGAAATGTATACATCGTGGTTTAGGGTCCAATTGATTAGATCACAAAAGTACTAGTGTGCTTGACTTGGAACAATTCTTTTTGCAGAACTGATGATTTTAGAGAAGCAGCCGTTAAAATGAATTTTGAAATTTTTGGTTTGAGAGACAGGTCAGCCCAGGATTTGTAATTAAAACTGTTAAGGATGATAGTTTGTCAAATTGCAAGTACTGTGTAGGTTTCTGTTGTCTGTCTTCACATGTCCTAGTTTCATAGCTCAGCTTATATCTTCTGTTATCTGACCCCATAATACTAATCTATTTTATATTTTAAATCTTTCTCTAATTATTCCTTTTCCCCAAAGTCCTGGTTTTTAGCATTGGTTATGAACACTTACATTTTTTCAGGTAGTTTTCACATTAAACTGAATTTATTTCATCATGGGTGGATCCCACAGGATGGGCACACCAGCACACAGGGTAATTGGGCTAGACACGGCACATCCCTCTTCTTGGGATACATCCCTGGTTTCCTCCCTGACTTTGCAGTAGTGGGAAGGTGTCACATGGATCCCTTCTGTGAAAGCCGCCTGTGTGAGGGTGACCAGGGTCTGGAGGATGCTTGGGCTCTGGTTGCTCTCAGGGCCTCGTGTTGTATCCCGGAGGTTTGCCGGCTGTGAGGCACGAGAAGCCAGAGCGCTCTGCGCTTTCCCCCGCTTCCCCTGAAGCGCCAGAGTAACCTGATCTCCCCTCAGTATTGCAGAGCCGTGTGTTCTGCCGTGTAAATGCAACTTCTGAGTGCCCCCCTGAAAAACACCTTGCTCTGTGTCACCTATTTTGTGTTACTGATGGTTTCGTTAACAAGGGGAAAAACACAGCAAACTTTTCATCCAGTGAGTATTTCCTGGAGAAAAGCAGTGAGCATTTGCTGACTTTCCTTAACCTCAGCATAGAGCTAAAAGCATAAACTAAACCGATTTCAGCAGAATTGTTTGCAAACACAAGGCTTGAATTATCTTAAGAAATGTTGTTGTTATTGAAGCAGTATGTGAAAAATGAAAAAAATGACTATGATGCTGAATATAGTCTGTTCATTCTCCTCCAGCAGCAGTGCAGAAGGCTTTCATGACTTTTCGTGATGCTTCTAACCAGTGAAGGTCACGTTTATACATGTTTGTTTAAGCCAAGTACAAGGATTTGATTGCAAAAACAGGCAGTGTCCTTTGGGTGCTGCAGTTTTGGGTAGTTGTGGCTTGTTTGCTCCATTACACAGAGAGGAACTTTTGTTCTTTGTGCCTCATAATCTTGGTTTGAGCCACCTGGCTGGGCAAACTTAGGTGAGTCTTAAGCTTGTTTATATGATCGTGTCAAGGATGCTACCTTGCTGTGCAGGTTCACAAGGCATGTTTTAGCCCTAGGTTACATCAATTTTTAACATCTAGCCATGAAGCACTTGAGGATGCGGTCTGGAACATCTGTCCTGGACATGTGAATAGTGAGTACCTTGAAGAGGTCTTCAATGGTATAGACACTGGAAACCCTTCCCGGGGGGGATGTATATGTCCGTCTCACCTCTTGATGTGGAGTGGCCATACTATAACCTGTTCCTTCCTGTACCCACAGGAATAAATATAGTTCATTTGGCATATTTGTGGTGGCTAAGAGTCTTCACTTTAGGGCACTGGTATTGAAATTTGCCACAAGTGACTCCTGTGTCCGAAGCAGACGTAGGGGATATTTGCTGTCAGGCAGTATTTTCTGAAACAAGACATTGGATAGCCCGGTGTCATGATGGAAGCCACTGAGGTGAAGAAATTCTGTCCCCACTAGCTTTTTCTCCAGTATCTTTTTTCTTTTACTCTCAAAAGCTCTGCTATTTTCCTGCTAGTGTTTCTACGTTTTGGGTATACTTCTACGTTTTCTTGCATATGGTGATTGTTGGCACATTTCAGTGCTATATGAAAGCATGAAGCTTTGCCACCTCCCAGAGACAAAGCAGAAGCGTCTGCAGGCAGTTGAACAAAGCAGAAACGTTGATAGCATTGAGCGCTCGGCAGATTGCGTTCTTGGTGACCGTGCAGTGAATGTTCTCCCTGCAGATTAAGTTCAGCTTTGCTCCCCTTCTCACCCTCACTGCCTCTGGTTCATGACTCCATCTAGTTCATCCACACCCATTCAAATTACCTCTCATGCCTTATCCTATAGCACCAATGTAGTTAATATCAGAGACATGGAAAGAAGAGAATTATTCTCACAGGGCTTTTCCTTACAAGGTGGGGGGCATACAATTTGAGGAAACTTGTCCCATTTCCTGGAAGTCATGTGCAATGTAAAAGGAATGTCATCTGTGTGTGTGTGTGCATGTCCATAGCTCACAGAAGGATGGGAACGTTCAGAGCTTTGTTTTTTGCAGGTTGTGAGTTGTTACACAGCCAGTGGAGCCGGTCTGTCACTTCATTGCCACTGTTTTTTACTGATGCAGAATTTAGTCTAGTATCCTATCCCAGGTTAGAGTGTCTGTGAGATGTATTTATCCCTATTCCATAACACTTCATGAGACTTTATTGTTGTTCAGTGGAGCTCTTGTGAGGGGTTTTGCACTATATTCTGTTTTGCTCAACTTTTAATGGTACATTTATTGCTTTACTGGGGATTCTATCCTAAGTGAACTACTTTTGTGTGTGAACACTGAGCATGAATGGGAAGATATTAGTGATTAGAAATGTATTTCATATAAGGGTCCATTTTTTTCCTAGAGACTTTCCATTTACTTTTAGTTTTTTTATGAATAAAATCTAAATATGGGATACTCTTTGTGTCAAATGATTCTTCAATGTCCTCATCTTCCCTTGCAAAACAGATGCATCCAAGGTGTTGTTTTCAACAGACTCTTGGCAACTCATCTGTAATTACAGAAGGAATTTTAATCCACTGTAAAGACAGCTGATAGATGTATAATTAACTAATGATAGCCTGTGGGACTAGGCCTAGCAAAGTGAAAGCCATAAAATTGCATCAACTGAGATTCATGTCTTCCCTGCAGTGTATGGAAAACTTAGTTTTGCTTGTGTAGGAAGATTGGAGCGATGGTTTAGGAGCCCTGGAACAGAGCAAAGTGTCCTGAGGTGTTGGTAAAGAGGAGTAATGGGTGAGAACTGGAGAAAAGACTATTTTTTTTCCCTCTGCCCATCATTTCCGCTCTCTGTTATGATCACAGTGTATGAACGTGGTTCTCTAGGTGTGATTTCTCTTTGAAGTGGTTTTGCTGTTGGATAGAGCTGTTCTTTTTCATAACCTTTGCTTGCAAACTTCCCTTGTCAATAGCATCAGCAGCAGTTCTCGTAGACTGAAGCAGGCACCACTTTGTTGGGCTGCTGTGGGCGAAGGAGTAGGCCAAGTAGGCCATGCATCTACTATAACCTTGACAAACAGATTTCGTTTGCAAACAGAAAGGCTTTGCCTATGCCAGCCTCTCCTGGAGAACTGTTTATGGGTAAGCTGGCTCCTCTGGGATCATGGAAAGGGTGCTCTTGGTGGTGGCCAGGATGCGACCTGCAGGGGTTGTGCAGGGAGGTGGCTTGGCTGTTTCAGGAGCTCTAACCCTGTTGAACCTCACTGGAGTGATTAAGGCTATGGTGAGGTCAGCCAGGCCAGGCCCTTTTGGTGGCTGGATTCTCTGGTCCAGCATGTTTGTTTTGTGTTACCTGCTGGAGATTTCCACAGGGTGCTTTCCAAAGGGAGCACCTCTACCTTGCTCTCACATCCTGGTGGGAGAGAAGGATGGGTGAGGATGGGAATGGGAGCAAAGCTGAACCCTTGGGGGCTTGGGCTGCCAGAGGAATTAAAACAAGCCCCCATAGCTGTCACATAGCCACATCTGGTTCTACTTGGGCACAACGATGTATCAAGAACCTGCTCTTTGTGCTGGTGAAATCTCTTGCTGTCGCATTGAGTGCCATGTTTAGGCCATCTTAAATTAGCCCGGTATCCAAATTTCAGTCATACACATAAATCTTTCAACTGCTTCCTTAGTAGAACTGTGCAGGGTAACCTTTTAAGTTATAAAAAATAAGGGAATTGGGAATTATTAACAGCTGTATGTGTTTTACAGTCCAAAATCCTGAAATATTACCACTTGTTCTGTTTTCCATCACTCCTCTTAATGCTGCTACCTTTTGTCATATAACTGAAAAAAGGACAAATCTGTGTAGCGTAGTGGTGAGTAGCACTATGGATGTAGCCATGCAGTTCTCCTAAATATGAAGATAATGTCTAGCATTTGGTTCAAAATAACAGGTAGTTCTTGATCTGCCGTAGCATTTCCACTGACTCACCGATTCTTTCCCCGCTCTCTGTTGCAGTAATTACAGAACAGTATTGCAGTTTCTGACTCAGAGAGGCTTCGTTCCAATGGCTTTTGGCAATGCTGTAATTCCAGCTCCGTGGTTGCGCGGAAGGAGCCGTGGGGGACAGCGTGGTAGCAGACGGGGGCCGAGCCAAGAATAACGTGGGTGCGGTGTGTGTCTTGAGCTAGCGATAGCGAACGATTAAAGGCAGAAGCTGCTCTGGATAAGCAGCCAGAGATCTGGTTGTCAGAGTCTTGGCCTCTAAAACTGGGCGCTTACCAGAGACATCTCGAGGGAGTCGTCTGAAGGCTTCTCTGTCAGCCTAAGCCGGGAAATTAGTGGGTGTCGAAATGAAAATCAGGCGGGTGTGCCCCACGCAGATTTGCTGTGGTTTCACAGCTTTCGGAGGACGGCTGTCAGAGCCCCATGGGGAACCAGGCTCCTGGGCAGCCCTGGGGAAGGGACCTGTTATGACGTGGGGTTGCTTTCATGCTGAGGCAGCCTCCGTTCAGCTTTTCGGAGCAGCAGGGCCGCCCTCCCGTTTTGCGCTGGCTGAAGCAGCTGCACGCACGGGGCCACCAGGTTGCTGCGTGTCAGAAATGTGCACGTGAAGGTCTCCTTGCCCTCAGCTTGGTGTATTCTGAAATAAGCCTGTGGAAGTGGGACCATGTTTCTTGCAGATGGAAGTTGCTTCTCCTGTGCATTAAATGCTGTACCCACCCCACTGTCTACTCTGAGGTCTATAAAAATCTCTTAAGCTTTCTTCCTGTTGTCTCAGCAGGTTAAGTATGAGAACGTCCCCTTTTAGTTTCTCTTTCAGTGCAACTGGGTGAGAACGAGGATCTTGAAACCTTTCATGGTTATGGTGGTGGTGGTTTTTTTTTTTTTTTTTTTTTTTTTTTTTTTTTTTTTTTTTAAAAAAACACCCCAGTCAGAAAACAACCACCACCACAAAAGAGAATTAGAAGAGGGGAATATATGTGAAATATGCTTTCTTTTCTGGATTAAGTTCCCACCCCACACAGCAGATGTGGGTGCAGTCTCCCTTTTTAGGTGTCTTTGCTACCTAAGTCACCGTCTCAGTTGCAGCTCAGAATATGTAGCTTGCACTTTACGTAACAGACTAAACGTTTGGAGTACTTGCTTAGGGAGTGGGAAGCCGACTGTCTCTGCTTGCCGTGGCCTTGCACTGCCCAGGAGAGCTCCCTACCTAGCAGGCAGGGTGTAAAGGGAGGGTGGAGGTGCTTATTGCAACTGTGCAGTGCAGCAAACCCCAAAGGATTATAGAACTGGGAGGGGTATGACATTAAGTCAGTGCAGAAGGGGCAGTGGTGCTCTTTTGGGAAGAAAATGAGTTGGATCTTATCCTAGCTCTGCATATAAATGCACACATATCTTATGTATCTTTTTTGAAAGCTAGTATTTCATCAGCCCGGGTAATATTCCTGCTCTGAGGACTTTGTTGCATGCAACACTAGTAGCATGTAATCTGTGTGAGTTCCATTTTTTTTTCTATTATTGTTATTTTCGATTTGAGGAAATGGTCTGACTTATGCACTTTGTGACAGGGAGTTAAATATTCTCTGAGAATCAACCCAGATTGGGCCTTCTAGGGTTCACAGACACTTCTTAGTAAATCATAAATGATCAAAAGTATGAGACTGACACCAAGATGCCAAAGTAGTACATTTGGATGGGCAGGTGCTGAGCAGTAGGCTCTCAGGTCAATGAAGTCACGACACAGCTCGCATGAAATTTCAGCTGCTGATTTCTCTTTTCAGGTTGAGCAGACCATTAATGACCAGATGGGCTCTGCTGAGAAGGCTTGCGCTCACACCATGACAGCTGACGAGTCAAAAGCTGGAGAGTTAGCTCTGGAGCCCTTGCTCACATGCAAGCTATGTCTCTGTGAATATTCTCTGGATAAGATGACCACTCTTCAGGAATGCAGCTGCATCTTTTGCACATCGGTAAGATCCAGCAGTGCCTTTAAGGTTATAGGAACGGAATAAAAAGAGATTTGTGAGATAGGGTTGATCTTCTTTCAAGGGGAAATCTTGCTTGACTAACGTGATAGCCTTCTATGATGAAATGACCGGCTGGATAGACGAGGGGAGAGCGGTGGATGTCGTCTATCTGGACTTCACCAAGGCATTTGACACCGTCCCTCACAACATCCTCCTGGGCAAGCTCTGGAAGTGTGGGATAGATGAGTGCACCGTGAGGTGGATTAGGAACTGGCTGGATGGCAGGGCCCAGAGAGTGGTGATCAGTGGTGCAGAGTCTAGTTGGAGGCCTGTAGCTAGCGGGGTCCCCCAGGGGTCAGTCCTTGGTCCAGTCCTGTTCAATTTATTCATCAATGACCTGGTTGAAGGGATGGAGTGCTCCCTCAGCAAGTTTGCTGATGATACCAAACTGGGAGGAGTAGCTGATACCCCAGAGGGCTGCGCTGCCATCCAGAGGGACCTGGACAGACTGGACAACTGGGCGGTGAAAAACCTCATGCAATTCAACAAGGCCAAGTGCAAGGTCCTGCACCTGGGGAGGAATAACCCCAGACACCAGTACAGGCTGGGGACTGACCTTCTGGAGAGAAGCTCTGCAGGGAGGTGGACATATCATGGTGGACAACAAGTTGACCATGAGGCAGCAGTGTGCCCTCGTGGCCAAGAAGGCCAATGGGATCCTGGGGTGCATTAAGAAGAGCGTCTCCAGCAGGTCGAGGGAGGTGATCCTGCCCCTCTACTCAGCCCTGGTGAGGCCGCATCTGGAGTATTGTGTCCAGTTCTGGGCTCCACAGTACAAGAGGGATGTGGAGCTGCTGGAGAGAGTCCAGTGCAGGGCCACAAGGATGATCAGGGGCCTGGAACATCTGCCCTGTGAGGAGAGGCTGAGGGAGCTGGGCCTGTTCAGCCTGGAGAAGAGAAGGCTGAGAGGGGACCTGATCAGTGCCTATAAGTACCTCAAGGGAGGCAGTGAGGAGGGTGGTGCTGGCCTCTTTTCAGTGGTGGCCACTGACAGAACTAGGGGTAATGGCCACAAACTGAAGCACCAAAAGTTCCACAGGAACTTAAGGAATTTTTTTTTTTAACAGTGAGGGTGACAGAGCACTGGAACAGGCTGCCCAGAGAGGTTGTGGAGTCTCCTTCTCTGGAGATCTTCAAAACCCGTTTGGATGCCACCCTGTGCCACGTGCTCTAGGTGACCCTGCGTGTGCAGGGGGGTTGGACTAGATGACCTCTAGAAGTCCCCTTCAACCTTAAGCATTCTGTGATTCTATGATTCTATGATTCCCCTGTTAGAGTTATGCATTATCCATGCTGATAGAGTGTGCTTTGCTAGAGAATGTTTGGTGCTGATCTGTCTTGCCTTCTTTAAAAGAGCTCTGTCACTCTGCTTTCAATAATTGGTTTAGTATCATGACTAGCACTTTAACCTTGCTGTTAGCTGGCAGAGGAACTCGTTCCCCTCTGCGGAAGGGAGGAGGACAGCTGAAGACTGTGCCACGCAGAGCTGGGCTTTGCTCCTTTTGGGCAATGACTAAAGGGAGATGTCAGTGATGGCTAGGTAGGATTGCTGTCCCTGATTGTCCCTCTGTGCTTTAATAGTCATCCCATGTGTACGCCCCAGCCCTGTCTAGTAGCAGGAAGACCAGGGAATGGTCTGGCTGGCTTTGTTCCTGCCTATAGGCAACCGTAGGTGATGACTGAATGCAACTGGGAAATGTGTTTAGACGTGCTCTACATTTTTTGATGGGCTTATTATATGCTGGCTGTGCTTATACTTGGTGTCCATCCTTTGAGTGGCTATCATTGCCTGCTCACCTCTGTCTTTCACTATTGCTTCTCATTTGCTCTGTGAGTGCCTTAATCCCAGGAATGTTTAGGGAAGGCACACTTTCTCCTTGGTCAGGTGTCAAGCAGCTGTTATCTCCATGTTTCTGAGGCTGCAGGTGCCCAAGGTTGACCAGAGGGCTGAGTTACTGCATGTGACTGCAGGGCATATTCTGTTCTTTCCTGCATCCTTTCCTGTAGCTTCTTACGTGTGCTGAAATGGATGGGAACAGCGGTGGGCTGGCAGCAGCACAACTTCTAACCAGCCCTGACTCCTTGCAGTTCCTCGGCACCCATGAAGAAACATCCTACTACATGATGCCAGGGCACAGCGAGCACCCCTCTGTGGATCACAGGCCTTGAAAAGCACCAAGATGTTTTAATAGCAGTCATCAAGATAAAGGGAAATATAAGGCACTCTTAGAAACAAGATGGAGAAGAGAGGAAGGACAACTGGCACCTGTAGCACAGATCTGGTTGACAAGCTGCATCTGAACATCCTCCCAGTGCATGTGTCTGTGCTCATGTGAGAGATACAGGAAGCTCTTGCATCCTATAAGGAAGGAAGCTATGGAAACTTTAGTCTACATACATGCCTTTCCATCTTGAACCCAGGGCAGCTCGTGGGCGGCTGTGCTAGGCTGTCACTGGTAGCTTTGGGCAGTGTCCAGATTGCTGCATGCTGCAGCATGCTGATGTGGGAACATGTGGCTGCTGAGTGCCTTGCTGTTTGCGTGGGGGACAGCTCAGGGCACTGCCTTGCAGTAGCTGCACTGATATTCAGTGCCCGGATTTTCTTCCCACCTATTCCGGAGCTTTCAGTTACCTTCATGCTGCCCTTAAGAAAGCTACTGGGGTGATAGCTCAATTTTGAGCCTACGGGATCAAGTCCATGTTAGTTTTTGAGCTAGCAGAGCTTTCAGCTTGAGTGGCTTATTTTTATTTATTTATTTATATCTCTAAGACTGATTCTATACACCCTGGAGTGGTATTCAGTTTGAAATAGGAACTTGACATATGGACACTGAGTTTTTCTCTACTAAGGTAAAACCATTAGTTTTGTTTAATTTTTGTTCCGGCTCTCATGTGAGGTCTTTTGCTGAATGCTAACCATTAACAGTGGAGCTGCACCTGTGACTGGTTTTCACTACAGCATTTCTGACAGTGGAGATAATTGGAAATTGTTTCTATTTGGACCTATCATAGAGGAATATCTCCTTTTTGCTTATAGTCTATAAAACTAAGGAATTTAAATGAGTTAGAAATGTGTACAGATAGTTTTCCAGCTTAGAAACTCTTGTAATAAACATTATACCTCATAAAATCTGTATTCTAGCCAAAGTAAGTAAACTGCATTTAAGTATGTGTATATTTGCCTTTCGGTGGAATGTTGCTATTAGGACGGGAGATTTTTCAACTAGCTATAAACATCTTTACTCTCTTCAGAGAAGAAAAATCAGCTGGCTTTGCAGGACACGTTTGCCATCTTATTTGGTAGCCTGATCAAGTCTGAAGAAAGATGAGGGTTTCATTTCAGCAACATTTGTTGCTGTTGGTATAAGACTCCAATGAATGTGAGATAAAGCAAAAATTTACATGTTCCAAGAATCTGGAAATGGCTATAATTGTATATCATAGCTTGCTTACACTGAGTTTGGGTTATCTTTGGTTCAAATGGAAATACAGATGAGTTTAGTGTTTCTGAAGAGGATGATAAAAGGATGCTGTGAGGTATACTTTATCTGCAGAAACCTTGGATAGATGCACTTCATATTATTCAATTCATTTCCTGTGCCCATACCTTTTTGGAGCGTCCAGGTGTGGTGCACATCAATTGCATTGATTAGAGGGGTTGAGATTGCTGTGATGGGAGAGTTCGAAGACTGACATATCTCACTGTTTTCAAAGTGTAAAACCAAACTGCCAAATTCATTCATTAGCTAGTAATTAGTTCTTGCACATTATTAATCTTTGTTACTACATACGTAAAACTGTTAGTCTTTAACCCTTACACTGTAGGGTAGTGGTGAGTAGGCAGCACTGATGGCTGCAGCTGGTGGTTTTTGTCATGGAGGCTGAGGCCAGGGCCATGTGTCCCAGTGCTCCTTGGTGAGAGAAGCCAGCTTGCCTTCTTTTTTCTGCAGTTGCTGCTTTATGCCTCCTGTTTTATAGTACTTTCCCCATTCCCAGAAAGGTCTCATCTGTTCCTGAGACAGCTTATCTTTAATTTTTTCTGGCCAGTCATCCTTCTTCCCTGCTTGGCAGGATGTCCTTTCTATTTGCAATCTCTCATGCTTATCTTGTCTTGAAACTTTTTGTTCCTTCAGTGCCTCCTGTGTTCAGGGATGTAAGTCTTTGCCCCCTAGTTGTCATATTCCTCATGTACATACGTAAAATGACTATACAGTGTGTTTGGCTATGATATAAATGATATAAAACACAGTATTTTATAACACTTATCTCTGTATCCAAAGTTAATTCATCAGAATTATATTCTTGTGATTTGTGGGTGTCAGAGGCCTCTGCTTTGTCTATGGCATGCTAATGAACCATATATAGTAAGCAAACTTACCTCTAGATATGCTCTTATGTGTCTTGGAAAAATGTCACTGGAAGGTTGTTTGCCTCCCAAACAAGCAAACTCTTAATTACCAAATATCCAAATGCATTGAGCCTCGGGGAGCAATTGAATACAAATGAGCAGTTCTGCATGTAGAATTATTTGTCTTCAAGCACAGGGACAAGCTAGCAGCTTGTTCTTTCCAGTGCTGCAAAGGTCCCAGAGTAGCCCTGGGGGATACTCAGTATTGGACCTGAAAGCAACCTTTCCCGTGCCTGATGTAGGGAGGCTGTTTGCAGGCAGGCATCAGTAAAACTGTGGGCCACCTGCTTAGGCAGGGAAAATGTATTATGGCGTTGTCACATTAAAACGTGTAAAACTCGGTGGTACAGAAAGTTATTTTGCCACGGTAAAAAGACTGAAGAAAACAGAAGCTTGCCCAGTCTAGCTTTTCATGGTGGAACTATGTCAAATTTCCTATCTACTTGTGTCTGTTGCTCCTATAGTCCCTCTCCATATTCTCCCAGACCCTTCCTTGGGAAAAAGGTGGGGTTGGAGGGAGATAGTGCTGCCCGGCTGCTCCCCGCAATGGACCTGCCAGCTCCTCCCTGCCTGGCTCTGTTGGGCACACTGCCCCAAGTCTCTGTGTTTTGCCTGGGCTTGGGTGCTCTGAAACAGGCAGGAAAACATGCATCTTCTGAGCTTCCAGCTTTTCCAAAAGCTGTCGGAGGCCGGAAATAGCTGGGAGACACAATGAGCCATATGATTGCCTAAACCTCCCTTCCTTGTGCTAGAAATGGCCTGGTAGCTGGAACACTGTAAAATACCTTATGGACAGACAACGTCTGGAGCTATGAAAGGCTGTACAGAAAACACAGGGTGAGTCTATAGCCTGTAAGTCCTCAACAAGGTGAAATTTTTCCAACTCTGGTAGAGTTGTCCTGGTGGAAGAGATGACAGGATGAAATAGTGCAGTGCTTTACAGACAACATGGTTTGGTGAGTTAGCAAATGTGCCAGCATGCCAGCGTCAGCCTCCCCTTCACATGCCAGTTCTCTCTCTGCTTTTTCCCTCTCTTCCTAAGTATTTCAGATTGCTAACGTGAGCCAGGTGAGCAATAGATGGTATTGCTGCTACTGGTGCCAAGCAGCAGCATATTTCCCTGTTTGTGTTATTCACTGGAACATGGTTTGAGTTGCCTAAGACAACATCTAACAAGCTATGAGAACAGAAGATGATTTTATGTATTTTGATTCTGTATTGTTAGTACATGTTTGTGCAGCATTAACATGATTCATCCTTTTTTTTTTTCACAAGCTAATTCTTTGTTAGGTCTTGTATTTCTGAGAAGAGTATGAAGTAACTGAGTTACAAAACATGCAAAACAAATATAATGATGATCCACCTGTTTGTCATTATTGGAGCACACAATCCAGTCTCAATAAGATTAAGCTTCATGCAGCCTTAAAAGAAGCCAACATGTAAGGTTCAATAAGCACAGGTAACTTCTGGGCTGTTCTGAATATTCTGAAAGTAGAGTTTTATGATCATTTTTGACTTTTCTAGTGACTTTTTTGTTGTTTGCTGACAGTTCTGAAAAAAAATCAGAGAGAAGGAGTCAATCAAGATAAAATTAGATCCTTTTTTTTTCCTCTTCAATTTATTACAACCAGAAAGTTTTAAAAAGTAAATTTTGAACTAAAACAGCTGCTTCTGAGCTTTTCTGTATTTTATTTTAAAAAAATCAGTGCATTAAACAACTTCAAATTGAAAATTTTGTCTTTCTCTAAATGAGAGCTGCATTTAAATATTTTATGAGAGACTCCTTGAGACAGAGGCATAGAAAAATTCTACTTTGTCTTTCTTCAGGCCTTGGTTGCTTCCCTTGCTCTTCCATATGCCACTGGAGTGTGCCATAGTTAGTGACCTTTCTGTTTCCAGCAAAGGTTTTATTCAGTCTCTTCACTGGGATGCAAGACTTGACACAAAGCAGATGAAATGCCTCTAGTATATGAAATACTGTCTGCAACTGCTTCCAGCTTCAAAGGTTTGGGAGAACAAGACTTTCTGCTGTAGCTATGCATGTGACAGCAGGGCCACAGCTAGATATTGGTGAAGAATTCTCTTTTGCTGCTCTTGCATGTGCTCAGCAGCCACCTGCTTGGCTAGGCTGTGGCGCTAGGAAGCTGCAGCCAGTGAGTGTTGACCTTGTGTGCTGCTGACAGCTACTTTTCCAGGAGCAGAAGGGAAAGCCCCCTTAGAAATGGGAATTTCTGTTGCACTTCACCAGCAGCAGCCTCCAAGGTTCCTTTTCTTCCTTTCAGGAGCGACTCTGTCCTGTCCTTCCCCATTCATTCAATGGCAAATTGTTGTTCACTTGTCCATAGTTCACACATGTTCGTGTTTTTGTCCATAGTACTGTGCAGCCTCAGATTGCTTTTTCAGAAGAGCACTGGGCGAGCTGGAGACAGTGATGGGAAAGATCATCTTCATCAGCAGAAAGCATGGAAAGGAAAGCCTGAGAGCAGAGGAGACTGTAGATCAAAGACAGGGGGGGTGGATCACACAGAGCGTGGGATGTCTGCTAAGTGGAACAAATGTACTTCAATGCGCCAATGAAAGATTACTTAATAAAACTTATGAGTAAGGGAAAATTTGGATTTGCTTTCATCTGCGGAGGGCTAGCTTTTGGCAGCTGTTTTTTAGTGCTATTTTTTGAGATAGAATTCTATCTCCTCTTTTTCTCCCTCCTCTTCCCCATCCAAGGAGGCACCTGCATGTGTCCGTGGCTGAACACTCTGTTCTCCTATTCCAAAATAGCCGTTGTGCTGCAGTGCCCCACTTACTTAATAAAGCTCACCTCAGATTGTTTTCCATTCCCACCCACAGGTACCAAGCTGTCATGTTCTGACATTTTGGATTTTTTTTTTTTCCTAGCTTGACTTTTGAAATGTCTCAGAATAGCTTTGTTTTAAACTTATAAAAAAAGAGAAAATGCCCACGCTTGCTAATTCTGGCACCAAACCCATAGCACTTTTATAGTATTTTAGATGGTTTCAGAACTTCTTGCATGCATTTCTGGACAGGATCACACCATGAGCAGAGTTAGCGGGAGTACCAACAGGATGTCACCACTGGCTTTTGAGAAATGCTTCTCCTCAGGAAAAAGAGCTGCAAGCCTTGGAAGTGAGCAGAGGTGGCAGCATGTGGGTGGGGGATGTAGGAGAGCACGATGGGGTAGACAGGTGAAGAAGAGGCAACCAGAATGCCTCGTGATGGCAGTGCTGATGTGAAGCAGAAGTTGCCTCAGCTTCACTGGTGAAGGAGCAGATGTAAATAATGGTCATTGCCTCGGAGAACAGCTGCAATAGAGCCAGCCCAGTGACAAGCCTTGTGGTCCTATATTCACATCTAGTTTGGTTTTGGAGTAGTGAGTCCTAGTCTTAGTGCCACTTCATGGCATAGATTACCAGGGGCCTACCTGTTCTCTGCTCTGACTCTTGTGAAAGGCTGCCAGGGTATGGAGGGTTGTGTGTTAACTGTCTTTAGAGTGTGCATCTGAGCAGAGTCTAACAGCACGAGAGGTAGAGCCAGTGAGGTAAAACTGATGACAATGTGTTTTTTGGGCATACTTGAAAATTTACATTAAAAAAAAAAAAAGGGCTTGCAGGAAGGTTGCCACTGTCATGTTGCTGTGTTCATGCTGTCATTTGGTCATGACAAAATAAGATGCTTGCAAAATAAGATGCACCTCTCCTTCTACTTAGCTAAAAGATGCCAATATCGCATTTGGGACTGAAAGGACATTTCTTCACTTCTTTTCTAAACATCTCTTTCAGTAAGACTCTTGTATGGGCTGATATGCTACCTATTTGAAGGCAATTTCATTTGTCACTGCACCTCGTCCTTAACAGTTAAAAAAAAGATCCAGCAGTGTAGATGTGTGCTTTATTAGATTTTTGTTTTTTGCTTTAAACCATGTCTTTCTCTAACAAATTCATAAGTGGCTATTTCTGTGGTGTATTTTTTAAACTTTTTCAAATGGCAAAGTCCCTCCAATTTTTCCCAAGTGAAGTGCCTCTGTGTCAACTTAAGCCAACTGACAATAGGCTTGATTTCTCTTTTTTAAGACCTGTTGGGAAATGCTTGGGAGATTTCATATTTAGGAGTGAATTGAAAGTGACTGGTCTGTTTTACAGATTGAACATACCAAAGCATAGATCATGACAATGCTGAACATACTATGAACATTATGCAGATCTGTGAGAAGAACTGGGAATGTTGTTTTGGTTTGGGGGCTTTTTAAAAAAATAAGCATTTAATTGAATACGCAGTGCCATTGATTAAATGCTGGTAGGATCAGGCAGTTACTGTGGAGTGTTTAAAGTTTTGACAATAAGAATGCCAGTAAGTCATAATACTACATATTAAAATGTGTATTATCTTGTGTGTGCACTGAATAGGTGACATTTGTAAATGGTAAGAAAGAAATGAATGCGCCTTCTTTCTTGATTTTAAAAAAAAAAACCTGCATGAACACTGCACGCAACCCAAATGAAAACTACAAGGTCTGTATGTTAGGCTCTTCTGAGACATACATATGGACATACATATGAGTGCCAATTCAAAAATGTGTCCTCTCTCTCTATAGCCTCCTCCTTCCAGTTTTTGAAATTGCAAAAAGACCAAGGCTAAAATATTCCAACCCCAAACCTACACAATATTGAAGACCTAAATATGAAAGAGATATTAAGCATTTTAAATCAGACTTTCAGATATTAAAATGGAAATGTGAGGTTTTCTTAATTTTTTGAAATTGAAATTTCTTCAAGTTATGCATTCATTGGAAAGTCTTTTTTCTTTTGTTAGAACGTTATCATTTCTTGCATTTTCAAGTTTAATGTTGATCTTGCTATAATACTGCTTAAGAAATACTGCAGATTTTATTCCTTTTTTTTAACAGTAATCACAATGTTTAATTAAAAGAAAAAAAAATGCAATTTCTGCATTAACGCTGTGTCCACTGCAATATTTGTAGCATTTGATAGGAAAACAGTACAGACCTTTCAGTTTCTTTTTTCTTAGTCATTGTTCTCTCTCTCTTAAGCTACCTGTTTGATTTTTGTCAGGTCACATACTTGATTTCATTTCATGCATTTATATTCAAACCAATGAGTTGGCATATAGAAAGCCGAGTTGTTGCGTGCAGATGGGAGAAGAGCAAGGTAATGGAGCGTGTCAACATACCTGCAAAAGCAGTATGCAGGAATGACTGAGATTCTTTTTGTTGTCTCTGGTGCACAGAAGGTTATCTGAAAATGGCTTAGAATAGAAACACAGGATTTTGCAGAGGAATGTGTAGTGCATTTCTCACTTCATTACCTAGCAACATCACACTTAGGAATTAGTTCAAAGTATAACTTAAGTTAAAATGCAGAATTATTGTCATCTCTTTGCAGATTAAATACATTGCCAAAGAGATTTCTATATTTTGGTCAGAATTTTAAGAACCCTTTCCCTACGTGATGCTTTTTTTGGCGGGGGGAGGTCATATAAAGCTAGAGCAGCACATGAAAGCTAGAACAGCACATGAGTTAAGTGTTGAAATGAAGAATCTGTGAGTAGCCTAAACAGAATTTTATATTCTTAGAGTTTACAGGTGATCATAGCAAGCACTCTTGAAGCATGCAGGGAGCGAGAAAGGAATTCTTAATATTAATCTGTTTATTGCTGGACTGGGCTTTTCAGTGCCTTTTTTTTTTTTTTTTCCTCCCCCTTCAAGCTTATTTCTTCTTGTTATGATACATACTTTCTTCAGCCTGCTGGTTCCAGGAGAGAACTGTATACTTTGAGTGTATCTAAATACTTGACTCCTGCAAGTACTGTAAGGTAAAAATACATGCACATATGTTGCGTGTACTGTGACAATTTGATCCAAGTACTTGGCAGGCCTTATCTGATTAGATATTCACGAACAGCTTTTTGTGAAGTAGGTAATGTATTTTAATCTTATTTCATTAAACTTTGGGACCTGATGGAGTGAAAGACAAAAACATTGTAAGGGAGGAGAAGAATCTTGCCCCAAAATGCTTAGAGGGAAACTGTTTGAACTCATTACACATTATGAGTCTCAGATAAGCAGGTAAAGTGATTCACAGTACAGTTTCCACTGAAGTTGACAGAAGTCCTACAGAAGCAAAACTTGGCTGATGAAGCTAGATTAGCACCTGAGACCACCTGTTCAATACACTGATTTTTGTTGATGGGATTATATGATCACATTTGAATTGATTCTTCTGTAATTACCTCAGACTCTGTGTCATACAGAGAATACAAACCAGTATGCATGTGGTTTAGTTGCTTCGCGAGTAAAGCAAGAAGAAAGCAAATTGATGAAGGTGCATTTGCAGATATGGGAGTTAAAATTCCTTAGGTTTGCCCATAGTTAGCAGCTTTCAGACCTTTTCAGTAGGACCCCAGTGACTTTTAATCCCGTTGCCTCAACCTTTCTACTGTGACTACGTGAAGCTTTCCTGGAAACTTTGTTGTCCTGGTAGGAAGGTAGCCACAGGCAATTTGCTCTGGCTCGGCAAAGCCTCAGGTCCTGCACTGCAGCCACCACCTCCTCCCTGGGCTTGGGAATTGCTGCCCTGTGGGAATCTGCTCATGGACAGGGTTGTGGAGCCCAGGGATGCGGAGAACTGGACGTTTCTTGCGTGTCTGTATTAAGATCCTTTTAAGGAACTTTGAGGGTTGAGTTGCTTGAGCTTGCCTTCATTTTATAGACCAAATAAATGGTGCACGTAGATTGTGTGCAGTTTTTCTAACTGGGATATTTGGCAGACAAAAAGCACTAAAGGTTTTACTGTTTTTATCTATAGAATGTATTTTTCCCTGTGGTGTGGGAGAACCTACTGCTGAGAAAGTGAATCACGATTCATTGTATAAATATTGAATCCTCTTTGCATCATATTTACAGCTTTACAACTGCTTTTATCTGCCAGTTTTCAAAGTGAGATGGTAAAGTTGCAGCTGAAGTTTAAATAATAATAAAACATCTGAAAAAATTGCTGTTTAGGTGAAGATGTGTTTTAAAGCTTTAGGATTTTTTTTTCCTCCACTGTCTTGTCTCTGCTACTACCTTGTGAAGGGTGGGGGGAGGGCAAGAAGCTTGATTCTTAGTTCATGTACAAACTTAGTTGAGGATTTAGGAAAAAGCTGAATCCTTCACTGATAAATGCTGAATGTTTCCTTCAAGGTTCCCAGCACCTTTAAGTCCTTTTGTAACCTTCCTGAATTGCACCCATTTCCCAGGCCAGAAAATAAAGGCAAAATATTAAATATCTATAGAAACTATTTAATGGGGGTGTGAAACATTTTGAAGGCCTGTTATAAAATCTAACTCATCCCCTAAAAGCATAACACCTTTTAAAAGTTTAGCTAACTTCACTAACTTTCCCAGAAGAGAACAGGAATCCAGATGCATTAGCAAAATTTGGAAACCTCTGCTCTTCTGGCTTGCTACATCTAATGATTTAGATACTGTATGTAAAATTAAATCCAAAATTCCTACTGTGAAGGGAAGCTACTAAGAGCTTCATGCCCGTCCTTCTGTGGAAGGATAATTGTCGGTGCTCTGAGCTTCTGTCCTAGAAGTCTAAATTAAGAACAAGCCTTCTGGGCCTGCAGGAACTTCTCGGGCTTTGTTCTTGCTTGATAACTGGTTGACCTAAGCTGCCCTGACAACGCGAGTCCTCTGCATCACGCTGTCAGAACAAATTACTGAATATCAACCGGCGTCCCAGAAGAGATGGGAGCCAGGATCTCACTAAAAGTAAAAGGCTGTTCTCCTAGACTTGCTGGCAAATTAAGGCAAACCAAATGATTTGGAGGGGATCATTCCCCTTTCTCAAACACTGCTGTGAGATTTGATCCAGCAGCTTCCCCTGGGTGGTGGGAACAAGAGTCAAAGAGCATGTACTGGAGTGTCACCCACATGCCTAAGAAACATGCCCAGTGTGTGGGGGAGGGCGTTGGGGACAAGAGCTGGAAGGCAGTATTTTCTGTTGGTGTCAAGAGGCAGTATTTTCTGTTGGTGTCAAGAGGCAGTATTTTCTGTTGGTGTCGAGCCTGGTGGGTGCAGGCTTAGACCAGGGGGTGACTTCGTGCAGGGCCTCAGCACTTGGTGTGGACGTGGCAGGGCCCCGGTGTCTCCGGGTCATCTGCTGCTGGTCACCGCCAGGGTGTTGTCCCTGTTTGCCCCGACAGCTGCGTGCAGGAGCGTGTGTTGGAGTGGGGTGGTCTGATCCAGTGACCAAACAGACTTTTTATAGCACCCTGCCTAGATGCCTTTGTGGGAGGCCAGCACGGCAATGAACAGGGCATTGAATTTGTTTGGATAATAAAGGAATAGCTCCCGGTTAGATCTGGGCTGATTTGCCTTGTGAAGATAAACATGCCTTCAGTTAACGACAGGTTTCTTTTTGGCTCTTCACTTGTGGATACCTCCTCCACCTCGCGCGTGCTACTTGCACCGTCTCTCTTCACAGCCTGCTCCGTTGCTTTCTTACAGGAGCATAGGTGGGAACAGGATCCATAAGTGCTTCATGATCTATGTGTTTAAAGCCTGCAGGTTTGGTTATAACCCTACAAAATTGTAGATAATTATGCCACAGCTATTTACAAATCAAAAGTAAACTAATTTAAAATGCCAATATGCTAAAAAGATTCTACTTGCTTTGAAGTAATTTCTCTACAAAGTTAATCAGAATTAATCAGAAAGGTGTGGATAGTGACATTTCAGTGGAAAGCCAGACAGAATAATAAGGAAACGTCATTTCTTTTTGGAAAATGCCTAAACAGCTTGACATTTAAGAGGGCACCAGCTTTCCAATAAAAATACAAATGAAGATTTTTTTAATCAGGGCACATTTTGGAAGGCCTTATCAAAATGGTCCAAATTAATATAGGCGTGAATGCCTATGAATATTGAAAAAAAACCCTGTTTTTGAAGAATTCCAGTGTTCCACCAGGGCTGACACTCCAGTTTGGCAGCCAGGGAGAGGTCTCACGTTTACATATCACTAGAAAAATGACAGGTGAATAGAAAGGGAGAGCCAAATTAGCCGCCCTAAGGAGAGATGATCAGGTAGTGCTCAACTCATTAGCTGTCCTCAGAAGCAGAAGGAGGATGGGAACTTTTTTTTTTTTTTTTAAGACTGTATAAATTGTGTGAAATAGACAGGAGCTGTGGAGCCCTATCATGCAAATTGGAGATTCTTGAAGCTGGCAGGCCAAATAAACTGCGGGGGAAGGACGAAAGGCCTGTGATGCTTGTGCAGTGAGGCAATGTGGAAACATTTGGAAGAAGGTCTCCATGCTGGAAAAGGACTTTGAACTCTTGCTCAATAGACCAGAGGGTGATGGTATATCATGGAAATTGCCTGATCTCTTTTGGGTGACCTGCAGGGGAAAGAGAGAACTGACCTTTTTACATCTAGTGTGGGTTAGATTTCCAGCCAGTGTCCTCTTCTCCCTTTTACGTAGCTGCGAACAGGAGCTGTCTCCTTGTAGCTGAAGTCTCTTACAATGGAGAGTCTGAATTAAGAACAGGGAAAGAAAAACAAAGCCTCTTTAATTAGGATTAAATTCCCCCCTATCTCCCAACCCTGGTTTAACGGAGTCTAGATATTAGCGCTGATGGATCTGACTTGCTGACTTGGGTAAACGCAGTGCTCGGCAGATGAAGTCATACATAATTAAGTGTTCTTTCTTGCATTCTTTCCAACACAATGGCCTGTAGCATTCAGACTTGTAATAATTGATGTTTTCTGTGTGCTGGAGCTTCAGGACAGCCAATTAAGGAAATGGAGGTGGTAGCTGTGCGGTATCTCTAGCATCTCTGTGTTACCAACATGTGGGTTGTAACTTTCCATCATTTTTTTTTCTTCTTTCTAGTGCCTAAAACAGTACATGCAGCTGGCAATTCAAGAAGGTTGTGGCTCTCCTATCACTTGTCCAGATGTGGTGTGCTTGAACCATGGGACCCTGCAAGAAGCAGAGGTATCAAGACTTCTGTCGTTCTTTCTTTCTTTCTTTTTTTCTTTTTTCCTAGATATTAGCCCCCAAACTGCCTTTCTTTATCTACATAATAAATATGATCATATAATTTTTCCTCCCTTTAATTACCTTTAATGAGCTTCTGGCAAGAAGCCTGACTGACAAGAGAAACCAGAAGCAAACAGATGTTTTCACGGGTTTTGCTCTTTTTTTTTTTTCTTTCTCCCTGTGCCTTCAGGAAAGTCTTACTTGGCATCCAGACAACCCCCGAATTACTCATGCAGGTGACTTAACCAGAATACCCTGTATCCCAGAACTGCTGAATCTCCATTAATGCTGTCAATTTAAATCAGATTTGATTTGACTACAAACAGTGAAATTCTAGCAGCTCTCAAAAGCCAAGGGCAGGAGCTCATACTGATTGTAATCAGGGCCAGGACTTCTTCCTGCATGTTGGGCTGCGACAGAAAAACATTAAGACTGTGTAAAATTGCACTGAGAGAAAGGTTATTGCACAGCACTGGGTGGAAGTTGGACTTAACAGGGGAAAAACTGTCTCAAGTCCCAAGGCAGAGATGGGAGAGGGCTCAGGAGTGAAATGTGCAGCTCTTGACTGGCACGTGCACCCTCCTTGGTGCAACATGAAAGCTCAATGTGAAGGCTGCACATAGAGAAGCTTAGGAGGAAATGTCCTCTGTAGACCTTCCCACACCATTCAGCATAAAGGGATTTGAGGGGTCTGTAAATATCCCTAACCTGCTGCCTAAAGTCTCTCAGTAATGCTCAGACAGCATCCCAGCTGATTCAGAGATGGGTTAAAGTTTCTAGATTGGGCTTAGCACCAAAACCATGGCATAGGGAGGAGCTGTTGGCAGCGTGGCTGGAAACCTTATAGGTGCCAGCTATTCTGTGCATCTAGAAAGCCATGGAAAACAGAGGGAAAATCTGATGTAGTCCTGCAGTTGTTGCCTGCTCTGAGACCCAGATAGGCCCATGCTGAGACTGGGAATACTGTCAGAGAAAAGATGGCTAACGATTTTGTCTGGTTTTGTGCATTCTCTCTGTGCCTGAGTGCAGGAGAAAATGATGGAGAATTATGTCTCTATCCCTGAACTACAGAAAAGCAATTTATTACCTTTTGGGTATTCAGCTGACATAATTTTACTACATGTATCTAATCCTATTCAAATGCAATTGTTGGCAATGGAATTCCCTACTAAATGTGAACTGTGGTTGTTTCCTTCAAAAATCTTTTTGCTTTGCTGTAAAATCCATGGGAGTGGGCCCTAAGAGCCCAGTTATTTCTCGTGTCTTAGGTTGGTTATTTTCTACTGGGGATGTGTCATTAATTCCATCCATTTTAGAATAGGATTTTCCCTGCAAGCAGGCATGCTAGTGATAGACCCATAGAAAGGCAAAAAGGCTTTGGCTTCAGATTAGAGTCTTAATTTTTTCCAATGAGGCTGGCAGATGTGCTCTCCCTCTCTGCTCTGCCACAGAGCCAGGAAGATCTCAGCAATGGCAGATGTAGAGAATCACTAGGGAATTACTAGGGAATCACTTCTGGTCAGGGAAGGAGGACAGAGGAGCTGTGCAGAAGACAACCCCAGCTGCTGTGGCTTTACTGGTGTGAGGAAATGGGGATAATACCTTCTCCCACTAAGAGTTACCAGGAATACTTTGTTTTCCAGAGAAGCACACGGTCTCCTCACCAGCATGTATATAAACTGGAGTGCTCCAGCCCTGGGAGTCACATCTGGTACAGCATGCAGCCATATGGAGGAGCTTTCCTTTGGCCAAACCCAACTATCATGAAAATCAGTCAGCTGTTTACTTTCCTCCATTCTTCCACATAGATGCAGAAGGGGCCTACCAATGTCCCACCTGCCGCAGCAGACTGAAGGCAGCTAGCCTTAATTGCAAATACTATTTTCGAAAACACATGCCAAATGGTAGGAAGAATTCTCCTCTCTTCAGCTAGGGTAGTGAAGATATAGGAACTATAAAGATATGTTTCCTCATAGTAAGCAGGAGCCCATTCCGGGGCATGTGCTAATGGACCATTAGCTTATTCCATGGGTGCTTCTGGGAGCCAGAGGCTGAACGTCTAAACAACCCAAGATGTGCATTAATGGCCCGTGAATGAGTGACTGTTCTGGAGCTCCCTTTTGGCAATGCACCTGTAGCATGAGCCTTCTGCTTAAAAAGCAAGCAGGCAAACAAGCCCCCAGGCTGGCTGAAATGAACGGGTTATGTATTTCACTAAATACGTTTTTGTTTAATGAAGAATACCTAAAAAAAATCAAGCAAATGTCTCGATCAATTTGGAAGGGTAATATGTAAGCTACAGATTATATAAACTCTTTATATTCTTCTTTATTATTATTATTATCTATAAAAGATGGTTCTGTGTGAAAATGTGGCCTTTAAAAGCTATTGCCTAAAGAGTAGAACTGCATTCAGACGGTAAACAATAATACAAAACAAGATGGCAAACAATAATAACTGTTTGGCATGGAAGTACTGTTTGCAATTACAGGTAGGTAGAATTCATTGCAGGGTCTGAAGCTCAAGGCATAAACATAGCAGCCTTCTTGCCCCCAAAGGGTCTGGATTTTTGGTTTCCAGCCTTTGGGAGGAGAAAATTCCTCACCAGGACTGTACCATGAAGAATATCATACCTGTGTTAGCCGTATTTGTGTAGTTAAAATTTTCTTTTTTTGATCTCAATAAAACATGTTAATGTAACCATCTAGGCTTCATTTTCTTTTTCTGTTTTTTTTTTTTTTTTTAACTATTGCCTTTAAGGGGGGTGAAAATAGTTTTGTCACCTCCCCCCATCTCCCCTCTTGTCTCATGTTAATATGAGGATTTTTGAAAAGGTGCATTTTTCAGGCCATGTCCGGTTCAGCCTCTGCTGTGATTGAAGTTAATCAGATATGGTTGCAGTTTGAAGAAAAAAAGAGCAGTTGAAACCATCTTTCTCGTGGGAACCGTGTTAAATTGGTTTCTATACTTTGGGCTAAATTGTGTCTAATTATGCTAGCTAACACAATTGTCTTGTTTGCTTTTTAAATGCCTTTTGCCCTAGCCTGCACAAAGGAGATAAGGTGAACTTAGGCATAATTTAAAGTGGAAAAAAAAGCATTTCCATTGACTCAGTTGCATTTTGGATTGAGCCCTCTTCACTGAGGAAACAGTGATTAATAATACACCATATAATACATGTTATGTTTATGATAGCTCCTCTGTTTCCCTTTATGAGGGTCCTTATGCAAAGTGCAACACTTTTTTGGTGCTTTCCAGTGATTTCTTTGGTTACACTGTAACCAAAGTATATTGCAGCTTCTCAGTAAAATGAATCATTTTGTTGTTCAGTACTAAATTATGAGAGCCTTTTCTCTGTACTTGACTTGATTCTGACATCCATGCGCCCTTGTGTTGCTTTTTGTTTGGGCAAAACATTAAATTTTAAACAGATAGTAGAATTTGTTCTCATATGTGTCACCAAATACTAAGAACTATGAGAAGTAGGAAAGTACCTCTGCTGCTCATATGCAGTGTATAGGAGGTTGGGGGAGTTTACTTTTTGTGAGATAGAACATTTTGTCTCTTTGGAACAGAAGAAACTATTCAAGGCTTTTATTCTTAAAAAAATAAAATGAAGAATCATTGGAACAAAAAAGTATATTTTTAAAGTAAGTGTTTTTTTTTTTTTAAAAAGCTTTTTTTTCTGTAACAAAATCTAGCTGAAACTGGTATATTCCTTGTGTTTTGGACAAGCAGTGCATTGAAACAGAAAGAATTGTTCTACTGGAGCACGTGAAATCAAGTGTAATCCTAGGTCAGATCTTGACCTGTTATGTTAAGACAGCAGCTGCTTGTATAGCTTGTTTTAAAGCAGAATTAATGGGTGTTGTTTGTGGGGAGGCAGTGCTTTTGGCTACAGGCTCTATTTCAAATAGCTGGTTATGCAAAGAAGGAAAGTTTAAAAGCAATCTCATTAAACAAGCTGTTTGTCCTTTCGAGACCTAATAGTGCAATAAACAAAACTGATTTGGATTCCTTCCTGGAAGCAGGAGGTAGAAGGAACATCTTAGGTTATGCAGCATGCTTCCATTTCGAATATTCCTGTCTCTGCTGGGAATTTGCTCCATTGATTTAATTGGGCCTGATCTAAATGAGGGGTAATTTATCGTGATTTGGAATGGTTCTTCTTGGCACAAAGCAGGATAAATCTCTAGCGCATGCAGGGCTTTCTGACGTGCAGCTCACGCAGGTGGTGTCTAGGGGCTTGCGTTTCCCTGCCATTTCTGACTCCTGCACTGTCCTGCAGCTTGCAGAGTTGTTGCCAGTGACCTGTGCAATCTGATTAATACTGTGCAGTGGGTCCAAAGAGAGAGCCTGCTTCAGGCTCTCCTTTTGCCCCTGAGTTTGCAGGCAGCATCGCCCCTTTGCATTGAGGGCAGCTGCTGCCGGGCGTCCCTGGGCCCATGGAAGTGCCTGATCTCTGCAAGGCTAACCTTGCCCAGGGCTGCCAGTGCCTTGCAAAGAGAGGCTGAAATGGGACAGCGACCCAGTTCTTAAAATTCTTAATGGCGTAATATTCCCTATATAGCTGAGGAAAAAAAAAAAGGGGAGATTAATTTTATTTCTATATTGAAAATTGGTGTTGCAGGCAGACCTCTCTTTTTCAAGGTCAAAATTAAAACTTTTCTTCTTCATGTGTGTGTGTGCAGGGGGGTTGGACTAGATGATCTCTAGAGGTCCCTTCCAACCCTAAGCATTCTATGATTCTATGTTTGCCAGTTCTTAAGCAAATCCTGAGACAAGTTAGACGCTATCTGTCTTTTCGTTTTAAATTAGCAGTGCAGCCCTTTGGGGCAGCCCGAGTGATGCTGCTAGCGCCAGATCTCTCCTTGCTATGTGTCTGCGAAGGAGAGAAGCCCTTGTCCTCATGAGCTTCCACGTCTAGGTAGGATCGAGCCTTGATTCATATGGGTGTGAAAGGAAGTAGGATCTATTCATTTTTCTCTTGAGGCCTCCTTGCGTCTCCTTTGAAAGCCTGAGCATAGGTGGAGCAATGATTTTCCCTTTCCACTGTGGTAGCCAGTGTTTAAAAGCAGGCCAGTTCTTCCTTGGCTCCTGGTTACTGCCCTGCTTGAGTTATGAGGAGCAGTCTGGCTCTGTGTAAACTATTTCAAATCCTTTCATTTTCCTTTCTTTGCTCTTTTGTATCATGGAGTAATATCATCCCCAGTTATCGCACTGTATTGGGCAAACTGTTGGACACTTGGCAAGGGTCCAGTTGGCACCTTTGATGATAATGAACCTTCAAATTTTTGCATTTTTTTTCCCATCAGTATATTTATTATAGGTGAAAGCTGCTGTTCTTAAGTACAACTGTGCTGTGTACAGCAGTACTGTATAACTGCGGAAGTTGCTTAAGATGCATAGAAAAACTGAAAGTTTATTTCAGTTCTCAAAAGTCTGGTAAGCCTCAAATCAACATCTTTCCAAGAGAGAAGAGTCTTATTGTCTAAGGAGGTTGTAGTGCAGCGGAGGTTGATCTCTTCTCGAGACAAACTACCAATAGGACAGGAGGAAATGGCCTCAAGTTGCTCTAGGAGAGGTGCAGGTTGGATATTAGGAAAATTTTCTACATGGAAAGAGTGGTGAAGCATTGGAACAGGCTGCCCAGGGAAGTGGTAGAGTCACTGTCCCTGGCAGTGTTCAAGAAACGTGTAGATGAGGCACTTAGGGACATCATTTAACAGGCCTGGTGTTTAAAGGTTTATGTTTGGACTTGGTGATCTTCAAGGTCCTTTCCAACCATAGTGATTCTGTGATTCTCTGGTTTTCTTCAGAAGTCTTTATTGCAGCTTTAACTTCCCATTGAACAAATAACCTTAAAACTTCTCTTGTTGGCCTCTGAGAAAGGCCAGCTTTCCCAGATGGCCTTGCTACATTGAGTGATTTCTCAACCTAAAGTAAGAATAAGCAGTGTCTTGTTTTGTGTTATATTCATGTATTCTTTTTCTTTTCTTTTGGTCCTTTGCCACCAGCTGTGTTGCTGGTTTGATTCTTGCCCCAGATTCCCCTTGTCTGTCAAGCCCTTAGGTGTGTACAGCTTTGTAGGAGAGGAGGTGCTTGGGATGGACTCTCGGGGGTTGGAGAAATGTTATGAATGTGAACATCAAGAGTCTGGCGCTGTGTAGGAGGAGATAAACATTTAATTTCCATGTTGTGCTTATGGCTGTCCTTCACTATTAAGTGTAAATGAAGTTAAAAGTTCCCTGAGGAAAGGATTTGCTGGATTTTTTTTCTTGATAGCCAGAGTCCTGATACTAACACATTTCATCTTTTTTTTTTTTATAGTGAGGTTGTGCATACAAGTGTGCTATTTCTCTAAATTCAGGCAGTCACAGATTGTGCCTTGCCTACCTCAGTCAGGCATAAAGATACTAAATCTGTGAGGGGCTTCAGTTTGGCGTCTTTCATATTGCTTTCCATGTGGATAACATCAGGAGTTGGTCTTTGGAAGCTCGGGAAAGTCCATGACAGAAAAGATGGGCTGTGCTAGACCAGCACTGGGAGCTGTGTGTCGGGAAGCAGGGGGAATCTAGGCCGTGATGGGGATGTAGGAATATCCTCAGCGTGGGGCTCGAGGGAAAGACTGGCGTGGTAGGTCAGGCTTTAAATAGATGAAAAGGAAACTCTCTGCATGGACGGTGCAGTCTGCTGAAATCCACATTAGAGCTCTGTGCTCCCACTGAAATCGAAAAGGCTGCTTTTTAATATGTGGGAAATTCTGGGTTCAGTAAAACTGATCCTGAAAAAACTCTTCGTGAAAACAAGAGCAAGAAGAAAAAGACCTCAATCAACTAAACTATCCACTCAAGTGGCTGTTAATCTTACAGTATTGACACTCACTGTTTTAATTTAGCCATAATAGTGACATTTTTTTAAGTAGCTGTCAGTGCTTACCAAGCTACAGGAAAATAGATGCCTGCTTCTTGTTTTTCTGAACACGATTTAGATTTAATTTTAGTTTAGATTTCCAGCTGCCCTGGGGAGGGTGGGCAATACTGCAATGACAGGTTTGTGTATTTTATGTAATTTTATTGGTTGGCATCTTTCTTTGCTGAAGCTACTAAATTTCACTCTTTTTTTTTTCCATGTTTGATTAAGATTTCATTGTTTGTGTGTTTGTTTTTTCAAGAATGCTTCAGCCAACTTCTAAGGAACAGGTGAGGAATTTCCCATGAAGCCACATTGAAGTAATATAGTTTACCCCATAAAATACTTTGATAATAAAATATTTTATACTGTACTTAAAATTCAGAATGAAAGCAGTGTTTTGACCCCTTGGACTCACTTGCTAAGCTGTTTTTTAAAGATTTTTTAAAGTTTCCCATTTTGCTGTAAAATTCTCTGATTACTTCAGCTATAGATCTTTTAAGCACCTTTGAACACCTAAGTCTTGATATCAGTGGCATTTTTTTGGTATGATGTTGATTTAGTCACATAAATGATCCATATACCTGTCTTTGAAATGCTGTTATAATTCCAAACTATTTGAGATCTTACAGTGATTTCAGGTCCTGTAATATACAAATGAAAATATTATTTGCTTTTTACGTCTAAAGAAGCAAAACATATTCACAGCTTGAAAGCAGCTTTTTTGTGCATGTGTGTGCTCTTCGTATTTTTTCTTATATGAATGTCTTGCAACACTACCCAGGAGGATAGCAGTGCCCATTTTCATTTTTCCGTGGGCAACATTTTGCCTTTTACAGTAACCTGAAGGATTGCGGTGAGGTTCTGGTGGGTCAAGAGCCCTTTACTCTGAGCTTCACTCTGAGCTCACCATACTTCATAAGATGAGGTCTTATTTTGATATCTGTCTAGATCTTGTATTATTAGAAGAGAAGGGTGTTGAGGTAGCTGGAGAGAAATTTTCAGTATTGATAGAAAATGTGCAATGTTATGAATGGATCAAATAGAATGAAGTTAGATTTTGAATCTGCTAAACTAAACTGAGAAACCACAAAGTTTTATTTGAACACCTCCTTATACCATATACGCATGTATTAGTCTTAAATAGGGTCTTAAATTGTAGCTAAAACTATTGGAAACCACACCAGCTTCTACCTCCTGAGAGGTAACTGACCCCTGCCATTAAGGTGGGGAGATTTTAACGAGGAATCTTCCATTTTGTCTGTATTCTTGGGTATAAACAACAGACTTCAATCTCCAGCACTGGGATTCAGTCACTGCTCATTACATTACACCAGCATGAAGCAAAATGGGGAACTTGAAATAAATACAGAATGTGCAAAGAAGACTTTCCTATGGATGGTTTAAAAATGGCTGAACTAATGGGCTATGTGGCTTAAATAAGAGAGGTCAAGAGCTACTGTATGCTTTGGAGAAGGAAAGCCAGGTACAGAGGAATTGGAAGGTGAAAAATGAACAGGAAAACAAGATGGATTCGAGATCTAGCTCAGGAATAGCATGGTAGGCATGTAGAGCATGGTGCTTTCTCTCTCTCTTTTTTTTTTCTTTCTTTTTTAAATCTTTTCTGTTTTTAACATTTTTCCTGTCCGTTTGTTTCTCATTTCAGATTGCCTGTTTGGTACCTGTTGACCAGTTTCAGTTATACAAGAGACTGAAATTTGAACGAGGTGCGAACCTTTTTGTTTTTTTTTCCCCCTTGAATTTTAAAGTGTCAGAGTAGGCAGCAGTATTAAATAGTGCAGTGCTCTCTGCCTTAAGATAAAGCCTGTTGGGTGAGTAAGGGAAGAGTCTGAGATGACATCTTTGTTCTGAAATAGTATAACTATAATCACTAGTTGTGACTCTACTTTGCAGCCAAGTCTGGAGCGACTTGAATGGAACAGAATCAACAACATTTTCCTGAAATACAGCATTTACTCAAACTTGTGGGGAACATTCTCAGGCTGTGTGTGTGAGGCTACATCATCCTCCTTGCAGCATGCTCCTCTCGGATCCTTGAGGCGATGGTGGTAGAAGAAGAGTTAGAGAAGGTACCAGAGGCTTCCTCTGGGGTGTAGGGTTCAGGTAGCCCTTTCATATGTTGAAAGGGATCTTCAGACCTTCAGAGGGAGACAGACCCTGTTGTGTGATGGGGATTTTTGCAAGCATCCCTACAAGAAAAGCCTTGTATGTGTTCTTCTAGTATATTTAAAAATTTCATGAGGGGTTATCTATCTCCTAAGGTTTCTTAGTAAATAGGCTTGAAACTGAGGATCTTACTGGGTCTAAGCTTCAACGTGACAGAAGTCAGCATTCTGCCACAGAAGACTTTCTTGTCAAGGCTGAACAAGAAACTTAACATGCTAGTCAGCAGCTTGAGGTTCCACATTGATGATATAGACTGGAACCAAATTTAAAGTCCCAACTGGATGTTGTAGCATTTTCCCAAAGTAGTCACACTGCAATAGCTTCCAAGGTGTATGTCTTGGACTGATATGCCCTGATTCCACTTTCCTCCAAGCTTCCTCTAAAGTATTTGTGCCCATGTTCCACATGCCTGCTTAGAAGCAGGTAAATTATGAACATGCATAAGGATACAGAGGTTCATGATGAATGACCATGAAGTACCAAAACAAGAAGAAATGCATCCAAGTATATCCCAGAGTTCCTAGGCAAATGCAGATTATAGCTGTAGTTAGCAAGCACACAGGCAACCCTCTCTCCCGTTTTCCCCTGCCACCGAAAAAAACCCAAAATGAACCACACAAACCCCACCTTCATTTTCTCTTTCTCATTTTACTTTCCTCTAATTTGCCCTTAATTTCTTCCTTCCAGTTTGTAAGTTAAGCAGTAACTTGTTTACAGCAATAGACAGGGGGGAAAAAGAGGTTAAATCAACATATTAAAGGGTTAACAAAGAGAGGCATCCTTATAACACATTAATCTGTTTTGCATAATGACTTTTTTTAAAACTAACAACTGGAAAGCTAATGATTTCCTGGTATCTCCTCTTCTATAACTAGCCAAAGCTGAACTCGTGATCTTTTGTTCAATTTCCTGTTGTATCTTTTTTTTCTTTCTTTTTTTTTCTTTTAACTCTCTCCCACTCATCATGTAACTTGTCTATTTTTTAAATCCTTCCCTTTTCCTTAATGCTTAAACATCCAAGTCTGACAAATCCTCCTCCACCTCCACTACTCTCTTTATAAGATCTAGCCTTTCTCCTTTATTTTAACTGGCATCCAAGTAGCAGCCTTAAACCAAACCTTTTGGCCCTGTGTGTTCCCAGGAGTAAATTTAGCTTTCTGATGTCTGGGAACAAACCTTCCTGCTAACCCAAGTTCTGACCCGAGCAGCAGCACTAACCCCAGTCTCAGCCTTAGTGCAATTTAGCCCGTTTCAAACCTAGCAAAGCCTCTATGAAGCCTGGGTCACTGCTGCATCTCTCAAGGGCAAACACAGCCGATATGGAGCCTCCTGATCCGTTCTCACACCAGTCCCAAATGACACTCAGCCGCTGGACTTCGCAGCAAAAGCAGTTCAGCTGTCTCTGTGTTGACCCACAGACCTGTCCCTCAAGGCCTGTGAGCTCTAGTTGGGATGCAGGCAAGTGGGCAGAGCTGGGGTCAGCCAGAAGCCTGGCCAAGTGGCACCTCCTAAGGACCAGGAATTCATCTGAATTACTTAATTAGGGATGACATTTCAAATAAATGAAATACAGCGTAATAGTAACATTTCAGAGATTATTTAAAAATGAATGAACTTCATATATGAAATATTTCTGTTTTCCTTTTCTTCTTAGTTTTTAGGACTTTCTCCAGAAGGGGAACTGGATAAGAGTATCATTTTTTTGGGTTAGCTACTTTTCTGTGGTAGGAGGAAAAGGAGTAAGTGTGGTAAACAGGAAGAGATGGAAATGGAGAGCAATGGGGTTTCCAGATCTTTGGCTGCAGGCCAAATTCTGATCTTTAAAGTAGGCAAGTACTAGGGAATCCTTCACTACTATTATTCTGTTCAACAAAACCCTGTATTCAAACCATTCCACTTCCTCTATTTCAAGTCCTTCCTCTCTCAGTTTTGTTCTGTTGAGATGTTTTCCTTCCCAATTTCCTTATTTTCCTCCTCAATTTTAATTTCTATCAGTCTATTTTACTTTTTTTCCTATCCATCTATTTTAAAACTATATTCTGTGTTCTGTCTTGCCTCAGCATCCCCTGTGCTTTACTAGAAATGTTAGTCGCCAACTTCATAGCTAATTCTTTTCACTGTTGTCCTGTAGTCTTTCCTCACCAGTCTTCAAGTAAAGCTGATGCTTCTCACCCTTAGAGAAAATTTCAATTAAAAGATTAGTTTTTTAGGAAAATTCTAAAGACCTGGAGAAGGACTTGTACACCTGCAAGCTCATCTCTTTTCCCCAGTCCATCTCTTTTATCTCATTTCATAAAACATTCTTCTTCTCTATGTCCTTGTTTTTAAGATATTTGACAGTCAATATTGGGTTAAAATGTTGTAAAAATGAATTGACATAGGCTTGCATTACTTGCTTAATTAGGATTCCAGTGAAATTATTCTATGGTCTTTTCTTTCCTGTGTTCTCAGAACATGAATATTTTCAGATTTAAGGAAGGCTTTCTTATCTATAATGTAACCAGTCAGGACCTGGTCACAGGGCTTTTATTATCTATTTTAATAGCAGAAACAGGAATTGCTATGTGTCTATCTAGGACAAGGATGATGTGGCCATCTGACACAACCAAGTGAAGAGAGAGGAATAGGATGTGGTTAGGATGTCTGTGTTATACTTCTGCTCTGGTAGCAATTGTCTAGCAATCCTACTGATAAATGATGAGAAATTCATAAATGTTTTATACCTGACCCAAAAGTATGAAAGAGAGGGGTGCTCCCTAATATTCTGTAAAGGCTTCTCATCGTTTCAGTGGGTACCTGTCTTGAGCCATAGATTCTTCTCCCTTCAGGATGCTGCATTTCCACAGTTTGGCTCATGCCTCCCGTGTCTCACCTGCTCCCTTGCTTGTTTGGTGAAAACAGGCCAGATGGGCCAGCCTGGGCTCCCTGGTTACTGGCACTGGCTGGGAAGACTCTCCTGCTTGGAGCAGTGTGAGTGTGGCTGAGCCAGCTGTGGGAAGGCTGGGGAGAGAAATGACCCTAACCAAAAGATTGAACAGCTTGTCAGAGTAATCTGATTTATCTTTTTTTTTTTTTTTTGCTCCTTTTTAGCTTTTCTGGTTTCATTTGTGCTCCATGGTAAAGCAAACAGTATGAGACAGCATGGGTTGCAAAACACCATCTGTAGGTTCTTTGTAAAATGGAGGAAGTGGGAGAGGAAAGAGATTTTTTCTCATGCATCACTTACATCTTGCTGCAACAAATTTGTAAAAATCAGTAAGATTTATAAGCCTGCTCCCCCCCTCCCAGTGAATGTCAAAACCAGACATCTTGTCCTTCATCCAAAACCAGGCTATGAGAACTTAGGTTTCAAAAACTGAGCATGCTAAACAGCTATCTGCAGGAACTGCACACATTTTGGCACATTGCGTGATGACTTTAATGCAATAGCTGTTACCAGGGATCAGGGTCTTACCTGGTTCAGCACGTCTTTGGAGAGGTATTGAGTAAAAGTTGGAAAAAAAAAAAAAAAAAAAAAAAGCAAAAAAGCTAGGTGTCCTTATTTAGGACACTGCTTTTGAAAGAGTTGGGGTGGCCTGTACAGACCATCCTTTTCTCTCCTCTCTGCACGCATGTGAAAATACTAACTCTCTTGTTCTGTCTTTCATTCAGTCTTGGGAGAATGACTTTTTTGTTGTTGGTGGTGTTTTTGTAGGAGAAGGGAGGGAAGGACAAGTAGGAGAATGGGGAAAATGAGATTAGATTCCTGAAGTGGCCAGAGGAGACCACCAGTACAGGTATTTTGTTGGCGCTATTTAAATTTCAGATTAAAACCTTTTCCATGGATGTGGAAAACATCTCCATCTCTGTCAGAGCACTCTGACACAGAACTAAATATTAGCTGAAGCCACAATGAGTTGCCTGCATGTCTTGCGGCCACCAAAGCAGACCGTCGTCTTCACTTGGTTCTGTATTGTTATTTTTTTTTTCTAACTGCAAGCAGTATAATGTCCACATGCAGTGGAAACTCTTAGAACAAGAGGTTGATCCCAGAATACCTGAGTTTCTGCTGCAAGTCCAAGTTTCTTGAACAAAGGATGGGGAGTGAAAGAAAGAGTCAACATTTACCATACACTACTGTGCAATAATTTCTGTAACTTAGTGTCTACAGCCATAATTTTATCTTGGTTGTTTAATAATCTGATGTCTGACAAATAATGATCATGTAATGAGGTGAATATTAATCTGTGTTTATAGATAGAGGGAAAGGGGAAATAAAGCACAAAAACTGACTTTATGTTAATTTAATGACCTTCCCACTGTTTACAGGAAAAACAAGAAATGTTTTTCATTGTCCTTGCTTTATAAAGGGAACATTCTTTTCAGCAAGCAGCAGTTATATTTGTCTTTCATACAACTCTTTGAGGTCACAGACAAGCAGATTTGGAGTAAATCATTATTCTCATCCTCCAGATACAGCCCGTTGTACCAGTGGATCTCTACTAGCTGTGCTTTTGCATGCAAAAGGTGTAGGCTACCTGAAGAGTCCCGATTAACTGACATTGCTTTAACATCTGATAGAAAAAAAGATGAAGAATGTGCCTGTTGTAGTATATTGCATTCTTGAGATGCTTCCAGTACAGCTGCCTTTGCAGAACATAATTCCAGGCCTGCATAAAGACGAGGAGTAGGCTGGGACACCCGCAGAAGTAGGCATGGAGGGCTTCCGCTTCCCTCCACAAGCACCAAATTGGGTCTTAAGTGCTTAAGTGAAATGCCACCGGAATGAGAAGGGGACTGTATAAACAGCTTCATTTCTCTCTCTCTGTTATGTTTCAAAAGTCCATTTGAGAACTGTATAAACACTTTTTTTTTTCTCACTTACATTTCAGAAGTGCATCTGGACCCTCGGCGGACGTGGTGCCCTGCGGTGGACTGCCAAGCAGTGTGCTATATTGAACCGAGGGAGTCGGGGCAGCCGGTGCCGGTGGAGTGCCAGGCTTGCCGCCTCAAGTTCTGCTCCGCGTGCGAGGAGGCCTGGCACCCGGAGCGCCTCTGCCAGGGCAGCCCCACTGCTGTCATATCAACTGAGCAGGGGTAAGGGGAAGGCCCACAGAGGCCTTGTGATCGCCCAGTTCCCTTTGGCTCTGGGTTCTAATGCAGTACCTCACGTAGGTGTCATGGAGTGCCCCTCTTCCAGCTTCCTAGGTGCATCCCTAGTGCTGTCCATCTCTGCTGGTGTTTCCTAAATATAATTCCAGTGTAATTCTTATTATTTTTAATTATATATTTTATTTTTTTACTAATTATTTTTACTATTATTTGGAGAGCTACCAAATTTGGGGGTTCACTGATGCTTCAGAAAGGCCTAGCCCACCAAATTTTGTTTGCATGTTAAAATCGTGCCTTTTACCAGTACAGAATACCTAATATACTATATAACTGGATCCACACAGTGCTCTTACTGTGATTAACTCCTGTTAAATATTTATGGGATCTCTGCATAGACAAAGCTGGACTCTTGTGCAAAGTGAACGTGAAATGTCTCACTTGGTATGACTTAGATTTTTATTTATGATTATTTTTATAAGTGTAACTGATGCATAGGTCTTTAATCTACAGAAAGAAAGCACTTTTTAAATTACATAATGCCTATGACTATCCACCTTTGTTTTCAGAATACAATTGAATTCAGTCATGTGTGTTAAAAGGTTTCTCTTATTTTTTGCAACAAATAAGACTTAAAATCTAAGCATTTTGTTTCCGGTAGATGTTATCAAACAGGAGTTGCCAAAGAGCTCTCCCTACAGTGTTTCTTCTTCAGGTTTGAACTTTGGCTTTGGTGGAGTTTAAGTTTATTCTGTTTGGGCAACAGCAGTGCTGTGAGTCTCATAACCCGATCCTTTAATGAACTGTATATGAAAAGTGCTATATTTAATGCTATATGTGCTAAGATCCTGGCTATAATCAGTGGTGATTTTGTATAGTACAAAAGATAAAGGAATTGAGTTTCCCTTGCTTGTATGTTATCTAAAAAATCTTACACTTACAAGTGAGTATACTTCAGCATAGTCTACTGCCAAGCTTCACGCTTTCAGCCCATTAAGACTATAATATTAGGCACGCTGGAAAATAAGTGCTACACATACAGTGCTGCTGAGTATGAACAGTAGTTACATTCATATTTAACATTATGTTTCCATAACCCTTCTAGGTCACTTATCAAGACAGAAATAGAGTCACCGATAAAGCAGTGTCCTGTTTGTCGGATCTATATTGAACGAAACGAAGGCTGCGCTCAGATGATGTGCAAGAACTGCAAGCACACCTTCTGCTGGTACTGTCTACAGAACTTGGATGTAAGTGCCACAGGAAGATGCTTCCAGATTAGCAGAAGGTTTGAGTTAGAGCCCCAGGCCCTATATGAGCTCTCCTCCACTCATCGATATCCTAGTGAATGGTTTAGCTCATTTCAGACTCTAGCTTTGTTTTCTTCTTCTAGTTTGTCCAATGCTTTTATCTATATCGGTATACATTTTTTTCCCATAAAGGATTATGGGCATGTCCCTGGGTCCAATGATAGTTCTCTGAAAGACATGGGACAGACTGGTTGCCTTCTGGTGGCCCAATGCAGCCCTACATTTTTCTGAGTCCCTCTTTTGGCGCAGCATATAAAAATAGTTTGGTTGACAGTCAAATAAATATTTTTTTCCCACCTGTTCCAACTCTAAGAATCAGAGCCTGCCCAGAAAAGGGGTCTGGTACTAGATGAAGGGGCTGATTTCAAATGAGGGTACATTAAGAGCCCTGTAAACTAAGTCTCTCCTTTCCTAGTACTACTGTAGTGCTGTGTTTGCTGAAGAGAATAATTAGTTAGTGGGCTTGAGGAATAAAATGGTGAATTATGAATGCAAGTGATGAAGTACAGGTTGCTAGGCATTTCTCAAAAGACACTAAATAGCATCAATTCTTTTGGTCTTTGAGTTTCCTAACAAGATTAAGACTAGAAGATGTAATGTACTTGTGTATATGACAGCCTCCCTTTTTGATATGGTCATCAATAACAACTGTGGGAGTGTGAAAAGAATTTTACCAGCACTTGATGTAAAACAATGTTAACTGCTACATGGATTTTCTTTTTTCTTTTTTTTCAGTCCATAGCTAGAAAATGATAAGATTTCCTCATTCTTCATCCTTCCTTTCCTCGGCATGCTAAGCAGGTTTTGCTTAGCGTTGTGTCTCATTTCTGTATGTGTGAGCATGTGTTTTCAACATCAGTCTTATGGCTTGCCTTAGAGTACATAGTGTACACAGTGATTGCTCAACACTGTGCTGAACTGGAAGACTGTCAAATTTTCGCAGACTCTGTAGACATGCCTTTATCAAGTTTTAATCAGTTCAAGAGGGAAAAAAATGGGACTGTAGAAGTGTGTAGCTTTTCTAAATGAGTGGGGTTAAAGAGACTGCAGGTTTAAATGAATGTAGTGATATGGAATGGAAGAGTAAGGATGAAGAATGAAGGAGAAAGCAGTGCCCATGCTACAGCGCAACTGTCCAGGAGAGGGTAATGCAAAGCATAGGCCACCTTTTTGGGATAAAATGTATAGTTTAATAAATACCACTGGGAAAAGAAAAAAGAACTGTTTAAATCTTCCAATTAAGTCTAGGAAGAAAATGACCAGAAAGTATGGGGATAGCAGGAGAACAGGAGGAAGGAGTACCTCAAGATGATCTCCCTGGTTGCTAGCTTGCAGAAATGCTTGATGTTTACAGGCCTCTTCATCATCAACAATTATAGTGCAGGGTCAGAGTAGGTATTTGTAAAATGCATATATGTAAGCTTACACTTTTTAAAAGAGAGGAAGAGAAGACACTATATAGTAACTCAGGTCCCCAGAACACTACACCTTTTGAAACGGCGAGAAGTTTGTTTAAAAAGTTGTTTGGAAGACAGATGAACTTGTCTGCAGCACATAATTTTACAGCAGTGTCAGGAAAGTTTTATTTCCACTCCAGTGTTGAATACCTCCCGAAGTTATTGAAATCTTTTCTTACAATTTTTCCTTTTTGTTTTCAGAACGATATCTTCTTAAGACATTACGACAAAGGCCCTTGCAGGAACAAGCTGGGCCACTCACGCGCTTCAGTGATGTGGAACAGAACGCAGGTGGGTTCGGAGCAGCCAAGCAGAGCCATCACACATGCCTAAGGAAAAGAGATTTTGCCCTTCAGCAAAAGGCTATGATGATTTGATTTGTACCAGGCTATTTTTTTTCCACACATATTTTATTTTCCAAGTTAGCTAAATAGGTGTTTTCCCCCTCTGTGTCTTTCAGGTTGTGGGGATCCTCGTCGGGTTAGGTATCATAGCATTGGTGACCTCTCCCTTGCTGCTCGTGGCGTCTCCATGCATCATTTGCTGCATTTGCAAATCTTGCCGAAGCAAAAAGAAAAAACACAGCCCACCAACAACCTAAAACTCTGTGTCTGTTTGAGCCTTCATCTGTACAGCATATGTATGTGAGAAAGCACAATGGTTGGATTTTGGTGCCATACCAAATGTTACTTTTTTTTTTTTTTTTTTTTTTTTTTTGGCCAATTCTTGAGATAAGTGCCTATTCTTGACAGGCTACTCTATCACTAGCAAGTCCCTCTGTGGGAAAAGCCAATGTATTTGTGCAGGACATCTGGTATATGTTTATGCTTTTTAAAAAGAAAACAGGACACCATTCAGTAGTTCATACCTTAAATATGAGCCACTTTTTGAGACTGCTAGAAGTTTTAGATCTTCCATCAGCTGCACATGAGTTGATCCTGCAGTGTTACACCATCTTTGCAGACCCAGTCATTACTGCTATGCTTTCTCCTGATCTTGGTGACACTCAGATCCCTCAGAAAGTTTGGGGTACTTTTTAAAAGGAAAGAGAGAAAAAGAAAGGTTTTATTGCTTCTGCCTGCTTGCTTGTGTTCTGTTAAAAGTTACAAACTGTTAAGAAAATACATTTGATAGTTTCCTGTCATGTGTCTGCCACAGCTTTCCTTTTACCTGAAAGAGTTGGAGACTACTGTACGAATTTTGAAGGAAACATTGCCCTGACAAGAATTCTGATAATTTGCATTTCATAAATAAGCTTATTGTATGGAATAGTTTGAAATGATTTTCTATTAAAATATATAGATGTACACTGGTACAGAATTATATTCAAAAAAACAAAAAAGAAGAAAAAAGAAACATGGCATAATGTGTCCTTGGCATGAAATGCTCTGTGTCACTACCAATAATTCATACTGCAACATGAACTTTATTTAATTACATTAGTTAGGTGGTTCAATTAACAGTAGTGAAAACATTTTCATCTTGCTATTGGTAGTATCAAAATTATTGTTATTAGAAGAAATTTCTAACAGTATTCTGTGCTGACAACATCATTATCAATGGGATTTCTACTATTCATGTGAATTACAGAAGAAAAGGTTGTCGGAACTATCTCTGAGCTAGAGCTTTCTTTTCAGAGACTGGGCCTTCCTTTCAGATCAAAGACAGCATGTCTTCCTTGAAATATTGGGTGTACACATATTGCCTTGCCCTTTGGCAGAACTTTTGTCATGAGTGTGGGTGTAGTAGACTTAACATGAATCTAATATTTTAGGAAAGATATTGGTACATCTCCTGTTTTGTACACAGTATATGGATCTTGTTTGTGTACATGATTCTGTGTGTGCAGATCCAGACACAGAGTGAATAATGCAGTTTGTTTTCTATGGTAGTATGTTATTAACAGTTTACATAGGGTATCAGGAAGGACCTTGAAAAATGTTTCTCAGAGCAGGCTAAGCCAGTCTCTTTTAAACCCTACGGTATGAAGCAAGTCCTTAAGAAGTGCTGCGCGTACATAAGCAGCATCCACTGGCAGATATTTCTTGTGCCCCACTCAGGGTAACAAACTCTGTTACTCGTGGTTTTCAGTTTGGTTGGTTTCAGTTTGATTTTAGATCGGTCTCTGCCCCGTGGAGGTTACAACCCTCCTCATGACCCTGCCCAGCGGTGGCTGCTGTTCAGCTCTCCTGCCGGTGCACTTGATATCTGTGGGAACCAATACGAATTCCTGACGATGGCCCTCGTCCCAGTCCCGCTCAACAGGGGCTGCAAGGAGGTTTGATGGCGATGCCCGGAGCGCGCTGCGGGGAACAGCTTCTCCGTTCCGCCTGGCCGGGACTCAGGAACTTCGCCTTCTTGGCAGCCCTAAACGTGACCTTTCTTTGTTTAGCTCTGCTCTCCGGTGGCTCTACCAGAAGGGGTAAACGTTCTTGTGTTTAGGGAGTGCAGTCTCTTGAGCAGGCTAGCAGGGATGAAGGCCTTCAATGATACTGTCTGCTTTACTTTTTTTCTAATGGATTCCTTTTGGGAATGCTGCTTGACTTTGCAACCGGTCATGACTGGAGGGCAGTGCTAGCAAGGAAGGTGGTGCCTGTGCCCCGTCCACAGCTGCGGAGCAAAGCTGAATGGTAGGCAGTGCCTTCAAAATATAGAGTGCAATGCAGGCAACAGTGGTCTGTAATAAATAGAGAATATTTTATGTATGTGTTTTCTTTAGGAGCAGTAATGGAAGTGCTTGGGGTTACTTGTGACAGATTAAAGTGTCCAGCACTCAGCTTTGCACTATTTTTCTACCTACGTTTTTATGGCACTACTGTCATTTTCAGTTTACTTGGGAACTTGCAGTAGAGAATCTTACTTTAAGGAAGCCTCAAGGACGAAGATGTAGAAGTTGTACAGACTCTTTAACCATAACCAACTTTATAATGTACCAATATTCTTTGCTAGTTAGATTTCATGTTTCTTTAAAATTTTGTAGTCCTACCTGTGTCTTACCTGTAGTTCTGCCTGTGATTTTTTTCTTTGTCCTCTTCCTCTTTCTCTTGTCCTGTTTTTACTGAAATGCCTAATGGAATGAAGGTGTCTCATGTTTTTTCATTAATACATGCAAATGCCAAGTTCTTCCCTCCCTGAAAGAAGTGTAACTGAATTTATCTTGCCCAGAATACACTAATAGACAGAAGGACACTGTTTTTATTGTGATACGAACCCTACCCTTTTTAGTTCTTTAAATGTTCTCTAACTTTAATGCAATGCTCTCCAGAAAGTGGGATTTATATTTTAATGGTTTGAAAGGCAATGTTTTATGAAAGCGTTGTGCATGCGTGTAGCTGTGAAGTCTGGGAAAGTAAAGCTAGTCAGTTGATTTTTATTAAACTTAACTCAGTGTGAGTGCAAGTAACTTCTTTTAGAGGCTACTGCTAGCAGAGCAGAAGGTTGGTGTGCCTTTCCCGTGTGCCTGTGTCACTGATGGTGCCAGTTTGGTGTGTCTGGGGGGGGTTCCAAAAGCAATAAAAATACCATATTCAGATATTAGCACAGCCTGACAGCCACAGTGCCACTGCAGGCAGCTCAGGAGCCTGTGTGATGACTCCTAACAGTGGCCTGGGCTTTCTCTGGGGGTCTCTACACAAAAACTGGATTCAGATGCCACAGCTACAGGCACACCTTTCTTTGGCTGTGTAAACACAACAAATTGACCAAGAAAGCAGCTCTAAATATCCTTTAGAGCTTGAACTAGAAATCTTACTAGGATGACTTCCTTTGAAAGGCTGCACCCACCGCACTGTATATCCTGTTTTCCTGTGTTCCTGAGCACATGCCCGAGGTTGGCACTGCCCTGGCCACTTCCGAGGGATGGCCTTGCCGAGGGCTGCCAAATGCCCATGGTGGCATGGGCAGTGCCAGGGTCTGCTCCCCTCGTTTTCCAGAAGGCAGCTATTCTGCCCCGACTGGTCACACTCACTGAGTTTCCAAATAACTGTTTTAGCAAGGACTTTTTTACGTTTTTTTTTTTTTTTTTTAATTATTATTATTACTTTATCAGACAAAAGATCATTATAAAAAACATACTGCCAGTATGGCAAATAATGCTAACAGAAATGTGGGGAGAAAAAACAAAAACAAATGACTGTGACACTGTCCTCTCGCACATCTTCTCAATCAACGTAGCTGCAAACCCACCCTCTCAGCACCCACCTGCGTGATGTGTGGGGCCTGTTGGTCCGAGGCTTCGTCCTCGCCGCTCTCCCCACCTGCTTTCTTCTCCCTGTGTTTCCAGTTCTTGGAAAACGAAGGTGACAGCTGATCTGTTCCCTCTGAATGAGGGACGTTCAGCCCTCCTGTAAGTTAGGCTCTAGATGTCGAAAGATCAGATCCTAAAATGAGAGTCCCGTGTAGGAAAACTGGATCTGCACTGCGGCTGGCCACGTGTCTCAGGGCCAGATACTGCACTGCAGTTTCCCCGCAGTCACTGGGGCTGGGTCGAATGCAGATGTGGATCCTACTCCTTGCTCCTCAGGTGCTCGTGTTAAAATGAAGCCGATAATACCTGTTTGCAAGCCACCTCTTAATAAAAGTAAATAATTGTCATTGTACTATAACATAAGTAGTTCCCTGGCATATTTATTCTAGAACTGTAGGAGAGCATTGATGCTGCAGCTCAGCAACTGATTATTTATTAATGGTGCATGGGGTTTTTTACCTCATAGAAGGGCAAGAGGGGTAAGGGTAATTAATGTTAATATCATGCTTTAATGATGTTAACTGCTGTGTCCAGTAACATAGCAGAAGATAAAGAAGTCCAAAGATAAGTTTAAAATGTACATAGTTTTTACTTGAATAAATAAGGAGAAACTGGATATTATTTTCCAATTTCCTTGAAGAAATGCAACTAGACAAAAATCAACTCAATTTCCACAAATGAACAATGAAATCACCTTTTGGCTACTCTTATCTGATACCACAGTAAGTGGTTGTATTTTAGTGCCTGATACCTTAAAAATTTGAAATCTGTCTTGCACTGTAAACTCCTTCTCCCAGACTCCCTTACTTTTCTGAGACTGATTCCTTTTTAAGATAGTAATTTTAATCCCCTATCTCAGGCCAAAGATTTTAAGAGGGAAATTTCTTTATGTGAGGATGAAAACCTTGCAACAGTTTTCTCATAGGTTTTAATAAGAAATTTGATGCTGAGATAATGACCAAAGATAGAAATATCAAACTTGCTCTGAAAACCTTATTCGAACTTAAATGCTGTCTTTGACTACCTAAATAAGGACTGCTTTGTTGGAGCTCTCAGGTAAATGATCCATACAGCTTTTGAACTCCATATAAGCAATGCTTCTACTGGAGAGTAGACTTTTTGGAAACATGCTGGAAAAAAATCTACATATTTTATATATATATTTATCATATATATCAAAAATATTCTGTTGCAAAGTTTCACATTTTAGGGATTTAACACTCGTAAAGCTTGTTCAGGTATCCTTATACAATAGGCTCATTTAAAAAGTACATGAAACAGTTTAACATAATGTGTTAGGTGTAGAAGATCTTTGGGCCATCTCTCTCATGTGTAAATATTTAGGATCAGACTCTAATTTATGTTGCTTACAATAAAGATGAGAAATTTACCTCTCAAACACCAGGAAGAGTTGATTCAGCAGTCTGCAGGAAGGCGAACTTATTGCTAAGATTCCAGAAAACTTCAGTCAAGTTTGTATTTGTCCTCTAGTTAGTAAAATAATGAAATGAATACTTAATGGTTTTGTTGAACAGGAAACCCAAGGGTCTGTTTTGTGGCTCTAAACTCAGTTGTTTGCAACCAATGCATTTTCATAATTTATGATTATAGTTTATATAATTAATCTGTAAGTTAAAAATTGTAATTACAAAATGGTATTTTTAAAGTATACTTTCTTTTTATCATATATTCATTTCAATTTCATTGATAAGGGAAACTTCCTCTCTCACTTCCTGTGGAGGTGGTCCTTGTGTACCTTTAAGGTAAATTCCTAAGATTTGGTGGAGTCCATGCTAAATGTTTATGACTGTATATTTTTTAGTTAGCTCAGTGCGTTTCGTTATGATCTCCCAATCAGTTTTTTGAACCTGGCAAATTTCTCTTATTGAGAAAAAATAATTTCCTTAGCAATTAATGTTATTGAACATCAAAGTTTGGGCTGTGTGAGATGATGCTGGTTGACATGTTCCCCAACCTTTAAAGAAAAGAGGACATTATTCCCCCTTTCCCTTCTCTTCTGCCCAAGAGGTATTTCTTTTTCTTTTTTTTTCTTTTCTTTTTCTCTTAGCTGAGAGTTAAGGAGCTCGGTCATTTGTCTGTGCCTTCTGGATGTCCAAACAGAAGCAGCAGCTTCTGGTGGCCACGTGCCGGGAGATCCCAGACAGGTTGAATGTGCAACACTGCAGCACGCGTGCAGTGAGTAGCCTGAATTCCAGGAACCTGCCTGTGCTTCATGGTTAGCCAGGGCAAGGGCAGGAGACGTGGAGCCCTGAGGCTCCTCCAAGGGGCTTCACGAGAGCCACCAGCCGCGCAGCACGAGCGCTTTGCCATCCGGTGTCACCGTGCGGTCGTGCTGTGCCTGTGCTTCGCCCAGGGCCTCATCAGGGAAGCCCCAGGTGCCAAGTCCTTTCTCTAGCTGGTACTTCCTATACCCACCTCCAAAACTCACCGATTTCCAGAGCAGATGTCTTTTCCTTTCATTTTCCAGTCAGCTCTACTGGCCGGATTCAGTTTCCAAGAAACCTCAACTTAAACCAGTTACTTGCAGCTCAGCTGGTCTTAGCATTGTTTTTTTCCTAAAGAACAAGTATGGGAAGAAAAACAGGACTGATAGATACCACGTGGTTATTAGCATCATGGGTGCCACACATGTCACCTACCTGGGGAAACTCCTACTGCAACAGTGTTATGTATTTCTGGGTGAAAAAAAAAAAGATTATTTTTTTAAAAAGTATAATTTTTGTGTCCAGGCCTGACACCAAAGGGCAGTTTGAAGCAGTAACCCAAAACAGTGCCAGGCCTGGACCTCTATCCCATGTGGTCTGAGGCATGTACCTGGCAGCTTTCTGAACGTGGTGCTGAGTTGCAGTGCTAGTGCTCCCGGCTCTCCTTAGTTTAAGGGCTCCTACCTGGATGCTATATAATATTTCCTAGTGCAACAACGCTTGAAAGAAAGCAGTGGTTTGGTAAGAGCAGGAAACAGGGTGAACGCCACGGTAAAGGAGTTTGTCTCTGTGGGAGGAAGAAAAGTCCTCTTCAGAGGACCAGCCTTTATGGCTCAGGAGGATTCAATTCCTGTGCTGGCATGCACAGTGTGAAACACCCCTTAAGTATCTAAATATTGTTTCCTTGGTATCTGCTTTGGCTTTCATCTTATCTGTTTTTTTTTTTTTCCTCCAGGTAATACACTTTCTTCACCACTTCTATCCTGGTGAAGGGCAAAAGGGTTTGATCTTTGTAAGATTCATTAAAATATTTTTGTGTTTTAAAAGAAAGCTGACATGTATAAAGAAATAAGTGCTTTTGTAATTTTTGTTGTATGATTCAACATTTAAACGTTTTACGGATGCAATTTTTTGCACTCTCTCTGCATATATTCGTAAAAGTATATATTTATTTTCGGTCTTTGAGGTTTACTTTGGGATTTTTCTTCTGATGTTATAAAATACAGTATGTGCGACATTAAAAATTTAGCATAAAGACATTTGCCTCGTCTTGTTGTAATTCTCAATTTTCTGTCTTTAAACAGATTCTATGAACATTTGCTAAGAGGTGTTATGGAAACAACTTAAACAGATCTGGGGTTCTTGACAGGAATTTAAGGATGGAAGAGGGAGAATTGGGATACTAAATCTTAAATGCTTTCTTAAAAATAAACGATATCAAACTGCATGCGGTAACTCCTCTGTGTTACATAAGAGCCATCTGGAGACAGTGGCGCAAATTCTGGTTCAGTTCCCATGTGTGGCCTCCGTGTCATAGCAGTGTTGCCGTTTTCTCCCTGTAGGTAGGATGCAGGATGACCATATTCTCTGGCTCCTCACAACCTGGAGAATGTGTCCGGGAACTGGGGCAGAGCGGGAACAGCACAGAGGAGCCTGAGCTACTCCAGGCTACGGGGAGCCTGAACTGAGACATGATGAAACCCAGCCACGTAACACTGGGTTTACCTGCAAAGCCAGCCATGTAGCATCAGGTTTACATGCTTCACTCTTCTCTCCCATACCTCTGTCCTAACGTGCTTACAAGAGACAAGCACAGCTCTGTTTCTGAGCACCAGATATGAAGGGAATGTTCTCTACTAAATATTTCTAACTTAGTTACGTTTACTCAGTGGCACAATATTTGCCATCCAGATGACACAGTGTTTGAAAATTCAGCCTGTCGTCTGTGCTCCTTTTCGCTTCAGTGTATTATCTGAAAGATCTTAAGAGTTTGGCTTTGAGGGCGCATATTTGGGCTGTGGGTTGACGGAAGATCGAAGGTGGCTATTTCACCTGCACATGGCCTTCACAACAGTGTCACCATATTCTTGGCATGCTTCCTACAATTATTTAAGGTATTAGTGGCATCTTTTGCTTACAGACTTGCTATAAATTGGAGCCTTCCCTCAATTCAAATGTCCAGTTTTGGCTGTGTTCTGAGCTTCCCACGGGATGCAGCAGGTGTTGTTTATCTTACCCCAAGTTTTCAGGTCAGGACTGTATGCTTTCTCTACCAGCTTGTCCAGAGTAAATTCAGCACTGATGCTATTTTATTTAGACACAATAATTCTATTATTTTTTTTCTGTCAATGCTCTATTTTTGTTCTTTGAATGTGCTTCAAGGCAGTCACAACGCATCAGTCCTTACAGTAACATACAGGACATATTGCAGCAGACCAAATGTTTCCAGCAGAGCAGTTTTCCATCAGAGGACTTGCTGATTTAGAGGAACCAACACTGTGGTGGGGATTTGTCTGTTCTGTCAAACTCGTGACGGGAGCCAGCTGCTAGCAGCCAACATGCCTGGTACCCTGCCAGTCGACCAGCTGCTGACTGGTGGGCAAACAGTGTGGCTCCCCGCCTGGCAGATGAGTGAACTGCTGGATTCTCATCCAGAAAACTTAAAAGAGTTCCAGGAAAGAAAAAAAAAAAAGAAAAAAAAAAAGTGTGTGTATATATCTATATATACAGAGAGACATTTTTGAGCAATTACCAGTGGAGTAGAAATTTCAGATGCTCACAACTCCTGTGTAGTCATACCCTCTTCCATGTACACTTGTTCTTCAGTAGAAAGGGGAACCAATTAACACATTAAATTCACTTACTTGATGTGCATGAGGTACTGGCATTCACAATTACTCCTGCCTATCCATAAATCTTCTGACAAACTTTGGAAAAACAAAACAAAACAAAACAAAAACAGTTACTGGCTTCAGATTCAATTTGATCACAGCTTCCACTGCAATTTCGTTCTTGTCCTTGTCATGGAGGTTTTTTGTTGTTGTTAACCAACAAAATAAAAACATATCCCCTTTTATATCAGGGTTATTTATGGTTGTAACTCAGGATTTTAAACACCTCCCACGTCTGGAGCTTACAGAAGGTATCACTCCTCTTCCTAACCTATGTTTTTATAACAGCCGCCCACCCACCAGCAGCCACCCACACCCAACTTAAACGGTATCTTCAGCCCACGGCGCCTCCGTGCCTTGACAGGCATCACCCGTGTGGTTCTCATAAAACGCCTCCCACAGTCTCGCAATGAGTGGGTTGGTGTTTTGACCCCGTGGGTGATGCCTGCATGCCCTAGAATTGCTCGCTCCCGCTGCATGGAGCCTGTGGCTCCTCTCTGGGGGGTTCACTACCCTGCAGCCCTCTCTGCTCAAGTCCTTGGAGAGTCTCTTCATCTGGGCTCCAAGCGGGCTCTGAGGTCTGGATTTATCCCACCGATGTGCAGGGTCTGAGTTTGGAAATTGGTCACCTTAGGTTCTCGTGGCACAAAATGGGGAGACATAGGAGCCCCTCTGCGAGGCAGTGAACTGCCTTTTGGAAGGGCCTCCTCCTCCCTAGGCAGAGGACACCTAATGCCCCCATCTCCAGTGTCTCAGTTATGTGAGTTAGTTGTGGTTATTGTGGCTCATGGTGCTGAGCAGTTATGTCCTTATTTCCTAATGATGGGGTATTTGGTTCCCCACGCAAATGATCCCTTGCAATTACATTTTTGAGTAGCCTTTGAGGTTGATGCCAGCCAGGCGACTCCTTTCTCTTTCAAGATCTACAACCCTCCCAATCTGAAAACATTTTTTGTTTTTGGAAATCAGAAAGCACTGAAAATAACAGTAAAAGTCCTTGTGTTTCCTTAGGATATCCCAGTACTGGAAACAAAAACAAAAAACAAACTCAGAAAACCCAACAACTTAAAATCACACTTTTCATAGCAAATACTTTCCACTTGTTATCAGCTTTGCTTCTCCTACAGGACCACTCTGACTAAGCTTCTCACCACAGGGCTTGGCATGAAGCAGTGAGCTTCATCTCCAGTCTCTGACACAGAGCTGCACAGGTTTCCAGTCCACGAACTCAATGCTGCAAATTTTTACTGTGATAGGTAACAGCAGAAAACCCTTCTTGTCCTTCTTTTCCCTAAACTGAACTTAAACAGGGACAGCAATTAAAACAGGTGTTTAAAGTAAGTCGCTGCACTGGAACACTCACTAGGTAGCAGAACTTGTGCGTAACAGTCCAGTGTTTACATCTGCTTAAAGATATGCCTGTATTTTTATCCAAAAAGTGAAAATTTCAGGAACTCTGACTTTTTAAACTGAGACTGTGAGAAGGTTTCCCCAGCAGGGATATAGTGAAGCCCTCGGAGCAAGAAAACTTCTGATCTTTCTCAGGCTGCAAAAGTTACTTCATTTGCCCTATAACACAGTAAAAAAAAAAAACAAAAATCATTGTCAATGCTCTTATTAGCACAGCCCATTAGCAATTTTGTAGTTTGGCACTTTTGTGAGATCCATGCCAATGTCAAAGTATTTGACTTTGAGAAAGCCTTGAAGATTCGCCAGTTAGCCAGGAATTTTACAGGCCTTGGCTGACATACTGAAGTTAAACCCAGGTGAGTGCCTGGACCTGTAGAGCCCTGTGCTGCTGCCCTTTAAGGCAAGAGCACCCTGGTACCTCCAGCTGCCGCTCCTCCTGAAGCTCATCCTGGAAGCAGGTGTGCTAGGAGCTGTTGACTATCCCTTTGCTTGTCCCTGTGCGCCACATTGCCTGGCTGAGTGTAAGACTGGGAGCAGGAAGTGAGGCTGTTCAAGAAGGGTTCAGCCTTGTAAAGGTGCCTAAGGGTAGATATCCAGGTATCAGAGAAAGTATCTGGGCACTTTGAGGGTAGTTTGGGTGTCTTCTGGGAAACTTCTTTTTTTCTTAACTGTATGTACTCTCACTTCTCTCATCTGGAGTGTTTTTTTATTATTATTATTACTATTTTTTATTTTTGCGTAGTTACCTTGGACACTCCACGTGGAAGGGTAAATACACTGCAATGAGATTTGTCATTGCAAAGAGCAGGGGACTGTTTGTATCTGTCTGTCTCCTTGGGAGGCTGAGGCAGGACCTTCCAGCAGAGGCTCAACCAGGTGCTATTGCCCTGCCCTCGGTGTGGCAAGGGAAATTCGCCTGGATTTTGGTGGTGGTGACTTGGCTTTGCTGGCTTAATGTTTTGCATTTTCAGCAGATGCCCGGAAGAGATGGTGTTTCTAGGGGTTTGTCAGCTGAAGAAACTTAATACTTCCACTACCAATTAAATTTTGTATGTAGTTTTACAGTGCCATTTTTGTCACGCAATAGCACTAATGTGTTACATTTTTTTTTCTTTCTTTTTTAAAATAATCAGAATGGAAAGGAAACTTATGACTTTGCTCAGGTTGAGAATATGAACCCCTAAAATGCAGGAGAGCCGAGGCCTCCTGCAGTGTCACCTGCGAGTCTGGATGCAGTTGGGGAATTGGCGATCTGTGGCTTCTTGTGGAGGTCACCATCAGGTGAGTGATAACAGGGGTGCTCAGGGATGCAGTGTGGATGCAGTGCAAGGAAACAGAGCAGGGGCTGATGCCACTGCAGTGGCCTGGCAAACACCTGGCAAACACCTCTGAGAGCTGCGGCTTGGTGCTGGTTTACACCAACCGCTCCTGTCTCTGGGTTGCGTTCCCCTCATCCAGAGGTCCTGCAGTGGATGTGGCCTGAGCTTTCCACTGTGGGAAGAGGCCGGCATGCGGCATGGAGGGTCAGGGACAGCGGGCACAGGAAACTCTTTACCCTTCTCTCCCAGAAATTGTGTAATGGTGTTTTCTGCGGTAAATGTTTTTCTATAGTAACAATTTCCTGCAATAAAGTTATTCTTTTCAGAACGAACTTTGAAATGTCTAAACAAATAGCTGGTGATTCTGCAGTGCTACATGTAGCCTTGTCCTTGTCAATTAAAGTACCGGGTGCTCAAAGTTCCTAAGGCAGGAGGGGAAAGCAGGAATGGGGAGTTGGAGGTTATTTTGCTTTCCTTTCTTTTATTTTATTTTCTTTCCCCACATCCTCTTTTTCCCAATTTATTAAGGTGAAAAGTTTAGTTATTACTGTTCTCCAATCACACCCCCCACCTCACTTCCAGAAAATCTGCCCCTCCTGACTCTTTTCACATAGTTCTGACTCGCTTCTGAATATTGACATTGAGGGCCCCAAACTGTTGCATTTGTAAGGGACAGGTCCCATGACCCAAAAGAGCAGAACTGATGTATTTTCAAAGTTCTCTAATCTGAGGTTTCTGTCTGTATCACATACATCTTTTGAAAAGAAAACTGCTCACTGGTTAGCTAAAGAGATCCTGTTTAAAGTCCACCCAGTCAGTGCAGCAATCTTACTAATTCCAACCATAAAGATAAGTCTGATATCTCAAAAGTCATCTCCATTTAGGTGGAGGTGGATCAGCACCTTTTTCACTGAAGTCTACCTCTTTACCTAGATTTCAGTGCCATATGGTTCTTCTTTTTTTGTTCATTCTTCTCAGACAAGGGGTAGCGCTGCTTGTGTGGCTGTAGACAAAAGCGACTGTCCTGTGGTTGGACTGTGGAGTGCGGTTGTGCTGCAGCAGTGCCTGGCTAAGACACCTCCAAAGTGCAGCATGTCTAACTTGCATCCGAGCTTTGGTGACACCATCATCTTTATCCAGACATTTCTCCTGGTAATTTACCTTATCTGCTCCTTCTGTGCTTCTGCTTCAGCTCTGAAGTCTGATTACTGCCTTTTGGGAGCAGGTTTAAGATCATACATACCTGATGTGAATGGACAGGTTGCTCTTATTTGTACCTGCCAGAATTAATCATCTGATCAATTTGCAGTCTCGATACATTTATGCAGGCCCCTAAAAGGAAGTTTAATGTCATGGTTCAGCATGTTAGATTTGTAGAAGAAGGAAAAAACGGACCTCTTTACCCCTCTCCCATGCTGGCACTGAGCTGTGTGTGCACTGCCGTGCCCTCGGACAGTCAAGGGCAGGGAAGCACTGAGCTCCAGCACGAGCCCCACTGGCAAAGTACCAGCTGAGGAGAGACCACAATTTGCAGCAGTTCAAGATTATTTGAGTTTGGCTCCTGGCCCAGCTGCTTTAGAGGCCAGTCTGCTTGAGCACTGTGCGAGGCTGTAAGTTCACCCTGCTCGCATGGCCATGCTGGTGCTCGGGAGCTCAGCAGGGCTCCTTTATCACTTACCTGGTGATGGCACAGGGACCTCCCACAGCGAGCTCACCGGAGACCCCTGTAACACCACTGCTCCTTTCACGCCTTCCCCCGGCATACAAACAGCTCCTTTCAGCCCAGCCCTAATTGCACCTGGATCAGCTGGTAAAACTAGCTGTGTCCTTAAAACGAGCAGTTTGAAAATGAGCTCTCTGAGCGCTACCTCCTTGAGCACTGGGCTGGAGGCTCAGATCCAGTGTGGGATGCGGTTGATCTGGCCGCATCATTCTTCCAGGAAGCCTACAAGAATGAATGTTGCAGGGTAAACCTGCTCGATTAGCATAGCTGAAAAACAAATCAGGCTCTAAGTGATTTATGAATGACATGTAGCCCCCGGGGGATACAGTCCTGCAATCCCTCTCCTGTAAGCACAGGCTCCCCTGTCTGCCCACCCTGCTGGGGGAAGTAGAAGAGCCAGCAAAGCCAGTCCCGTAAATGCAACTAAGGACATGAAGTCAGTGCGGAAGGTGGAAGTGACGTTTGTCACCAGACTGTGGAAGCATGGCACAGGATGGCCATGGGGTACTTCTCCTAGAGCTTATGTAGCTTCTGGGTCACTTTGGAAAAGAAAAGAAAAATTGTGAAATGCTGCTGTGAAATGTGGCCTCATGGGCTTCTCCAAGCATTCGCGTAAATGTGGCTGATCACGGTCCCAGTGAAGTCAGCAGCAGCCCCGTTTGCATCATGGGGCCTGGCCTGCTTCCCCCAAGTAGGACTGGTCCCCAGATGGGGAGCGCGGCGGCACCACGGGGAGCGGGACACGTGCCGGAGCCCCAGCCTTGCAGCAGCTCCAGGTTGTGAAATCCGCTCCAAGGGTGGAGCCACGATGACTTCATCTTTGGGGTTATCCTTTTGATATTTTTATTCTTCTTGCTCTCATTCGCTGCCAAAATGCATTAGAAACTGGAAGCTGCGGACAGCTCCCAAAAATGTGTACCCTCCTTTCTGAGTAGTCTTGTTACTGGGAACAAATAAAAGGCTTCCTTGCTAGATATTAGCACATGGAAAATTTGTATAGGGCAATGGGTTAAAGAGGGACACAAATTTGAGTGCAGAGAGGGGAAAAAGACATCAAAGATGCTTACAAGAGAGAAATGCAAATACAGGTGTGGAGAACATTATGGAAATAATATTTAAGAATACTTTTTTCATGTTCATTTTGATAAGATGACTCAGTTCAGCTGCCAGAACTGAAGCATATGGGATCAATAATAATAATTGAAAAGTAGAGAGAATGTGTGTAAACAGCGGGGGGTAATTCAGGAAGAATCAAGCATGTGTTTTGGTTAATTAAAAGCAAAATCCTAAATCTAAATGCCTGGTGCCACTCAAGATCACTTCAAGCGTTTTGCTCACATGTTGCCATCGTGGCCTGGGCTTGGGCTGCCTCAGGCCTTGGCCTGGGGTTATGCCTCATGCTGCGCCTTCACTTACTGTAATCTGAAGCCTACCTCCAGCCCCAGCAAAATACCCCCTGGTCCCACTCCTCCCTTTGGGAAGGCAAGTCCTCGTTAGACTAAGGGTTTTGCATCAAATGTGCTCTGAGGACTTCCAAAGGGTGTTAAGCAGAAGCTGATAGTCTTGGCTAGTGGAAAATGGTTTTATTTCCCTTCCCACACTTATCCATATGCAGAAAAATAGGGAGAGAACAATATATGCTTGTAATTTTCATTAAGCTATGGCTGTAAGTGAAGTACTAGTGACAATGAGAGCCAAGGCTGGGCAACTGTGGTGTTTTATAAAGATCACTATATATTATTGTTTTATTGTCACAAATTTTTATTTTTTTATGCAATTGTCATTATTTATTTATGTACATATTTTGATCTCAACAACTGAGATGACCAGTTTCTTCCTAGGAGTTACTGCAAGACTGAAACATAGAGCAACTGTTCAAGGATGGGGAGGCTGAGGAAGGATAAGGCATTGGTACAACAAAGGATATTACTTTTCTTGGAGAATATGAAGGCTGTGATTTCAACCGCCTTGTCAGAAATGCCAGGTTTGGGAACTAGCAGGGTTTTCTTCCCTGGGTTGCAAGAGGACTCACATGATGGAAAGTGCAAGCATCTGTGCAAGGGGCCTGCTATGCAGTCCTGCAGCCTGTCCCAACTCACTGATGCAACCCTGAGTTTGAAGGAGTTAAACATTTCCAATAAGCATCTCCAAAGGCTTTTTTTTCCCCTTCATCTCTGCAAATCATTTTTCTCTCCAGGACGCGTTCTCAGAAATGACTGAACCATTTTGTCTGAAGTTCTGCCCTCTCTCCTTCTTCTACCTTCTCTTTTTTTCTGGCTTACGCACATTCAAAGTGCCAAGTTCCTGTAAACCTGGCACTAGATTGTGGGTCTAACAGTAGTGTCATTAGACTGCAATATTCCCAGAACCTGGGAAGACAGAAAGAGAAGAAAGGCTCCTTTATATCCTGTGGGCTGCATAACGCAGCATGCATTATAGCTTCTTTCCCAAGAAGATTTCTTTTAGAAAGTGGATGCTGCTCTACTAAAAGGAAACAGACTATTTATTTTTAAACAGGATTTTGCTTAAAAGCATTTGCTCTGCTTCTCACTGCATATTTTTGTGTCTCATTCACACCACATACTTCAGGAAAGCAATTAGGGAAAGATGTACAAGTCCAAGCTAGGAAAAAAAAACACAGCTGAATGCTGCATCTGATAAGGTGTTCTGCCATTTTTTACTTGTATATGGCACAAGTGCAATGCAATAAATGTTTGGGCACCAATGGATGCACAGTGTGTCTTTCTGGTATTAGCTGGTAATATTGGGGAACAAATGCAGATATATTCTGGGATGAATCCCACAGTCCACCACCTTGCTTGTACAAAAGGAGAATTAATACCCTTTGGGAATATGGGTCATATGATGCATGAGAAAGATCAGTAGTTGTGTAGGATCAGCCTCTGCATACCAGCAGCTTGATAGAGAAGATAAAGTCTCTATAGGAAGGCAAAGAGGAGCAAGAGAGAAATATTGATGAGTGTCAAAGAAATTTGACTTGTGTCTCTAAAAATTATCCCACTCTCTCACACAAGTTAGGTCAGACTAAAACATCTCTGTTCCCAGGAAGTGAGGAAGTTGCCAGAAATGTTGGAAAGTGAGTGTTATTGATTGTTGGCTGTTTAATGGCATGAAATCAACTTTTGCAGGAATGGTTATGAGGATGGACAGACAAAAAGGATCCGGGAAATAAAAGGCAAGGTGTGATAATCTCTAGATTTGTATAGGCAAAAGATGATGTGAAGTTGTGGCAACCTAATTTCACAAGGTAATTTAGGAGATCTTCCCTGGATTTTGCTGAGTCTCTGCTGAGAAAGAGTTTCTGTGTAGACATTTGTAGACTTGTTTCTGCTCCTGGAGAAAAAAGAAGCGTTTCTGGGCATCAGAGGTGGAAGGGAGAGGAGTAAAGTGGTGGGAGAGGCAAGCGTCGCAGAGTGGTGGCTTGGGAACAGGTGGGATATAGAGGTTTTCAGGGATATTACCAATGGAGACCATCAAAAGGTCAGAGGATGACACGTATTCATAGCTTGCCCCTCAGAGAGTTGGCGTGTGGGGTGGCTGCAGCCCTGTGATTGAGGGAGGTCTCTGGTGTCTGTGCTGTGTTGGTCTTTCCCTTTTGCCCTGTGGATTCAGCATAGCAAGGGGATGAAGAGCCTTGTGGTGACACAGTGTGATTTTGGTGGTCTTGAGAATGGATGTCTAATCTCTTTCTTCTTCACTAATCCATTGAGAGGTCTCAGAGCCCATACTGATGCAATTTCCCTGAGCTGACTCCTTGCCCCTGAGCTCTTTCCTAAAACAAGACTTGGTGGCCCCTGATTTGTATATCATATGTTTTGAATCCTTTATGAATTACGGGAAGCTGGGATAACATCCCTGTCCCACCCTGTTCTCCTCCTCTGCTCCTCCCTACTCCAAAAATGCTATGTGCATGGCCAGCAGGGAGGGTGGAGCTGAGACATTGGCTGGAGCCAAGTTCCTGCTCCAAAAAGTAGGACAACCCTTCCTGGAAGTTGCGGTCCCACCATGGTCACACATTTTGACACATCTAAAGATTACCCGCACTGAGTGTGTAGGTCTTTATGTGGGTATTTAAGGGCATTTGAGGCCTGCCTGTGCTGGGAGACTCTCCAGCTGGTCCATTTGCAGGGTGGTGGAGATGCTGGGGCTTGCTGCCTGGCAGTGGGGCTTGCCAAATCTCAACTCTTCCCTGTGGACAGGTGGGGAGAGAGGTGCAGGAGGGGTTGGGGCCCATGTGAGCCACCGGTGAGCAGTGAAGTATTGGTTCCCAGGCCTTCAGCAATTGCAGAAATGGAAAAGGCATGAACTTGTGAGGCTTGGCTGTGTACCGAGGTATTCACAAGGAGCTCTCCTTTGACTGAAGTGATGAAGGAAAAAGACACCAACTTGAAATATGTAAGTTAAACCTTCATTCCCCTCACTAACTGCATTACAGGAGTAAATTCAGCCAGTGCAAAGAGGTTATAGTCTCCAAATCCTTCAATATCTGGTATGTTCAAACATGGCTTAAGTTGCTGGGGTGATATGACTTTCCATCCGTGGAGATAACAGAAGTTATTGCTGGGCCCCTGTGGATCACGTTAACTGCAATGTGTGATACTCTTCAGAAGCAAAGCAAATCAGAGGCCATTCCTTTCAACTGAAATTAAAGGAAGGCTCTGAAATGTTTCAGCCATTTCTCCGGCACCAGGCAAAAAGCTTCTACCTCTGGATGCAGAAACAGAGCCGCTGCAAGCTGGGAAATAATCTTGCTTTCTGTGCTGCATTTGGGGATATTTGGAATCTCTCTGGGGGGCTTTTCTTCTTTCTCCCTTCTACAGCTGCATGGTGATAGGAAGGAGCTTAAGGGGAACTGCTAATGATCTTGCCCAGCCACTGGTAGTTGTCCCATGGAGGACAGAGTGGAGACTTAACCTGGGGGTTTCAGGCAAGCACTACTTTACAGCCAAATCTATCTGTATGGTCTGTAACTGAAGGAAAAAGCACCACAGTGAGAACTGGGGACAGAACGTCTCCAGGAGGTGCTAAATGAAGCTCATGACAGTAGCCCATACTCAGACTTTCAGAAAATAAATGCCTATTTATTTCTGGGTTGGCACCAAAAAATGGACGTTATCCTTCCTCTGACAAAAACTTGCATCATTTTCTTGCTGGAGAGGACTCTGATGGGTCTGGAAATGCTGGTGACTCCCTTCTCCTGTCTGTGAGGTCTCCCTGTGCGTGCTGTTGGACTGGAAAGGAAGGCTTGAGGTAGCTGAGGTTTACTTGTTGCCAGTAAATTCAATGCAAATATCTGTGGGCGCGTGCTGCGGCAGGGTAGAAGAAGTGTTAGGAATGAACCAGATGATAGGTCAATTCACAACCCAAGAGGTAAACTGGCTTCTCAAAGACATGATCATCTGAAAACACCCAGGGAAGCATATAGATAGTAGACCAACTGGAACTGAGAGCACCTTCAAAATCACTATGTGATTTTGTTAAAGGATGTGTCAAAGGAGAAACGTTACCAAAGAGGAGAAAGCAATGGAAGGAGGAGGAAGAGGAGGGAGAAGTGCTTATAAACAGCACAAAAGGACTCCTATTTTTACTTTACTGATGTCATATTTTTTTTTCATCCTTGCAAATGCAGTGCAATGGTGAAAAGGAATAGGGCAGTGCAAGAAAAGGAGAGAATGAAGGAGCAGAGGGATGCTGTCCATGGCTGTGCAGTTGTTGGGTAAAAGCACAGGTCTAGCAGAATCGCCTCTGAAAGCTTTAGCCTGTTGGCAGCATTGCTAACGCTCACAGACCTACCACCTGCTCTGGGACTAGGGCTCTGAAAGGGCTCAGAGGTGCCAAATCTCCCTACTGAGGCTCTAGTCCTGGCCAGGTTTGTCCTTGCTGCAAGAGGCGGCTGGCCGAGGTGTCAGTTCCTACCGCAGCAGTTGTTGGTTCCTTAGAGCAGGGGGAAGATGAGTTTCCTCAAACCTGAGTGTCCCAGTGTAAATCTCAGGAGTCAGGTATGGGTGAGAGGAGAGCACAGAAAAAGGATGACAAGGTGCACATAATGCAATATGTCAGATGTCAAAAGGAAACCACAATTTGAGATTTGGTTGTACATCAAATAACATCCTCTCTCTGCTAAGAGATGTTTGTCCTCTCTCCTTTCCTAGGTGAGGGATTTGCAAGGTGGATATCATGAGTATTAAGCTGGGGTAACAGCTACTGCTGATGTGCTTTTTATTTACTTTTAGGTGGATGAAACCTAGGCAGCAGCTTTCAGAGGGTGCTCTGGTTGCTGAGTGAGAGCTACTGGGGAGAAGGATGCTCCGTGTTTTGTTCTTTTTTCTGTGTGAGCAGTCCTCTGCCTGGGCAGGAATATGACACCAGAGCGGTGGGCTGGCTCGGGCACAGTGACTATAACACGGGATTGCAGGGAAAGGATCATTTCCAGCTGCAGTTGGGCAATATTGGGAAAGGTTTGGAGAGCTCTGAGCCAGATGTATGTTCAGTAACCATACAGGACAAATTATTTTCCTAGGCAATATCTGGGACTACCGACTATGCACACAGATGCAGTAACACACAGTTAAATCAGAGCAAGCAATCTTGGCTTGCCACTTCCAGACAACTGAGAGTTTGTTTTGCAATCTTGGTGTAGCTCCTGCCGCAGAGCTAATACTTCTCTCGAGATAGAAATGAAGTCATTCTAGTTTGCTTTGCAGCATGTAGGAGGATGCAGGACCCAAGCTAGAGAGACTGTGTGCTGGTGACAGGCTGCATGCCACAGGTAGAAGTATTAAAATAGATGGGCAGGTGGGCTGCTGGGAATGAGGTTACATGCTGGTATGGCTGTTCTAGCAATTCTTGTGTTGCAATATGTGATAATTAAGTCTTTTGAAGCTTCAGCGCTGGAGGCCTGTGATTACTTAATATGCTAACCTTAAAAAAAAAGCTAGTAATTTAAAAAAATCCTTTAAGCCATGCAGTAGGTTAGTCTGAGTCTATGTGAGAAGCTCAAAAAACTGTAAAGATGAGAAAAAAGAGCAAACTGACCAGCTAAAAACCCCAGGATTGTAAAGCCAGTCTGCTTTCCCAGGGAAGCCTGGCTCGAAGTCACTTGCAGGCTTGGACATGGCACTGATACTCTGCATATAGCCTCTCACAGGCACGTGCTTTTCCTTCTTTTGCACAGGTGCTTGTCCTCTCTCCCAGGTACATCGATAAAACTTCCCCATGTGTTTGCCCTTCCTTCTCTGACATCCCCAGTATTCTCTTTGTCTGACCATACCTCATTCAAATCCCTACCTGGTTATCTAGCTCCTCCTGCCTGTCTTCCCTTTCCCTCTTAGCTAGCACCACGAAGGGCATTGCCCAGCTCTGCACCCCTCTTTTCAGGGGCAATGTCCTTGGCCATGCTTTTGCTTTTGTTTGCTTATCTTTCCTGCTCTAGTTTTTACAGAAACAAAGAAATGACAAAGAGGAGGCAAGGGAGCTTGCCGAAGTGCCCACACACGAGATGTGTTTTACATTGCATGGCCTGAATATATGCACTGCTGTAGGCCAAAGCTTCACTGTGCTGCTGTCTTGTGCTGATCGCTTTATGGGTGCCACAAACAACAGAGCATGACAATTCATGGCATACCCCAATACCCACCTGGCTCCTGTGGAGCAGAGCTTGGGAGGACAGGACCGTGAGCAGCCTCACTGTCCCTGTCTTGTGCCATGGGAGAATCCATATCCAGCTCATCGCCATCAATTTTAAATAGCCTAGCCCTTGCTGCTATTTATACCCCTGGATAGGATGTACACAGCGTGTTAGCATGGGCTGGATGTATCGGGAGGCTCGCTGCACCCAGGTGACCTCTGTGCCTCTTTAAAAGAAAACCGTAATGGGATATCGTATGGGAAAATGTTGCATAATACATGGCCTTTCAGGTCACAAAAGGCATCTGCTGTGTCTAAACAAATACGGAAAACAGGGTGAAACAAAATAAGTGGCTTATGCCAAGCTGGGGCTGTCATCCAGCCTCTCAGTGTGGCAGGGCAGGCCCCCTTGGCAAGGGCCTGAGCTGTGTCCCTGTGATCAGCTGGAGATCCGACCACAAGCAAGCAAGTAGGAAAAAAAAAGTGATGTAAATCAGTAGAAGGACAGAAGAAGGAGAAGGTAGCTATAGTGGAGGGAGGGTAAGGTGAAAGAAATGCTGGTATGAAAATACAAAGTCCTGTGATCTCAATCAGAAAAGACAAACCTTGTGGGCCAGTGAGTGCATGGGGAAAACTCCCCAAAAGGCCACCCCAAATCACTGTTGGAAGAAAAGAGCCCAGTCAACGGGGAAGGAGAAATGGAGAAAGCCAGTGAAGGCTGAGGTTTAGGGCACAGGGGAGGGCAGGAGGTGCCTTGGAAAGGGATTTGTGTTGGGATGGCAATGTGAAACTTGGGTGCAAACACTGCCAAGGAGGGATGGCTGGAGACTGAGGGAAGGTCACCAAAAATGCGGAGCAAAGCACCCTGTGGCTGTTTTATGCTGGACTCGTATGACCCCTGCCGTTGCTGCACACAGCCTGGAAAAACTGGCTACCAAAACCCACATGTGTTGATGGCAGAAAGATCATTCGGGCTGGCATTTCCTGCAGGAGGTGACCGAGAGGAGCCGCGGGACGTGGGGAGATGCTGAAGGGCTGAAGAGCTCCTCCAGCTGCTGCCTTCCCCACTGTGAGTATATTCACCTCTCACTACTGCTAGGAAAGTGAGGTGGGAGTGGGGAAGGCAGAAAGAGAAACTTCAGAAGGGAGCTGACGCTCTGGCCAGCCACCGCAGCCACCCTTGCCTGGTTGTGAGGCTTTGAGGGCTGATCTACTCGAATTTGGGGTGCATCAAGGGTGATGTTTAGCTTGCAAGGCTGCTGGCCTGGAGCATGTAGCAGCCATGCACCAAAGGACGGGTCTCACGAGCAAAAGTGATCAGCCCCTGGGCAAAGGTGGCCCAGGGTGGTCCCTTCCTGGTGAGAGCTGGTCCGGGCATGGTGAACCCCGAGGGGGCTTCATGCCCCTCAGGTTGGGGCCAGGCTTAGGCTTTAAAGGGTAGTTTCTTGCTGCCATCTAGTGCCATCTAGACGTAAGCAAAAATGGCAAAAAAAAAAAAAAAAAAAAAAAAAAAAGACGGTCTATCAGTGCAGGGCTGCAAACAGGACCCTCAAACCTCCACATAGGTGGCACTGAAATAATTAAATAATTCTTATATATATTGTCATCGTTCTCTCTCTCTCTCTCTCTTTTTTTTCCTGTACCATTCCACAAAATAACTACAGGGAATTTTAGCATCATAAGAATTATAAGAGAGATTTCATCGAGTAATTAGTCATGAAACAATTTTATCGTTAAACAAGGTTATTTCCAAAGTAGAGACAAAATTTGATTTCTTTTTTTTTGCTCTGTAGTGTTACTGCTCTGGATGAGAGTGGGGTTACTTTGACTTTCTTGCTGTACTGTTTTATAGTTATGTCCTTGTGATGTCTATACTGACACTGCAAAACGTACCTGATAAAAACTTGGCTGTGTGAGTGCTGTTTAAACAGCATGCATTAAAAGAGGGAAAAACTCTTTTCGTTTCAAAGCTCTCAATAGTCTAAGGCTCACCTAGCAACAACTATTAGCTATACGATTATTTTTCTCTATATTAAGTGTAAAGAAGATAAGTGTTGATTGGTTGTGTCAATATATATCGTAGTTGGAGATTTTTCAGACGCCAGGATTTAGTACATCTTAGTTTTTCAAACTGGACTCTTTCCAAACTTCCAGTTGATGTGACAGGAAGATTTCTAGAGATCAAAGGGAGAAAGTCATATGGTTTTTGATTAGGCCAAGATTTCACCATAACCTTGGAAATCCACTTATTAACTCTTAAATAACAACAAAATCAAGATTTTTTCTTTTTTTTTAACTTTGGGAACATTTGTGAAAAGTTTACTGGGTCTTACTCATCTGTACTGCTGCTGTGGCCTCTTCATTGCAGAACAGACATGATACAGGTAAACAAAACTTTGTCCCGAACCCCTAAACATTCTCAGTAAAGCTACCATCATCTTTGCATCCTGTTAGCACCTAGCAGTCTTCCTCCCTGCTTCCAAATGGTGGTTTTCAACAGCAGGGATGGAAATAGAGTATTGTAACACCACTTTTCTTTAAGAAGTGCCCCTTTTCTTTGTCCCTTTCCTACCCTGAAACATCCCAGGGAGCCCCACAATGAGGACCGTAGCTGCTGAAAGCAAGAGGCCTAGAAGTACTGCAGGTATCCCGTTACCGCTGCTCTGGCCTCTCTCTCATTCCCTGGCACCTGTGGGAGCCGTGGTGCCAGTGGTGATAAATCATTTCTGCTTCCTCTGTCCTTGGGGGCAGCCACAGTAATTACTTGGAGTGACCCCTGCTTCCAACCATTATGAAAACCTTGCTATAATCCCAGAAGATCTTCAGTCTTTGAGAGGATGTAAACTGCTGGCACTAAGGGCAGCATTTAAAGCCAAAAAGGAGTGTAATGCTCAAACTACTGCACTCCAACTTGTGTATTTTTAAAACAAGGCTAATGATCCCTTGTTAAAAAAAGGGGGAAAAAAAAAGCTCCATGGTCTTAAAGGTGGTAGTGATTGTCTGTTTATTCATCTATGTTTTAGAGACTATTTTTCACAAACTGGTGATGATGGTCTCCTTCACTGGAGTCTAGAGGTTTGCTTCAACACAAGCTTAGTGATGTGTGTGTGACCTGTGGGAGCTGGGATCACAATTTGGTGGAAATGGGAGTCTGGAGCCAGGCAGCCTAATAAGAAGGCAGGGGCATAAGGCCTTCCTTCTCTGAAGGTGAATCTATCTCTTGCCGTGGCAGGTTTGCTGCGCATTTTTAACAGTAGGGAGGTACAAAATCATAGAGATGCAAAGTCAAAAAGATCCTGGAGGTTGACAGGCTACTTTTGGGTGGTGAAAGTCCCATTAAAAGGAGAATTGCCGACGTGCTTTCTCCAGAGAGCAGTGCGCTTCAACAAGGTGAATGGCTGTCCTACCATTCCACCCATTACAGCATAGAAAAGGCTGCTTTTCATGGGGCACTACCCAAATACTGCACACACACATGCTGCACCTCCAAAAGAGAAACAGGGTGCAGTCTGAAATGGGGTACAGTTTAACTGCTGGGAGCCAGGGAACATGATGAACCCTCCATCATTTGGAATTGCCAAATCAACATGAGATGGCTTAATTGAAGCTATAATGTAGGTTAACCATAAGTGACTGGGCTCAGTTCATAGCTCAGTCCAGTCTCTGGCTGGAGATCAGTCAGCTACCCTGAGCGCCCAGGAAAAGTGTCCTGGTATTTTGACAAATAGAATAGCACCAAACGAAATAAAACCTTCAGAATTCCCCATGCAAAAAAACAGTCAGGAAAATGCTCTACATTACTTGAATGACATGCAGAAAACTCTGTGTGCATGCTTTGGAGTATGTGTGTGCACATGTAAGTACACGGGTAACCTATAATCCCCTGAAATTACTCTAATTAAGTGGCTGAGTTAAATACTACATTCCCTTAGCTTTGTCCTGAACAGGTGGCAGAAAATACAGACTGCCTAAGAAACCCAAGCTAGATGGTTCAAGGGAGCATCTTCGTTGTGTAAAACCTAAACCTTCCATGCTGAGTGTTGATGCTAAGAGAGGCAGTTCACAACGCTGAAAGTTTCTGCCTGTCATTTATTATCATTTGTGTTGGAAAAATAAAAAGCTTGATTTAAAAGTGTGCAATTTTTTTGATGTGTGGTAGCTGGAGGAGTGACTGAGGGTGACCTTCTCTAGAGGGATCGGTGCGCTATGACCTCTAGTGGTGGATAGATGCAGAAAGAATAGACCTGACTGCTTGTTGTAGATGTGGTGAATTTAATTCATGCCAGAGCATTCACACAACGCAAAGCCCAGCTTCTCTCTGTCTGCTAGACCGTGGTCCTCTTAAATGTCAGAATTCCTATATTGACAATAACATTTCATCGAGGATTTATGACTTCTTCACTTCACAGGTCTGAAGTAACGCTCAGTTTCATGCATGTGTGAATGATGCAGCCCTTGTAATCCTCCCTTTCTTCCAGTGTCCTCAAGGTAGAAGGTAATGGTTGTTTGCCATCAAGTTTGTCTTTGATCCAGTAGTTCTTGTGGCAAGGAAAGGGAGACAAATTCCTAAAGCAGTGATCCTAACCCCGTTGGCAGTAGTTACTGAATTCTCCACATTCTGCCCTAAAACATGTCTTCTATCTTCTATCATATAGCTAAATAATACATATATTTATATTAAATGTATAGATGTTTATAAATATTATATTTATAGATATTCATAATCACTTTATGTTTACTCATTTTATTATTGGGATGCCTCAAAATGTCATTCTCACATTGACACACATGGGTATTCATTTGGTGTGGAAAGTATTTTGAACTCCATAACACCTTTGCTGATTCACAGTCATAGACAGTCTCAAGAAGTTCTGCGTGCCTTGCTGCAGTGTTGGTCTCTGCTACCTAGAATGAAGGTTCCTCTATGGACCCAAACTTCTGTTTTTTCTCCCTTTGGGAATCCTTTTTGCTGTTTTCTCTTCATCACTTCTTGGTGCATGCTAGGGTTGACATGAACAAATGTCATGACTGATCTGCTGCTTTTTCTGCTGTAGTGATACAGTATCTTCTTGCCTTTGCCTTTGCCTTCTATCATCTCATATTCACATCAGGTGTGCTTAGACTGAGCCATAATACTGTGTCTCCTTTTCCTTCACATACATTTTGCTCCCTTAGGAGACCATCCACAAAGACTTTTTCTGAAAACAGCATTTCTATTTTGCATGTACCAGAGATGCACAGCTTGTATCAGACGCTGCAGACTGAGGCTGTATTCCTAAAATACAGCTTGAGAGGTCTGTAAGTTAATGCAGACGTCTCTCAACACTCTTTGGCAGTGCTGCTGCCTGCCAGCCATATATTCTGACCAGAACTTTTGGGCTACCTGTCCTGGGTCTGTAAATGCAAGGGAGGCAAGTCAGAAGTTTTATTTCAGCTCTAACAGACATGTTGCTACTGCTGCTGGCATGGTAAGTGGCTGCTTGCTTGAAATGAAGTTTGGGAAGCTTGGTGCACTGAAAGTGACAAATACAGGTCATTATATTCTTGGCAAAGCTGGCCATATTTTGTATGGGTCCCTGAATCTGTAGAAAAGCAATTCCACTGTGGTAGTCACTGACAATGAATGAATGTGAGCAGCTTTTCAAAGGAGCAGAGTAGCTGCAGAGCACTGAGCAGAGAAAATAAATCTTCCATCTTAAATGACCATCCCTGAATATTTGGTTGCAATGCAGACAACGAGGCCTGGAACAGACCTCATGAGGTTGCCTCCTGTTCTCTGCTTGCCCCGAAGAAGGGTCAGCTTCTCCAAAGCTGTTCCTGCTAGAGGCTTGTATAATCCCTCCTAAGGGGAGTGAAGATCCCCCTGCTTTGCCTAGGCCAGCTTTGCCTGATCCTGTGCCAGCTGCCCTCATTGGGATGTTCCTGTGGTGGGATTCGTCTTGGCCAATATCTCACTTGCTCCTCTGAATGAGTTGTGCAGCTTCCACAGCGGCAGTGGAGACCTAGTTTCTGCATTCAGTGGAGCTGAGTGTGAAATTCATCTGTAGTCATCTATGAAGCATAAAATGAATCTTCACCCTAATCTTCACTGACTGTACTGATAGTGACTTGCTCAGCTGAAAATGCTTACAGTTTAGACACCTGTGTTTTTATCAGACTAAGCCCACACCTACTGTTTAACCTGAATTTTTCTCACTGACATGAAAGGAATAGTATGACTATTCCTTTTCCTGGACATTAAAAACTGATTTTTGCTTTGATAAAAATCTAGTTTTTGAAAACTGTTTTCACTGCTTTCAATCTTCTTTTCTCTCCTCCAAAACCAGCCATTATTTAGTCTCTTTTTTTTTTTTTTCCTTCTCACAAGCAATGCCTTCTAGACCTCTGATAGTTCCTGTAGTTCTATGAAAAACACTTGCCTATTAGTCGTCACCTTCCTTAAGGTATAATGGGCAAAACTGGAGATGATACTCCAGCTCAGGCCTTACTCATATTCAGCAAAAGGAAGAAATCCCTATGTTCAGAAGCAGAGATTTTTCTTTACATTTCCTCTGTTTCTTTCTAAAATTGATCCTTTCAGAGTCTCCAGAAAATGAACAGTGCTCTTTCATACATTCCTTTCTCCAAAAAATGCTTGGAAGCTTCAATATACCTCACTTCTGTATGTATTAAATTATTATTGATCCCTCCATTCTGGCCCTTCTGGGATGCACACAGGGGCAGTAGGTGCACACACACAGTTACACAATGCTCAGGAACTATACTTGTGTGTATAATGACTGTATACACTGGAATAATGCACTGGAATTGCTCACTGGAACCTGTTTTGCCTAGCAGCTGTGCTGAAGTCTTTCCATTTCCTCCCTCCTCCTGGCCAGAATGTGTCTTTGCATTCTGGCACCCTGTGCCATACACAATTAGCACTGTATAAAGCTCTAAATAGTCTCGGCCCAGGCAAACTGTGTGTTCATCTGTACTCTTGTGATCATTCGCTGAGTTTCTTGAACTAACGGAAGAGGGCTACTTACTAACAGGGTATTTTCCTGGCTTTGAAATTTGGAAAGTTTTGTTATCTTTCTCAACGATAAACTTCTGAAATGTTCCTCCATTTTCCTTCTGTGCAGGCTCAGCCAATGGATTTTCAAGAATAATTTACTTTCTGGATATTTAACGATTTTTTTTATTTAAAGAAGGTAGAATTTCGTTTGATGTGGGTGAAGAAAAACTTTGTATGATTATCAATTGATGAAATGTATTGATATGTAAAATAGGTGTTTCCAGGTAGTTTTAACTGAATAACAGATAAACTTAAGAATTGTTAAAAGAATGCAGGATTTGGGTTTCCCGTTACCACAAACTGACAAGTACTTCTACTTGACAGAGGGTAGCAGCTGACCCCGAGAGCCACCTCAGCCCCAAAACATGAGTATCCTTCTGTGCTTTTGCATGTCTGCTCATCTTCCCTGCTTCTTCAAGCATAGAAATTAAAATTTTAATAATCCCAGAGCCATATCTATGTCAAGATTTGTCTCTGCAAAAGAGGAATGGATGGAGATAAACTGAATGTAGAAGGTATTTTGAATGAAAACAACCATGGAACAACAGAATTGCTGTTCTGAGAAAAGAAAGCAGTGAAGGCAGCAGAAAAAGGGTAATGAACTTCAAAAAGCAGACACCAACAAGCTTGGGAAGCAGGTAAATGTGAGTCTTCTGGGAAGATAATCCTGAAGATAAATGAACTGTCTGTTATTGAAACTGCCGTTAACAAAAGCAGAGTGGTAAACTATCCTGATGTGAAATAAGATAGGAAACTGAGCAGGAGAGCAGAATGTAGCTGCATCAGGAGCCAAGACCTAGAAATCAAAGGGAATTATGTGATACACATTACTGACAGTGACTACAACAAAAGTATGCTGGGGTACAATGAGAAAAAAATAACATGCAAAACCAATTAGAAGAGGCCAAGGATATAACTTTTCTATGGATACACTCAATAAAGTATACATGTATAACTTAATGAAAAAATACAAACAGCAGGTGATGTATGAGGGCTGAAAAAATCAACACTTTCCTGCTTCATCTATTAAGAGTAGCTATCTGGTCAAAATGAAGTAAAAGCAACAAAAGATGTACAGTAAGAAGAAGAAATTGTCTTCAGTAGTCTCAAAAGTCTGATGATAAATTAACTTGATTCCTATCTCTGAAAGAGTGGAGAAAGAAGACTGCGGAAAAGTTTAACCACTTTGCCTAATATCAATGCCTGGAAAGACGCTGAACAAATTATTTAACAGATCTTGTACATACCAAGAAGATTTAAAAAGAGTAAACAAACAAACCCCCACAAACAGTAAAACAGCCAAGGTGGGCCTGTCACAAATGAATCATACTGAAGCAGTTAATTTCCCTTATCTGATGGGATGGCCATTCAAATGGTAAAGAGTAAAGCAGTGAATGCATATAAATGTCTTCAGTAATAATCTGGGAACTGTCTTGTGAGTAGCTAGCAATTGTGATCCAGGTAAAATCACCACTGGTTGGTTCTGGAAGTAGAAGTATTCGGAGTGACCTCTGTTTCTGTATCATTCTGGAAGTATCCCCTAATTGGGATACTTCGAATGATTTTCTCCACCCATATCTCAAGTTACATTATTAATTCACTGTATATTTGAACAAATAGCACAATAAACTGAAAAGAATGATATGACCTTGAAAGAATGATATGACTTCAGGCACTGTGAGGCTCTCATTGCTCTGGCCTCAGGTTAAATCAGAAACATGGTTTCTGTCCTAAAAGGGGCACTTCTCAGACTGATAAGACATGGGAGAGAAGTATTCTTCTCCATCGTGTGCTTTAAGAAAGATAAGGACAAAAGATGGCAATGAGAACAGGGTGAGACAAGGCTTAGAAGGCAAGGCAAGGCTCAGAAACACCCAACCAGAGGAAGAAATCTTGAGGAGGAAACACACCGCAAATAGATCTTACTGTGTATGAAAGGGTTTACATATGCAGTGAAGGTCAGCTGAAGTCTCTGTGTCCTGAAGACAGGCTGGGGAGAAATCCGCTGAATTAGTAGCAAAGTAGACCTAGAAGAGACAGTCCCTTGTGGTATCTGCGTTTTTTTTTCCTGTGGTTGCTACTCACCATAAAGGATTCAAAATTTCTTCTCCCCTCAGGAGAGGTTTTGTGTTTCTCTGTCAACTCACCAACAAGGCACAATCAAGTGAGCAGGATGGAGAGTGGCATGATATTACAGACCAAGTCAGTCAGTAAAGCAAACCCTGCAAATTAAATATAAAAATTAGAAAACTAGTATGTATGAAATGACTCCTGCCACATTTATGGTCAGTTTTATGGCTCTGGGCTTTTTCTTCATCTCATGCAGGAAGGAGCTCATTATTCCTTATTAATTAGGTCTTCAGTCACTAATCTGTTATGTACCTTTCCAGCAACTGTTTACAGATAAGTGTTGTAGGATCTAATTGATGGGGGATAATTAGCTCCTCCCTAATTAGGGTGAAGTGTGCTTCTTTTCACTCTGTGGATGATCGCTTATGAATGAAAGGCCACAAATGGAAAGCTCAAGAAGTGCAGCATGTCAGGAACTAATTTACTTAAACTATTTCTGAAAGCTTATTTAATACTCAAATAGTAGGTTTATATACAAGCTTTGTGTAACTGACTTCTGTTTTTAGAAGACATGCAATTGTCACAGGCTCAGGGTTAACTTTGTAACCCTTTACTGGAGTCTGCACAGACGTTGGGAGCAGCATGTTCATGACTACCAGCAAAAATGACATGTATAACATTTGGAAAGAGATTTTTTTTTTTGTCACAGCTTCACCACAAAAAGTTGCTTCAGAGCCGAAAAAGAATATGTTTATGGCAGCCTGCAGCTGAGCAATTGGTATTTTTAGGGGTGCCTTTTTTTTTTTTTTTTAATGTCTAGCCCCTGAAACTGAGTAGGAATCTTGTTGTTGGAGAAGAGCTATTCATCATCCTTTAGAAGCTGGTCACTTATTTCCAAATGGACACCATAATTACTGGCTGTTTTTCAAAATGTTTATCAGCAAAGGATCTAGATTGTTCTTTCTATAACATAGCTATCCACTATTGTCATAGTAAGTATCAGTTATGCAACTTCCCCTTCTCTGCTGAAAACTTACCTGCTTCTGACTATAGCCTTCTGTGTGCAAAAAAGAAACCTGTCCTAGACATGGCTGGAGAGTGTCTGGCTCCCCTTCTGCAGGGTAGATATTCACTGCAAAATCAAAGTGTCAGCTCTTGGAGGTGTTAGACAGCTTTGCAACCAAACCTTTCATAGTTTGCTCCTTTCTAGCTTCAACATGTTACTTGAAATCTTGTTGGAGAAGACACGGAGTTTATGTAATTAAAATTGGTGTGGACTCCTAACGCAATCTGTGTGCAGCTGCAGCCTTTATGTAGATATACTTGTATGGAGAGACACTGATATTTGACCAGGAATCTAACAGGCTGATCAAAAGCCCGTTGAAGCTGATAGAAAGACTCACATTGACCAAAGTTAGAGGTGGAAACACTGAGGGAGCTGCGACTCCTCAGCCGGCAGCCAGGCTGCCCTCGAAGGGTTCCCTGAGGAGTCTTCAGCAGCCTCGTGCAAGAAACTCTTCCTATCCCTGCTCGCCAGGGCTATTTTTGAGGATGGCTGTGATCAGTGGCCCTGCTTCATACAGGGAACATTCAGAGCAGGGGAAAGTGTTAACCACAGAGCATTTCAGGAATTGGCCAAGCAGTACAGAAATGGGGCAAAAAAAGGTAGAGCCTCCAGTGCCAGCCTGGCTCCCAGAGGGAGAGCAGCACAGAGCTGCTCTTAGAGGCTCAGCCTGCAGCATCGGGGACAAAGAGCTAACAGAGCCGCTCACTTGTGCATTTTTACCATGGCTCTTGTCAATATTTGCAAATCTTCTGCCAGGCTTGGCTCCTAAAATCATGTGAAGGTATGAAAATCTCAGCTACCCGCTGAAAAATATGTTAGAGAGAGAGAAAAAAAAATCCTCTCCTAGTTATGAGGAAAGCCTTGGAACTCGGATCCTTAAGGATTTGAAATCTTGCAAAACAAGAACACAAATCTAAGAAACTTGTTCTTCCCAAGATCTAATGAGGTTCAAACCAGCTTTATGTTCTCCTGCAGTGTTAGTGGCCTAAAAATTGTTGAGTGAGATGGCACCTGGGGAGAGAGCAAGGAGGCAGGTGAGCTCAGGATTACTTGGGAATTTCTGACAATGTTCCCCAAAACAGGATATTACTTCAGTGGCAGTGTCCACACTCCCTAGGAGCCTAATACTGTTAATTGGGGAAGAAAGATTTCAGTGTTTCACTACTTGCTACAGCTGAAAATCAAAGAAATTACTTGGGTCTCATTACCAGATGAAGTTAGGATGCCAGTATGAAAGAAAATTATTTTTTTACTCTCAGGCTGTGAGTAATTTGTTTTTCCTAGCTTAGTTTTAAAAGTAGAGAGCAAGCACAGGAGAACACAATAGAATTGCACAAAATATGAGAACAATAGATCCACTTTGATATAGTAAGAGTTTCCATCCTCCCTTTCATCTTTATAACTGTCCCTCTGTATGGTGGAACGAGATTAGAGTGGCAAGCTGAAGATGTGCAGCTGACACATTCAGAAAGCAGGAACAGCCTGAGTCATGAGCTGGTCCTGTCTTGCCTCGTGTGACGACGTGGTGACAAGGAGCTAGACATGCTCCACAAACCTTCCCCTGCCTTGGTCACCTCCCCTGGGTATCAGCACTCAAGCAAGAGCCTTGGCTTGGCTGTCCTCAGCCCTGCAAGATCCTGTGCACCCCAGGGCTGACATGGAGGGTCTTCTTCTCCAGGATCCAGGTCTTGCACCCTTGTACCCCACTGCTTGAGTGTAGAGCTGGGGACAGAGACATAGTCCCAGCCAAGGAGGTGTCAGGCTGCGAATGGGTTTTGAGCAGGACAGGTGGCCCACATGTTTCAGAAACCTTGTCTCCAAAACTGCAGGTTGTGAGCAAACTCCTTGCTTCCAATTTCCTGGATGTTTTCCTCTGAGAGATCTTGCTGTGAGCAGCCTCAATGGTTCTAGGCAATGGCCACTTTCCAGTGGTTTTTTGAAGACAAAGTTCAAATGTTTTTCTTTCCCTTGGAAAGCACAGCTCTGACTAGCTCAGACTAGTTACAAGACGTGCGTTTGCTGAAACAGGATATGCCAGCAGGGATGGCAGCATCAATGTCCCTTCTCCCTCACGCCATTAAAGAGAAATGCAGCTGCCAGCTCAGGTGCCAGAGCCTGGGCAGGACCTAAACAAAAGAGGCGCCCAGGTGGGGTTCTTGTTTTCCTTCTAAATAACTTACTAAGTACTTGGCAAAGCCTCCGGGAGTCTCAGCGGTGAAATGTAAAACCTTCCTGCCCCCTCTAGTCCCCAGACGCGGCTGAGCAAGGGCATGCGACTTTCTGAAGACGACCGAAACCTGCTAATTGGGAAGTGCCATGATCTGCACTCTGCTCTTCTATCCAAATGTCCTTTTTTTTTTGCCCCCCAGTTTGAGAGTGTGCGGGGGCTTGCTTTATAGCCCGAAAAGAGTCCTGGAGTTTCAGTGTTAATTAAAAGGAAAGGGGCACAATATATTCCTTGGCTGAGATTTTGAGGCACTGCTCTATATTTGGTGGTTTTTTGCTGTGTTGTTGCCATGAGCAGTGTCAATGAGTGGAGGTGCCCCAGGCACCACTTATCAGCAACCTGCTGTTATTGGGGAAGTGCTCATGAGTGAGGAAAGGGGGAGCCTGGAGAGGAACTTCTGCAGTGGTCCAACACTTGTAGGTTGATTCATCCTCCAGTATTAGAGCACCCAGGTCTCTGCTCAGGGGGAGGATAGTGCACAGAAGATGCTTCTGGCTGGAGAAGAAAGGTGTGAGGGGTACAGAGCAGCTATGTGGTGCTGTGCACAGCCTGTGACTTGCAGGAGAACAAGCCTGAAAGGGAGAGACAGTGGAAATGTTTCATTTCTAAAGCAACAAAGTGAGATGTTTCTGCATCTTCAGAACACTGAGACTTCTTAAAAATGTCAGACTCAACCTTGCCTCAAGACCAGGTCCAAATTTAGAGAATACAGGAATTTTGGCACAAAAATGCTTTGTAAAGTCTTTTTGCAAACTGTTCTTCCCTCTCTTCCCCCATCACCCTCACCCCAGCATGGTTGTCCCAAGGAAAGTAATCTGCCCTTCAAGCTAAATAAAGCTGTGTAGATGTTCCTCAGTCATAGTGGTAAGAGGACTTTTCCCCTTCTCTCATCCAATGACAATTACAGAAATTAGCCTGGTTTTGCCAGGTAGGCTAAATGTAACGTAATGACCCAAACCAAAAGTTGAGGTATTTTTTTTTTCCTGATCTCCATAACAATCAAATCTTCAGGAGATAGTATCTTATTCAAAATCCCCATCTCCTGTAGCTTGCACCCTGGCTCAAAACTCTCATTCTCCCTAGTCCTCATAAAGGCTGCAGACCAGAGCACTTGACATGTCTGTGTGTCCCTCTGCACCTGAATCAACTTGTCTGCAACTCCTTCTTGTCACCTCTGCCCTTTGGAACAGAGCCCAGCTTCTCCCCTTTTACCCAAGATGACTTTAATTTTTAAAGTGTCTTATCTTTATCTTCTTTTAGGAAGATGAGTAGACTTAGCTTTATTCTTGCAACAATCAAAAAAGAAGATAAATCTACCAGTTTCCACAAACTTAATTCAAATGATAATATTGTATGATTTTTTTTTCCTGGTTGTTTTAGGAACTCCTACATCTATAGGAAGTGTGCATGCATATTTGACCATCTGACTTAAATTGTGAGTGTTTTTTATGGTAATGGGAAGGAGATCTCAGGTGTTAACATACAACTATGCTTTTGCTGCAGAGAGCACAGCTGTTGCAGGTATGCATCCCACGGCTTTTCAATCGCAACCTCACTAGCTTCTCCTAAAATGAGCACCCCCTCTTTTCTAATGGGGCTTAGATCAAGCCTAATGCATATCTAGTGCAAGTAAAATCTGTTGTCCACTGAAGTGCTTCTCAGCACTATTATAAGCAAGAAGCCTAGACCCGTTGCTGTGCTTCCCTCCCTGACCTGGGGCAACTTGCAGAATATGGAGAAGCAAGCTCAGAACAGCAGGATGCAAAATAGGTGAGTGATGTGGACATCTGTATGTGCGCGCTACTGCCCTTTAACTACTGCCTGACACGTTAATGAGTGGTGACCCACACAAACTGAGGAAACAAACTGCAAAAGCAGTCTTAGGAGCAGGCAGGGTGCTCCTTTCTTTGGCAGTAGCATATAACTGGCTTGTCTCTAAAGCTTTGTTTTATTTATTTATTTCTAGTGTACGAGGTGCGAATGAAAGGCAAACAATGTGGGTCAGGTGTGATAGTCTTGGATAATTAACAGCTGGAAATAATTACCTGCTACCAGGATGAAGGATGATAGATGGAAGTGAGGAGCAGCTGCCTGGCATCTTCAGCTGGCTGTGATGAGAGGGGATGAAAAATGCCTACAGAAAATGCTTGGAGGGGCTCTAGGGCTGAATCAAAATGTGAGATATTAACAACAAACACTGGTAATAGGTCATGCTACAGAGGCTCACTGGGGAAAGGCTTCTAGGGATGTTTCTGCCCTTAATGTGAGCTCTTATGCTTCCTTCTTGAAAATGTAATATTAGCCTTAGCTTCCAATAAGACGGACATTTTTCTAATAGACTGGGAGATGCTGCTGTTGCTTCTCTCTTTTTATGAAGAGATGGCGAGTGAAGGTGCTCTGCTGTCTTTCAGAATGGCACAAGGCAGGAGCAAAGCGCTTCCCCTCTGCCCACAAATAAGACTGGGTTCTCCCAGCCGTGGGCTCTGCTCAGGGAGGCCGAGGAAAGTGAGTCTATCGTGCTGTGCCTTGGGAACCAGGTTGCCTTGCAGAGCTCTTGCTCCCGGGGAAATCAGGGACAGACTCATGTCGCTAAAGGAGCGCCCGTTGCTGGACGGTACAGGGCTGGGATGTTTCTCTTAGCTGCCAGCTATTTCCTTGCAGATGGGGCTCAGGAACAGGGGAATTGCGGTCAGCAAAATGTGCAAGAATCTCCTCTGCAGCCAGGAGGCCAGCAAAGAGCTCAGGAAACTCTTCCCCTTAAATAGTTAAATGGCTGCTTCTCGACAAGCACAATGTCACATTGAATTTGAAACAGGGAACTTTTTATATTTTCCCCCTGATTGTGCTGGCACCTGGCAGATGCCTATTTACCACAGGCATCAATACACATAGTAATCAAAGGAAATCAGAGGCACAGATTAGCAACAGCTGCAAGTCATTAGTGGCAGCCATGGGAAAGCACAGCTCTGCACCCAACTTCGAAATAACCAATATGAGTATTTCAGAGCACGAGGGTTACCGCAGGGCACGCTGCGAACATGAGAGAGAGCAAACAATTGCCTTGCTTGTCTCTCAAGATAGCTTCTTCCCTTCCCAAAGGCAGCACCGCACGCTCTGTGCTATCAGTGAATCAATCACACTTTATTGGTCAATTGAACATTAACTGTTTGGGAGGCACGCGTGTGCCGATCGGAAAAGCCTGGAGTTAGAAGGCAGAGGTTCTACCTGTGTGAATTTCCAGTGCTTCTTTATTTTCTGTGTGCTTCTCTAACTGCTGGTATCTTTGGCATAGTCTTGAAATAAGTAAGAGCTTGGGATCTCTGAGAATCAATGTTAATTTTACAGTAATTACATGTTTCTGCTGGAGCCAGCTAGGAAGGTATCTGGCTAAAAAAAAAAAAAAAAAAACTATTTGTATATCAGATTCCTTTAATCAATTCATTTTGGACCAGAATAGAGTTCATATTTTATATAAAAACTTGAAGTTGATTGAAATTTCCATTGCAGATTTAGGCAGCTCGGATTTCTATTTTGATCAGTCTCCGGAAAAGCCTATTTTATTTCACAGCATCTCCAAGTCTTGCAGGAGCAGGAAGCTGCTGCCCTATTAATAGAGAGAGCTGCCGTGCCCGAGCCCTACCTGCCCTCCTCCCACAGTGCCATTTCTGTTGCAGCAGCAGTGCCCAGGCTCAGCAAGTGGTCTCCGTGACTGGTGGTCCTCACCACACACTTTTGAAGCAGGAAGAAGCTCACAGTACCTTTCTTCTTCCAAATCCAGCCTTTCTGTTTTAAGCTGCTTCTCCCCTCTCCTCCATAATGAATCAAACCCTGACACCTGCAAGAAAATCTCATTGGAAGAAACCAGTTTTCTGCAGCTGCCTGCCTGCATTGCTCATGCCAGATGAGAAGCTTTTCCCTGCCTTGCCCTTGCCTGGTTTTTGGCCATCATCACCGTGATGTCAGGGGCAGTGTACCACTAAGATGGACAAATTCTGATCTCCAGGACTTCAGGCTACCCTGTCTTTCCTTAGCAGTCAACGCGTCATGTGGAGGGGAATGAGAAGGAAAGGATCCGGAGCAAGGAGACTAGATGCAAAGGGCCTAGATGAAAGAGCGGGGAAATGCCTGGGGGGATCTCTAATTGGGACAGGCTGGGAGAAGACAGAAGGACCTCTACAGCAAGGCTGTCCTATCTGGTCCCCAGCATTAAGCCTGGCCCCTCTTAAACCCTGTCTCTCATCCCACCTTCTGAAACCTTCACTTATTCTCTGCTCTCTCCTCCTGTCAAAGACACAGACTGTATTTCCTATCTGCAATCCCAAATCTCGCTTATCAATCCCAGCTTCTTCAAAATTCTCAGGCTTCTTTGCTAGTGTTGAAGAGTTGGATTTCGCTTCTGTGGGTACAACACATTAAATTTATGGTAACACAAAAGTGAAATTTATCCTTCTCTCCCAAGAACCCTTAGTCTGGCTCTATGAACAACGTGGAATATGCAACCAGAGCGTTAATGATAACAAAGGGAAACAGTTTTAAGATGAAGTAAAAGTGAATAGTTTCAAAAGATAAAGCACATTGCAAGTGTTCACATTTCTTGGGTATAAGATGAAAATAAACAGGAAAACAGGGTTGGGAGAGTGTTAGTTCTGCCACTGCCTCACTGCCACAGCTGTTACCCATCCATAAACTAATGTTTTATGATCGCAAAATCCTGTAGTGAGGAAGGTTGGTGGTTGTAATGGGGCCTTCATTTCTATTAGCTATGTGCAGTAGGATACCTCTGTGAGTGGTGAACAGCAGAAGCAGAGTGTTTCTGGGAAAAGTCCTAGATAAGTTGTTGCTTTGAAAGGATTTTTTTGTTTTGTTCTTAGGTTTAGGAAAGGTAGTAGCAGGTTGCCTCATTCTCTTCTTGCTTTATGCTTTCTTTGTCTCTAGTATTTTCTCCTGATAATTAGGAACAATTGAAGTCACAGTTTTGTGAAAATTATTATTATTTTTTTAATGGAGAAACTTGTTTTATTTGCATGTATCTGTCTTCTATTTTCAACAAGAGTGTTTGGTTGCTTTTATTAAAGAAGTCCAAACTGCATTCATTTAATTCTAATGCCTTCGAGCAAGCTTTTCCTCCCCTGCTTCAGTTCACCGTTGTCTCTTTGATGGGCTCTGCTTACTTGGGCTGCAGGCTGCCCAGGTAATCTGTGCTTTTTTAAACTCTGTTATTTCTTCCACCTCCTGTTGCAACCTTGGAGGTTTAATCTGGCTCAGTGTAAACTATTAACCTGAAAAAGAAGAAGAAAATCCATGCTTACAATGTAAGAGAGACTTTGTTTTAGGAAGTGGCAAATAGTCTTATACATACTAAACCTGCAGAAAAACAATTTATCTCTTCTTGATATTTCCCTCTTTTCTTTTTGTGCCTAAAATTGCTGCCCAAGCTTACATTGTAAAGAGTATAGCCCATCTCTGAACCATTAGGAGAATCAGTTCTGGTGTTCAGAGAAAGTCTGATGAAAAGCCAGAAAATGATGAGAATGTAAGGAAATGTGATGATGAGGCGAGACACAGTATGCTTAATGCATTCAGTGTATCAAAAACAGGTTGAGGAATGGTTTGATCACTCAGAATAGATACTCATATCTGGAAAACATAGGTACTTTTTCCAGAGCTGCTTCTGTGGAAAAACTAATGGCAGGGACTTGAAGTTAGATGAATTTCTTGTTGATAGGAGATAGTCACACATGCAAGAAACAAAGTCTAATGCACAGATACAAGAGCAGCTCAGTAGAGAGGAATTTCACTTGCAGCTTTTAAAAATCAAGTGTATTTATTTCTCTCCCTGTCTCCCCTTCCTTTTGTGAGGTTATATGTGGATGCAGCAATTTCTTCCAGGGAGAAGGATCCCTTCATTCTTCATGGGCCTTCAGGTTTCTCCAGCCGTCATGGCGATGGTGCTGTGATTCCTTTTGGGATACCAGGCTGCAGAACAAGTCACTTGTGCTTCACTAATTCTTGCTGGAAAGGATTTATACCTCCTTGTGTAACTTGTAGAGCACTTTCCTCTGCTCTGATTCTTCTGGACCTGTGAAAGTCCTTGTGAGCTGTCCTTAGTGGCAGAGCTCTGACTGGGGGAATCAGTACTTTGGTGGTGTGGTTGGTCATGCGCTGCTTGTGGCTCAGTCAAAATGATATGTGGGGTCAGGCTGCTGAAGACCTTAAAGGCTTTGTTTGCTTTCCTCTGCAGGATGGGACATGAAGTGCATCTGGGTGACCGGAAAAAGGCAATTCAGCAGTTTAATTTCTCATCATCATAGGGGCTGTCAGACTTGGTTGTGCTATGAGTCCTTCCAGCCCTCTGCTTGGGACATATAAGTGACAGTGTAGGCTCCCAAATCAGTCTTTAAACATTCCTAAAACAGCACTGTGTGAGTAAAATGGAACTGCTTGACACTTAGGAGAAAGTCATCTTTCACAAAAAGGTGCTTTAAGTACCCTTTGTCTGTACTTGGGGAAAAATGAGCATTTTCTGTGGGCTATATAAATATAATACACATAGAATGCATAAAGAAATGGGTTGTGTACAGTACAGTGGAAAAAATACATATTATCTCTCTTCTGTGATTAACTTTTTTTTTTCTTTTATCTCTGGCATAAAGTTACTTATATACAAAAAGAGAGAAGAGAATACAAAGACAGAATTAGGTAAAAGGCAATGTGCTGTTATGTGTTTTCAGCACTTAAATTGTTAAATATTTCCCCTGAGTCCGCACTAATGTTAAGCAAAGAATGATGCCTACAGGTATGATAACCTTCTGAAGGAAAATGAGACCTGGATTAGTGCTAAGACATTTTGGTCTGTTCCTCTTTAAAAGTTAAAATCTGAACTTTATCATTGCAATTGCTTTTCTTTTTTCACCGAAGCCCACAGGTAAAAGGATATGCGATGTTCCCACCATTTTAGCTCCTGTTGTGCTTTCAGGGTTGTGCTAAGCACTGATCCTGCTCCTTTTAGCTAAGAACTGAAACCCATCATGAAGCATGAGGATGGGTTTACTTGTATGAGGTCAGTCATACAGGGCTCACTAACTCATTTTCCAAAAAGTGCTTGATGAGGAGCAATGTTCCTCACCCAGCCTAACCTAGTAGAGGCAGCCAGAGTTGGCTGCAGTCGGTCTCCTGAAGAGGAAACTTAGTTTTTTGAGTTTAGATGCAGTGAATAATGTCTAAGTTGGATGGCTAAAATTGCTCTAAGAAGATGCTATGAATACCCTTCTTTATGTAATGTTGGCATCTCTGTTTGCGAGCACGTTGAATGGAGCATCTATACTGCTTTAACTGCTTTTCACTTCTGTCAGGGTGTATGTATATACCCTTTCAGGTCAAGAAAAAATGATTTTGAAGGAATCCCACAGTTAAAGTGACTGGCTGTTCAGGATTTTAAAAAAAAAAAAAAAAAAAAAAAGGATTCCATTTTCCATTCCTGACAGGGATCCTTAAGTCTCCACAAGCATGAATACTCAAAAACCACTATCTTGTTCCTTCCAGGGAGCTGTATTCTCTTTGACAAATCATTGTTTTTCCTTTAAATAAAGCCCTGGGGTGCTTTGCAAGATGCTCTCGGTTCTGATTCAGTGTGCGAGTGTGTATGTGTGTGCAGGGGGATCGAGGCTGTGTTGCACGTAGCCCTAGAGGCCTCATTAAATTGTGATGTGTGGTGTCGCATTTCAAACTAATGCTTCTTGCTGTCCCTAGTTTAAAACTTGATGCAAATGATGAGTAACGATGGTCCAGAAGTTGTCTTGACAAATAATGTGTACAAGCAACGACTGAAATTATGTGAAATGCTCACTCGTTTTATGTCCTTGGCTCTTTGCAGTGGCCTGGCTTCAAGACTGTTGCATTTGAACTTTCTGATGTATAATACATCCCTTGCCCCCTTCAGATATGAAGCATCAGAGTTTAGCAAGCACTTCTGAAAATGCTCTCACTGACTCCTGTGTGACTGGTGGGATATATTTGGTTGTATCTTGACACTCTCATTGCTGTTTTCTCAGGAAACAGATCAGTACTTCTGCGAAGGTCAGCATCTGTTCGTATTCTTTTGGTTAAAAGACATGCATTGAGAAGGTCAGCAGCTCTCTTAGACCCGCAGGACAGGCAGGATGCTGGCCTCGGTGCTTGGCTACGGTACTTGGCAAACCCGAGCACAGACGGTGGTTCCCCTTGGTGTCCGGCAGTTGTGTTTCCTTTCCATCTCAAGATGCACAGCTAATACTGTCACAAGATCCCGGGCTGGCAGCAAGACAACAGCAGATTAAACACAGAGAGAAACAGGCTTTTTTGCTCATTTGTTCACACGAAATTTAGATGAGGCTTGCTAATACCAAGTTAAAATGACCAGCAAAGCAAAACAAAGTGAACCACACCTTCAGCAGGAGGAAATGTTTCTTCATAGCACTGTGGGCCCTGTGAAATAAAACGGATCAGCAGTACTGCAAACCCTGTACAAAACCATATTTACAATAAACTATGTTTTCAAACTTAGTGAAAGCTATATGTGATGCTTTCAGTCTGCTTGACTTGGCTTTGCCACTCTCCTCTGAAAGCCAGAGACTCAAATAAAGGATTGGAACTGTCCAAATGGTGAATATTCAATGTAGCTGTAGGTTAGTGTGGTGGTTGTGTGGTGTGATTTTTATTATTCATTTATTTTATTTTTTCTCTGCATGTAAAAGTGGGGATGCAAAGGGCATTTTCCATAGCAGCAGACTTGTCTTTTTACTTCTATCTAAACGTCTGGGCCAATGGAATTCTGGCATAATTCAGAAAGAACAAGATGTAATGTTAATGAAATGAGCTCAAGTATTGGCAATCAAGTTAATTCACCAGGATTTGTTTGATCAAGTATTACGCTGGTTAGTAAAGAACCCTCCACCTGCACTTTGTCTCTTAAATTTTGTTTGCATAGTTTATGCTTAAGTGGATTTAAGATATCTTCAGAATAATCTTGATGTGATGAGGCTGCCAGAGGATAAGAGCAGTCTTTCCTCATTGGTTCACTCATCCCCAGCTCAGAGAATCACATCTAATTGATACTGTTTCTGCTTTAATTACATATAATTTTTCTGTTTTGCTACCCAGGGAGTCAGGAGAAGAAAACAATATTCTGTCTACATGCAAATCTTGCAATCAACAATTTAAAACCTTTATGCTCCCAAATTTGTTCTTTTTATTTCAAAATGGTCCTTGCAATTTTTCTGTGTATGGGTATACCGTCAGTGAAGTTCAGACTTGTGTGCAAGTGCAAGTGTCTCTCTTTCCCTCCCTTTCCCATTGCTCACTGAGTGGCGGTTTGGGTTGATGCTCAGGGTTGATGTTGGTGTTCCCATGTTTTTTGGAATTGAGATTGCCACAGGCAAAAGCAGTTGTGATCCCTATGCCTGTTTCTGTTGATTTCTTTTCTGTGCTTTACTGCTCTGCTCTCAACCCAGCACAGGAAGGGCTGTATTTACATGGGTAGGTGCCATGATACAGCTATATGGGAAAGGCATGTTGCTTCTGCTGGCTACGTGAAGGACATGGAGTTTGAAGAGGAAGAATGAATATGGGCATGGAAGGTGGAGAGGGAGAAATAGGTTGTAGTTTGAGAGGAATTGGTACGCCGAGGTGGAAGCCAGTGGGAATTTTCCTGTTGGTTTGGATGGAGGTGGCAAGCATGTTACTTGTGCAGGGTTGCTGGTGTCCCCATTGCCAATGAGGAAAGACATTGTGACAAAAATGCCAAGTATTTTAAAGAAACAATTATTTAAGGGCTTCTCATGGCTGTGCTTTCCTAAGATAAACTTTTCCAGTGCGAAGAAAGCAGTTTGTTCTGGTTGTCTGAAAGAAGGACGTGGTCTTCTGGTTTGACCTGCCCTGCACCTTGGTGCGTGGAGGCAGAAAACCACCAGTCAGAGTAAGAGCAGTGTGCTGCAGGCCTGAAATGTGCCACTGGGTGCCCCATGCGATGTGGACATGTTGCAGGACAAGGATTCCAGGCCCCTTTTTGTGGGAGTGCCCTAACCCTGACAGAAGGGGCATTCTCCTGCCCTGGAGTCTGTAGCATGTCGCATCTTTTTCTTTTTTTTTTTTTTCTTTTTTCTTTTTTCTTTTCTGTTTTAAATTCTTACAAACCCATCTGTTTGTACCAAGACTGGTGACTAATGTAGTAGCTCTTATTAGGTCAAAATAGCTGAAATCATGCAGCAATTACACATACGTACATTCACATGCACACAGAAGGGTTGTTTCCCCCTCACCCCTCCTTTTCCCATCTTTGGAACAAAACATTCCCTTACTGTTCACATGGCCAGAGCAGCTGCCCAGCTGGCAGGAGTGGAGATGTGAATGTTGTCAGTGAAAGGATGAGTCACTTTGCAAAAGTTATTTAGGAGGGTCACCCTCCTCTTCTCCTTTCCCCTCCAGCCACTCATCCTTCTGCGTTCATCAGAGGCTGGAATCTTGCATCCTGCTGCTGCCTGGAAAGAGCACAATGAAGGCTTTTCAGGGCGAGAGGACTGTTAATGGGAGTCACAAAATGACTGCCCTCGTGCACGACTAATCCGTTGGTCTCCTACAAAAAAATCTTCTGCCAGTCTTAGAAACATGTGATACCTAAAAACCTTTAAAAAATAAATAATAATAATAAAAATAGATGGGAATTGTCCCTACATGACTCAGGGGGGGTGGTTATCAAATGAAAAAGATATAAGAAAAATAAAAAATGATGACACCAGGACACCACAACTTTTATTTCTTATTTTTTATTTTTTTTGGAAATAGGTTACAGAAAAACACCAAGCTGCTTGCTTCTTAGACAAATCATTCTGCTTTGAGCTCTCTGTAGGATGCAGAGCCCCTTCATGTTTTCCCTCTCTTGCTGACCTCTTCTATCCTGTGGACCACCTCCTCCTGAAGGAGCAAACTGAAGCTTGCTGCCTCTCTGAGCTCCTGTTGCGCCAGAAGGCTGCAGGAGCCAAATCTGGCGCCAGCACTGGCTCATTCCCTTAGCAAGACCTTAGCAATGTGCTCCTAGGTCAGTTGTTGGCACCTAGATTGTCACAGGCCAAACAGGTGGCTGATTCCATTTCCTGAGTGGCAAAAGATCAGTCTCCTTCTCTACCCTTTCCACATCCCGTTTGAGTGCCCTAGGACTTGGTGCATCAGAGGCATAGCTATATGTGGTTGAAGTGGGCACCTCCCTCTTGAATCTGCTTAGGTTATAATGAAAAAAGGCATCCTTATCCTAAAGGACAAGGCAGAAAATTAGTTCTTATGTTTTCAAGACTTTTTTTTTTTTCCCTCCTTCCTCTTTTGAATTCCAGCTAGTTCTCTTGAAAACAGGATTTTGTAAACCAGATGCCAGGAGCAGATTTCTTACTTGGTGTGGATTTTTTTTTTATATATGTGTAATAAATTCCTTGGGAAAGGGACTGATCTTCTACTGTGTTGGTTGTGCAGCCCTGAGAACAGATGGAGGGAGGGTCAGATGAGATGGAAAGGTGACCTTGGAGTGGGGACCACCAGCTGATAATGTCACACAAACTGTAAAATGAATAAACTTGGCCACCACTTGTCAGCACCTCTGTCACTTGTCATTGACCTGTCTTTGCAGTGCCGTGGAAGCTGGTGTCCAGATGTGTGGTTCATTAACAGAGCAATCCTTGCCACACATCAAGGAGTTGGTAGATGTCCTTGCTCAGCACCTTGATCACTCCTTGGTCAGCATGGAGGGGAAGCTGGAGCTCGGCTGCCTAGCAGGCTGAGTATTGGTGCAAACTTGGCACCTTGGCTTATTAAATAGCTACTGCTCAAAACAGGGTGATAATCTGCCCATCCTCACCTCTTCATGTGCTTCTGATTTACCCCTGAGCATTGAGGATTTCCAAATGATACGAGTGCTGTGGTGGCTGCCCTGTTGCCTTCAAGGGCAGGGCTGGGTGTCATCGTCTAGCCCATGCCTGAACACGAGGGCCTCCCCTCCACTTACTAATGTCAAAGCTAAACTAAACTGAACTTCTTTCCCACTGTCTTCATAGGGACTTAAACCCTTTTTGTTTTAAAGAGCTGGGGAGCTGGTTGTATTTAATGGAAATGAAAGTGCAAGCCTGGAGGTTTCACTGGAAAAAACCTGAAGCTTCTGAAAGATGCTGTTACTCATTTGTATGGCTGTTGATTGGAAAAAGTAGAAGAATGTTAAAATATTGGAGATGCCATTTTAAGTTGTCGCTGGAAAATGTTATGGCTCTGCTCCGTACCAGGCAAATGCAGGCAGGTGTACACAGAGGCGGTGGTGGGAGGTCCTGGCTTGGAGACCTTCTCTATTTCTCTGCTGGGACAACACTGTGTCCTTCCCTAGCACCTCTCCAAACTTACAGCAAACCTCTTTTTAATTCTCTTTTTCTGTGCTTTATGGTCCATAAAAGGACCACCTGCACAGATCATCTTGTATGTATCTCCTAATGTATGTCGGGAAGTCTGCTGAAAGCTGCTTAGGACTTCTAGGAGGGTTGGGTTTCCTTGACAATTATATTATAGGTACAGGGATTACAAGGTGTGGTTTTTCTTAGTTATTCCCTCACCCTTCCTACCTATCTGACATTTCCAGCATCCTTGATGATAACAGCCCTGGCTGGACCGAGGAGGAAAACTCAAAAATAATCTTTCTGTTGCTTTTAATGCTTAAAATTGTGTACATTCTCATCATTCTTTAAAAAAGCTTCTTATTATCTTTAAAGGGATCTAGTCATGACAGACAGGAATGCAGACTCTTACAGTTTGTGCTACAAGCAGAGGAGCGCTGGCTCAAAGAACAGCTGTGTCAGAGACTTGCACTGAAACCAATTACCAACTCTTTTCTGAGCACTCTCTGTCCTTGTTGGATAACTAAATGTAATGACTTAACCCCACAAACAATTTTATTATTTTTCTTTCTCTGGAAATACTGATGATAATCTAACAAAAAAAAAAAAAAAAACACCCCAAAACCAAAAAACAAACAAACAACAACAACAAAAAAAACCAAAGGTTAAAAAAAGCTTACCTGTAAATTTAAGAAAAATCTTTTTTTTCCTAGATATTCAAAAGTAACAGTTTTGATTGCATTAGATAATTTGAAATTCAGGTGTTTGCAAACAGCAAATAACCTGGTTGAGCAACTCTGAGTGTTGTATCACAATCTCTGGATGGTGTTTTAATTGATTTCACATTTTTCACATTAGGATAATACTCCCTAACCCCTCCTCTCTCCCCACCTCTAGAAAAATATCCATAAGCTGATAATGGAAAAAACAAGTGACTGTACCGATAGGAAAAATTACAAATCGCAAATGCTCATTGACAGCAAACCGGTCTTGTGTCATTTTGTGGGTGTCTAATTGGCCTGATGTAAAATACCAAATTAAGCCTGAATGTTCATATTTGAACACTAAAATAGCCTATCCTAGAAGTTTATTCTGTTCTTTGATATTTTTGTCCTATTTTCAACCTTTATAGAGGTGACACATCCCCACTCAGTGTTACTGGCTGCGTACTGTCAGTCTGGAGCACTGGCACTCCATCTGTGAGCTCTAGCTAGCAGCAGGTACTGTAAATCATAGAGATTCATGACAAGGCTGTGAAGTTTTCTGAAGGACAAATCGTAGTATCTGTGTAGAAAATTACCGTATCTAGAAACCAGGAATGGCTCTTGGATTGCCAAGCACTGCTGAGATAAAATAATGTTGTTAAGTAATGCTTAAACCAACACAAAGTAAACACATAGAAATCCCCAGGCATGTCAGCCTGTTGCCCAGCTGCTCTCTGCCCCACGCATTTACCTTCACGCTTGTATTTGCGCTTGTTACCACAAGGAGAACAGAGCTAAAACAAGGTATGAGGCTACTCCTGCCTTCTTCCTTTCTTTTTTTTCTCTCTTAGTTACTAAAGGATATAGTGGAGTAAGTCTTGTGTCTCGTGTGAATCAGATGCACCAAAATCCTGCTCGGCTGACTAGGGGACTACAGAGCTGATGGCCAGAGCTGCTCTGTGTTGTGTGTGGGGCTGTCAGTGCTGGAGTAGGTGGGCAGGAAGCCTGGGGTTGAATGGGTTTGGGGTGAGACTTGGAGCCTGCCTGTACGACCTCTGCTTATGCGACCCTACATAATCTCATTGAATTAAACAATGTGCAGAGCGTACCCTAAATCCATCTGTGGTGATCTGCAGTTGGAAAGACAGTTACCATGTCTTTGAATACATCCCAGAAACATACATGTGTGCCTAGAGCCATCCTCCATATGTTTTCTGTTCTTCAAATGAATTTCTGAGGTGTTGAGAAAATTCAGCTATTCCTAGAAATCCCACTATAGTTGCAATCATTTTCCTTTAATTGACATGTGCATCTTTGCTTCTTTTTGACGCCAATGTTGCCTGTCTTTTGGCTGCTAAAGAAACTTCTTAGACTGATTTGGAAGTATTCCCCTTTCCCTTAGTTCTGTCTGCCCTTCCCTAAGGAAGAGCACAAGCCCATGGCTATTGCAGATTTCACTTTGGAGCCCAGTTGAGAACAGCGTCTCCAACTAGGACAGCATTTAATTGCCCACTGGAGTCAATACTGAGTGGGACTGAAGGATGCTTAAAGAAAAGGATGATACAATCCCAGACTTCGATCCTGTTTGCTTGGAGAGCCGCTTACTTCAAGCATAGTCCAGATCTTGGGCCAGCTTGATCAATCTCTAACTTCAACCCATAGCAATGAAACAGAAATGGGAAAGATTAGCCCTGTTGTAGTTTGATTTTGTTGACTCTAGATGTCGGCGTGTGTTGAGGTCCTGCAGAGAGCTTGGGAGCGCTGAGAGTGTTGGCCTGATTCAGGAAGTGGTGACTGTCCTGGTCCAGACATGCCAGGAGTAGGAGCCACGATGGATTTGCTTCCAGTGGCTGCTGTGCAGAGGTCCTGGTGTATGATGAGGAGCTGGAGATGGGCCTGAGTCATTGCTGCAGGTGATGTTAGGTAGGGTGGGAGCCCCACACAAGGCCTATGTTTGGTAAAAAGTGAAACCCTTTTCCTTGTCGCTGTTCCCATACGGATTTTGTAGAGGATTAGCGCTGCTGACTCCCTTTCCTGTGTGCAGCGAGAACTTCAGAATACAGAGCATAAGAAATAGAGGGAGCTTTGCTCTCCTCCATTAGCCCTGTGAAGTTTGTTTGACCTGTGGCTGTGGGTGAAGTTTAGTTTTCCCAATTGTATAAATAGACGTTAATCTCATAGCTCATCTCCAAGGACAGGGAGATATAAATATATATATTTATGATGTCAGAAGTGCAGGACAGTCAAAGTTACAATATTTTTCTCTACAGAATAGCAAGCTCTAGAAAGCTTTCTGTCTAGGTTATTTGATTTTAGTTTTTTTTTATTATTCTTAGTTTTAATAAGTAAGCTGAGAAAAAAGCAAGTGGACATCAGACCTCACACAACTTTGGTTTGGGGAAAGTGTGCAGTTTCACGACTGAAGCAGTGTTTCCTAAAATAACAGCCTCGGGAACCTCTGCAATCTATTTCCTCGTCGTCTTTTACCCTTTTACGAGAACTGAGAAGTCTTTCAGCATTGTGAAGCAAGGCTGCGAAATAACAGCCAGAACAAGAGTGCCTCAGTCTTTAGCAGTCTATCTGGGGACCTATTGGGCTATTATTAGCAGGGGATACCAAATACATTTTGTAAATATTTGAAAAGCCTTGCCAAGTGGTGTCGCAAAGACACATGCTCTTTTATGAGTTCCACAATCATTAAAAGCAGACAAAATGCTCTGAAAGAGCTGGTGCGGTTTGCACATATCATCCTGGTTTGTTCTTGTCTGTGCAAAGAGATATGCGCTTGGGTCAAAGCTGAAAACTCTATCTCTAACCCTTGGCAGAGGGGACTGTTCTGTAAGAACGAGTGTGATAACTGGGCTTCTGAGTTGCTGGTCTAAGGATGTAGTGGTCCTCTAGCACACACTTTGTGTGCTTGCATCTGGACGTTCATTCTGACAAGTAGATGCTCTAGAATAAAGTGGTATGAACAACTTTTTTTTTTTTTTTTTTTTTTTTTTTCTGCGCAGGGCTTCCCTATTAAGGAGAGTCCTTACCAAACACACGAAAAGGAAACTGCAATCTCCGTTTCCATCACTAGAGGGAGGGAAACTACATGGAATTATCACCCCATTGTGCTGCTTTTCTGTCATCTCCCCGTCCAAACATCCACCTTGGGCAAGACAGCAAAATGGTCTTAGTATTTTTTTATGGGGAAGCTGTAAAAACGTGATAGGTAGTTTTTTCTCTTCCCTTACTTTTATCCTTCTCTTCCCTCCCTTTTCTTTAATATTTCCAAGCCAGCATTTGTACGTACCTTTGTATGTTGCTTTGATCAGTCTCAAAGCTGTACTTTGGGAAGCTCTGTATTTCCCCCTGTATCTGCTGAAGCAGAGCAGGCAGACTTAGCATGACTGCAGGGCTGTCACTAAGTTTTAGACAGATTCTTTTTGATAACTTTTGTGACAAGTGAAATAACAGTGTAATGGTTAAGAAGTCCCATTCTATCACTGTGGTAACTAAATTGGCAGGTAAAAGACTCTAATAGTAAAATGTACTGAAGTCAAATGAGAAATTCCATACTTGGTATTTTTGCATCCTTAGGCAGTACGTGGAAATATGCGCATTTTTTTCCCAAATATATTCCCCTTCAAAATACCTGTCAACTCTTGTATCTTATATGTAGCATCATAATCTGTGATGTGGCAAGTTTAGCCTGGTTAGATAAATGAAACCATTCTGAAGCGAAGAATTTCTAGTACAATTGAAGGAAGGACTGTTTTGACTCACTAACGCACCCAAGGAAATGTAAACTTTACAAAAGCAAATGCTGATGGAAATTTTAACTTGTGGATATTATTCGAACTGTACACCCTGGATGCTTTTTTTTTTCCTGTTTTAAAGAGTGCTAATTTTGCAATTAATTTAGGAGAAAGATAACAGCTTTAACTTAGGAGCTGGAATGTAAAGATGAAGCTGACTAGCTTCTTTGGGAAGTGCTAAAGAAGATCGTTCATGCAATGTCAACATCCTTCACTTTCACAAAACCTTCTAGTGATTTACCAATCACCCTTAAACTTGGCTTTATGAAGCTACTTAAGCTTAGCTTTCTTCACCAGAAAGTCACAAACTAGCCATGGTGTCTTTTTCTTAGTCTGCTTAGTCATCTCCTTTACAAAATATGAAAAGGCAAAGATGGATATCTGGGGAAGAGCTATTGGCTGTGTAAGAAAACCAAGGACATTGCTCTGCTCTAGGTTCTCTTATAATGGCCATGGTCATACAGTGTGATGGCCTCATGGCACTGTAGGCAAAGATGTAACTGTCTCTTGGGAATCTGTTGCTTTTGAGCGATGGCAGTGGATTTTTTTTTTTTTTGAAGAATGTTTAAAATTAAATAAAAAACAGGACAATTAATTACAATGTGTAAATAGCTCAATAATAAAAGGAAGTAAGACTGACTAGGAATACACATGACCATGGTTTGCCTATTAATGCTCAAGTCTGAACAGACAGAAAACAAGGAAATAGTAACAGATCAAAAGTGAGAAGTGACATGTGATTTTTAAAAAGAAAAAAAATAGTGTTGGTAGCAACAAGAACAACAAAATCCATGTGTATCTAAGGGTGGCAGCAGCAAGAGACTGCTGCAGAAGTGAGATGTGATGGTGTCTAGTAGGGTTGGGTAGTGCTTTAGGGTTTCAGTCTTCCCCAGCGAAGCCTTGGGCATCCATAGCATTCAAAGCAAAGGGGACAGAGAAGAGGGGAGATCCACTTCTGCTCAGCTCCACTCTCAAGCATTGGTGCCAAGCACAGCTGGGGCTTTTTAAAGGTTCAAGAAAGCAGCTTAAGTTCTGCAGAAAAAAAAAAAAAAAAAAAAAAAAAGAGGCAATTTTCTTCGACGCAAGCCTAACAGAGGATTGCCAGTGGTCCGGAAGAGAGGATGGATTCTAGGAGGGGAAGAGTGCCGAAGAGGAAGGTGTGCCAAAAAGATCTTGCTGGCAGTGGAGCAGCTGGCCTCCGCTGCTAATTCAGATTGGCTGGCCCATGAGGATCCTAATTACAGCACAACTGCTGTCTCCATAATCACTGCGACAGGAGCAGTGCAGGCCATAAGGCACTGAAAGGGATCTGGATGCGGCAGCAGAAGATATTAGAGTTGCTGTGTTCTGTCCTAGCCACTGAGTAGCACAAAAGCTACCAGATGTCAGGGAGGAAGAAATGGGGCATCCTCAGAGTAGGCCTGTACAAATAATGTCATTGAATGCTTATGTGAACAAGGGCTTAGCGATGGGATTGCACAACTAGGCTCAGTTATATCCTACTGAGGGTGCTTACGGAGAAAGTATTGGAAATGCAGTGAGCTTTGCTGAGGCATCAGGGTCTGATTCGTAAAGCAGTAACTGCTTGTGTGGCTGCTGCCTAATGTAAACAATAAGATCTGTTCAGACAAGTTCCTGGTGAAGAGATGTAACTGCAATGGATGTCTCTTGATACCAGTAGCAACTGTCCTTGCCCTTCCACACTTGCCTTTGATGGACAAAATCACCCTCAACAACAGCGATAAAAAAATGAGGGTGAAGAGAATTTGGACCCAGCAATTACCAGGAAAGGCCATGATGACCAATAAGAAAACAATGTTTTAGGATGCAGATGTTATTTTTTGGCTTACTGGTACATTGCCAAGTTCAGCCTTTTCAGATAAAATTTGAAATCAAAACAGTAAGTTCAAGCAATAAGCATTCTGAGGGGACACACATCAAAGCAGACAGAATCCTTGTAGCATTAGCAGTTTTTTGCCATGTAAAGATACTGTTGATACCTTCTGTATTTAGGCTCTAGGGAAGAAGATGTCTCTGCTACTACCTGTAAGAGGAAACCTTTGCAAGACAGGGGTGTCAAAACTATTAGATTTTTCTTCTTGGGATTGTTTTCCCCTCACACTGGAAAAACATCGTGGCATGCTTGACTTAGCTCGGGAACCACTCAGACTCTAAAAGTCTGGCACTTTGCCCCCAGATATGAATAAAGGAAGCATGGTCCAGGTAAAGCGTTATTCCTCCCGCTTGCCTTTTTTCCAGGAGCGCACCCCCCTGTTTTCCCCCAGGCTGTGCTGGGAGCACACGTTTCTATCTTGTGCGAGATGTTAATCATATGCAATTGCCTTATTGGTAGCCAGGGCAATAATTGTGATCTTGAACATTGCTGGATGACTCACATTTGCTTTATCTAAGTCTGTTCACACTGTTGCGGCTTTTCTTGCTGGTGACAACGTGGCAGAGAAGGATGGAGTGAGAGAAGGAGATAGTGTGGAAGTGGGAGGCCATGCCAAGGTGACAAGCTATTTTGCATTGGCATCTGATGGTGCTAATCAGTTACGATGTACTTTAGAAGGTGTCTTTGATAACACGCTTTAATAATTTAACCCTCCTCATATTTTTGGATATATAATTTGTGTAGGGATTACAACCTGAATCTGCTTAGGTGCCTCTGGTTTCTGACACAGCAGCAGCCTTTGAATCAGCGAGTGTCTGCTCTTGCTGCTTAATCTCTCAGGCAGCCAATTTGGGGACAGAAGGAGTTTTTACTTTATCTGCTCCAAACACACTTGCACTCTATTCCTTTGTATTTGGGGGGGGGTTGAGGGAGAGGGAGTAGCTATGTGTGAGCACGTGTGTGTGTGTGTGTGTGTTTATATAGTACGAGAGACGGAGACAAAACTGAATAAGTGTGGGAGGGTGAGAACCTTTATTGTGCAACAAACTGATGGCACCAAATATGCTGCGTTTGTTGTGAGTTAAAAGGTTTATACAAAGATTTTCTTAGTAGTGTCTAAGATCTTAATAGGGTAATTAATCTTTCTAAGTGTTAGTGCCAGATTACAGGATCAGCTATTACCCCTGGCTACGGAGTACTCCTTTGTGTGTTGCTATGAACAGGACTAAGTGATGAGACTACTCCATTTGCCAAACAAAGATATGGTTGCTGCTAGCTTGTTTATGTTTGAAATGCATTTTCTAGTGCAGTAAGAGAAGAAGGCACCATTTCCTTGGGAATATTGGAGCCCTTTAAAATGAGCCCTATTAAAAAAAGAAGGGAATGAAGCTTTGTAGACTTTGCAGAGCTTTAAGGAAAAGTGTATATACACTTTAACAGACATAATGGTGAGTTGCTTGGTTTGACTTTTTCTTTTTTTTGTTTCCGTCTTCCAAGCAGGAAAATAAATAGATAGCTAATGTAATTGCAAGAAGCAGCTGTAGGAATAGATAAAAAGAGGTCTTTACTTAAGAACTTTTGTATGGAATGCAGAAGCTGAGCACTTTAGTTGAGGAATTAAAACCAAATTGCATTGCAGTAGGATGGGAAATAGAGGATATGGGAGATTTTTTCTTTTACTAAGAAAAATAGCCTTTGTTCATGCCTGTTTATTCAAAAGGGCTAACCAATTCTATCAATTGTCATCTTGTAATAGATAAAGGTATTTTTTTTTTCCCAGTGATGTTTAAAAAAGAAACAAATGAGAAAAAATACAAGTAACCAGTGGTACACAAAACATTTGGGTCATCCTGCAGAAATGGCAGCTTGGGCCAGTTGCGACCTGCTCCCATACTGCTGAATCAGCAAGCCTCTCGTCAAGGTCAATATGAACTATCCCGTCTGCATCATTTAGCCTCTGGGCTAGTGAAGATCATGTCCATAACTGATGAAGAAGGAGAACCGAGTCCAAACTTTAATATATACTATAGGTGAATTCAAACTAGAACTATCTATAAGCCTCCTCAAAGCAGTCATCATAAAATAACTGTATGGGTGAGTATGCTTCATATATAAAAGCTCTGGTGAAACTGTTATATGTTGAGATCAAGCATATCAGTCTAGTCAAATTGCCACCGTGTCAGGCTAGCCTTTCCTCTAGGTAGCAATTAATAAATATACTCTGGAATATTTCTATGTGTGTATGATATATAGGATTGCAAGGGAAGAAAGATTCGTTATGCAACCGGAGAGTTAATGATCTAGCATAATAGCGAGGAAAAGAGCAGCCAGGGAGGCTGCGGGAGCAGGGTATCTCACTATCTCATGGCTGGTGTTGGTGCTGGAAATAGCATACTGCCAGCTTTCCAGTGGGCTCATTCCCTTTATGTGGCCACTAACTGTTGCAGGGTTAGATGGGTTGTCTGGCAGCCTATACTCATCTCTGAAGGAACGATGTGGCCATATGCTCTGTTGCTTTGCCTGTTGTATAATGGTTTACAGCCAAAGAAAGATTAAAAGGAAAGGCTGCAGGAGCTGGTTCACTGTGGTCTTCAGTCTGGAGGGAGTCTACATTTACGTAATGCTTGGGGCTGACAAGGAGAAAACTTAAATTATGCAAAGTCACAAGAATAAAGTCTTAATATTCTGGTTTGTCATAATGTTTAAGAAGCCACCAGCCATGCACACTGTGTGGATGTATACCCTGAGGACTGAAGAGCAGGGAGAACCAGGCCTGGTAGGTTCTAGACATTGGACATGTCACTTTTTAATCCCCTCAGCATGGGGGGTCACAACCCTGTCCATTAGGTATGGCTTATACATCATGGAGCATCTTGTCATGGCTTTGACTTGTGTGACTGCAAGGCCGATGCAACCATGGCAAATGGCAGGGCTGGGGCTGGTGGCACACGGGAGGCACCTTGTCCCCTCGGCTCTGAAGGACTGCTCTTGGGGAAGGTGCCATGAAGCAGAGGTGGGCTTCACTGTCTCCTCCTATCAGGTTGTGTCCAGGGGCTGCCTTTGAGGGCAGACAGCAGGAGGATGCTGCTTGTTCTATACATGTAGAGACTTTTTTTTCTGGGGGTATCTGGGGAGCAGAGAAGGGAGAATAACACTGAGGTGCTTTGAAGAACAAAGTCCTGGTGGGACTTAAAAACATACTGCACTGTCATTTCTACTTCTTGAAGTGATTAGGATTTTCCTAGAAAAAATCGAAGCTGTCCATGAAAAATGGTGAGCCTGTGGTGCTCCTCATGTCCAGAGAGGTATAGAACTTCCTCCTCTGTTCTTTTGTATTAGCTTAGACTTTTGCCACTACTTGAACTTCGTAACTTGCTTTACAGAGCTCAGTTTGATTCTAGAGATGTTATGCAACATGAGAAGCTAAAAATACTGAAATAAAATCTTTGAAGATTATTACAACTATCTTAACAAAAAGAAGTTCTAAGAGTTTTGACAAAAGAATTCTTATTAATGTAGAGTGAACCCAGTTGTAGCAGATACCTTTCCAAGTGGAAAATTCAAATCCAGAAAACACAGAATTCATGTACATACCAATATAAGCTCTTCTGTACCCCCTGGGAGATGGCAATGCTCACTGGGAACTATGTGCAACCACTACAGCTGCAGTCATTGTGTTAGTGGGAGCTATATTGAACAGAGGGAGGATTAACTGGAGTTTGGCAGAGCTTGGAGTACAATATGAAAAATTTGGGGGTGGGAAAGAGGAGATGCTGAATGCACATGCCTGTATGTCTAGGTATACGTTACGTATGGCCGAGCGAGAATTTGGGAACTTCAGCACTGGGTTGTGATAAGGACACAAAACCTAGCAACAGAGATTTGACAGCAGCAAGGTAATATTGGCTCATGAGTTTGCTGATGGGTTGAAATGCTGCTGTAGTCTATGTATCTGAGTGAGCACTAGGTGCACACAATTTTTGTGCAGTATAGTACATGAGCTCCCTTAGCATTAGCAGAAAGTGTTAGATGCTGTCCCACTGTGGTCCTAAGCCTTTCCCCTTTCCTTCCTACCAAGGAAGTGTTGTAGGTGAGCTAGTCAGGGGAACGTTGTATTTCTGTGTACCATACATCTGAATTTTCTTATTTCCAAAGAATTGCTTATCTAGAGCGTTAAATATTACTAGGCAACCCAGACTTTTGGATAACAAAGATATCTGTCAGTGAATTTCCTCGGTTTGTTCAATTGTGATAGAATTTTTTGCTGTTGTTGAAAATAGTGATGACTTAAGCAGTTGAAGTTAACATGTAGGTTTTTACTGGGGACATATTTCACTAAAGAGGAAAACAGCATTCTGTGATTAAGTGGCTATACTCTTCCTTTGTGTAACAAAATAAATGTTGCTATAGTAGAATGGAAGTTATAACTGTGTTTTGAAATATTTGTAGGTTAGCAGAAGAGGAAGAGAATTCAATTATGTGGTTTGTGTCTCCACATCTTCAGTATTTTCTCCTGTGGTGGTTTTAACAGCTCAAAGTTTATGATAGTGGGCTAATGCATCTCCCAGGTTTTCTCTATATCCTGGGCAACATACAATCTTTGCCCTTATCTTTGGCATGGTCCCTCTCCCATGCCAGTAGAGCTTCAATACCTTAGATGTCCCTCTGATTTTTCAGTTTAAGTCTGGCTCCTGGAATGGACCCGATATTGAGCTCTTGCTCCTGTGTTGACGCAGCACAACTGGAGGCCACCCCAGTCAGCCTTTACACAGATGAGGATTGCTTGGTATGCAATGGTGTGGCCTGCTATAAGCTTTGGGTAGCAGTTACAGCGCTGCTTCCTTGGAGAGGTAGGGGTAGTGTGTCTTGCAGAGGCATCTTGACCCCAGTAAACAAGCCCCTTTGAGGTACAGCAAACTGGATAAGTAGTATGAGGTGGTAAAGATTTTAGGCTGCTCTGAAGATTCTACCTCTTAACAGGAGAGGTTTCTCAGCCTTAATGAGAACTAGACTGGCAGTCCAATAAATACACGCAATATATTATGTTTTGTCCTCAGCATACCTGCAATATTAAAAAAAATTGTTGCAATGAAGCACTTAAGTTATTTCAAGAAACAGCTAAAAAAAAGCCCCTGGGAGAGAAGTGACTTATTAACAAGTCATGGAACTTTGCTATGCCTCGGGCTACATTTTCAAACTATTGCTTTCGAAAGTAGTCGCTATAATTATACCACTTCCCAAACAGAAAAGAACAACGTGGGAAATTCATCTAATGTAATATCACAGGTCTGAGCCTTAGAGCAGAACAAAATGGGTTATTGAAACATAATAGTAAAATAGGTGTGACTGCAGAATTGCAGGTCAAAGCAAACTCTCAGATGAGTAATTAATTCTTACTATCCTACTTGTTCTATTTCATCCTTAGGTATTTAATTATACAGTTTTTCTTTCCTCCTGTCCTAACATATACCACAAAGCATTTTTTTTTCTTTGAGCAGTAAAATTTGAGTGCTTTATTTGAGCTTCTCTTCTAAAAATAAAACTTTGAAAGGGCTGAGCAGTGGCAGGACCAGACTTTGTAATTATAGCGAAGTCTAGAAGATATAACATGGATGAGGATCTCCATGTGCTGGGTGCTATACCCAGAATAACCCTGTACATCAAGGCAATAACTTAAAAAATGCAGAGCACTGAAGAGAAATCATAGTCCTCTGTGTAACTTACTATATTTGTTTGAAGCCAGATCTATCATTTTAAGAGGGTTGAGTGCAAGCCCAACATGGTGTTGCCTGGACTCCAGTAGTGGACATGGTCCATGTCTGGGGTTGAAGGACTAACTTTTTTGCAGGGATATGCACTAGCTAAGCAGTAGATATATATTTGCAATACTATTCCTTGTTACAAGCCTGGAAAAATAAGACCCAAGTGTATTCTTTGAAAAACATTCCCTGCCTGTTTAGGTGCTTACAATGTTCCTGTCATTCTAGTCTTCAAACGCCTACTCTTCTAGCAACTCAGCTGATAGCACTATGGAAAGTAAATCTCTCTTAAGCATTTTCTTCCCTCTGGCTAATAGTTAATCTAATAATAGTTTGACTCCTACCACCGCAATAGCTCTTTTTCTAAAATGTGTAGTGGGAGGAGGCTAAAGATTTCATCTCCTCAGCAGTCATCCAAAGCTCTTGGAAGTAGCGTAATGACACTGGATCAGGGCCTTGCACTGCTTATTTATCACCTTATGGACCTTAATAGGTTCAAGTGTTTCTCAATGTTGATTTGAAAAAAAAAAGGGGAGAAGGGGGAGGGCAGAGATAATTAACCTTGTCATCACCTCTTAGTTTTTGTTTATTTTCTCTTCTTTATGTTAATGTTTCCCTTTATGCTCTTTCTGTATGAAATTTATTTATTTATTTAATGCTCTTATATCAGCCCTAAATGATCTTCCTATTAGTACAGGAAGCTGGCAACAGCCAATGTTCAGCCTTTGGATAGCCAGCTAATTAAGGGAAAAGCAGGTGTAGATGGATCTATTCAGCCTATAAATAAGTGCCAAAAATTTAAGTTATTGCCCGGTGAGTGTTAGCAGGTGGAACACTGTTTTATACCTTCAGTGGAGATGAAAAGAAGGGTTAGAGAGGAAATGATTTTTTTTCATGATTTAAAAGCTCTTTGGAAAGACAATATGTCTGTTCTCAAAAAAAAAAAAAAAAAGTCTTTTATGGGGTTAGTGTGGGAGACAAATAATGGTAGTACGAGGGGGCTCTTACTTTCATTGACCTGGACGTCATGATAAACTAGAGGATCTGCACAGAAATAATTCATATTCTTAGGCTGACACTTGGAAATATAACTCACAAGTGACTACAGATGTTAGTGCCTATTGTTCCTTTGTGGTTCTGTTTATAAATAAACTTTCCCTGCCTTCCATCAAGTGCTCAAAATGTTCTAATCTGCAAAAAGCCTCTTCCCTCAGTGCTAAAGAAAAATAGGGTCTATTGAACAAAATATTGTGCAGGGGAGTTTGTGTCTAAGAATATATTCTCTCCTTACACGGATTTCTCCTCCTCCCCAATTTCTTCCTTCTTCCTTTGTGTTGGTTTTAGTAATTCATTTGAACACTTTTAACCAGGGGGTGTTTTTCACGAGGGTGCAGTAGCAAGACATTAAAACATATCCAGAAGTATATAAAGTGTTATAGAATAATGTTAGAATAAAAACATGTATATTGCCCACCTAGATGTTAGATCAATTTTGTTGTTTTTGATCTGACTGATACATAAGTCTTCATGGCTATTTATTAATCATTTATGTGCTGTGGATAAATTTAAGTTCAAGCAATAAACTCATACATATACTGAAACTCATATGTATAAATATGAGAAAGACATGACAAGAAGAAAAAACTCAGCCTTCAAAACATATACAAGTGTTGCTTTTATTTTAAAACACTTGGGGCATTTGACCAACCAAAAGATATTTTGGAATAGTAAGAGAACTTTAGGAAGGGCTGCTTGTTTTAGAGACTTTCATTTCTGAATTTTCATGTTGAGACCACAGCTGGGTTTTTTTGTTTTTTCTCTTCTCTGCCCTTGTCTAAATAAGTTAATCTGGCTTTTTTTTTCCAGGTTAGACTGATCACATTTACTGCCCAGTTCGCTTCTGGGGCACTCCACCCAGATGTGGCAAAGCACATGAAACTTCTTGACTCTGTAGCCTACCTGATGGCTGGAACAGCCTCCTGCCAGTTAGAGACCTTGGCTTAATTTCTTGCCCTTTCAGGTAGAGGGAAGAAAAGACCTTTTGTCTCCAGAGTGAATGCTGGGATCACTGAACCTTCGGGTTAGAGGGAAACAGTCTCCTTTCTACAGGGTTTTTGAGCCTTATCTTCTGTCTTCTAAATTTTATATTTGGATTTGAAGAAAATATTGGTTCACACTTGTTTGCTATGTAAAGTACACCCAAATTTTAAAACTGTTTTGGATTCAGCTAGAATATTTCCCTTCCTCCTCCCACCCTACCTTTTTTTTTTTTTTTTTTTTTTTTTTCCGGTAGGGGATTATTGGCAGCAATCTATTGAGATGCTTTTGAAAGCACTCAGACCCTATATGCATTCCCATTCCATCCTGAGGAATGCTTCCATTTGTTCATATAAAAAAATTGTAGAATAATGCAATAATTTTTTTTAAAAAAGACTTGGAGATAAGCAGCATTGGCTGAGAATACCAACAGAGAAGCCATCCTGCTGGCTCTAAAATGGTGCTAAAAATAAACCTCAACTTTAAAAGTCAGTTCTGACAGACCTGAGTCCTGCTTCTCTGTATAACATAATTTACCACAATCTGTGGGCTGAAGTTGCAGTAAATTAGGTTCTTGATACTTACTGTTAATGAGTCACTGAATAAATACATCTGTATAAATTACCCCACAATTTGCCTGTTACAAAAATAAACAGTTTTGGTTTCCTGTGTGAACAGTATGACAAGCATTGTATGCGTGTAGTTTCACTAAATACTAAAGATGCTTATCTATGGGAAGAGAAAGTGTCCATGAGTAGCTATGTGAGTGGTGGCTGGTGGGACTGCAAGGTTCAGCCTTTGGGTTGCATCCTGGTCAATGGGAATGATGCCGTGGGAGGCAGTACAGTGGGGCCAGTGCAAGCAGCTGGAGAATGAAAAGCTCCAAATTTCCCGAGCTGGCATCTTGTTTTCTTCTGGGTGTCCCCTGCTTCAGACAATACATGAGGTCAATAATAATAAAACACATAACCAAAATAAATGTTCAAGATGTTTGTATTTCTGTAGCATTGAGGCTTGGACCTTGTAGTGCTAGATGCTGTATAAGACCAAGGTAGGAAATGTTCCCTTCTCAGAATACATTACATTTTAATTCTGAGAAGGCTCAGTAACATTTGGAAGGATGACAACAAAGCGTCTATGAGAACTTGTGTTTATATGGACCGGATATTTTGCACAGTCACATCCTATGCTTCTTTCCTATTTTCAGCCTACAGGTTTGGTTGTCTGAGCACCTTGCAAATGACCCATGCTTTGTTCCACCCATTTGTTTATTCTGAATAAAACATGGTTCATTGTCTATCAGTGAAAGCTCCTATGTTTCTATGCAATGACTTCAGCAGAAGATATGTGGAAATAAAAAATAGTCCAGTTCTCAATTTTCTTGAGTTGAGGAAGCTGCGTTTTAATACCAGGCATAATTATATCATGTCAGTCTCCCTGAAGTGACTGTCTGTTTTAGACTTTGGGTCATTTCCAAGAGTTGCAAGGAGCTATATGTCTACTGGTGCTAGACATGTGACCTTATTGAAATGTCTCTCTCAATATCTAGAAGCTGTGATGTGTCACACTGATACACATTTTCACCTTAACACTCACTCAACAGCAGCTCTCCAATGTGACAGTGCTTTTTTAATGCATATAGATCCAAGGAGATGGATGCCTGGGCAATGTTACTTTCATTGGTCTTCCTAGCTTGATAAAATGAAAATACTCCCACAAGGAAATTATGTGAGTGGTTTATGATGGCATGCAGCAAGCTGAACTCCAGAGCTTGTTCCACCCCCTGAACATGGACAGTGGATGTCCTGTTGTAGGCATTTGCTTGGGAGACATGTATCAGTAAAAAATGTATAAACAAATTGGTGTGACATTGGGTAATAAACAAAGGAGTTTGTGGGCAGTAGAGGGAACACAGGGTGAGTGTGAAGGTAGAAGCACCTGGGGTCTTTTTGAGATTGGAGCATGGACAGGTGAAATTTTAAGTGCAATAGGCCTGCAGAACACTTACAGAGTCATTGTGGTGGCTTCTTTGGGCTGGAGATGCCTTCAAAAGCACAGAGCAGGTCTTTCTGTTTGATCCGCACTGTTCCATATGGGTAGCGTTTCCTGGGAAAACAAATGAGATTTACGCAGCTGCTTTCTCTCTCCTGCTTTGAGGCATGAACCTCACTCATTGGCACCCAGTGCTGTGGTTCCTCACCTACCTCGTGTGTCCCAATATGCTAGATGCAGTGAGTCAACCCTCATTTGGGATTTACTGACCAGCTCCTAGCTCAGGGAGCATGAGCCCTGCTAGAGGGTGCACTTGGCAGGATCCACCAAACACAGAGGACTGACCATATCGTGTGACTCTGTGTGAACATCTCATTTCACAGGGTGGGTGATGGGGAGAAGACTGGCATACTCTGGATTAAGAAAGTCAAAGTGTGTAGGAAAAGCACAGAACTGCTTTACGAAGCAGCTATCAACAACAAAACATAATTAGACAGGAGGACGAAGGCTGGATAACTTTTTGATTTTAAAATAATGTGCTTCTCTGAAATGCTATCTTGTAATAAAACATTCACTGAGTAGTTTAATGTATATGTATGAGTACAGATATGCACATATAAACACATGTACCTACATTTGCACGCTGTGTATATATATGTGTTTGTGTATATATATATCAGAACGAAGTCGATTTGTGTGCACTGTTGCACTGGCTGGTGGGTTTATAAACTCTTTCATATTGCACAAGAAGTACTTGTAGATATTAATTTTAGCCAGCAAAGCTAATGTCTCTTTGCTCCTGGTCTTCTAGGCACTATCTAGAATAGCAGAAGCAGACCTTTTTTTCCTGAAAATTCCCCATTGGAGAGCTGCGTTCTTTCTCCAGCAGCTATAGAGAGGACCAAAGGCCACTGTGAGCCTTTATGAATACTCTTCATTGGGTAATATGAGCTGTGAGGAGAGGAGATTTTAATTTTTTTTTTTTTAAATTCAAACTTCTAGATCCCTGTTTCAGCATCAGAATATGGCTTCTAGAAACATCAGAAAACTTGCAGTTCTCTCCCAAAACACGAGCAATATGACCCTGAGGCACTGCCCTGCTCGCTGCAGCCTGAGCCGGGGGCCTGGGGCTCCTCTGCATTTGTGTCCATGTTTATCTGCTCTGAGTTTTGGATCCATTTTATGACTCTTCATGGAAATTGCTACTTGTTCTGGGAGGAGTTTAGGCTGTTTCTCAAATGATAATGCAATCCAGACATGAATTGGCAGAAAAAACATGAGACTTCTTATTCTTGCGTATTTCCAGTGTGAATGTGCTCTAAATATCCTGAGAAAGGCAGCCTTGGCATTTTTTCTGATGAACTAACACTGACCTGATAGTTTATTGTGGTTTCTTCCACAAAAGATAGTTATATAGGAAAGAAATTGAAAGAACCCTTTCCCATCCTCAGCTTGTTTTCTAGCAGCACGAGCATTAACAGTTCTCCATGCTCACAATTATTTTAATAATTATCCTCCATCAAAATATGATTAGACATCATCTTTAAATATATGCTAATCCTAACTTAAAACCTACCTACCTCTGAACTCTGTAAATTAGGCATTTCAGGAGATTTGGTATGCCAGGTAGGATAGGACAAACGGAAGTTTAATACTCATGTTCTGAACACAAATTCTAATGAGTAACATCGTCTCTTAATACAATAGCAACAGAGGATATCTTCTTCAGTGACAGCACCTAAATTTACTGCCTAGGATTGGGCTGTGGGAATAGCTATGATTATTATGCTTGTGTCTTGAGAAAACAGGACCCCTCTTTAATTTCTGCTTTCTTATTTCCTTGAGTTGCAGTTAGGGATTGTAAAGATATTATCAATAATGAAGGGAGAAAATATGTTTTACTGACTTTCTTTGGTGTTTTTTTCTTGTGTTAACACGAGTACTGATGCATGAGTACTGCAAAAAGTCTCTGAGGAAGGACTGGGATCATGCACCATGTTTTCTGAATCCTTAAGCATTTGAGCAATAGGAGTGCTTGATTTGGTAAGCGCTTGTTGTGGCCATTATAGTGATAGAGCAGTGTCTTAGTAGCGATGCTGACCTCCATCATGTATAGTTTGGCCGTGCTCTGGTAAAATAACTAACCTTGACTTCTCTGCCTGACCCAGACAAACTGAAAGAAGAAAGACATCTCCTCCATTGAAAAGCCAATAAATTGAGTAGAAGATTCAGGTAGTGAAGGCAAAAGATTTTTTTTAATGCATCTTTCCAAGACATGTGATAAATGAATAGAGTAAGTCACATGCAAGTGACTGAGCTGGTCTCACAGGAGAGATGTAGCAGAGTCAGGAGTGAGCACAGTTCTTCAGCCCCATGGCACTGACCTCACTGTGGATTTGTTGGGTTTTATTCCCAAATTGGAATGGCAGCTTTTTGTGCTGCTAATGCTCATTGCTTTTTGGGAAGATGTAAGGCATGAGGCCCTGGAGGGCTGGATCTGCTGTTTTGTTTGTTTGTTTGTTTTCCAGTGGTTCTTGATGCACCTCTGTGGTTTGTGCAAGTCGGTCCTCCTCATCTGACTACTGAGGCAGCAGAGCAGGTGGGGTTGTACACGCCACTCGGAGAGGAACTCCAAAAAAAAGCTGCTTGTCAATGGCAGTGGTGGCCCACATGCAAAGCCTATGCACAGCTGGGCATCTCCTCCCACAGTGGAAGGTGCTGGAGAGAGGCCCATGACCAGCTTTGGGGCCTCTCTCCAGCACCTTCCACTGTGGGGAGGAGATGACCAGCCTGTGCAAGGCTTTAGCATGCTGGAGCCACCACTTCATTTTTTCAAATAAGCCCAACTCGCATGTTGTGGTAAAGACTGAGTATTATCCAGCAACTGTTCTTTGTAAAGAGCTGAGCTCTGAATGCTTTTTGGAAAGGGAAAGAACTTGTGCAGTCAATATTAAGGCTGCAAAGGTACTGTCCCTGGAAAAATTTCATGGCATGACAGGTACAACACAAATCAATACTACCGAAGAGGCAGTGGATAGAAATACTTACAGACCATGGAGACTCAGAAATATTGCTGATGTGAATGTGGAAATCAATATATGAGGGTGATTATGGAATACCTTCTTCTGAAACAAAAATTATAGGTCCTCATCCTGCCTTAATAGCAGTGAGAGGATCTTTGTGAAGCTTTACTGAAATCAATAAAAAGCTTAAGAGTTTGAAGTTTCTGGACTGTGTTATCAATCTGGGATTATAATTATGTTATAGAAATGGGCCTCTTATTCTAGCATTTTAAAAAACCACCAACAACGAAAACAACAAAAATTTGTAAGCAGGAATACTCTGGAGTTATAGCTGAAGTCATAAAGTATTTAACATGCAGAAAACTTAAGATTTTTTTTTTAAACAGTTCCCACATTTTTCATCTAGTTCCAGGTTTCTTTCTGGAAATGTAGGGATATTTAGGATTGTTTGAATTGCTATTTGATTTAGTTTTTCTTGTGCTAAACCTCATGTAGGGAGAAGAAGGCTTCTCAAGTTGTTTCTTGTAGCCTCTACTTTTATTTGCCAAGTGAACTTTCTCTGTTATTGATGAGGTGTGAGTTAATGTGCAGCCTGTCAAATGTATTGGAAAGACCTTATTTGACTTGGGAAGAAAGGAAACCTCATCCATGTACTACAATACAGGGTGGAGCTAGATCTCGGTAACCTTCATTGGTAAAATTCTTCATGACCACACAGTGACGTGGTCTGTGGTTACTGCCTTGTTAGGTACTGCCTGCAGAGCTCAGAATCAACCATGCCAGCTCTGCTCCTGCAGACATAAAAAAAAACAAACAAGATCAGATTTTTGCATTTTTCTCTGGTCTGACTTTTCTGAAGAGAAATGGGGAGAAGATGGTCTTGATAACTTCACTGAGATCAGCAAAGGTTGGTTTTAGCTAGCGTACATCAGAAAGTAATGAGAAAACTAGAGTGAAAGTGAATGAACATTAATGAAGGTTTCCTAACATCTCCAGTCTCAACTGTGGGGTGCTCTCCTGATAAAACTGTGTCATTAAGCTGAAAGAAAAAATGGATATCCATTTCCATGTGCACTATGGACAAAATGCTGGAGAAACACACTGGAGTGCAGATCAGAGCAGTCTGTGCACTCTGGTCCCATGCTGTGTGGTGCTGATGTAAGTCTCTGGGCACTTCTGGGAGAGGAGGTAGCAGCATTTCCCATGGTGACACAGTGTCCAAGGTACTTTCTTTCAGCAGAGCTCACTCAGGAGCTTGATCCAGACAGGTAGAAGTTGCGGTGATGCACACACAGTTAGTGCTCAGATGGCTTTGCTAGTCTGATCCAAAAGATGTCTCAACAAAGAGTTTTGATGGAAAACCATTTTCAGAGAGTGGAGAAGTCCAACCTGTGATGTGGTGAAGAGAGAGGCTGAAATGGGAATGTGTTGAATCTTGTTGAACAAAGAGAAATTACAAGAGAACCTGTAGGTTTGGAAGCAGCCAAGGAAGAAGAGCCAAAAAATGTGGAGGCAGCAGAGGCTGAACTTCTGCTTGCACCAGAGACTGGTCGACCCAGCCCAAGCATATTGTTGCTGTTTTATTAAAAGGGTTGATTTGGAGAATGTTGTGTTTGCAATTCGGCATCATGCCTCGGAGCCTTGATTTCAAGCCTTTATTTATATGCTTAATTGTTGCTATGGAAATTCAATATTTAAAGAGGTAATTATTGCTGATCTTGTTGCATGTGTCCATTTCTGATGTCCAGCTGTTAGCTCTTTAGCTCCAGTCTAGCAGATTAATTACTACTATTGATTACTTTGAGTTTCTCTCTTCACACCTGCAGTCTGTGTAATTAGCCAGTGGCCTCCTCTGAAAATTAGGAGCAGTTTCATTCTGGCACCTTGCCAGTTCTCAGCCATGTGCACTACACCGAATAAAAGCAAATCTACTTTAAATAGAGATATCTAGGCAAAGAACTCCTTGTATTTTTGAACTATCTGTGGATAATTCAAATTACTTCATGTGGGAAGACCACTGAGACACACACACAAAAAAATCCTCAACACCCATCTTTGTTCCCACTGCCCCACTATATACAGTCCCTATCACTATATCACTGTGTATCACTGTATACTGTCCCTGGTTGTTTTATTTTTTATTTTTTTCCAAATAAAAATTAGGACTCAACCTTCTGAGCACAATCTCTTCTCTTTACCCAATTTCCTGAAGTGGAGATATCCTTTCTCTGTTACTTCTGTGTGAGGTCTCCTACCATTCTAACTGGATGTTACCAAGGCACATCAGTGGAACATTAAACAGGCATGTGTAAGAGTATGCCTGTGCCCAGGAGACCCTCCTCTGTCCTTTTCCTTTCCAAGCACTATAACCGTTTCTGTCCATTTTTTGTCCTCCAGTGACCATCCAAGGACCACAGCCTTCTTGGAAAGACAAGTCTGCACTGAAGTCCCCTGTCTTTGCACCTCATGAGGGCAAGGACTAAGCGTTTCAAAGCTTTGATTCTGAGAAATGGAACATGCTTCTCTTCCTTTCTCTGAGGTCACAGCTTCCTCCTGTTACAAAAGAGAAACTTTATGAAGCAGTGTTGGTAAATGTAGCTCATACTAACATCATGTGTTTGAACATAAACAGCACACTGGGAGGGACCCAGAATAAGGAGCAAACTGCATCTTTGCTCTCTTTGTTGGAAATGGCTAGTCTAGATTTACGGCAGACCGAAGGCAGTCCAGCAGCACAGTACAGGTGGCCTGTGAACTGGAGAGTACTGAAATTCAGAGTCTTCAGGAAGTTACGTATCTATTAATGCTGTTTAACTGTACCCGCTCCATATACCAGCAGGGAATACTGTGCTATGGCTACTGCTCTCAGGAATCAAGGTGGCAATGCAGGTGCTGTCTCCTTCATGGGTCAGCCACAGCACCAAAGGTGGCTGTGAAATTCTGAAGAAAAAATGCATCTACTACTTTCTGAGCCAGTAAAGTTGTTGCTTTAGAGTATTTGGTATAGCACTGGCCTTCAGACCAGAAGGTCCCCAGCTGGAATCTCATCACCGCTACTGTTTCTAGATTAAATTCTAAATTGTGTACTGTCATTTGGAGGCCTTCTGTGCTGGGTCTTACTGAGTCGCCAGTTATTAGGAATGCCTCCTATTATCATAGCCCTAAAAGCTATTTGAACAGAAGCCTAATGTGACTGTGATTTCCAAGGACCATTTGCTGTTATTGCAGCTCTGCTTTGCTGTGAGTGAAAGAAACAAACCAAAGTTGCTTTCTGATCACGTGAAGGGTAGGGACAGGGAAGCGGAGGAGCTGGAGGGCCATTCAGCTGCCAACAACTGTAGGTTCACCAAAAATAAACAATATTTTTATTAACTACGTCAGGGTTATTTCTGCTGGTAGAAAACAAGCAGGTTAATTTTCTTCAGATAGATACTCTTCCAGGATTTTTGTAACAACTTGGACAAATGAAAAAAGTAGATGCTGAGGAAGTACATGGAGTCTATTTACCGCCCTGCTACGTGGGCCAGAGGGACCTTCCTCTGAACAGGACACAATAGAAAGGCAAATGTCTGCTATTTGGGAGAGTAAGGCAGTAATTTCTGTACGCATAGCAGGGAAACTACGAACACAAATATTGTTTTAGAGACACACAGATGCATGTGAGAAGTCTAAATAACATGAAAGAGTTTGGAAATCTAATGTTATAGTTTACAGACTGGGATTTCAGAGCTGTCCTGATTCTACTTTGTTTACTTTGACAATTTTTAGTCCTAAATTTCCTTCATAAAGTTAAGGCGAAATTTTGCCTGAAAAAAGACTGAGCGAGATATTAGGAAAATGGGTGTTTCATAAAGAATTTCATAACTTCTCTTGTACCTCCAACTAATATTTTGTGAACAGCTTGATTTTGTTTAGGAGGAGTGATGTGAAATGGAATTGCTCCATTACCGCTAATGGTGGTAGACTCATCACTGGTTGAATATATGTCCAAATATTTGTATTAATCCTGAGTAATACAGCAATACACACAACTCAACCCTGGCTTTCCCTTATCTAACCTAGTTATGGGGTATTTGGCAACCATAAAAGGCCGCACGAGGTGCCAGATATCTTCTCTGGATTAGATGGTGTGCCACTCTCCAGTCTCCCAGAAAGACAGACTGCTGGCTGAGAGAAGACAACTGACAGCTAGGACCATTAGAGGAAGGCAGTGGTTCTGCCAGCTATTTGCCTTCCCCATTCCCAGCTGGGCTATAGCCCTTTTGAGATGCTGCTGCCCTTTCTCTAGCAACCAGCTAAGCGTGTCAGGAAGGGAGCAGAGCTAGCCATGAGATAATGACTAGGTGGCCAGGCAGAAGAGAGGGCAACTATGTTATGCGTCCAAGTGCTCAGAGCACTTCAGCATGGCACAGACTAAAGCACAGGGAGGCTTTCAGGGCTGACCTCCAGCATTTACTAATCTCTGAAACTTAGGGTTGACATTCCAAAAATTCCCGAGTGTCCAAAACCCCACCTCCAACAGCAGAAGTCAGTCTTTGGCAAGCCTCGGGTGCAAAAAGGCTGTTCTTGCCATGGTTATCCCCTGGGATCTAAGAGCAGCAACTGTCCCAGTGCTGTTGAAAATCAGCAAAGTAGCCTGGAAAACTAAAACCCGAGTGTCCAATAGAACTGTCAGGGCCAATGGTGTTAACAAAGCTGCTTTAACCATCTTATAGACACTACTTTTACCTAAGTGAGATTGAGCCTGAGACAATTTGCTCCTACCTGTGTGAAGAACTGGATTCCATGGGTTGGGGCTGCAGGTGAGGTAGTTGTTCTCGTATGGATCTTGTGACCCACTTAACTTATAGCCCTTGTTCGTGGTCAGTGCTGGTGAGATGTGCAGAAGTGCTGATAGGATGAATGATTTCTGGAGCAGCTGCTCTCCTACTGGAAAAAGGTAAGGACACCTCTGACAGCCTTTGGAGGCTGCTGGTGAGGTGAGAGAAGACTCTGCCTGAATAAAGACCTGTTCTTGCAGATATTCTACGAGCATCTCAATGAAACTTGTCTTGAATACAATCAGAGGCAGTGATTAAAGCTAATGAATGTCTCCTTCATCATTAAGTCCCGGAATAAGTTTGCTCAGCAGACAATTCAGAAGCACCTGCTGCAATTGTCAAAAGCTTGCAGGTGCCCATTTCAGAAAGGTCTGAATATGGACACTTTTGGAAATTAAGATCTGTATCTAGCTGTGTAAACAGTCTGATGTGTTTCTGTGTTTAGCATATATTAAAGATGTGACTCCAGTAGCCTATGACCTGTTGGTTATGCTATAGGATGGTTATGCTACATGTGTGTGAGTAGTCTTGTCTTTCAGTTTCTATTGATTGCTACCTTTGTCTTTCCTCCTCAGTGCTGCCACTGCCGCCTGCTCCAGACTTTTTCTTCTTACTAGAATGTGAGGTGCTGCTTCCTTCCAATGTACGTTTACAAGGGTCCCAGAATTCTGGCTGAATTCTTCCTCCAGTTATGTAAAGGATCTAGCTAGTTGAAATTAATGGCATTTTCCTTAGCCAGGTACAGCTGTGAGCTGGTTTTGAGTCCTCTGGCTTTTTCAGTCCAATAAGAATATGCTGACATTGCTGCAGGATACCTTTGGGATAGCAGAGCACTCCAGCATTGCTGGAGGGTACATCTGCTTTTAGGTGCCTGTTACACCTTGTTTCCCTGTGACTCCATGCTCAGGAAATCCTATTGACCTGCTGCCTATAGGAATGGGATGAAAGACTGCTCCGTGCCTGCTCCGTGCCAGGCTGCTCCTGCCGCATTCCATCTGCCTTACTTAGTTGGAGCATTTATTGTTGAAAGCCCTCCTGACAGGAAATATTCTGGCTGTAATGAAGTATCCACAGAGATTAATACTGTATTTTTTACCAAAACATCTCCCAAAACCACAGTACCAACTTCTGTACCCTAATTGTCCTGCATCTGTTCTCAGCCTCAGAATATTACCTTTTAGGTAAAGGGGCTGATATAACCAGGCTGTCTCTTGACATCCATTACTTGCTAATTTGGCTTCTGCATTGTTCATGAGCTAAGGAAATAACACTGTTTTACAAGGATCTTAGGAACCTCAGTGCTATGTGTTCTTTATATGACTAGATGTCTTCAGAAATCATTTGAAACCCTCATTCTACCTCATATCTATGCTTCCTGATAAAAATTTCTTCCTCCAGAGCAGTTGTTTTATGGCTTACACTTTCTTTCTCTGAGAAGAAATGTGTGTGTGAATGTTTGTCTGTATGTCTCTGTTGTGCCTGATATATGTTAGAGAATTTTGCCTTTACATAGGGAAAGTCTGGTTTGATCTGTGTTTTCATGAGCTTGTGTGTCCCATCCGCAATATCTGCTCTCACTCTAATGAGCTGAAACTACATTAGCAAAATCCTAGGCAGATAAATTGACTTTAAACCTTGGTTTGATGATCCTACTAAGACATTCAATTAATTCTATTTTGCTACAAGCTAATTTATGACTTTGTGTTTATTCAAAAAAATGTAGAATGTACAAATCAGTAGGAGACAAGGTAATGAATTATTCTACCTTCCTTCATGCTCTTGTCTTCACACTTCACTACTGTAAGAATGGAAGAGGGGATATGAAAGAAGTGCCTTTTGATGTATGAAATGTGGGTATTTTCTCATACTGAGCTGTATCTAACTGGTGTAAACACATAATCAAGCCCTCTAGGAGATGCTAATTAGTGCAGTAAATGTTAGTTTATTAATTGCCGTTACGTTTCTCTTTGTTTCACCAGTGAATGTGCCTTTTCAGGAGAATAGATTTGATATGGTGTGTCTGTAGAATTTGTTTGTGTTCATGGCAAATGAAGACAAGTAGTCTGGTAAAGCTGTGATGAATTAACAGCAGTCCATGCAATGAACATTTCTGTAGCAGAGTCCACAAAGTGCACGGGCTTCTGTGTGATCTGAGAAGAAAAACAAAACAAAAAGCCCCAGAGGGTCTGATAACAATTTTCTGCTCCATCTTTTTGCTTGGTGTGTTTTTAATGAGCCCTCCGAAAGCACAGGTAGTAAAACTTTCCCTTTTTGATGTGGCAGAATACAGTGCCAAGACGTACTGCAGGAGAGGTACTTCAAAGGCAAACAGCCAGTGAATACAATTACATTAGGTGAGGCTGCTGTATGTAATTGAGTTCCTCCCATCTTTGGAAAGTGATAGAAGACAGTCCCTTAACAATTCCCTCTTCCTGCTTCTCCGACTTTTTATTATAAATCAATACTTGCTCTGCAATGTTTGCATTCGCAAACTATACCATTATTACATGCTACATTGCCTGTGCCAGCCACTGTGGGCCAGGATTATACCTACTGGTAAGTAGTATGGGGTCAACTGAGCAGCTGCGCTGAACATAGCAGCTAGCATAGGCTGCGGAGAGGATGGAGGATGCCAACCAACATGGAAGCGGTCCCTTCCCTATTGGGATGGCTGCCAATACCTGCTTGAAACGCTCCTCATGGGGAGCTGCTGGTGCTTCTGGGAAGCAGCTAAGCCAGCTGTGGGATCTATCCAGGCAGCTCAGTGTCTTGGAAGGATGGAGGTGGGAAGCGATTTTACTGAGGGTGGGTCTTGGGCATGGGCTGCCCAGGTCTCAAAGCCTACTTGTGCACTTAGTACAGGAGAACTTGTGTTTTCAAGACTAATGAAGCTAAAACAGGAGGGTATTTCTTTACACAGAACATAAACTTTCATTGCATTTTCATGAACTTTGCTTAAAACATACCAAAATACAGTATCTCTTCACATTTGTTCCCCTGTTGGATCCGCTCTAAAAAGTCTGGCAATGTGAAGAAGTGAATATCTTTTGTCTTGGTTTCTAAACAAGCTTTTTCATGGTTTTCCCACATTTCCTAGCCACTGAAAATCTGTGGCGAGAATTTTCTTGTTTCATCTTTATCCTTGAGATTCAGGTTTATTTTCAATATCTCTGAATAGCCTGAGCTTCTAAACCGGTTCATAGCAGCATCTAGCTTATATTTTCATGTAAAGAACAATATTTGGGGCTTGAACTAGACCTAGCATGGTTATGGTATCTAGCCTTTTCCAAGGATTTGACTTTGTGGAGCCCTAACCTGCAATGCTTTTGTTGGGTCGCTGTGGGAAAAGCCTGAAAAATGTGGTTGTTCTTGTGTTTGTTTTGTGTTTTGGACAAAGACGATGCCTTCCTGAGACCCTTGGTATTCCCTTCAAGATTCCAGGCATAGAAGGTTCCTGACAACTGCCCTAGGTGTGGGGGAGTAGGGAGTATCTGTGGCTTGCTATTGCCCACCTCTCTAACATTCCCTTCACTTAGTAGTCATTTGGATCTGACTGCTTCCTCTGACCGTGCTGTGAAGCTCCCTGTGAATCTTTGAAAGATCTCACCTCCATGCAAAAAATCCTGTATGAGTTTAACAATAATTCAGCCAGGGAAGCAGAAATTAATACGAATTGTCCCCCTCCCATGCAAGCGATTTACTGCCCATTTTATGCACAAGTGAATAAAAAGCCCCGTGTCTGAAACTTCTATCTCATATTTCTCTGCATGTATGTCAAGAGGCAATATTCTTGCATCTTTCCCCAAATCCATGCATCTTGCCTATGAGCTTTGCTTACTGTAGAAGTCAAAGGCAGGCATAGTTCATTTTCCTCTGGGACTCTGCATAGCAACAGTGGTGTTGGTGCTACAGGTCTTCATTAATATTACATCATTGATTTTATTTTCTGGTGATAGATAATCTTAACTAGTATATAAGGAGGTGGTTCTGATTGGATTGGACCACTGATTTACAAGGTCCTCTCTAAAAATTTCCCTGGTGATTAAAACCAAAAAAATATTAGAGAACCTTTTAATTTTCAGATCTTAACAATTAAAAAAAATGCATATGCATTCAGTGTATTGCTTCAGCACAGCTTTGAGCAAAATTCCACCTATTTAGTTAGGTGGATTTTTGCTGGAATCTAGTAGCAGAAATGTGATGGAGGACAGACCCTAGCTTTGAAATTCACTAGAAATCTGGAGATAGAAACTGGAATGTCCTCTGAGACACACTCCATATATGCAGAATCCATCTGAATAAATGAGCCCCTTACTTAACTGGGAACGTACTGTATATTCCATCTGCAGACTGAATGATTGCTCCATTTCAAGCCTCCTGACTCCCATGGAGCCATCTGGTACATGTTAGTTTGTACGAATAGGTGAGGATTCCTGCTAACACAACAGCCTTTAACTAGTCAGAGTTCTGATATTTAGCACTCTGCTTCACATCTGCCTACAAAGCCATAACAAAAACCTCAACGTTTTCCGTGTTTAATATTTAAATGAACCTTCCTTTTTCTCCTGGAAAGCCAGTTGGGACAGGAACAATTAATTCAATTACATCAGAAAATGGGCTGAGCTATTAATATATCCACTAAGCAGAGATTTCACATTATGTGGCATTGTGAATTTTTCATCCGTTACTTGCTTAGGGCTGAGTGGGGAGGAGGATGGGGGAGGGGGAGAAGGCATGTGTCATATAGATACTTTTATATCACTTTGAGGTATTCTCAGATAATTAAACTAACAAGAATATTTCATGCCTATAAGTAGCAGTGGGCTGCTCATGGAAGCAGTAATGCGTAGGTAAGAGTAGGTGGGTAAACTGTGTCCGTATGGGATTGGCAGTCTGTGATACTGCACCCTTTGGCGTGGCACCTCGATGAAGGAGGGGCAGCTTGCAGCACCTTCAGAAAGATGCTTTGGTGGGAGCTCAATCAGTCCAGAAGGTCTCTGTGAAAATGGAGAAAACGAAATAAGAGGCAGAGAGAGATATGTGCACAAGAAAAGACATCAGGGACTAAACCAAATGTTTATGTAATCACACATTGCTCTGGCGACCCAGATTCCCAGATGTGTTTAAGGCACCTCAGACACTTGTGAGCTCTCTGGCTATTTAAAAAGAAAGAAACAATATCACAGTCATCTCCTCACACAGGCAATTTTCAGGTGCCTGAAGGAGAAGGAGGCCCAAGAGGACTTTTGAGCCGCCCATGGTGCATACACCCATGTGTGGTGCATAACCGTGTGTTACAGCTGTGGTGGCTTGTGTTGCCTGAATTTGCTAGGGATGTCTCCACTCAGCAAACTGACACTAGATCTTGTTCTTCCTAGATGTTCTGTAGGGCAGAGATTATTTATAATTTTTGCTTAGTCAATGGTAAGACTCATCCGCAGCAGAAATCTGCCTGTTTTCTGTTTATTCTCTTTTTCTTTCTTTTTTTTTTTTAACTTTCTGAGGTAGAAATAATGCTGGATATTTCTAATAAAATAATCTCTTTTGTTCACCCATCCAGGTTATCTCTAGCTTTTGATGTGTCCTAACTAAATGGAAGTTGCTCCGACTGGTGTTTCCTAGTAATGCAGTCAGTATGCCATTTACAGAAGCAGGATTGGATCTGTGCACATTCTTACAATTCGCGTCAGTGTAATCTCACTTTGTTTTAGCAAATGTTACCCCACAGACATGGGATCACTTACAGACTGGGAGCTGTGCTCACACATCTATTGCAAAATACAGCCCACTAAAAACAGCTGTAAGGAGCTCCCTTTGTCTGGTTGGGGTTCTTCACTTAAGTGCTTGTGGTGCCTGATTAAATTAGTAATCAGAGATATAGTCATGCTATTTTGTGACTCTGAGAGCCTTGATTGTGGATTATATTTACACACTGCAATTTCTTTCTAAATGGAGCTCTTTGTGTTCAAGGACTTTAAGAGTCTTTCAGCCTGTGATAAAATCCAGTTTACTTCATGGACCAGCTCTTGCAGCACTGCCAAGCTCTTGCTTGAGCAAGCTGTATAAAACTGTTTTTCAGTTGCACAATAAATATAGCTATGTAAAAGTTCATATGTGGTGCGATGGTTTTGTTGATCCTTTTTGCTGAAAAACTACTCTATGGCAGACTGGCAGATGCATTGAATTCCTTAATGTTGTGTTGCCTTGAAAAGACAGTGTTTCCTTTCTTGTCAAAACAGGAGATGGCTTGAACCAAAGATAGGTAAGTGGTAGTGACAAATTTTGTGGTGTATAACATGCTTGTATAGACCAAACCAGGTGTCATGTTCCTGATCAATATAATAGGACTGGAAAATCATCCAGTCCTTACAGCTTATTCTGTTGTGCTTAAAACTTGTGGTGGGCGTTAAGTCGGTGGCTCTGTCCCATACACGTATTACTACAGCGAGGCAGGAGACCTTATCACCCTGCTGACACTCAGAATACAGAGCCCTCTGATAAGTCTGGTGAGGGACCTTCTCTGAGGAAAACCCCTGTTCAAAGTCCTGCTTGTCATTTTCTGAGCAAGAATGAGAAGCTGTGTCCTTTCGAACAGTTGTCAGACCCACTATATTCATTCATTTATACAAAAGAGTGCAGGGAAAATGAGAAGGACTTCCTCTGCAATGAGTAGGTGGTGCAAGGTAGAGAAACCTCAGTCCAGGATGTTGATCTGAAACAGATCAGGGAGAACTCTAGCCCTTTAGGCTACTTTCTTGCTTTCTTTATGTTTGGTCAGAGTCCACCCAAGACTGGAGGAAGCTTTCCCAGGAAATTATTGGGTTTTTTTCTCCCCCTTTTTTTAATAGGTTCTTATGGAACATATAAGCTCCTTTTCTGGTGGCGTTAGATTCAACCTCCCTGAAAAGTATATGATTAGCTTTAATGAGTACATTTGTTTGTTTTAAAATCAGTTTTGCTATTTGAATGCCTTAAACTGAGAATAACATGAAGGTCCTGTCTGTAAAACATCAGTAATTCTGTTTCTTGCTCTGTTCCTGTCTTGTAGTGTCACTTCAAATCTCTGTGCTTTGATTTCTTTTTTTTTTTTACTCATTGCTTGTCTTATCCATAAAAATTACTTGAAACTGGAGCTTTATTATTTGCTGTACTAGAAAATGGAATCTGATCTCACTTGGGTCTTTGTATTGTTGTAATGTAAATAATATTAAATTAATTGTCTGTTTTTAATGATTATTTTGAGGCATCCTACCAGCTATAATAGTTCTTTAGCCACTTATGATAGTTTAATCCAATTCTGAAGCCTCTGGATAAAGTCACAGACCAGATGCATGGATGTAACTCATGTAGTTGCAAAATATAAACTCATTCTTTTGAGCAAAGTATAGTGCCACCTTACAGATTCCTGGAATTATGTTGTCTAAAGGCATTTTCTTTTTGCCACAGAAGAGCTGCAAAGCACTCTAACGAGAACATGCAGTCTTTGGTTCAACCCTGCCTAATCCTACTCAAACCAGGCCTTTGCCCTTCTGTGTCTTTTTCAATACATGGTAGCATTTGTTATCCTATCTGTTTTTGCCACTTGTTTTTGGTGAGTGCAGTTTAGTGATCCTGCCCTTCATAAAAGATAAGAGTCTGTTTCAGGATATTTGATTTGGAGCTTGACTCAATATCCATTGTGTCTCAGAGCTGCGGGATATCTTTTAGCCTAATTTATGCAGAGAAAAGCACACTGCATAGGTGCAACGCCATCCAGCTCTTGACTTGGTACTTGTGTTTTGTGGTCTTGAAGGATCCATTCCCAGGGGCTCCTTATGTGGTTCAGTGTTAATGGCAAGCAATAAACTGTTAGTCCAGGCTTCCTCCTGAGCGCCTCTGCTGGCAGTCGGCTGTTCTTGCTCCAGGTTCCCCCACTTCAGATGCTCAAATGCAGTTATTTTCTGTGACCGGACATGATAGGATTCGCCTGATTCAACCACCAAGCTAAGTCAGCAAGACAGTCTTAAATCTCTGTAAAGATTTCCCCTATGCTTCTACAATGATTGGATTAGCATCACCCACCCTATGAAACAAAAATACCTCCTCCCCTACCACCAAAGAACCCACCGAGCCTTCCAAGCCATCAGCACCCCAGTACTGAAAAAGAAACTGTCACAGCCCTTGGTGTTTCCATAGGTAGCATCTTTCATTTTGGCTCATGATTTTTTTGAGGGTGTTATTACTATAGCAGTAGAGTGTGTGGCACAAGCAAATGCTTAGGGACTAAAAATGTGGCTGCAAAAGTTGAAAGGAATACAGTTACTGGGTGTTTGTTAATTCCATCTTTGCAGGAGGATAGCAGCTGCTTTCTTTTTTAACAGATGGAGTGATTTCTCATGTAGTATTACAGTAATGACCAACGTGACACAGAAGGAAAATTCTGTGACAATATGGTAAGCAAGATCTTATTGACAGCTCCACTTGGTTGTAATTTGTAAGCTTTATATTGTTCCTCTATTCTTTTTTTTCCACCTCCCAAATGCTGCTTGTTTTCTGCCTTATAGATTTAGATTTCAAGCTGAATGAAACAGCTTAAGTTTAAAGACTCTTAGCTAAAAGCTGTTCAAAATACATAACAGAATTTATATCTAGTCATGAGTTAAAAACAAAAACAAAACAAAAACCAAAGGACTGCATTATGAAGTGATGGAGTGAAAATTATCACCTATTTCATTTCTCTGTTGAGATTGCTGCCTCATTTCTCCTGTAGGAGCAGGTGCCTTCTCCACCACAAGCGTTACCTCCTTTGCATGAGGGAGTCATAGCCCAAAGGTGCTGGGGATGTAATGGGGCTGAGGAGAGCAGCCTAAACAAGGGAACAGGTCAGGAAGGACCGAGGTGGAGCATTCTCACCCTGCCCTAGAAAACAGTGTACAATAGCCAGAAACAGGCCCAGAGATGTAATTCACAGCCAAAACCTGCTGATGCTGCCGTGAGTAGAGGTGGTGAATTCCACCTCGTGTTTGTAGAGGTACTGAAAATCCAGCCAGAGCACCCCAGGCAGGGTCTTCCTCTATGGGGCATGTTTGGGTCTGTGCTGCTTAGTTTATTCAGCTGCGTGTGTTTAGGTGCGTTGGATAAAGAGCTTTGATGTCCTTGTAAGCTTCTTGGTAACCTGTATGGTTTGCACAAAGTGAGGAGTGAGGAGGATGCTATTTGTCTGTGGATGATAAAAAAGAATGAAAGAACAATCCAGTGGGTCCAGAAATAGCATAAAACTGAATTTCAGACTGTCCTGTCATGAGGAGAAGTGGAGCTTTTTGCAGTGCGGTCTACAGAGGTCAACTTCTCTGCTCCCATCTGAGGAGTCTTTACACTCATTGGCATGCTTGCTCCTGTAAAGTGCGGACCAGAAAATTTTGCTCTTGCAAACAGTTCCTTAAGAAATAGTCCCAAGGGCTGTTTTTCATACCAGTCTCTCTTAAAGTCCTGTTGCATACCGCATACGTTGCAAAGCATAGATGTTTCTTGATAATGGGGACAAACACCCCTAAGAGAGACACTTTCTGTTAGAGTCCATTAATGAGACTTACTTTTTGCTGTGTCTTGTAGAAATATATTAATGGGGTGGTTTTTATCTCTGTGGCAGATTTGCCTTTAATTTCTGGAGTTGGTAGAAACTTGTGATACTGTTTTTCAGAAGGTTAGTTAGAATAGGGGGAGATTAGACTGATTCTATATTGCACATTAACTGCCTTTTAAAATTTCTCCAAGTGAAGGGCTACCAGCCTGCTGCTCAGTGACTAATAAATTTGATTCATCCTCGCTCCCCACAGGGTTATCCTCCTTCTTACTAATGTTTGACATTTTACGTTTTAATTAAAATCACCCTCCAAGCGGCAAACCACTAAGAGAGTGACAGATATTCTTACTGCAAAAAGATACAAGCAAAAGGGCAATTCACTAACTATATCTTCAACAGTGCCTCTCCCTTTTGCTCTACATGGCTACCTAATGTGTGTGCATGTGTGCTAGAGAACAGACAAGGCCTATCTGAACACCCAGGGTATTTCCAGCCCCCTGCACACTCTCATTTAATGTTTGTAATTCAGTAGGATCCAACAAGGGCCACAAGGACTTGGGAGAAGTAGTGATTGGTGCTATACAAACACATAAATAAAGTCATGGCTCCAGCCAAGGACACTATTGAATCCAAGAGAAGGATGACAAAGAATAACAATGTAAACAATTGCAATGAAAATGCTATAAATTCTGCAGCAGCCAACTCCCAGCTCTCTAGCCATTGCTGATAGTTGGTCGTATGTGGACCTCCCTGAAAAGGAGAGACTTGAGAAGGATCCATGGATAAAATCTATAGATAGGTTTAGAGAAAGTTTTTGGGAAGGCATTAGAAAATATCACCGTAAGAGATTACCCAAAGACAGGCAGTGAACGTGAGTGAGGTAAGAAATGCCACCTTTCCTCTGTCTCCATGCAGGTGAGGATCATGAGACCACATTCAGAAAGCAGTGACACCATTTGTACTTCACCAGTTTAAAGCCTGACAGGATTTTTTCTTGTCTCCCACTGGCCTCTCTTATTCCATCTCAAACCCAACAACATGAAAAAGATTTTCTTATATGTATTGTGTCTGAAGGTACTGGGGATTTTATTTTCATAGAATCATAGAATGCTTAAGGTTGGAAGGGACCTCTAGAGGTCATCTAGTCCAACCCCCCTGTACACGCAGGGTCACCTAAAGCACGTGGCACAGGACTGCATCCAAGCGGGTTTTGAAGATCTCCAGAGAAGGAGACTCCACAACCTCTCTGGGCAGCCTGTTCCAGTGCTCTGTCACCCTCACTGTTAAGAAATTTTTCCTTAAGTTCCTGTGGGTGCAGAGCACCATCCTCCTCACTGCCTCCCTTGAGGTACTTATAGGCACTGATCAGATCCCCTCTCAACCTTCTCTTCTCCAGGCCGAACAGGCCCAGCTCCCTCAGCCTCTCCTCATAGGGCAGATGTTCCAGGCCCCTGATCATCCTTGTAGCCCTGCGCTGGACTCTCTCCAGCAGCTCCACATCCCTCTTGTACTGTGGAGCCCAGAACTGGACACAATACTCCAGATGCGGCCTCACCAGGGCTGAGTAGAGCGGCAGGATCACCTCCCTCGACCTGCTGGAGACGCTCATCTTAATGCACCCCAGGATCTCATTGGCCTTCTTGGCCACGAGGGCACACTGCTGCCTCGTGGTCAACTTGTCGTCCACCAAAGCACCGAGGTCCCTCCCTGCAGAGCTGCTCTCCAGAAGGTCAGTTCCCAGCCTGTACTGGTGTCTGGGGTTATTCCTCCCCAGGTGCAGGACCTTGCACTTGGCCTTGTTGAATTGCATGAGGTTTTTCACCGCCCAGTTGTCCAGTCTGTCCAGGTCCCTCTGGATGGCAGCGCAGTCCTCTGGGGTATCAGCTACTCCTCCCAGTTTGGTATCATCAGCAAACTTGCTGAGGGAGCACTCTGTGCCTTCATCCAGGTCATTGATGAATAAATGGAACAGGATTTTAAACATCTTAAAGAAGGGGAAGTTGCAAAACCTTGCAAGCTACAGACTTGTCTGGGCCTCTCTGAATTATGATACAGTCCGCAAAGGAGTAGTGGAAAAGTGACAACTCCCTTTCCTGTGATATTCTGGCTGTCCTTCAGAGATGAACAGAGTGAAATATATAACTTCCCAATAGAAACATATCTAATAGAGAAAAAGCTCAGTTATATCAATAAGAACATATAGGAAAAGAGAGAAAGTGCTAGGAAAGATGGCTTGGTATTCACAGTTAATTTCTCCTCCTTTTGGGAAAGTCAGAGAAACATGGTATTTCCACTTAAGCAGCTTATGTGATCAGTGGTTCAGCAACACCAAATATAAACAAGTAAGTGGGACTAACTGGTCTCTTGAAATCTCTTTGATTTACTGAAGTAGCTCGATAGCAAACCTGTAGATGGTTCTGTTAATAATAACAGAACAACTTAATGAATAAAAGGCCTTCACAGAAATATTGTTTGGGCCTCCCTGTGACTTTATTTCAAAGGAGGGAATTTATAGCAATGATAGTGCTGCTTTTTGTGTCTGGATGCTCGAATTTTATGTGGAGGATGAATTTGCCTCAGCCACATGGCCTTCCTAAAAGCCAACTTTGGGCATCTTTGTGTAGTTGTGATGGAAAGAATCTGGATGTTTTCAGAGACAAACTGTGAGTGTTTCATTGAAGAGGATCGTTGTGCCAAAATTATAAGGGAGTACGAACTCTTTGCCAGGGCTCTGAGTTCATAGGCATAATTGAAAATAGCAAGCAGGTCCTACCTCTCAGGAAAACAGGCACAACACTGTAATGGTTCCTACCCTGCACCAGCTATCCTTCATGCGTGTTTAGTCAACGGTTTGTCTACACAGGGACACTGAAGGAAACAAATCCAAACTAGCTAAAGCAACTAAATTTAAAGTGTATTGAATAAATTGCATTAAATCCCTGTGTACATGTTCTCATTCAGAATTGAAATAAGTCCCATAACTTCCAACTTAATTTTGAGTACGAATACCTATGCAGAGATTTAATGCATTCTAACTAATCCATTTTAGCAGTTAATTCAGATTGATCATACTCAGTGTTCCTCTCTGATGAAACCCTTCGAAGGAACAAGACACAGAAAAACACCAAACTCGGGAGCGCAAGATCTTTGAACATCCAGTGCTGTAGATGCTAATGCAGATAGTGACGGTCCTGAATGGCACAGCTGTATGCAGACGTACCTGCCTCAATGCTGTCAGACAGGACAGTGGGGCTGGCAAGGGCTGGCCAAGGACAGCAATGTTGGGAAATGGCACACTGAGCCTTTAAAGCCTTGGCCTATATGAAGAATTCCGACTGTTAATGAAACGTCCACAACAGCAAGATGCTCAACAGCAAGATGCGCTTGCTCTTGCTTGTGTGCAGGGGAGGCAGGATGTGGCGTGAATGCTGATGTTTTTCTGTCTACCTGGAGTGATGTGTTCTTGGGCCAAATCCTGACTTGCCACATAGGCATAGACCAAGTGAACAAACATTGCTCAGCACCATATAGTCTCTTCTTTCATTTAAGGGGACAAAATCTGGAGTTTAAGCCTTATTATTCATTTCAAAATATACCTCAAACAATAACTTGCAGCAAAACAGGAGATTATGAATAAATAATAAGCTGCATAGGTGTACAGGGAAAATACAGCAGTCCATAAATATAGTTAAGAACTCGGTTGTACAGTAAAAGAAAGGGTATAAAAATGTGAATGACTAAAGCAATATGGTTGCAAAGGAATAATAATCTACCATGAATTAGAATATGCAAGTAGGGGGGACTAAATTGCTTTTACTACTCTATACATTTTGTTTAAGTGCCTAGAGGCCTTCAGGTATGAGTGCTAAAATAAAAATATTATTATTATGGATTTTGGGGGGCAAATAAGATGGGATTTGAGGATGTCCCCAGAGTCTAAGTTCTGTCTTGTGTGGTTAAATGTGTTGGGCCAAATTTATCCCTGATCTGCTATATTTACTCTTGAAAGCACTTTAGAAAACTGCATATTAGAGCTATATCTAAAGAAGCACTGAATTCTGAATAGGCATTTGAAGCTAGGCTATAAAATCAAATATGTTCTCTCAGGTCAGCTTAGTTTTGGGTGAGGGGAGTGATTGCTCAGTCAGATCAGCCCAGTGAACTGGAAAGCACAGTGCATGAAAAAGGTGGTGGCAAAATAATATCTCCACATGAGAAAAGTGTTAATGCTAATCACTGGCTAGGCTGGTCCTCAGTTTTTACTTACAAATTTTAGCTTTTTTTTTTTTTTCACTGCTGATTATTCTCTCCTAGGGACTGCTAAAGTAGCTTTTCTCCCAGTTTCACAAGGAAAGTTAAGACCAAATCTTCTGCTGCATTATGAAGTTTCTGTGAGAAATTTCTTGACTGGGCCCACAAGCAGCAGCTTGCAAAGTCAGTAGCAATATTTGTGCTGACTGTAAAAGGTATGAGCCTGAACCTTGGAAGATGAAACCAGAACCCCGATAACCCTGGTTGATTTTTGGCCCTAGAGGTACCCCTTGTACCCGTGCCGCAGGTACATTGTTCTGCCACTGCTGCTGCCAGAGCTGGCCTGGGCGATACACTGGTAATGGGGACAGCAGTGAGGCTGGGACACAGCTGCTAGAGTCAGAAAGTGCCAAATGGGCTAGACCTGTGATTTCATCATGTATTTTAGATTCATTACCCACTTGCTAAAGAGCTTTCTAGAAAGAATTTGCATGTCTTCAGGGCGATGCAACAAATATTCCAGAAAGGTAAAAGGAAAGAAGGGAGAGGACTCAATTTTCTTTTATTTTATCCACATTCGAGCTATTTTTACAGGGTTTGATCTCTCCAGCATCTGAAATAGCTGGTGAGCTCTTGTGTGGTGAGGCCATTGGTCTCTTCCGAGCAGCTGTTTGCCTGCAGCACCCCGGGCCAGCTCCTGCCCTTCGCCAGGTCATAGTAGTCTCTGGAGCCGGTCTGCAGCTGCAGCTGTCTGAGCACGAGAGCAGGACGAGCTACCTAGCTGGGTCAGTCTGGAAGAAGAGGGAAAATCCTGGAAGGGTGCGACAGCTAAAGGCAGTGGGGTGCAGGGAGCACGCTTACTGGCGTGTGCTCTTGCTGACCATTACTGCCCAACAGTGTTGAAGTGGAGGTGGCTGCATGTTTGGTGGTGAGGCTTTCTAGTGTTTAGATGTATCGAGTATTTTTTGAAACAAGTTTTCAGTTTATTGTCAAATAACCTGGCATGGCCATTTTGTGCAAAGACTCAGCTTATGAGAAAAGGAGAGGACTTGCTCACACAAGTGACCAAGCGCTCTTGGCATCTGTGGTGACTTTGCTTGTGCAAAATAGAATTGGTCCTGAGTTGGTTAATTTTCAGTGTTGCAATTCAAAGGTTTAATGCTATAGAAACTGTCCTGCTTGGCAGAGGGAAGGAAGCAGACCCACGGGGGCTCAATGTGATGCTTGCTCAGTGCCAGTGTGGACCTCTCTGTAGCGTGCATGGTGCGAGAAGAACCTTCACACCTGCGTGCTGGTGGTCTGAATCGTAAGACAGGGAGTAGAGGTGAAACCATGGTGAGAAATCAGCACTGCTGAACACACACAGAGAGAAATGGCCAGTGGTGGAGCTGGAAATGGGGACATGCAGCAAAGTTGAAACCCATGGAAACTCTGGCAAGGGGCTGGACTAGACACAGAGCAGAGGCTCAAAAGGTTGTGCTCCCACAGAGTCATCGAACCTCTTATCGCCATGGATGAATAGGAAGCTTCACACAGGCATTTTGATGTTTCTTGTTAATTTTGACTGCATTGAGTGCTTTGTTTGACAAAAGAGGGAAAGGAAGGATTCAGTCTTGACTGACCCTGGTTCCTATCTATGCCATAGCAAGTGAAAAGGGATCTATAAAGTTAATAAGGGTGTACATAAAAAATAGTAACTGTGGCTATTTTCGCACGCAATACTGGTGTTCTGCCTTTGATTTCCATTGCTGGTAGTTGCAAGCGTTCTACTAGTCATCGTGCAAGTTGTCTTAAACCGCATGTGGCACAGGTGTGCTGTCCTGCACCTTTATGTGAAGAGAGACATTTGACCTCAGTGCAGAAGTTGTATTTGCATTGTTAAGACTCCTTCAACATGCAAAAGGCACAGGGAAAGTTCGTATTTATGTTTCCTATCAAGTATAAGAATCATTCAGGCTAAAAAGGTGTATATGTTTTCAAAAGTACAAAAAGTTTTTCTAGATGGTTAATCAGACATTTGGGAGTTTTGAATCCCATATATGATGTGCCACTGCCTTTGTTCAACAAGATGCATTGGCTGATATTCAATTTCCTATCGAGATCAAAGAAGAGCTGCCACTGGTCTTTGGTCTGCATGATTGGAGGAGACTAGTGGAAGGGATACAAGCAATTTCTAGTATCATTTCTCCTCTCCTCTCCCCTCCTCTCCTCTCCCCTCCTCTCCTCTCCCCTCCTCTCCTCTCCCCTCCCCTCCCCTCCCCTCCTCTCCTCTCCTCTCCTCTCCTCTCCTCTCCTCTCCTCTCCTCTCCTCTCCTCTCCTCTCCTCTCCTCTCCTCTCCTCTCCTCTTTGTTACAAGTTTGAAAATGAGACTATTCTCCCAGAAAACCAATTTAAGGTCTGCTAATTCTTCAAGCAAAGCAAAGCAGGGAGAGGTGTCTGTATTTTGCATGAATAGCAATGCAATGTTATTAAAGCTGTGAGTCAAGCAGTTAGAACAGGAGAAGCAAAACAATTAAAATTTCCATACAGAATTCCATGAAACAGAAAAATGAATTTCCCTTAGCGCAGGACCTTACCAAGTTCTGTCTCCAGTGATGCAAACACAATATTGCATGCAGGTTAGTCCCTTAATGGAAGTGCTCCTAAAAAGCTGTAAAGAGTAGGCGTGCACTAAACCAAATCTTCAGGTGGACAGTTGCTTCTCAAACCATTTCAACTGCCCTGTTAGTGTGGTTTGAGATCCGGCTTATTCTAAATTGTGGTGCTTCCAGCACTTGGGCTGAGGTGTGTGTGAAGCGAGACTTCAAGGAGAAACCTGTTGTGGCACCATGCTGCCCGGCTCAGGTGTGCCTATCTGCAGAATGGAAGCAGGTAAGCTGCTTGTGAGTGGTTTTGTGATGGCATTCCTGAAAATAACCCCTGCTTTCAGAAAGTTCTCTTCTTGAAAATACTTGAGACTTACTGCCTGGTGTGTATCCTATTTTTCCCCTGCTTTACCAGTAGTATGTTCAAAAAGGCCCTGCTGGCCCCTTTCACCCATGAGGTAGTTGTTTTTCTCCTAGCTAGTGGCGTTTCTACCATCAAGGAAAGCTTTGCAGCCAAGAAGAGCTCTTGAAATCCAAGGCATCTGAAGCCTGGGAGAAGAGAAGGCAAATTAATACTGCTCATTATGCAATTGGTAAGCAAGCATTTCCCCTTGCTGCAGCTAGCTGCTGCCTTACCAACTGAGGTGAACCCTCCTGCCCCAAAAGACATAAAGCGTTAACAGCCTGTCACGCTTCTGCTGCCTTTCCTTGCTCGTGGTCCAGTGTTAGATTCAAATCTTAATGCGACACTTCCCTTCTCCAGACCACCGAGTTTCACTGGCATGGAGGAGGAGGAAGAGTGTGGTTAACATGTTGGGCATCTCAGTGGGTGTAAGGCTCTCACCCTTCCTGCTGTCCTCTGGGCAGGGGCCAAATCCCCATTGACATGGGCATCAGAAGCCCAAGTCTGGGCTCAGCAGATGTCTCCCTTTGGTGGCTCTTCTCATCTCCCTTTGGTGGCTCCTAGTACAGAAATCAGTCTTACCACTTCCATTTCTGATGTATGAAAGAGCAAGAGATATTCTGCCCATGGCCCCAGCAGCGTATGAAGACTGGCAGGTAAAGCGCCTCAGACAAGATAAATACTGTGAGCATCTTGTTTTGCCAGTCCTCGCTTATTATTCACATTGGATTTGAAATATCTACAGCTGCCAGCCACTTTTTCAGGTCAGAGTCTACAGCAATCCAAACAGAGTGCTGCAGTAACTGACCTTTGTAGCTGAAGAGATATGTGTGAGAGAGAAGAAAAAGCAATGCTACCTCATTTTTTGTCTGTCTCCTTTGCTTTGAATGGTAAGTGTGGATGCCTTCCTTGTCGTAGTGATAACAGACGGTGGGTGGCAGTGGCACGTCCAGGCTGCCCTCCTGGTCACCAGAGCTGCTGCAGCCTGCAAGGGACCTTGGTGCTCCGGCTGCATCAGAGAGTTTGCTTGTAGGAGAGAGAAAAAGTTTACATTTGTCAGAGCAAAGTGAAGAAACATGGGATTGTGAAGCGCTGGGTGCTGCCATATAAGCACTGTAGCCCCAAGTCTAATGGGTAATAGAGTCATTAATTCTGCTGATTAACTTGGCCTTGGGGTTCATGGAAATGACATCCACCTCCTTTCTTTTCTTTTTTTTTTTTTTAAGCTCAAACTGTGGAACGAGAGAGCATAAAAAAACAAGCTAATTAGAGAGAAATCAGGAGAAAAGAAGCAGGGAGAAAAGAGAGACAGTCTGAGCATTAATGAGACTGATTTGGGAAGAGGATGTGACAAGCTCTTCAAAAGCATTATTGTCAAATGTGTCACTGTTTCATAGATGGCTAGCGCTACCTTTGAGCTTCACGCTGATAGTTAATGATTTGAAACTATAAAAAGATTGAAAAGGTAAAAGGGAAAATGTCAGACTCGACTGGATTTTAATGAGAGCCCCCCCTTACCATTTTTTTTTCCACATGAAGAAGCCTTGAAAAGTACAAAAAAAAGTTCACTTTCCCGCTATTCGTTTGTGTTCCCCTGGCAAAAATAGTTTCCAAAGAGGAAGGGAGAACCCAGAGGTCCTTTGAGATCACTCTGACCCCTCTCTCCTTTGCCAAACCACCAGTTTTCGCTCAGCGACTGCAGGATTGTGGCTGTACAGGGACCAGGCTGACAAAAATAAGCCGAGATTGATGGAAGAGACAGCCATAGCTCTTGTTTGTTTTTTTGTGACGTGCTGAGCAGAAGCAGTCTTCGCACTGGGAGATGTAACAAAGAAATGTAAAGCGATTACGCAGGTTCATTTGTCACTATCACTGCTCCAGCTATTGCTGTGTGCGACAATGAGATGACAAGGCATTTATTGCTGATGGTTGGTTATTAGCCGCATTATAGGAAACATTAGCACAATCTAGGATACATAGACCAGGGAGACAATAGCTTTCTGGGCTCCAAACTCAGCAGGGTAGCCTTGTCATTAAATTTGGTAGTACCAATTTGATTATTTTTTTAAAATAAATTGAAAGGAAACTTTGAAAACTAAATTTGTAACCCTGCGTTTACCTTCAGACTGATCAACCTGCCTTCTCTGGAGGCTGCATTTCATATCAGACAGGCGATGCAGCCCAGCAGGCCAACAAAGCTCTTACAAAGAAAGATGCATCAATAAAGCCTAGTGATAAATCAGCTCTTTGCTGATCTTACACTGCCTCGTTGGCCTGACCTCCACAGTGCCACTGGTGCCTCCTGCATGGACCCTGCTCTCTCACCTAAGTCACCTGTTTATGTGTAGTGGGCAAACACTATGTTATGATCCTTATCCTGCTGCTCTTCTCTTCCTTAGACCTGCCACCTACCCTTGCTTGTCCTATGTGGATCCTTCAGGGTCGGATCTTGGAAACTCTTCTACTGTTACAAATAGCCCTTCAGAAATCACTGGAAATATTTGACAGTGAGGTCTAAGTGTGAGGGGAAAGGATTGGCATGCCTTGCATGTGACTGGATGACTGCCATATTTATTAAGCAGTAAAACAACATGCCTGTCCTATGGTAAAAGCTGTATGTGCTCAGTAGTGGGAAGCCAACCCTTAGTTTCAGGGTAAAGTGCCTATTTTTGCAGCCTTTCAGTACTGAATTTTGCAGTAAACACAGAATTTCTGGTGGCAGCTTCTTTTTTTTTTCAAAGGGGGTTTCTGTTGTCTAATTCATTTTCATATTAATTCAGTTAGTGAGCAACGTTTTCCTTGTTTCATTTGTTCTGACAGTCAGTTTATTTTGTGCTACCCTCAGACTTGCAGAATGCCCCAGATTTTGGCACTGAAAGCACTTGAATAAACTGTAACAGTTGTCCTGGGAAAGTTGGAGGTTTTGACAGCTGCATAAGGGATCATGGGACTTCAGCCCACAAAATTCAGTGCAAGGGGAATTACAGTGTTTTAAAAAGCACTATCATTTAATAACATTGTGAATAGTAACAGGAGCTGGATTAGAATAATTTCAAGCCAGAACCAAGTGTCTGTGAGTATCTTTTGAATCCAAAAGTAAAATTTAATTGGAATCTCTATCACCAGATCTGGATGCATCAGATGGAAAAATTATCTGATTTTTTTTTAATATTATGAAATTTGTCATATTCTTTGCACAATATGCTGTCCTCCCAGCAGTGGATTTCATCTAAACTGTTTGTTCTGGATTAATTTACATTTAGTAGTGGTAACCACGAAAACTCAACCAGATTCAGACCTTAAGGTTCATAAGACAGATTATAAAAAATCATGTAATAATCAGTCATTCCCCTTTAAACTACCTTTGCCGAATGTGAGTATGGGAGAGAATTAGTATTGTCAGCTCTCCTAAATTTACTGAGCAAGGCGATTTTGACTTCCACTTAGGCGCAGTCTAACCCATGTCACCTGCCTCTGCTCACCACTTAATTTTGCCCTGAACTACCAAGCTGTGCTGTTTTCCCTTGTTTCTACATCACACTGACACTTCTCTAATTATTTTTGCTCCTAGGTTAATTTTGATATCTTCCAAATAATTCTGCTGCCACATCAGCTCCAGTCTGAATTTCCCTTCAGTTCAAATTCTTTCCTGTTTCTTGCTGAAATCCTGTGATTTTTGGCAAAATAAAACATCAAGGTTGCTGACAGCACTGTGCACCACTTTGATTTCAATTGAAGAAAGTGTGTCTGAGAAGCTAGCACACTTTGGTTACCTGGGGCTCTTCAAAACAAAGAAATCCCTTGTGAGATAGCAACACCAGGGATGCAGCGTCCAAAAAGAGTCCAACTTTGGCGATGAGTAAAGGAAATAATTAAATTCAATAATATTAAAAACAAACAAACAAGCAAACATAAAAACAGCAAAATCTTTTAAGGGGTTTTGACAAGGTAGGAAATAGGGCTAAGTGTTTGGTGGCAATGCAGCATCCAATAAGGATAAGGCACTTACTGAGGCCCTAAAACTTGAAACTCGTTGCAGAAGAGGCACCTGAACTCTCAGAAGAGGAAAGCAATCTCTATTTGAGAGCACATGTGCATTTCTGGTGAGTGGGGGCTGATCAGTCAGCATTTCGGAGAGTGAGTTAATGCAGCATTTGGCATCTAAGCTAAAAAAATGCTCTTTGGCATGAACTTTGCTTTTGAGATATATGCACTGTATCCTTGAGAAGTGGGGAGGTTTTTTGAATTTGTAATGGAGGCTGTTTTAATTTGGGGTAGGCTCGTTAAGGAACACAGTTTAAAAGCATAGATTTTTTTTCCCCTTTGGCTTTATGCTGTGCATCATGATAAACTTAGCCAAAAACACAATGTAAGGGAGTGTGTCTGTATCATAAGATAAAACGAGGCAAAGACAGCTTGTTCTATGGCATACCACATATGGACAGCAGCTAACATACCCATCCCACTGTATAAACCAGAGCATAAGGTATTAAAGGAGAGGCTAACAGGTTGTGTCAGAATTTACTTTAGATCGTCCTATAAATGAAAAAAAAATCAGATCTTTCAATGTTTTAGTTGTTAAATATCTGTTGTTGTCAGTGGAGTTTTATTGTCTAAGACAGAAGTGGCAGAAAATGGCCTTAACTAGCAGCTGACACCACTGTGTTTTGGTCCCACCATTCATAACTGTTGCTCCACTCAGCCAGCTGCATGTTCTGGTCTCTGTAAGGACTAAGCTCTACATTGGATCTTTCTCTCCCCTCACGGTCTTCATAAGGAATTTCAAATCTGCTTTCCAATATGCAAATTATGCAGGAAGGACACTTGTCTAGATTTCAATTGAGACTAAGATGTTAGATTGAAACTTAGACTTAAGTTCTACCACTCTTCATAAATAAATAAAATAGAGGAAAGTAACTGGTAACACACCATAGTTTATAAAAAATGATTTTTTTTTTCATTGCAAGGTGCTAAATTTTCAGAGTACAGAACTCATTGAAGCAACATTGCTCAAGATGACCTGTGGATTTTTCCTTTTGAAGGTTGCTTGGTAAAAACACTGCTTTGTTGCTTGTAGGAATGGGATTTTAGCTGTAAGGTCACTTTGTTTTCATACTCTTTAAATTACTTCCACCATTCACAGGGAATGTAAATCAAGTAAAGAACCGCCCAGCAGGGTTATCAGGGTAACACTAAATCAACACGCGTTGCAACGGATATGGGTGAAAATAAAACTTAAGCTGAGGCATATGTCTATTGCTACTAAGGATTAACAGTCTTTTCAATTAAAGCATGCAAAGGCAAAGTTGATTTTTTTAATGGTCCAAAGAAAAACAAACTCAGAGGCCAAACTCATCCAGCTTTTCTGTTCTATTTTCGTGGCATCTCTAAATCAATACTATATTGCAAGTTGGAAGAGAAAAGGGAGGAGAGCAAACTTTCCTTTTAGCAGTTTTTTAAAAAAATGCTGACTAAAATCTGTATCTATCATCTTGTTATTGAGAAGTATAAGTAAAAGGTGAGAGAAAATTGTGTCTGATATGGGATGTTTAGTTGACAGACAGCTCATTTTGACAGATGTGGCTCCCTTTAAATAGCTTCATAAATGAGATCCCAGAAAGACAAGGACAAAGGCTAGGAGAGAGCACTTACACTAATTAGACAGAGAAATCCATTTCCTTTTTAACTGAATGCTACTCTAAATGTGCAGAGATTTCCAAGTTATGAAGCACATGCAGCAGAATGGAGACTACAGATATTAGTTCATGATCTGCAAGGCATGGAATAACAATGGTCCTCATTTTTCAAGTACTGATCTGCAGTAGTTTAAAACTACACATCATCTCCTTACTAAAGTACCTGCAGATTAATGTCATGGCTAAAAGGCTTTTCATTCAAAGGGTTGAGGGGATCACAAAGGAAGGCAGAGAATGGCCTCAGGAATTGTTCTGTCTTACAAATTCACTAATTAAAGGACTGATAGCCTAGAATTTTATTCACCACAAACTTATGGGGGAAATTAGAATAAAGGCAAAAGATATAAAAATAGCACTGTGGTTTCTATAGGAGTCAGTACTCAAAGGGCCTTTTGATATGTGCTTAGTGTTGGCCTTGAGATATTAAAGGTACGATGCCTCTCACCTAGCTTCAAGTATATAAATGCCATCAATTCATATATTATTGCCACAGTGAATAGATATAAAGCAAAGATTTTCAGGATCCTCGTACAGTTTACTTAGAAAGGCATCTCTAAAATGTGTTTTGTGCTCTCCAAAGTATGTGTCTGTGTGTCTGACATGGGCATCTCTGTAGAGTGAATCTGTCACCCTTTTGCTTCCCACTGACTACAAGAGGACAACTGTTCAGATCAGAAGACTTACTTCTAGGTGGGTAAAATTTTGTAACTACTTTATAGATGACTCTGCATTTATCACCAGAAGACTAAAAAGGCATCTGTGGTGCACTTTTTGTGTCCCTTTTTCTAATTAAACAATTCTGCTTTCTTGGAAAATGGTGAAATCAAATGACTGCACATGTGTTTTTCAGCTCACTTCTCTATACCTGCCATCACTTTCCTGACCCCGAGAGCCTTTATTTGTGGGCTTGGCATACTGCTTATTCATATCATGTCTTTGCCAGTGATTTTTGTCTTCTTTCTGCCCACCAGCAACAAGTAGTAAGCACTAGCAGGGCAATAACAGTGAAGATGGAGCAGAAGGTTTTCAGAAAGACCTAGTAACTGAAGTGCATACCAAGGTCCATGAGCAATCCTTAGTGTGGCTGGTAACATGTAGTATGGCCTGGATGGCTGCATTTTCACTGCTGCTGCCCATACTAGTTGCATTGACCAGGATTCACTGGTTATATATTCACTATATTAACGTAGTTAGAGGCTGGCAAAGTGGTGTGGTGAGCAGAAATAGAAAGTTATTGTTCACCTCAAGGAAAAAACCTGAACCATTCCTCAACTCCCTTATTAGAACCAGCTTATTAAAACCTACAGAGGAGTAAGTGTGGGAGCAAAGAACAATAATCCCTGCTCCTTCCTCTGTCTCTAAATATAGAAATAAGGTGTAGGATAGGAACTTAGTTTTAGGGTGGATTTGGTATTTATGGGATGTGTTCCTTAGAACTGAAGGAACGTTCCATCCATTTGAGGAGGAAAGCAAAACCTTTTGCCATGCTGGCAAAAGGCAGCTTTCTAGACAGGCTGAAGAATAATGCAGTGTCTTAGTAACGTATGAGCCAAACAACTGTTTTTTTTTCTGAGCGTAAGGTCTGCCCAACTCTTGCCAGTGGTGCTAAATAGACAAATTGCTTAACAGTTACCGGACGGGTTCTGCAACTGGGATCTGAGCAGGTGCAGGCTCCTGCTTACAGGCCAGGGGGATTTTGCAATGCTATTGGCTAAAATTACTTTTAAATAAAAATACGATGGAACTTTATTCATGTATGTACAATTGCATTTATATATCTATGCCATCATATACATATACATATATATGAGAGTGTGCATGTGCGCACACATGAGCTAACACAAATATGTATGTGTATAAACTGTATTTTGACAGTACTTGGAACAGCATAAAATTATTGCCAGGATTGCTGGTGATAAATTAGCCTCAGTGGACTGAGTTTAGTTGGAAGACTGAAACAAAACAAAGCCACCCTCAACACTCTAGATTAGCAGCACATGAAATGGTGAAATAATGGAGGCAGATGAAGTTAGGAACTAGACAAGGCTTTTTGCTTTCACATAACACAGGATGACGTAAGCATGAAAACATATTGCAAGCATAAGCTGGGCATGGGTCAAGATAACAATCTCAGCTGGACTTCTTACATCTGGACAGAATAGCAAACAGTGTTGTATTTTCCTGATTTAACAGCTTATGGATTTTATTGTATATTTACTTATATGGCGACAGAATAGGAAATATGCAGAGCTATTTTTCTCTGAGTTTGATCAGAGACTGCCTTAACTGAGATATTAAAGGAGTGAACTGTAGAATAAATGTTCCTGACAGATGTCTTGTGCTTTACTGTTACATAAAAAGCCACCTTGCCTACTCTGTCAGCTGTAGTATCTGGCTATCATCAGAGAAAATAATATCTGCAAAAGAATTGGTTATGCACATTTTGATTAATTTCCTGAGATAATACTATTCTTGTGCCATTTCTCAATCTCCTGGGGATTTCTTTATTTTCTCATTTGAGGAGAGCTTCCAATTAATCAGACCCTAGAATCTTGCAAACAGCTTTGTAAATACATGCGGTAATACTTATTTCCTTACATTTCTGAGGTACCAGTATACACATTACTTTCAAAATGTGTCCCACAAGTTACATAGTAGCATTGTTACTGGAAGTGAAAAAAAAGAGCGTTTTTCTTGAAAATTTAGTTATGATGTGAAGGAGGACTTGACTAGTTCATGTAAAACTACTATAAGCCTGCTTTTCTTGTGAGCCATGCTTGAAGTAAGTTAATGTTGTGAGATTTTTTGCTGGGATGAAACATTTTAAAATGTTTGGCTTCTTCATCTCACTGCGACTTTGTCAAATGCATTTAGTTTTGTTTATTAAAAAAAGGTACAGAGTTTTGTGATTTTGGAATTTCTGCGAGATAACAATGAATATTCACTCCAAAACATAAAACAGAATGAAACAGAACTCCAACTTCTAATAAAAAGAAAAAAAGCTTTTTGTTTTCAGGCATGGGAGCAGCTGAAAGGAGAGGACACGAGTACGGAACAAATAGGGGAAAACACTTCCCAGCCTTGGCTAGGGCTGCTGCTTATACAGCATCTGTGTTTTTAATTGGCAGGTAGAGCACCTGAGTGGGGTTGAGGTGTCTTCCACAGGTGTGAGTCCTCTGGATTCATGCCCAAAACCCTCCTCTGCTGGCTCCACTGGCTCAGTTGTGCGATGGACACCCGGCCCCAAGGCAGGCGAGTGAGAAGCAGCTGCTCAGGGTGCCAACCGTGTCCGTTCAGGGTCTGCTGCTGGAAGTGGTTGCTGGCATGTTAGAGTCACAGCGGCCTGAAGAGCCTCCAAGCTCAGGCCAGATTTTAGGCTTTTCATGTTTTCTCTGATTTGCTAAGAAAACATTAAGTATCCCAGATTTCTCTGGAGTAAGGATAACTGGAGGATGGACAGATTTATTTTTTTCTTTTTGCAGTCCCTTTTGGGCACAAAGTAGTAAACTTATACCATATGTACTCACACATTTGAACGTTAATGCAGTGTTTTCCTGGAACATATATATTGCTGATTATCTTTCCTTTAAAAAATCTTGAAGGAGATCCACTAGCATTTTGGGAATTGTACAGTAGAATATGTCAAACTTCATAAACATTAGATCAAAACATAGGAAGAAGTCTTAGGCCTTCTGCAGCCCAGATTTTTTTCACTGCTCTGTAGGGGGCCAAGACTTCCCCATAATATGCTATGAAAACAGGCCAGATATGTCTTTTGATCTCACTATCTGATATAGAGACTGAATTCTTCTAAGTCAGTAACCAACTCCCTTCCTTTCATTTCTAGCTGGGTTGACCATCTTTGATGAGAAGACAGAGCTTCTATGCCAGACCTGACCTGGAGGGTAAATGCACCATGAGCAAACCACTGTGTGGGTCAGGAGATGTTTATCCCCTATTTATCTCTGCAGGGGAGCCTGTGGACCAACTCAGAGGGCAACAGGTTTGAGGTTCGGTCATGTTCCCAGGAACAACACCCTGGTTTGATTAGCAATGTGTGTGTATCTGCAAACAACTGATCTGCAAAGCACAGGGAGCAGTTGCCTCCCTGATAGGAGGCCTAGCAGGCATATTGCTTAGCAGTCTTGCTATCCCCATCTCACTTTGAGGTGCCAGCACTACGGGGCAACTTTTCAGTTGTCAGTGACAGAGCACCAAGAGCAAAATATGCCTCCTCACACCCCAGCTTCGCCAGCCCCTTTCCAGCCCCAATTCAATATTGTGTTTTGAACCATTCAGTGGTGCATATTTGTGTGATTCAAGCAGCAATATACTTTATACACCTTTCCTCTCTTTCCTCTTCCCCCATGTCCCTCAGTGTTGGTCTGTGTGGTTTTTATTGTCCCCATCCCATCCTTTTCTTTGCCATCTGTAATAAAACTCTTCTGATTTGGGCCCACATAATCAGCTTTTCACCTTTCTCCTGATTTCCTACACTAGATCTGCAGTCCTGTGCAGTTAGCTGTCCCAGCTGAGGGATGGTGCCACTTGCTGCCTTAGTGACGGCAAGAAACAAGACAGGGAGCAGCAAGTGAAGCCAGTCCACCCAAGTGTACAGTAAGTTGAATTGCCACTGCCTCCTGCTGTTGCTGTGATAGATAGTACCATAAAGTGGATGTGATGTGGTTATTAGGCTGTGATTCGGTTCATACTGAGCTGTATTGATTGGTGTTGGTTCAGTGCTTGCTACATATTTTATCAATTGACCTTCTAGATTGTGTCCCCGCTCTGCTACTTTTACTTCTAATTCTGCTTTATCTCCCGTTTTGTAGCTCCTAATTTTCTTCCAGTTGATTTCTCATAGTATTGCTTTAGTATTCTATTACCCAGAAAGGCTCTTTCTAATGAAACCATGTTTTCTTTCCTTTATGTTTGTTTGCCTCTTCTCCCTCCATGATACATCAATTCCATTAAGAGATTCAGCTTCTGAAATATTTTTGCCCTCAGAAGAAGAAAAAGTCTAAACACAGGTGTTTTGCAGTAAAGCTCAAGGGTGCAGAAATTGCTTTTATAGTCAGTTTTGTAGAATAGAATTTATAGTAGTGAATAGTTCAATAACATAATGCCTTCATGAACTGTTCTCCCGGCCACCAGTGGAGCCTTGTGGTTGTCCCAGCTAAAGATCTGGGAGTCTTTTTCCAAGACACTGTTTGCACATAAACACTGAAAATGTGAAAGAAAATTATAGTTAAATGCATTTAGCTGCGTACAGTTCGCTGGGGGTAGTACTTTTAGACTTTGGCTTAAAAGAAGGGAGACAGCATTGTTTGCTGCCTTATTTAAAGTACTGGCTTGTAGGAAAACAAGATACAGACATGAAAGACCTACATAAATCTATACAGTAGTCCATGTGGCAAAGTCAGAGTTGAAACTGAAGAGCTCCTAACATGCCCTCTGCTCAGTTCATCAGCACATGCTGCCTCTGTGCCATGGACCCTTGATATGCAGCACTGCTGGATCAAATAAAGGAATTAAAATATCAAAAAATTCAGCAAAGAAAAACTGTATGAGTCAAGTAAATGAAAGGTAAATAATACATTATTAATTCACGATGTGCATAAAACTTACTTTCAGCAAGGAGATGAAGAGCACCAGGAAGAAAGCCACTGGATTTTCAAATCTTTCTGCTAATTAGGAGGGATGCAAAATGTCTGGTAGTAAACATGTGAAGCCACACAGACGTGGATTAGGATAATTTAATGATCTCAATTTCATATGCCTGGCTGAAGTTCAAAATTAACAACTAGAAAATGGTTTCTAGGATCTTGTTACATCCTTTGCGTAGAAGAGGATTTGAGGCTTGCAGCCCACAAGAATGTTTGATGATGTCAAATAGGGGGAAGGAATTTTGAAACATATATTATACAACTGTGGTAGGGTGCCAGCTCTCTAGAAATCTCTGCCTGTGAATAGAGCACAAGTGTCTGTTTTCAGCACAGTTTCATGCATTGTTTTCTTTAATGACCTGGAAAACGGAAAGTGTAATAAATCTGAACATAAAACAGGTCTGAGAATGACTGTAAGCATTCTGGGGGAAGAGTTGGAATTAAAACTGATTTTGAAAAACTGGAGAAATTCCCTAAAAAGAGAAGGAAATTCCTCTTATGCAAGAAATTAAACAAATATAGGATGAGAAGTTGTTAGTTTGATGGCAGTTCTTTCGTAAAGGATCTCAGAATTATGTTGGATCAAAAGCTGAGTATGTGTGAACAGTATCACCGTGATTGGAAAAAGACCATCCATCCTGAGATGTGTAAACACCAAAGATATGAAATAATCTTTCTGCTGGTAAAGATATTTCATGTCCAGCATTTGTGCAGGCATTGCAGTTCAAGAAATTGGTTGACCAGTGGGAGAGTACAGAGGACAACAAAATTAAGATATCCAGAAAATGTGATCTAAGAAGAAATGTGATATAAGAAGAAAAAAAAAAAAGATTTTGATTCTTTATGCAAAAAAAAAAAGAAAAAAAAAAGGAGCCGACTGATGGAAGAAAATAACAGCAAATTTTTAAATTAAAAAAGCAGGGAATGAACTGTTCTCTGTATTTGTGGTGAACAAAACAAGAAATAGTGCTCATAAACTGCAGAAAGAAGGATCTAGCTTAGAAAGCAAGGAAAGAAAAAAAAATATCAGGATAATGATGAACTGGGCTAGACAGTCAGGGGAGTTGGGGGAATCTCCTTCCCAGCGGACTGCCTTTAGAAACAGAAACAAACATCTCTCGGAAATAACACTGATAGAGTTTGTCCTACCACCAGACAATTCTGAGCATCTTTTAGCTTTGCCTCTTGTGATAGCAGGATCTCCTTGTCAATGAATCTTGCAAGAATGATGCTCTGCCTACAGCGACTATGAAAGAATTAGATGTTACACTGTTTGTCTTACACCATGTTTACTTTTATGCTGGGCAGAGTTCTGCTACTGGCAACCAGTATTCCAATGCTGGCAACCAGTACCCCAATTGGAGTATATCCAAGGACTCCTGTTTTTATGTTTTCCTATAAGCTTGGAAAGTTAACATTTGGAAACTTTGCTGACAGGAGCCATGTAGAGATATAAACCATTTCTGCTATGAAATAATCTCCTCTTATTTTGTAATTTAGCAGCAAGGCTCACTAACGGAAAGTTTTAATGAAGAAAAGTAAGTTCTTAGCAACACCAAGATGATTTATGTCGGTCTTTTGGAAATTAAATTGAAATAGAAATATTCCTAAACACTGGCCCCCGGACTCTGTTGAAAAGTGTTAGGTTTACTGTCCTGACTGTTCCTTAATGGTCAGTTCTGTCGCTTTGTAGGTGTTGTATTTCTTGGTGACTTAAGAAAAAAAAATGCTGCAATGAAAGAAATGCCCTGGAGATTGCAGCTTGCTTGTATGTGCAGCCTTCGGCAGTATCCTGAGGAGCTGTCTTCCTAGTTCTGATAAATTATATGAGCAGATAAATTATATGAATATTTATGCTGTGTCTAGTAGATATTGTCATTATCATTTCCGTGAAGAGCGCATAGCACTTGGGCGTAGACTTTTTCTGTCTTTAGGACTACAGCGATATGTTGTTCCCATCCCATGTCCTGTCCACAACATCTGCAACGTTGTCCCAAGAGAGCCAGCTGGAGGGATCTACTCTTGGATCCCAAGGTGTGTGTCAGCCACGCTAGCTGCCACTGGCCCATTTCTATATTTTGTTAGGTGCTGAGGCACTAAAAAGTGCAATTGCTTTAAATATTGGGGTATGTACTTGGAAACAGACACCGTGGATGAAGCTTCTGCAAAAACTCAAACCTGAAGAAAAGTTTGTCAGTAAATGTTAGGATGGGAATATCCTCAGGAGTGCTTGTTTTTGTTTGTTCGTTTTCTTTTACAATCAGATTTGATTAGATGTAATAAAGCTGTTCAGAGATGATGTAGAAACACTGTTGTTTCAAGTGCTGCAGACAGCACAACCTTTGTGGAGCAAACCCTTTGCTGAGCCCACCAGCTAACTGTGTTCCTGGGGTTGTGATCCACCTGGATTATTTGGCTACGTCTCAAAATAAACAGGAACAGAAAATGTTTTCCAGCGCTTAGACTTGGCCAACTGTACTGCTAGTTGTCAGAGTTCTGCTGTATAAAGCTTTCAGAAAATAGCACAGAACTGTTGCACTTAACTGTAGTGGTCTAAATTATCTGCTCTGGAAGCACCTAGTGCTGTCTCGGATGGCCTCTTAGGGAAACTTCTTTTCTTTTTGCTTTGTTAAGGTTTCTTTTCTTTTTTAAACTTGCACTTCTGTTTTTCACCTAAACTTGATACCTATTGTAAGTTGTGTGAATAACTTGCTCCATGAGAGCTGAGATTTGTATGACAATTCCATCTTGTAATTTTGACATCAGTAGTGTGTAACTGCAGTAAGATATCCTTTTGGAAATATTTCTTGTGTGATCATTCTGGGGAGTGCTGGGTGTGAATTGCAAGTTACACAGTTGCCTCGTGTGAGCAGCAAACAACTTTCTGAACTTGGGTTTTGGAGCAGTTCTTGTGTGATTCTAGCAGGTTATTTCCCGGACAGTATGTAAGGTGGTTCCTGTCTTTGCAGTGCACTTTTACAGTAAGTCATGACGGTAATTTTCATTGAAAGTCATGACAGGTCCTTCCAGGAATGGAGAAAATGGGGCAAATACTCAAGTGACTACTGCTCGAGTAATACATTAACATGAAGACTGATGTTTTATCTGATAGAATAAATCCATTTGGTGGATTGTGGATGTGGAACTGTGAGGTCAGGTCTTCATCTCAGGAAAGCACAGGGAGGTTGTGAAGTAGTTCTTCAAACTCATCTCTCCCTTTTGTACCTATCCTGGAAGGGGGGTACAAGGAAATAAGATATATGTTTTGGAAATTGTTTCTCAATCAATATGCTAATATTAGACAGTGTTTGTGAAACCACTTTAGAATTGCATTTAAACAAAATTAAAAAAATCCTACTTCAATTTTCTCTGTACTGATCAGCCTGTCTGATAGCGTTGCAGTATGAGGGCAGCAAAGGAAATATTTCCTGATTCAAATCACTTGCTAGAAAAGTGTTATGGTCCATTTTCTTAAAACTATCCTAATGTGATAAGTCTTATAAGTATTTCTTTTTCTTTTTTTCTTTTTAAATTCTCTAGTGCATTAGAAACAAGTCAGGCATTACCATTAACATCTTTGAGATTTTATAGGAAATTATACTGGTCACCCCAGGGTTTTAACTGTTTTCCCCTCTTCTCATTCATTGAAATAATTTTCATGTTTGCATTACTTTGCAGTTCCATGTCACTGCAAATCTTTGACCAATTGTGGAGTCAAATACAAGTGCTTTCTTAGTGTAGACTTTGGTGTGTCTCAGTTATATAAAAGTTAAAGTCAGTAAGATAGTAATGAAGACTTTCAGCAAAAACACAGGACATCAATTTTATTATGTATAGAGAATAATGCTGAAGAGATCTATCTTGGAGTTGCTCTCGATTGCTCCCACTCTCAGGCTATGCAGCTTTCCTATTACCTCGGAAGTTGGAGGGCCTCCCTGGGGGTGTGAGAGATGCAGTGCATCTCAATGCCTCGTAGCTGCCACAAATTGCAGACTGCCTCTGGAGGGACTGGGTAGCTGAAGAGGCTCTAGTAAGGGAGACCGATATCTGAGAGAGTATCTTTGAAGCCTGCTGCAAGGCAGAAAAGGGAAAAAAAAAAAAAAAGAAAAGTAAGATGATGTCAAGAAGTTCATATGCACCAGGGAGATAAAATGGCTGGTAAGAAGGAAAGAAGAATGAAAGATAAGAGAAAAGCTTTCTCAACAGGAGGAAAAAGAGAGGTTGGCAGGGTAAGAAAAGTGAAAAATCACCTCTCTGACTATTTTTATGGGGCAATATTTTTAGAGCAGAAACCTCAAGATATTTTAAATATTTTAGGATATTTTAGGGTAATAGGATATTTTGGGGATAAATGTTCAGGATATTTTAAAACAACATGTTTTGAAGTTGTGTATGATCACAACATGGCTTCGTCAGTGTGTGATGTCATTCAACCTGAAATGACAGATAATAGGTAGCCAAAAATGGTGTTTCTATCAGCTGCCTTGTTATATGACCACCAAATATGGAGTAGGTAAAGAGCAAACGAGATAAGTTTTGCACATTTTGTTCTGCAGGAGCTGCAAAGAGCATAAAACGAACTGGTTAAACCCAGTTTAAAAATCTAAGTGAAGCTTCCGTGAGCAAGGCTGAAGGGTGTCTGCTGGATTGATGAGCAAGAGATACCAGAGCGAACTGTGAGGCAGTGAGATGTGGTATTAGCTGCAGCAACATGGTGCTCAGGAGAATAAATCAGCCTACAATGCAATCTGGTTTGCTCTGGAGTCTGCCGAGCAAGCCTGTCCTCTGTCCTTTCAATCCACCACAGCACTTCTGCATGTCAGCAGTTACTAACTGCACATGCTTTCGTGATTGGATTTGGCTCTTCCTTTCGAGCATTGATATGTTTCATTGAATCTTGCAGCATGAACAGAGTGCAAAATCCTACACTGCTGAACTAGAGAAAGGGCACAGCACTATCTTGCACTGTATTTATTTCTCTTGATGAGGGACTGCTGCCAAGCTTCTGTGAATAGACATTTTTTGCTGCTCTCCCTAAGTGAGCAAAAATGTTGAAAATTTTATCCCACAAACCCCCAAATTTCTTTGTGGTATTTCATGGCATTAAAACAAATATGCAAACATGCATACACACACACACACACACACAGAACTTTTGTCAGGATTAAAACAGTTTTTTTTTTTTTTTGTGACCATATCATCTTCTTTCCAAGAACCTCTGAAAAATGCCTGAAGATATCTAAGTTTTTGTTTACTCAAGTCTTTAGGATTTTATATCTTTGTGATTCCAAAACTATTACCATTTTGAAATACAAAATCAAACATTAATGTGAAGAAACTATGCACGTTCCATGCATCTATTGGTATGAAGACTGAGTTGAAAAAAGCGTTGAAGGAAGAAGAAAAAGGGAGGATACTTAACTTTAACACTTAGAATGTAGGTAAAAGTTCACATTCCATAGTTGGAATAGTTTTTTTTATTAAAAGAAAATCAAATAAATCCCACTGATTAAATGTTCCTTACATCTTTATAAATCTGCTGCTCTCCATAGGAGGCCTGGCACTTGTATGGAGTGTATGCAGGTGAGTGCGTATGTGTGTGTTAGATCTACTTCCATGCACAGGACGCATTTCCAGCAGCAGCAGGTAGTAGAACTGATGAGTATAAGATGGGAGAAGTCTTTGTTGATGAATGATCAAATTTTTGGAAACATCTCACCCCTTTTGATTTGTTGATAAAATCCATTATAAGAATAAATCGTATTTCCCTACCTCAGGCATTCTGCAGTGCTTGGTCACAGGATTATGGTTTTGTGCAGTAACTAAAGTTGGAGGTTTGTTGTTTGTTGTCTTTTGCTAAATGGTATGTCATCTGAAAAGATACCCACTTTTTTTTTTTTTTTAAAGAGCATTCTGACATTGGGAAGTTGACAGCATCGTCAAACAGTCAGCGGTAGAGTATAGGTGAGGAATTTATATGAAGAACTTCCTAGCAAGTGTGATCTATTTAATAACTTGGGAGAAGGAGGCCGAAGGAGCGGGAAAAAAGAAAAATGTTTGCACTGATATAAATATCTCTCTTGTCGTTTTTCTTTCAGCAAAAATAAGAGCTTGTTAAATAGCTGAAGACCTCCATTTTGATTAGTTGTGATGAGGCTGAGGTTACAGTTTGGAAGCAGGCAAAGAAAAAGGGCTCTGTCATTTACAGAGTTGGAACCAATATACAGTTTTCTGCAGATACTTCTTCACTGCTTAATCCCAGCAATTACAATCTTCTACTACTAATGCTACTACTACTAATGCTGTTGGCTACCCGCTTTTAAAAATTATTCATTCTTTGTGGAACTATACAGGAAATACACAGGATTTCCTTAGTGTTCTCATAGCTAGACCCCAACAGAAAGTGCCTGTCTTCTTTGCACAGGCATGTAAGGCAGTTTATGAGGTTTCCTCTCTGTAAATAGAGCACATTAATGAATGCAGTAGCACTTCTCAGCTCCTGGGCGTGAGACACTTTTTCTTAGGGTGAAACTGAAGTGCATACTAAGCCCTGCAAAGGAAGTCCAGGTCAAACGGGAGTGATGGTACACTCAGTAGATATCTCAGACCCCTCAGACTCTCCTACATATCTCAGCAGACAATGCTGGTGAAGCCCTAGTGACCAGCATTTGCATTAATTACAGCACGTTAATGACTAGGCTCTAGAGCCTGTACAGAGTCACAGATAATTCAACTTATTAATATATGAAAGAATTCACAACTTTGGGGGCCTTTTTCGTGGGCTCATATCCAGTTTTTCATGATAGTCCAAAAGGGGACTTCATTTTAAAAGGATTGTGTTGCCCTTAGGTTACCCAGACCGTGACATTTTTCCCTCTCAGTCTTAAAGTTAGCCCTTAGCTACATGTTGCATCATGTGAAGTTCAGAGTAATAGGGTAATTGCTGCAATCATGAAAGACATGCTTCTGTGCATCTACCTTGCCAGGGCCAAGAAAATAAGAGCTCTTCACACAGTAGCATGTTGTCCAAGCAGATCCTGAGATGCTCTCTGTGGTGGTGTGATCCTGAGGGCTTCCCTGCAGGCAAAATAGCTCCCTGGCTGACAGCCTGCTGCTTCATGTCATGCTGTGATTGGAGACCAGATAAATCTCTCCTATCCAAACTGTCTCAGGTGGGGTGTGCAGAGGCCAGAATCTGCCTTATGCATAGAGTCACAGAATGGTTGAGGTTGGAAGGGACCTCTAGAGATCATCTGGTCCAACCGCCCTGCTCAAGCAGGGACACCTAGAGCACGTGGCACAGGGTCACATCCAGGCATGTTTTGAAGATCTTCAGAGAAGGAGACTTCACAGTCTCCCTGAGCATCCTGTTCCAGTGCTCTGTCACCTTCACAATAAAGTTCTTCCTCGTATGGAAATGAAACTTCCTGTTTTTCAATTTGTACCCATTACCCCTTGTTCTGTCACTGGCCACCATGGAGAAGAGTTTGACCCCATCGTCCCTACATTCACCCCTCAGGTACTTGCACATGTTGATCAGATCTCCTTTCAGTCTTCTCTAGGCTAAACAGGTCCAGCTCACTAAGTCTTTCCTCATAAGATAGATGCTCCAGTCCTTTAATCATCTTCATGGCCCTACACTGCACCATCTAGAAGCCCCATGTTCCTCCTGTGCTGAGGTCCCAGAACTGCACCCAATATTCCAGGTGTGGCCTCAGCAGAGCTGAGTAGATGGGGAGGATCCCCTCCCTCCACCTGCTGGCAACACTGGCAGTCTCTGTGGGAATTTGGGCAAATGTGGCCTTTGCAGAGGTACTGCATCCTGTGGCCTTGCTGCCACCCGCGGAAGCACCACTGGAGCTTGAAACCTTTCTCCTTGTCTGGGTCCTGACAGTGTCATATTCGTGAAATGGTGAGAGCTGCCAGACTCTCCATGTCCAATATTTGGACTCAAATCTCTGTATTTCTGCTTCAAGTGCCTTCCATGAAGTGTGTTGATTTTTTTTTTTTTCTACAGTGCTGGAGAACTGCAAGGCCAGAGGAGGAAATCCCCTTTGTTTGGCAAATTCTCTTTGCGTCCTTGGAAGTTCATTCCTCCAGCAGCCTCTATCTGAGTGTTTTGCTGCAGGCAGTGGTCACCCTCTGCTCTCCTGTCAAGGATCAGCTAGCCCTCCCAGTTTCTGGAGATTGACTCTTCAGCCTTACATGTATGATGACTTCTATGGCTTCACAGTCGTGTCATATTCCCAAGTGCTTTAAAACAGAACTGACTTGTTTGTCCTCCTTTTTCAATGAAAATCTGAAGATTTGAATTCTAAACCTTTTCCAGTTACTTTCTGTTACTTCTAGGTTTCCAGAGAGTTCAAACTGTGGTGTGTTTTATTGCTTCATTATCTTCTTAGATGTTTGTTTAATTTTTTTTTGTCTGCTAGACCCATATGTTGCTCTGTAGTTACTGAGGCATGGAATCTGAAAAAGGTTAAAAGTAAATGCTAAAAATGCAATTTCTCACAGTTTTCTGTGGGAAAAAAAGACACTGATATTTGGTCTGCCAGTTGGACTTTTTATGTGTAGTTCTACTTAAAACATCTTTAAGGAACTGCTTTAAGAAAGGAGTTTTAGGTTATAGAAAGACTGAGAACTCTGCAAAACAAAGCAGTGGAGAATTCTTAGAGTGAATCCTTTCAGTGCAATTTCTCAGACTTGGCTCAAGGCAGAACTTTTGACAGTTCACATGCAGCGCTCCTAAATGACAGGCAAATACACGTGTAAGGGAGGGCTGCATTCTGCGGCTGACATTCAGTCGTTGTGCAACCAGTTAAAAACAGTCAGTAGCATTCCCAACCTTTTGGATTAAATATTTTTTAATCTTATTGCAAACGATTTGACTTAGAGGATACAGCACTAATCTCTCCATGCTGAAGGTGCTGAACTTTCCCCTCCACATCTCTACCTTTCTTAACTTACTTTTTGGCAGGAGTTTCCAGAAAGCACATCTGCTACCCTTGGCAACTAAAGACACCTTAGTTTTCAGATAGATTTTGTGTAAATACCAAACAAAAAGTATATTATAAATGTTTGCCTTGCAAGTATAAAATTTGCCTCCTAAGGTACCTTTTTCTCCTTTGGTTTATGCTGGCTTTTGGGTATTTCTGCAGAAATGTATGACTCTCCTTCTGCCTGATGTTTTCACATCTAACTGAAGTCTGGCGAGCACCATCCCACTGCCTTCACCTCTAAAAGTATAGCCTGCAAAATGCAATCCAGAATGAGTTTATTTGTTAAAGTAAGAGAACACAATAGAGCACATTTTACCTAGATCTCAGTGGAGCTTTATCAGTGAACTCTTCTGCACAGTTCACTGATTCAGGAAATGTGAAAAACACACTAAAAAGTAATTGTGATGAACTATTTACTTAATAAACTCTCTCTCCATTCTCTTCAGATTTTAATCTGCCTTTAAACACATCAGGCCATTATCAAATGTATCCACTATTTTTCTGAAGGATTCTTTGTCTGCAGAATTGCTAGAAACCTGTCCAGCTGATTGGAGCCAGAGGTTACATGGTATGTTTCTGTTCCTTGATTGGACTTTTAGAATCCCTTTTCTGGGATAAATATTTGGGTTTGCAGTTTTGAAAATTGCTTACCACAAATATTTGCCTAAAATTTGCTGGTTTAGTGAATGTTTCTTCAGTAAACACATTTGGTAGCATATTTTCAGTCAGTAAACACCACAGAGGTGTGAACACATTTGAAATGAAATATTTTTTAATATAAAATAATTTGGAGAACACTGGAATTAGCTTTTTGATTTGTGTTTCAGGTAATGCTTCTTAGTTAGAATTTGGATGCATTCAGTCCAAGCTTTTGCTTCTCGAGGGGTGGAAAAGCAGTGTGCTTGTAGAGTACATGATGCGGTGATGTGTATCCGAATCGGGAGGGAGTCGGCGGTGCACCTCGAAGCGGTATAAACCAGCCCATTTAACTTGGCCAGGCATGAATGATGAATCGTAGCACTGTGAGGGTCCTCACCATAGTCCTCGTAGCCAGGCTTTATCTGGAGGTGGGGGACATGTGGGAGCTATTGCCATGTTGAGACCTGGCAGACTTGGTGTTTAGTGGAGTCGGCTGCTGAAGAGCCAACAGGACTTTAGATGTTCCTGTGGAGATGTGGCTCAATAAAAGTTCCTGGGTGGAGGACTGGGAGGCTTCGTCTGCTTCCTACAGGGGTACTCCATGGCCAGATGAGGGAAAGCAACTGCTTGTGTTTGGTGTTGCTTCCTTGGGTGTGGAGAGGTCTGGAGTGTGCTGGGTGTGAGATGGGCTAATGAGGTTTTCTGATGGGAGAGGACTGGTAGTCGGACTAGCCAAGATGGATCTGAACAGATGCCCAATCCCCTTCTCCCACCCACCCTTGGAGTTCACTCCTATTTTCTTATTAGATATCAAGGCGAGCATGCCCACTTGAAGTTTATTGCACTGCATGATTAAGCACCAATGCAGAGATATTGCATTGCTCTAAGTGGCCGCACTCACCCAGGTGGGAGCAAAAGGTTCACAGCATCCCAGAACTGCTGGTCTATGGGACAACTCATGCAACAGTAGGCAGGGAGCTGCATGGTGCAGAGCAGACAGGTACATCTGTATAATTATTGAGATGTGACACCTTGTCCTATGAATTGCTGTTCTTTGCAGGTTCTCCTCCCCCGTCCGGTTTGAAGAAGAGTGCTGCATTGCAGTTGATTTTGCAAGGTTGTTAACTTTAGCAGGATGGAGATCCATCTGCAGTGGCGTCTGCTCCCCATTTGGATGAGCCTCTCAAGCAGGACGAGTCTGTGGCAGGGCACAGCTCTTCCCTGGCTCCTAGCATGGGGCTTTGCCTGAGGCTTCTGAGAAGTGGATTTGCCTAAAGGACTGATGTGTGCAATGTCAACAGGTTGTACTAAAGCCATAACTTGACTCTTGTTATGGATTTGCATTCCAGTTTCAAAGCTAATTTGTAAGCTCTGGAGAAGCAACAGCTTGGCAGAGGGGAGGCATCATTACTGTTGTTGGTACCAGTAACTTTTAGAATAAATCCTCCATCCTTATTCCTCCTGAGAATTTGCTGTTTTTCAATTAAGTAATGTTGTGATCCAAGCTGGGTAAGATGTTTATTTCTGGGCAGGGGTACGTCATATTTGAATGATATTGCAAGAAAAACAAGAAAGAAATCTTGTTTTCATTCCATGTCCCTCTGAAGCTTGTCAGAGGTGCTGAAGATAATCAGACCCCCATTTTATTAAGGATTCTTTTATTTGTCAGTATTCTATCCCCTGGCAAATTGGGAGGTTCAGTCCATGATGCAAGAGCAGACTGAGGGCTCATAGAGAAGCTAATTACTTTTTGCCTCTTTTTATTTCTCTCTTTGCAGAAAGACAGAATAGTTATGAATAATTTGGAAAGAGGAGGGTGAGAAGAAATGAGAGTTCATTAATATTCATATTTAGCCACAAGTACACAGAAAAGGTGACAAGGAGCCAGCTCCCTGGAAACCTATGCACCTTGGCAGTAGATGGAAAATTGTATTTAATTACAGCCACCTTTAGCTCAGCACCTAATGAGCATATTTGAAACCATGCAGGGTTACAGTATACTAAAGGAGGATCCAAGAACCAAACAAAAAATGAAACCTTTCCTCCTATTTTTTTTTTTTGCTCTGCTGAATTCAAAATAATTCTGCCAAGGCCTAGGAGACCAAGTGGACTTCTATTCTTGATTTTCCAGTGATTATTACAGAAACCTATCCAGCAAAATAAATAAATAAATAAAAATCAAATAAGACAGTCAGTAGGGGGGAATAAGCACATTTTAATGGGAAGCAAAAGAATGGAGACTTTTTCCATTCTCACTTTGCCTAGTGAGCACTGCTAGGGTCCTGAAGTCTCTTTTTTTTTTTTCCCCCCTCTCATTTCCCGTTGATTTATCTATTCTTTGATAGCTTTTAGCGTTTTCTTTCTTTTATTTTATTTCGGGAAAGTCTGCAATCTATGGATTTTGCTACCTTGTAACTGGGGAACAGAGGAGCCAAATAGATTTCTTCCTCACATTGCTTACAGCTGCTTTAACGTGTTGGTTCCCACAGCAACTTTAAAGCTGTAGAGCCAAATTCTTCCTTGTAGTGCATGAGCACAGGCAGAGATTGAAGGTAATAGAGATCCTCCATATTTTAATACGGAGTTTAGAGGAAATCAGAATGTGATCTATACCTGCCTTTAGTCTAATTACCTTTTTTTGAACTATATCTTGAGCTAAACATTTAAAGCTTCTTTTATTTTAAATTTAAGCATTTAAAGTGTCTACAGCAAGGGACTGTTGTTTGCAGTGCTATGACGGCAGGAATTATTTGTATTTCAGTGGCTCAGATAGGGAAGTGAGTACCCTGAATTTCTCCTAATATTTTTAGTATATACTGAAATTTGAATTTTCTCGAACAGTGCAGCTTGTGAGCTCCAGATAATGATCTAATTGAGGATGGAATTTACCTTTAAGGAGACGCTTTTTCCAATGTGATCAAAGCTTCAGATTTGGAAAGTGAAATGTCATGTCCAGCTAGGAACACGCAGAGCTCCGCACTTCTTGGGCTATTTCTCAATTTCATAGTTGTTGAGGCAGATAGAAGAAATCCAACAGTCTGTAATGCTGCTGGTTCATTTACACCCTCACACGAGCAAGCCCAATGAGCTGTGGCTTGTCCTGCAAAACATGCCCAATTCTCGGTGCAGGGGGAAGGAATTGCTGAGGAAGAGCTGTGCGTCCTCCTGTGGTGACAGCTTTTTTGGAAGCCCTGAGCCTGACAGTGACCCAGCTCAATGCAGTAAGTTGGCTGCAGTGGGCAGCAAGTGCTGGAATGATGGCTGTGCCCTGACCCTAAATCTCTTGAGTTTAGGCCAGTATTTCTCAGCCTCCGCTGTTTTTTAGTTTGTTTGTTTGTTTGTTTGTTTTTAAGAAAGTTTGATGGCTGTTATGACTCCATCTTTGTGGATTTGAGTAAACCTTAGGAGAAACAAACGAACAAACAGAAAAACAGTTTTCCACTTAGTCTCTCTCCGCTTTGGGATTTTGGTTATAGAGGTGATATTAACAGTTCATGTTACTTCAATATCTCTATGCTCCTAACAAACAAATAACCATGCGCTTGAGAGATTCTTGTGAGAAATCTATTATGGACACAGAACAGTTACTGCATCGCATGTGTTCCCCCTCCTGCTTCTTTGGCATGTGTTTAGTGATTTGTTGCTTTGCAGGAACTACTCTCAGCTTCTGCACTCATTGCTATCTTTTATTTTCTTGCCTTACCATGGATGTTTTCTTCTGCTCCTACTCTTTGTGGATTCATCTTGCTTTACTAGCAGCATTACAGTCTATTTCAGGTGATTTAGAACAGGAAAGATAGAAAAGCACAAATGTTATTCTCTGACAAATAAGCAAGGCTAGATGTGCCTCGAATACATTTTAAAATGTTTAAAATCCTTATTCAAGGGCAATTTATGTAGCTGAGCACTGGGCAAACACAAATCCCTAAATCTTTCTTTTCCTTTATTTTGATCAGTGTTGTTTTGTTGTCTTCTGCTTTTCTTGCCAGCTTATTTATAAAGGGCATTCAGCAGCAACATGATCTCAGAAATGCTGCTATTTTGCTTTTTAGGCATTTACTGCAAATCTTTATCTTAATCTGCAAATTTTTACTTGTCACTATTTTGTGAATGAGAATAGGTTTCAATTATGAACACAAGGAAATCTTCTACATGTGCCTGTATTTAAAGGCACCACAGATACCCACGGTTAGATGCTGCTGCCTCTGAGCTATCTTTTATGATTATTAAGAGCCCAGCCACTTACTAAACAGTCAGCCAAATAAGAGGAGCACATGGTGTGACAGGCAACTTTCTCGGTAGACTTCAGTATGTGCCAGAGCCCTGAAGTGAGTCACAATGTGTGACAGACATCCCAAATTTTTCTTTATATATCTGGAACTTAAAATGCTGTGAGATGCCTTTCTTTGGTAAAAATAGCTGCTGTCAGGAGAGTCATGCATACGTGTGTGGTGAGCGCTGCAGAGCAGTGGCCCAGGCACTGCTCGATCCTGCCTGTTGGTGCCTCCAGGGAAGCAGCTGCTGCCTTGTAGGCTGGAAATATATACTAATAGGAATCTATGAGAAAAAAAAAATCTTCGCTTTTTTTTTCTTTTTTTTTTTTTTTAAATCATCTTCCACTTGTAACTGTCATGGCCATCCCAATGCTTTGCAATAGGTGATGTGCATCGCTTCAGTATGTTGAGGGAGCAAGGAGGGATGTCCTTTGCTCTGCTCTGTGGTTTGTGGAAGTTTAGGGTAAGTGAAAAAGACAGAGTCTACGCCAATATGGGTATTTTCCCCCAAATGCCTTTTGTCCAAACCTGTGGGTAAAAAGAAAAAAAAAAAAAAAAGAAAAAAATAAATTTGAAAAATATCCAGGATCAGCTGAAGCAGCTTGAATACAAGTTACTTCGGTTCTGAAATGCTCCCGTTTCCCTTTGGTAAAGGGGCTTGAGGAATCTCTTTGCTTCCTACAGCTGTGATTGCCTCATCCAGCTGAATCTTCCATGCCTCCCTTGAAGTGTTGAGGACTCCTGCAAAACGGGAATCCTTTGCCTTCCTGCACCATGGGAAATTTTGCCATATTTTGGCTTCTTTTGGCTTTTTTTGTTTTTTGTTCTTGAAGATATTTTTTTTTTAAGGATTAAGAAGTAGGCCGAGTTTTATTGGTAGTACAATTTTCTGTCAGGTACCAGTATACCTTTATGGAAAAAAAAATTGGACTTGTGGAAAAAAAAATCCTAACAACCTTTTCAAGCAGTGATCCTGTCTTTCAAAGAAGAGTGGATGCTGCTTGGTGAAGGTATAGCTGAATTCTAGACTCACTGATTGTTTTTTTTTCAAGTCCAAGAAGCCTGAGGCTGTTTGCTAGCTTGATCACTAAAATATGATCACTACTCCCTGCCAAGAAACTGGATGATTTTAAAGTCTCTCCTGCCCTAGGATTCTGTACAAAAATATGTGGTTTGAGGATTGAAGATCCCTTCTAGTTTTGAGCCTTAAAGCTTACGTTTTAAAACTCCTCAAGTCAGCTTCTTCCTGTGTAGACATACACAGATGGAGTATTATGAAATAAATATAAGGAAACTTCTAATAGGCAGAGTTGCTACAAGTGGCTTCATCTGCTCAGCTGAGATATTTGTGGATTTGTGCTGTCCTATGCAACCAGAGTGCACTTATCCTTGTTGCAGTCTGTAACATTTTTTGAATTTCTTTTGAAATACTTTGTGTGTGTGTGTGTGTTGGCCATGTTTTTGTGAGCCAGGACCACATAATTAAGCCCTAACATTGAAATGATAAAAGAGAATTTAGATTGTGGCTGCAATGTGATGCCCACAGACTGACCCCAAACCACTGTTGAAAGATTATAGCAGTACCCGGGAGGTGTCCGTGCACAGATACATGCACAGATAGAGTATGAGACTGCAGCAGATAGAGCAAAAATTATAAATGGAGAATGTTTTCAGCCCTTAGACAGATATCCATAGTTTTGGATGCTGTTGAGTGTTTTTTAAAGATACTGTTGTACAGATCTCTACACAGGTGGCTAACAAGTGTTTGTTAGTTGGCATAGCATGAACGTTGAGGCAATCCAACCACTATGGGATGAGGAACTGATAGATAAGGAGTGCTGGTTGTTTAAGCTTTCCTGGATAATAAGTATTTACCTTAGCAAGTAAAAGACTGATTTTCTCCAGTTAATGGGTAATGGGGTAATGTCCAGGGCTGCCTGGCTGTTGACAGCAGGCTCTTGCTTCAGAGAGGGCAAAAACTATTGGACAGATGCACTTTGGAAGAACAAAGCCAGTTTTGATGATGTGATTTTTACAACCATATTTTGCAGCTGGGTACAAAGTGTTTTTCTTAGTCATTCAAAGGAAATAAAATAAGGGTATAAAGTGTCTTTGGAGGGAGTTTGTTTTTTTTCTTTTTCTTTTTTTTTGCTATTGTTTGATAATGGACACTTTTCTTTTTTTTTGAGGCCAGACTGTGCCATTATAGAACAATTCCCTGATGAGGCAGGAGGACAGAGTCGCGCAGCTCCAGGAGTTGTGCAGTCACTTGGCAAAGGCCATGGTCTCCCCAGAGAGGCTCAGTCCTGCACCACTTCCTTAAGGGATGACATTTTCCTTCATGGCCAGCCAGCTTATCTGGGGCTCATTTCCTCTCTGCTTCTCGCAGTCATGGGAGTGTCCCCGTCTGCAAGGCTGGTTCGTCATTAACCACAGTCACGTACAAGACAGTAGATATTGCTGGTGTATGTTCAGCATGTGCTTTAGTGAGTGGGTTTTGGAGCTGTTTTTATTCCACATCATTCTCTAGATCTGTGGTTTCTCAACACACACACACAAAAAAACATCCAATAAGGGTGTGTCACTAGCTGGAAAGCATCTCTCCTAAGGAGAAATTGTTCTGAGGAACCCTTCCTTCTAAAGCACCAAAGGTAGCCACTGAGCTGAGGAAGACTCAGGAATGTCAGGAAGAAATGTGGTCTACCAAAAAACCTCACGTGTTCTTAATTCCTTTCCTAGTAGGCCTCTATCCCTAACATTGCTGAAGCCATTTAAATCCCAGATTTTCTTTAGACCAGCCCAGGACTTTTCCATCATATCTGCATCAAGTGCACTGTCGTTAAAACTTTTTGTTGCATCCAAAGATTCATGCCAGTGTTAACGGCGGAAAACAATCCTAATGTAGGTTTGTTAGCTCATTAGCTACAAGTCTGTAAGGGCATGAGTGACGTACGAGAGAAGTTAATTAAAACAGCTACTGCTGCAAGGAGTGAATGAATATTGGTGGTCATATAGGGTGGGAGTGGGATTCAAACAATATTCATACTGAGCTCTAACTGGGATATATAGATCCCTGAGCCAAATACTAGCAACTGAATCTCCCATATGTTGAGAGAATTGTCAGCTGGTGAATCTGGGAAAACAGAACGTGACCAAGAATTTGACTCAAAATTTCAACATGAATTCCTCACTAGTAATCCGAGCCCAGCTGACCTGCACCAAGCTCATTTATGTATTATTAAGGGACTACTCTATAGACTGCAATATTTCTTGGATAGCTTTTCATTTCTGGTCTGGTCAGTGCTCTGTTGTAAAGACAGCAATTGTCTATTGCAATTTGCTTCACATATAATTGAAACTCAAGGAAAATGAGTACAACTGGGCTGTGATTATGAAAATGACTGCGAAAAATGTTAAAAATAAATTTAAATATAGAATCAACCTGCTGGTCATTGAAAGCTGTAGCGCTCCACCTCAAATCTTGAAAATGATTGAGTGATGCTCTGGCTGCTCTTCTGTCAACTTGCATGGCTGCTATATAGGTGACTCCTGCATGGTCTGTGCAAGGTAGATTCCACACTCCTTAGGGGAACTCACTATTTCCAAGCTTATGTCTTCATGCTATTGAACTGTAGTACCTATTGCTGCCTTATTCAGGCATGCACACATTCACCTGTTCACAAACTGTGCATCATTTTCCCATTCCGTGTTTTCGGTCATTTGGGGAATATCTTCCCTTGTGGGCTCTGCCTCATTCTGTGTTTTTTTTTTTTTTTTTTTTTTTTTTTTTTTGTCGTCTGTGAGCGATGCTGAGGCTGTGAAATGCTGAGAAGCCCGTTAAATCTTCACACACACTCGCACGCAGACAGTCCGGCATTATCAAACTCCATTGTGAGGATGTTCACATTTCTTCTCATTAACGATGTGAAATGTAAAAGGCTTGCCTGGAGTTTCTTGAAGACGGCAGTAATGAAGCTCTGAAGAAATAGTCAGGGGACTGGAGCTAATTAAAATGCAGCAGGGTGTAGAAGTAAAGGTAGCAGCAGCTCGCTATGCCATGTCTCTGGCAATCAGCAGTCCCTAGTTTACCCACACTAATTGACAGGAGATGCAGTGCTACTGAGTGTGCACACAGCTAGCGTTAATGGAGTCAGCACATGCTGCTCTCCCTGCCTGACTTGTCTCATTATCGACCTTGAACTGGCAAAGGTCACTTGATGGTGCTGCTTTCATCAGGATGACAAGTGTCTGAAGATCTTCTCTTTGTAGTATAATAATTTGGCAGTTGTCTTATCCTGTACGTGAATTAGTGATCTGATCTCTAAGATATGATGGATAAAAAAGATGAGCTTACTCCAGATGAGATGAGCTGTTGTGCACTGAAAAAATAACAGGTATTAAAAGTCCTGGCGGAAGGAAACGAAACTACATTGCATATTTCCCCTTGGAGAAGATGGTGCCTGAAGAGGCAAATAGGCAAATTTTCACAAGTGGAAATGTAGTCGGCCCACTGTTAAAAATCGCGTGCTTGTTTGAGCTGATTATGAGCACCAGGTGCACCATTGGCATTCAGTGAATATTTAATAATAATATTAACAATAGTCAGGGCACCTGACACCTGCAGAAAGCTGAGAGTGACAGTGTTCTTGGGGAAACGTCTCATCCTAAGGTAATGCACCCTCCAGGAGATGCTTCATTAAAATATGCTGCACTAGGGCTACAACTCACCCGCCCTCCTCCTTTTCCTCTTCTCTTACAGATGGTCTCAGCAAAGACAATGGGGACTGGCAGAAATATTTCTGCCATCCTCTCCTTCAAATCTGTGAAAACAGCATTTTAACAGCAGGGCACTGTGTTGGCTGTGGTCCCTCTCCATGTCTAGCAGATGTTGTGGCTTTTCCAAGGGAAGGACAGCATCCTCCTGTATCCTGTGACTCCTCTGGTCAGTAGCGGAGCTTGGTGGATGGAGCCTTGGCCTGGATCCCCTTTCTCCTCATGCCTTTACCTATGCAAGTTGTGTGGAAAAAAAATGCTACGTGCTGCTGTGGTAGCATGTGGCAGTCAGCTTGTGTAGATACAAAACATGCCTAAATCAGGGTATGGAGCTCTATTCCCCAGAAATGCACACAGAACAAGAGCTCACCATTGAAGAGCTGATGGGAAATCTTGGTGGGGACTGACAAGCTCTCAAGGCTTGTCTACTACACTGCATTTTTCCAGACCAAATTAAGAAGGGAAATGTACAAGTAAAAAGCCAGTGGGAGCCAAGATACGCAAAGCAGCACCTGTGAAGAGCCTCCTTCAAAGAGGCAGGGAGCTTTGGATCCCTTAGCTCCGCATGGGGAGCTCTCTGGGAGGCTTGGGCCCTGCTTGCCGGCTTGCCCTGGGCTCATGCTCCCAGTGAGACTGGAGCTGCCTCTCTGATGGGTCGCAACTCTCAGCACTTGGGTCAGGCTTCACTGTAGGAAACTCCAGCCCTGCCTAGATGTGTTAGTGTCCGCACCGTGGGTCGCTGATCCCCGTCTGTGGTGCCTCTCCTGCAACCACAGGACCTCAGGGAAGGTGGGTGGCCACAGCTCCTTGCCTGAGCTGATGAGAGGAGAGCAAACTGAGCAAAGCATGCATTTTCCTTCACATGCTGTTTCCTAGGATCTTTTTATAATATCCGTCGCTGAAAGCAACCTCTTTTTTTTTTCTGCAAGCCTGATTACCAGAATACTTCTTCATTTATCTGTGATTATAGGAAACTAAAGCATTGTCTGGGGAATAAAATACTCTCAAGATCTTGCAGACGATTTATAGGAGGTCTCGTTTTAAAGATATTTTTAAAAATTGCTGGGAAAGAGTGTGCACCTGACGTCTGTGCAGCTTCAGTCTAACTGCAGGGGTAGAAGGCCAGAAGCTTTCCACCAGAGCAAGCTGAGGTTACCAACAGATTCGGTTTTTAAATCAACAAGGATTTTTGTCATTGAGACTTTCCAGCCTGACAAGTTTTCTCAGCTGCCTCTGAGGTGAGTGCCAAATGCAGGGGAAGCTCGTGGTGTCACATCCTGCCGACAGCTGCAGTGACCTCCAGAGCCCCTGCCTCCTGCTCGGGCACTGCAGAGCTCCTCAGGCTTCCCACCACCTCCTGGCATGGAGGGTGTCTGCCCCTCTGCTCCTGGCGCTGGATCAGTCTATTAGGTGAGGACATACACTGCTCCCGGGACACAGGAGTAAGCCCGCACCTTTGCTATGGGAATGGCAATTTTTACTCTTCCAGAATTAAGGCACTAGATATTTCTAAAATGAAAATATTAGAGTTAAAGCAAGGGAATCTATGACTGACTGTTGTTGTAGGCATGTCAGTGTTAATACTATTTGTGTTAGTGGTTTGAAATCTTAAGTGTGTTGGCCCTGAACTTTCTCCGTGTGTCTGTAGGCGCACGTAGGGAACCCGGCAATAAAAAGCAAAGTAGCTTATAATACTACAGCTTTTCTGGGGAGTATTACGTAAGAAGTAAAGTATCCTCAGAGATCTGGTGCCAGTTTGTCTTCATGAAAGAGAGAGGAAAAAGACCCATGAACAGCAGAGCAATTTGTGCAGAAGAAATCAGAACTTCTGGCAGAGACAAATGCAACAGACCTCCCACTGAAACAGGTATACATTTCTAGAGAAACTGATTTTGATTCTTAGAGAAATTTAATTCAAGGCCTCCTTATCTGACCTAAGCTGATCTGAAGAGGGACCTGCAAGTGGGAGTTGGGGCAGAACAGAGATAGCAAGTGGGCAGCAATGGAAATTCCTGGATGGTCCTTTGTGGGAGTCCAGAAGGGATCTGGCACTGACAGAGAAGCAATTTTCTGGTGAGCGAAGGGAATGGGAGAGAGTAGCAGGAGGCATCAGAGAAAAGTAGGAAGGGATGGGTGTTTGCTGAGGACACAAAACTCATATTTTAGGTAGGGGAATGGAAAATGTTTTCTTTTTCCTTGACATCTACCTAGTATTGTATTAATCCCATGAAGATATGAGTTGGGAGATGCCTTCTGAGTCCTGCGTATGTTTCTGAAGAACTGGGAAATTGGACAGAGAGAGGCCTGGAAAGCAGTTGGGGAAATCTCTTCTCCTTCCTTCTGGCTTGCAGCTATTTGAAAACGATTTTTCTCTGTTTGGGTAGGGAGAATTACCCACCCTTGTACTAAGCATTTCTCTTGCCCCACAATATGTTTCTGGGGTAGATACAGGAGCTGGCCGATGCTTCTCTTCAGTCTGCATTATGTGGAAAATCAGGCCACAGGAGCACCCAGGTCCCTTCTGGCTTAAATACGTAAAATGTTGTCCCTTCAGCTGTTTAAACAGGGAGAAAGGTTAGTATAACCTTTGGTCCCCTGTTCCCATTTCTTTAATGATCCTGAGATTTTTCCTCTTGTGGTTACTCCTCCGGGTATTGCCTTTGGCAGAGTGCTCTGGGTCACAAAGCTTTTGCATAGCATCTGTCTCTCACCAGCAGCAAGAATTTTTTTTCCCTATTTCTGAGTGCAAATTATAGAGAATTATTCCAGACATAGGCTAAGACAGGAAAAGCGTTCCAACCTAGGCTCAGTGAAAAACTGAGGAGGGATCAAAACAATACAAAAGGAAATAAACTGGCATCTAAACTGTAGTTTAAGGGTTCCTGCAGGAGGGCAGGTTTCTTAAGGTTGCAGTTCAAATAATGCTCTTCTCATATCAGCTCTGCCTTTCAGCAGTGAGGCCTTCTGCTTTACAGGATCCCTTAGCTCCAGTTCATACAATACCAGCAAAATGTTCTACTTGTGTCTCACAGCTACTCCAGTATGCTCCAGACGTGATCTGCTGCTACCATGTTAGTCATAGGGCTTTTAACTGTTAACATCCAGGAAATTACATTTATCCAGGTGCACTGCCTTGGGATGTGAATCAATCTCTGTCCTCTAGACCATCTCAAAAAACCAATTAGCTGTATTCCAGGTTGCTGATTCTTTTTCCAGCTCTCTCCTCTATCCTTCACTAGAAAATCTTGAATATGTATGTCATTTATTTTGAATTGATTTGGAGCAGCACAAGGGTATGTCTCAATTTTGATATTGTCCATCAAAAGAAGTGGCTCTGTTTCTACACTTTCCTGTTATACAAGAAATTAGCTCTTGCCTTTCGCTCATAGTTAAAATTTTTCATATTTTCAGAGATTATTGTCCATGTTTACTCAATAATTCCGTTCCTGTCATTTTGGTTCCACAACTGGAAATATCTAACCCCTGAAAAACTATGTATGTTCTAACCTGGAAAAAGCTAGAGGAAATTATGCTGAGAGGACACTGAGTACTGTTCTTCAATTTGGCCATTTAGTGTAAGATCTTGTATTAATCACCTTCAATACAGCATAACAAGAATACTTTCCATGGCAGGAGACTGTATGAACTTAGTGAAAAGCTTCTTTCCGAAGTTGTAAGCCTTGCTTTATTCTGGGATTTTGGTTTGATATATGCAATTATAGTTATATAACAGAAAAAACAAGAAATAACTAAGTTAAAAAAAAAAAAGAGGTGTCAGATAAAATCACCTGCAGTGGTGCTCACTCTGCTTGCATCTGTGCTTAGCTTCGCTAGCGTCAATGTTGGCTGTTTTGTACCGGTGCTGCGGCAGGGTGAGTGGTCAGCATTTATTGAAAACTCAGGCAAATTCTTGATAAAGACCAGGCTGAGGCAGGGGAAGAGGAAAGGGAATACTATTCTGTGAACTAGACATGCAAAAACACCATTAAAGTTTTCTCAAAGCACTTTTTTTTTCCCCATCACCCCTTAGACTTAACCAGAGGGAGGGGAAAGATTAATGTTAGAAGTTCAGAGAATGAAATTGCTTAACTCCATGCAAACCTGAATTCACAAGATGCCAATACAGCTTTGCAAATCCAAGGCATTTAGGCATTCTTATCTTTAGATAAGAATTAGAACGAGACTTTTTTTTTTTCTTTTTTCCCATTGCTGCTTAAAAGCTAATACCAAGAAAGCAGTTTTAGCAATTGATTTTTTTATCGTTCCTTCACATACGCCTTTTTGTGGTCCAGATTTTCTTCTGCAATTCACATTTTCATGAGTTTTGGTCTATTATATAATAGTATAATGAAGCAAAAGAAAAAGGTAATTCTTCTTTCCTATATCCTGTGTTTGAATAAGGTCATGACAGAAAAGCAGATGAGACCTAGGGAATACATAGATCATCTAATGAACTTCTACTGAAAATCATTTTTAAAGAGTTCAGCATCCTGAATCACTACAAATATTTATAGCATGAGAAGTTACTGAATGTGTTTATAGCACTTGCTTATTCGTTTTCCAGAGCCCATCTCTGGTTCTTGTGGCTTGCCTTTGTGCTTGTGTTAAAATATCTGCTTTGGATATCATACAGTGTAGTGATCCATTTGGGTGATCCAAAACCAACTGAAATCCATAGGAGTCTTTCCATTCATTTTAAACAGTAAAACATTATGTTTATATCTCATTTGATGTTTTGGAATTTGATCTGTTATATTTGCAATGTGAAAAAGTGCTTCTACAACTATAGCGTGTTTATACTTCCTGAAGTTCTTTTAGTTTGATCAGTTTTTAAAAACAAGAAGCTATCTGTCTTTCTGTGTTATCTACTTTATATGAGGAAATCACTACTATACCTGGATGCCAAGAAAACCATTAACATGTTTTATGGGATGAATGCTTAAAGAAAACAGAAATAAGCATTAAAAGTGAACTGACTGCATTAAATCATTAGAAGACATGTCAAAAATCGTCCCCACCATACAACTAGACTGATCTTTGAGATTCAAAGAGGATCATTCAGTTTCAAAGGAAGATAGTTTCTGTTTAGCCTAGTTGTTCCAGTCCTCTCTGCTTGCTGCAGGAACTAGGAGTGAAAGGATGGAAATGGGAGGAAATAAAGACACCTCTGGGAAGCCTTTCTCAACTGAGTATGAAGTGCCAAGAAAATGTACTTGTGAGATTACATCCCAGGGGTATTTTCACCCTTAATCTGTTTAAATTACAAGAGAACACTAAACCTTAGAGGGAGTTTATTCTATCTCAGCTTATGAATTTCTCATATTCCCACAGCTCCCAATAATCATGCACGCGGAGACTAATTTTATTACAAGGACTGCCTGATCCTGAAGTGTGTATTCGGGCTTCGCCCTCTGTTTGCAACATAGCAGCCTGAGAATCTTCCCCCTTTTCCTGCAGTATGTCTGAAATGACTCCCCCTTTTCCCTTCAAAAGGAAAAACATAGGGAAAGAGGAGCTGAAGGTAAGAGTATAGATGTTCAATTCAGCTTCTCTCCCTCACCCAGTGGGGAAGCATTTATAGTTAGAAGCTTGTTTCTTTTCCCCTATTCTTAAAAGGGGAGCTAGCAAGAAGGGAAAAGATTGACTGTTCTTCTTCTTCAGCATCGTCTGTGTCCTGTGGAAATGTGTAATCGGATTAACTGACTATATAAAAAAAAAGCCAGGTAGCTTAATTCCTGCCCAGCCAGCCCAGCCATAATTCAGTTATGACAGGAATACATCTTCTGCCTTATCAAAGGGGAAATTAATAGTAAAACATGCCTGGGTTAAAAATAGTACAGAGATAGTTCAAAATGGTCCCTATTAAAGGCATTTTTTTTTCTGTCATTGTGGCAGGCTCCAGACTGCAGCTTCCACTATCACTAGAGAGATTTTGGCTTCATCTTTTGAAGCACTACCGTGCTTAGCAGAAAAACAATACAGACATGGTCTGACCTTATCTCTTTGGGTTTCAGCGTGGGTTTCGTTAGATGTTAGTTTGTTCCTGTTTACCAGGCATTCTCTTACAGTAATCTAGAGGGGAAAGTCATGTCGCCAGAATTGGTTTCTTGAAGGTTTTTTTGAAATCAGTGAGAATTGAAGCTGGGGCTTTGCCTCCGATATCCAAGTTTAGAGAAGCTACTATTCAGCACCCAGTTCTGCCATCCTGATTGCTGTGTTATCTTCCTCTGCCGTTGTTAAACACCCTCATTAACTTCTGAGAGCCTATTGGCAAACTTGCATACTACTCAATGCAAGTAGAGTAGGCATATAATTGACCCTTGAAAGTAAAGAGGAAGATTGCAAGTGTAGGGGTGTGTGTGAAAGAGAGAGGGGGAAAATACAGCTGTGCTGTGGATAGGATACACCACAGATTTGTGGTGCAACCTCTTCATTAAGGTAATGAAAACCTGAGGGCTCACAGTTTGTGTTTTGAAAAGCCCCAAGAGACCAGCAGGAACTCTTTAGCGGGAGTTAACTCCAAGCAGAGCACCCCCTCCCTTTACTTATTCTTTAATCTACACACGAGAGGGTTCCTCCATCTCCAGCTGAAGTTTTACCTGAGGAAGTATCAGTACATGTCCTGAGGCAAGTGAGATATTGCTGGAAAGGGGCTCAGATTCATTCCTCCTTTAAAAATCAAACTTATTTTCTGCAGAAGATTTTAGTAACTACATCAGACTGTCAACTGGAAAGAGCAATTATTACTTAAAAGAGTTCCAATAAGGAAGAGGTAACATCACTCATCAAAGAGGGATCTTTAGCAGACTCTAGATTACAACAGTGCAAATTTAGTAAAAGCAAAGGAGCAGTACAGGCATAAAAAATGAACAGTGCTGTCCATTTAACTTTCAAGGATGGCAGGAGATGAAGCAAAGATTTATAGTTGTTGATATAAAGTGTCAAGGATTTGGACTAGATTTCTTGCTTTTTTTCCTTTGGGATACTCAGGGAGCTGGTCATGACTTTCTTATGCTCAGTAATATTTCACCTGAAAATGCCCAAAGATCCAGATGATGTCTGCACTGCTTAGCTGGATGGAGACAGCCAGAAAATCTATCCCTTTATCTTAACCTTTACCCATTTGGGGACTTCACTCTTTGAAGAGAAATATCTTGCTTTTCCACTTGTTATATGCTGATAAGGCTATGAATCGACTTCTTTGCTCTGAATTTTCAACAGTTTTGTTCTTTTAAAGATCATCTTTCTTCTTTCCCTTCTGCTCCCACTTCCTCCAAAGTCCCCTGGCCATGATGAAATAACACTGGGCATGACCTAGAAAGAAAGGAGCAGTGTTTGAGCATACGTGCACATTGTCACTTTCCTGTGCTTTCTTTTGGCAATGAACTCCCCATGCAAGAAAAGAATTAAAATGTCACTTTTTTTTTCTTTTTGTTTTTCTCCTCAAAGTTTCCATTTTTGAATTCCAGGTAATGACTTTTGATTTCTGATGGAGTTGCCCCCCCTCCAGGATAAAGCCTATGGGCTGTATAGGATTGAGTGCTGTGGAACAGCAGTGTGCAGTGAAAATCACCCTAGTACACACTTGGGGGCAGTTGTGGTTTTCTGCAATTCAGTCAAGCCGTTCTGTAAAGTAGGGATCATTATCTTTGATTCTAATGGCTAACATGATGGCTAACGTGACAATTTTGGTGATAGTTACCTCTTGCTGTCTCACGTGGATGCTAGATACTTACCATACATGTGTGCCTGTAAGAGCAATTGCCCATTTCTTCCCCTCTGGTGTTAGCATACAGCTGTCAGAGACAGGGAAGCAACTTCATTGTAAAATAATATGTAAACAATTCAAGTATGGTGAAAATGCTTATTTTTTTATATAAGCTAAAAACAATATCAACCCATGACTTCATTAAAAGACTGAATACTAATTCAAAGCATGTATGTTTGCTAATAGGAAAAACTGAAAGCCTTCATGGAAAAATAAACAGAGAACCAAAGGAAACTCGGAAGAGGCAAAGAGAACAGAAAATCTGCCAAAAAGGACTTGGAAAAGATGAACTTTATTGCAAATAACCCATTTCTGCTATCACTGGTCCCACTTTCTGGGCAGTGACAGCAGTGGGAATTGTATGACCGGCTACCGGGGCTCCTTGTGCCTTGTCCTGGACATCACTGGGACTTGCACCATGCTAGTTAGCTCACTGCTGCTCCCACTTCAGCTGCAGCAATAATGTCAGCACACTCTAAGAGTAAGCCTGGCTTTAGACCCCAGCTGATCCAGAATACCCGCCTGCCACTGAAGGCTGGTGCTTTGTTTGGAAAAGAGTTGCCCTGTACAAGGTAGGAAATGTCCTGCAGGCTATTTCTGTGTGAAATCACAGCTCCTTGCACTTCTCTGAATTCAGCAGAGGGGCAGGGTTATAAACTAGCAAAAAGCATAGGCCCCTTGTGTGTGCGCCTGGCCTGCTCAAGTTAATTCATTTTTTGGCTCATTACATTTTCTGCCCCATTACTAATTGCCTCTTGGGCTCTGCTCATTGCCAGGGTTTTCTGTGACCGTCAAAACATTACTAAACAAATGAACTAAATAAAAAGTAAACCTTCTTCAAGAGCCTTCCCCCAAAACTTCCCTGGCGTTAGTATTCCAGCTGCACCAAACAGGTAGGTGAGTGTGCTCATGTTATCTGTATTAATTAGATTGTAATACCCTTGGCACCAGACAAAGACAGGGAAGCTAGAGAGTCTCTCCTGCAGCCCTCTGATAATTTATACCAACTTAAAGCTTGCTGCAATGTCTTTCTCTATTACCACATGTACCCATAGAGATGTATAAATAATATTATTTTTGTTTATAGTTTTTTTCCTCCTTCCAACCAAGTAGTTCCCCCAAGACAATGTCTGCCCCCACACAGTATTTACTGAATGTTCTGCAGCAGGCTTCTGAGGCAGTACTATTGCCTCCAAACACCTGGGTGTGTTGTCCATCACCATGAGAGAGTTTCTGATAGCATGAAACCTCAGCCCACCTTTTTTAAGGTCTAGATTATTGCTCTAATCAGTGAATCCTTCCACCTAGCAGCTACCTCTTCTGCATTTTTATTGCTCCTTGATTTTCTATGCCTGTATTTTATACTGAGGTTACCTAAAGCTTATAGATATAAAACCTATCAGTTAAAGCAATCTGTTGTCCATTATGTTTCTTATCCTTACAACATCGTCTTGTTGTGGAAAAAGGAGTGGAAACATGACTGACTCAAACTTACCATGTCTTCTTAACATGTCTTTCATTACTTGGGATCCCTCACATTCTTATTTTAATTGGTTTAATAGCGAAGTACTACAGTGGATTACTAAACTTTCGGCTTCTATTACTTGAGAGGACTGTGATGGGTCCTTATCCCAAGTTCATGTTAATGATACTTGCCCTGCCGTTATGGTATGCAGCCCTTTCAGTGCAAAGAAGCACTGGATGTGGATTAAGACATTACTGTCTGAACCCATGTTGTCTGTCAAAAGACACATTCTACTCTTCCATGACTGGAGGTGATTTTTCTCCCACAAAACTAATGGGGCCCAATGAAAAGGCAAGACAACAAATATGCACCTCCTCTCAGCAAAGTAGTGTAACACCAGGGGTCATTCCCTGCTGCTCATCACTGCTCTTCCTTTCCCTTTTCCTCACGCTGACCCCAGTGGTTTTTGTCTCCTGCCTACTTGGCCTTTGTAGAGCCATCACCCCTTCCTTGGCAGCAGCAGTAGCTGGCAGCTTCAGGCACGTGTCCCCAGATGGACATCTCTTGTGCCTGTTGTGGTGCTGTAGATGAAGATGGAGAGCAGGATGCTCCCACCACCTGCACTGCACTTTCTGAGGCTGCTGCAGTCCCGTGGCTGGCGCAGGCACGACAGAGGAGCACTGTGAGCCCACGTGCATGGAGCGCGGGGGCCAGCCTGCTGCAGGAAAATGGAGCACCGACAGATGCAGGATTTACTGTGGCTTCCTAGCTCCGTGCAGGAGGTCCAACGTGCAACCCTCGAGGCAGACTGTAGGTTTGCTTAGAGCAGGGCCTTTTACCCTGCTGTTCTTGCTATATTGTTGACAACATGTTCCAAGCCGGTTTGGGGAACTTGCACCATTGCCAAAATCTTCACTTTGCTGCATTCTTTTGGTTAATAGAAATATTTAGCTGAAGCATGAAGGCATTGTATTTCCAAAAGGAAAACACACAGAAAAAGGTCCGATCATTTTTTTTCTCTTTGGGCCTGATTGTCTCTGCTTGTTTATGGCTGCCACTAATTTGCTCATTTGCTTGCTGGAAAATAGCTAATTAAAACCCACTTCAGCTAACAAGCTGACTGGGACCATGCAAATGTCACTCTCTGCTGTCTGCTATTTTCGTTTATACTTTACATTATTAGTGTTGTTTTTCCTCCCTCCATAGTAATAAACGCAAGGATAGATTTAGTACCCTCTTCACAGGTGTGTGCTTGTACATCAGCACATCATCCCGAGGAAAGTGCTGCTGTTTTACTGCACTTCAGTACTTTGAGTGTTATTACCCCTGACAGTTAATGGTTTCAGACTACACCGCTTGTTAGCACTAGATTCCGAACAGCTTCATCTATCTTTTTGTTTTTACACTGACTGGTCACATTAAGTATATGTGTCTGAGCTATTAGTCCCGTCTGTTCATTGCATGCATTTCATTTGGTGCGTTTTTTTTTTTTCGCTAAAATTAGTATGTATTGTCATCCATATACTTCAACACATCGACTTTTGTTATAATTATGCTGTCATCATTTTGCTTCCACACACTTGCTAATTTATTGTAGCTAAATTAGACCTAATATTAGCAATTTTGCAGCTGTTCCCATAGACCACGCTCAGCCATATATTTGTACATTGTTTGGTAATTGGATTTGAGGGTTCAGGAATGGACTGTGGCAGTCTTTGGAAACAAGGGAAAGATTTGAGGAAATGGAAGAAAAATAAAACATACAAGTCCCAGAAGAGGCTTTGGGGTGAATTTCTAGCGCCAGCTTAAAAGGTTTTCGCATGGCCAACCAAATCAGAGAGCTAGTGTACCAGATCACAAACTTTCCAAAAGCCGTGTTGTATTCAGGCGGGAAATTAGTAATTTCTCTTGAATATGCTTTTTATTTTAACCAAGAATGGACCATGAAAAATCTCCAGGGACCTATGAAGGGCCTCGGGAAATGGGTTTTTATTGCAGCACTTTAGGAATCTGTAGGAAAGGATCTTGGCTTCAGCGGGGCGCTGTTCTGAAATTATTTCTTTAGATAGAACCGTGGGGAGAGATGAAGAAGGAAAAATGGTTTTGTTTAGGAGTGCAGGCACTCCATTGCTTTGTACTGATACCCACTTTTTGCTGCTTATCCATCCACTCTTCAGCTGATGTTAATAGAGCACAGAAGGAGTGTTTTTTTTTTTTAATAAGCAGGGAAAACGAAAAATACAGAATAGAGCTGCACAGCTCTTATGTACCTTTACTGTCACAGGGCACATGCTATTTTGTTATCAAGGAGGTTAGACAAAAGCAATTAGGAGAGCCCTACAGTGTGTCTTCTATGGCCTTTTAGAAAAATAGTTTTCTGACATGACAGAACACAAAATTGTGGCAGAGATTCTGTTCAGACTGATGTCACAGAATCTGTTTAATTCCCAAACCAACGGAAGAAATAGAAGAAACTTAATCATTAAAGAGCATGTCCTTAACCAAAATGGAACTAAATTCTCTCTGCTCAGAATATATCCACCTGCTTAATAGTAATATTATAATAAGATACAGTGCTACTGGCAGATACATGCACAAGTTTAAAAATAAGACAGTGAAATTAACCAAAAAAAGGGTATTTGCGCAGCTCTCATCTATAACACAGAGTTCTTTCCAACTCACTACAAGCTGTTGCAGCAGGCTGCATTCTGCTCTGTTTCTCCCTCGGCCAAAGCTTAATTTCTGTTTGGAAAAGAATAGAGCAAAGTGACCTGCCAAAAAGTAATACTGCGTAGGCCAAGTCATGTAAGAATTCAGGCCCTACGAATGTCTTGTGCAGGAAAGGAAAGTGAAGGCTAAAAGCCAGGCCATTTAACACATTTTTAAATGACTGCGACTCATAACAAAATATTTAAAACAACAAATCTAATTTATAACAACTCACTCCCTCGTATAACACCATTAGCAATCAAATGCTTGCCAGATGATATTCTCTTCCCCTGACAAAGCCTAAATTATCTTTCCATTCTTCCCTAATGCTTGGGCAAATATATAGGTAGGCCTTGCAGTAGCCTGGACAGCTACTGCATGTAGAAATGGAGAAACTGGTCTCTTGGCAGGTGTTTCCATTATTTGTTATGACCACAATCAGCATATGTTGGTTGGAATAGGAGTATGTGCTTTCTGCATTTATTCTCATATGTTGGTTGGAATAGGAGTATGTGCTTTCTGCATTTATTCTCCTTTTTTTTTTTTTTCTTTTTTTTCCATACTAAACTTTTCTTTCCTGGGCACTTCAATGAGTGAACTAACTAGGTCAACCTCCTCTTCGTGCCTGTCATCTGCATACCATCAGTTGCACTTCACCACTTTTGGCATGATTTCTTACCCTCTTGTCTTTTCACTTCGGGTGAGATCCTCTCTGAAGTAGAGAAGGAAAACGGCCTTATTTATATCTTTCTTTTCCTCAGTCATTCACAGTAATGATTTATATTGATGATCAGCGTAGAAATGTGTGTGCAAACAGCACTGCAAAAGTGATCAGGTATGTCATCATATATATTCCAGAATAAGCATAAAAAAGAGAGTTTGGCTAACGTAAGTCTTAACTTTAAGCTAAGTCTTAAAGCTCTTTAAGCTTTAAGAACTGTTTAAGTTCTCATTTTTATCTTTTTATGGCAACATCATTTCTGTCAAGCTGCTAAACACCTACTAAGGGGGTACAAAATGAAGTCGTTAGCGGAAACTTGTTTAAGGTCTCCACACGCACATATGTGCTCTTCAGGTAGCTGGCTGGGCAGTGCTGTGAGACTCTTTCTTGGAAGCTGGAGCAATAAATGTCATGTCAGGGGCCAACTGTCTGTAATCACAGTTAGCAGGTTGAACAGACTTGTGAAAATATTTTCTTTATGTGAAGGGAGACGCTGCACACTTTGCCACAGCAGAAGTTGCTAAACCTAATGTAATATGACAAGTCCTTTGGCAGCAAAAGCCACGTTTAATAGACATACTGCCTGTGAAACGGGAAAGCAACAAAAGCAGTTTTCTGTATAAATGTCATATCCTCTCTTTTGTGGTGTCTCTCCCCTTCCCCTGCTCCCACACCATTTGTTTTATGAGTGACACCACTCGTGTGGCACAGTCTCCTGCCACTTTGTCCTCAGCTGCCTCCTCTTTCAGATGCCTTGGGGACCTGATCGTTCCTCATTCGCAGCCTCCCTAACGATTCTCACCCTAATTCGCCATCCTCATGTCTAGAAATCAGCAGTCATCAGGCTCTTTTGAGGTGCTGTGAGGCCAAGAAAGTGGGACAAGGGAAAGAAAATGGAGGAACTTGCTGTCTGCCAGCACCATCAAGGGAACTACTCTGGTGTGTTGGAGCCATGGGGCTCAAAAGCATGAGCCAAACTGAGGGATGCCCGTTGGCCTGTCCTCATTCTTCTGGAAGGACATGGGCACAGAGGCTTGCACTGGTGGCTCCACTGCTTGAGAGGACCATCTCTCTGATCCTCACTAAAATTCTTCTGTGTTAGGCCAGTGGAAGAGGGCAATGCAAAGCAGCTGAATGGGACCTCTCTGCTGGCTGCTGTGTGCTGGCATTTTGCACTCACTTTGCACTGATGTAAATGATTTCCTAAGGTGTGAAGCTGTGGAGAATCAGGCTCCAGAAGGCTTCTTACAAGATGGCAAATAATTAATGACTGTGCGAAGTGAGTGCAGTGCGAAATAGCAGAGTGAAATCAAGACTTCTACTTGCAAAATACTTGTTCTGTCACTGAACTAACAAAACATCATTTTTTTCAAAAAGGTATTCATAGAAATTATTCCTAGCATTAAGTTGCAAGCCTCAGGGCATTATTTGCAGTGATTTTACACAGAATTCAAAGTGAATCTTCTGAGACAGTGGGTCTTCAGTATCAAGACAAGTTCAGTGATGGAACAAAAGGACATTGTCAAGAACTTTGGTTCCCAGATTTCCCCTTCCTAGGAAAATTACCATGATTCATGATGACAATACTTGAGGGCATACAGGCAAGCTCAGTCCTGGATTACCTGCTGTCATGTCTTCCCTACCTCTGTAGTGCTTCTCTTTCCCTTGGCAAACTCTTTTTTTTTCCTGACAGGCTCTGTTGGCCAGCTATGAGTACATTTTCCTGAAGCAGTAGGAGTAGTCCAAAAGGAACAAATAAGGGGACTTAAACTTGTCTGATCTTTTTCTGTTGAAGGCCCAAGGATGAAAACTTGAAGAAAAACAACAGGAAGGTGAAGGACGTTAAAACTTCTTCTCCCTTGTACATTTTCTCAGCAATTTGGTTTCTTAAGGAGCCAATGTCATTAGGAGGGCAGTAGCAAAGCAGTATGTGAAGGCATATAAAGTGAAGAAGATTGAGAGACACTGCAGCAGGATGCCCAGCCTCTCGTTTCTTACTCTCCAGTCATTCCTCTACATGTTACTCCACATAAAAGGATGCAGTGACAGTTACCAGAAAAGGCTGAATAGCATCCCTTGAACTGCAGATTGTTTCTAAGTTGTGCTGGGTGTAAGTGACAGGAGAGCTGACAAAGTGGTGAGGGTATATATGCTTCATTTCTTTAAAGCTGTAGCAGGAATCAGCTAGGAATAAATATTTGGAAAAATTCTAGGCACAAAGCATCATCAATGAGAAAAAATAACAGATTGGTACTTGGGATAATAGAGTTTTTGTGCCTTGAAGAATGATATAAGCATCCTAAAATCTCAAGCAATGGCACAATATCCCTTGGGTTTTATCTGAGATCAGTCTTTGCTGTAAAATCAGGCTGGAGATCTTTCTGCCTTCCACTTTTCTCTCCAGCCATTCATCAGACTTCCATCTAGGTGAGACATAGGAGCGCACTAGATTACAGCAGTCCCCCTTGCACCACTTCCACCATCCACATGTCTTCTGAAGACTGGTATTCTGTAGCATTTGAGATGGACACAGGGCAAGGGATGTATTAAGGTTGCTGAGAATGCAGCCTCTTGGAGTTTCAGTACATCAGTCCAAGCTAAAACTAAGAATTGCAGTAAGAAATAAGTATGTATGAGGTGATTCATATTTAAATCACATCAGCATGCTTCATAGAATTATTTTGAGCATCATAACTTCTTAAGCAGCATTTAAACCTGTTCTCTTAGCTCATAGCTGCGCTCCGGTTATGACATTTTCAGAATGGCTCCAAGTCGCTTTCAATGTACATATAGATTCATAGCCTGTGCTGCAGAGGAAATATTTTTTGCTGACCTGGCTTTTTTTCTTACAGCTTAAGTGGACCCTGAAAATATTTCATGTGCTGCACTGGTTAGCAATAGCACTAATGCTCCCATCCTAATATTTTAGAGAGCAGCAAGTGTATTGCTTTAACATAGGAGTGACATTCTTTTTGGATATAAATTCAGTACATAAATGTATAATAAATTGTTTAGTGGTATCAGGGCAGTAACTTCTTCTTTTCTGAACAAACCACCCAAATGACTGAACCAGTGTAGTTAATTAGAATCGATCTTACTTTTTAGCACCAGGAAGTGCATAATGGAAGATAAGATTGATTGTAATGTTGGATCACTTCATTTAAAGACTGCTAATAGGCTAAAATGACAGAACCAATCTAAAATTATAATTTCAGAATCAATATAATTTTATAATGTTGTCAAATCTGAAAAATTAATCTAAATTTATGCTGTGAAACCAGCAGATCCTTCTTAGCTATTATAATGAAATGAACCAACATTTTATTATATTACTTCTTTAAATAGAAAAAGGCTTCTTTATTGGTGTGGTGTTGCAGCAGGCTAGATAACCAGCCTTTCAATTTGGGAGGTGTCTGTTCATTTCCTGCTCGGGGCAAGAGTAAAAATGGATTTTAACCTTCCCTGTTTCCATCATCGACCCATTTTTTTCCACATTATGAAACTACCACATAAACGGAAAGCAGACTTCATCTCAAAAGAGGAGATCGGGACTGACAGAGAGTAGCATTTCAGGAGGGAATTCAAGTTTGCTAACAAAGCTGTAATGTAAGCATGGCTATTCCTATACCCGTGGAAGAAATGTACATTAACCTCTCCTGGAAGAGAGAAATATATGGTGGTGGCAGCTTAAAGAATATTTTTCATTTTCTTACTAATTAATTCTGAGAGTAGGGCCTGATTAAAAATACATTGCCAATTTTGTCAGTACTGAGGATTTGGGTGAGTTCTGCCACACAAATCAAAAAAGCTGCTAGCACGGCTCCACTGTACTTAAGGTTTCTTTGAATGCCAGATGTTCAGGTGGTTGTCCCATTTTTCTTTTTCAGTAAAAATGACCTTGCAGAACTTGTAAGGACATATTGCCATAAGTTCATAACCACTCTTGTGTTTAAAGCCATGCAGTGTTCTCTGCGTTTCTGAGTGTTTCCAGTGGCAAGAGCTCACTTGAAGCTGTGGGTTTTGCCTCTTTCATGTGCCCTCCTCTGCAGAGCACCTGACCTACAAGAGGCTTCAGTAGCCGTGTGATAGCGCAGCTCTAGCCCACTCAGGTCAGGGATGTTTCCACCCCCGAGTTCCCTGTACTCCCTGCAGTCTGTGGCACACTGCTCAGGAGGAACAGAGATGTTCTCCCCTTCTCTCTCTCCGAAAACCTGTGTGTAATGAATCAAACCACATTCAGGGTATCATCTAGCTGTGAATTATCTCTCTGTGTTTTCTAACTGATGTTAATGTGGTTGATAATAGCCCTATCCTCAACTCTGCAGTGTGCTGTCTTAGAATGAGGTAGTTCTTAGTCTTAATTACCCTATAGAGCCTTTTTTTTTTTTCCTGCTCAAAGCAAAGGCCAGTCTGAGCTCTGTGTTTCGTTCTGACAGCAAAAAGCGAGCTAGTGGGTGAGCTACTGTGAGTTACTCCCAGCAATCCTTGTAGTTACTCAGGACTGCAAGGGTGAGGGCCTCGTCACCAGAATCAGAGCAGCTTTGACATTAACTTCATTTAGTCCAGGAATGTGTTTTATCAGCCTTGCTTTTGGTAGAGGGGATCATGATATGTCCAAAGAAATTAGCTGGAAGGCTACTTCTCCTATTTCTTCAAAGGAGCTTCTTACTTCTCCATTCTACAAAGGAGAATGAGATCCAGAAAATAGGACAGGGCATCCTTTAACTCAAGGCAATTCCCAGGACCCCTTACAGAAGAGCAGTGGCAAGAAACAAGCAAAACTCATCCTCAATTCATTTTGCAGTGATCTGGAGAGTGAGGTTGAACTTTACTGAGTGGGCCCTGCACTCAGGAGCTGACCCTGGAACAACACTAATTACATCGAGAAAGAGCGAGAGAACACATGTAGAGAGACCCCAGAGCACTTTGGAGAGCTTTGTATTTCTCAGAGATTTAATGTATTATAATCTGATTCGGCACAAGCCAGTCAGGGAATAAAAGAGAAATGCAGAAAGACTAATGATTTGAAGCACAGGGGAAAGTGGAAAGAAAACAGCACTTTTAAGTGCATTTTTTCCTTTTTATGCAAGATCTGACTGGGGCCAGCCAAGAGAGCAAAAAGCTTCTGCGAGTTAACACGAAAGTAAAACAGTACTTTAAAGAGATTTTATTTTCTCCTTAGAGTCTTCTTTTGATTTTTAATATCTCTGAGACTTGTCAGGAAGAAAACAGAAAAAGACATTAGAAACCGAGTCTTGAGTAAAGCTCAGGGGCTTGAGACATCAACAAAAGGAGAAATATGCAGCAAGAAAAATTTAATGACCTTACCCTTATTGCTGCTCCCAAAACTAGGGCTGTGAAATATCAATCAAACAGTAGCAAGCTTGTGCATCGACTGTAGAAGTTGCTCAAGCTAGGTGCAAATGTGGTCTAGACTGACCCCAAAATTTCTAGTTGAATTATTTCAGCTGGATTCTGAAAGAAAGTGAGTAGAGAAGAAGCCCTACACCAGAATGGAGGTGTCACCTCCATCAGCTCCAGGTCTCGGTAGCTGCCTTGCAGGGGAGTTTGTTTTTTGAATTCAGCTTTCCTATAGGCTGATGAACCTGTGGCCTACATCCATGCCTCTGTTTCTGAGTGCTGGATGTAGGTATTATGGAAAGAGGTTATCAAGGCACATTCTGTCTCTACTAGAAGTGTAAAAGATGTACTTTTCGTTCAATAGGTCTTAGCTAAAGGGTCCTGAAGCCATTTAAGCTCAGTGGCCAAGAATCAGAACTTATTTTTTCACTCAAGGTTAGCTTGATTTGATTATCTAAGTCTGTTTTAACTACATAAAGGACACGACTACAGTTTCATAGAGTATCTGTCTGCTTTCTGACAATTTTGTGCATTTGTGACACCTGCCCATCTTCCACTGGTTTCAAAGGGAAGAAAATAATGTTAACAGTAAAATGAAAAACAGAGCCTGCAGTAAATTTTTTTTCCAAAAGTCAGTTAGAGATTTGAAAAACAGATGGATGTTTCAGGCCAATATCAAAATCAAATTTTATTGCTTCCAAAAGAGGATGGCTACTGAACTCAGAAACACTGAGGAGGTGCCATTACAGAGGTAAGCAAATAGCTAGACTCTCTACTGAGAGAGCCTCTGAGATTGCAAGAAGTCTGCAGAATGTGGTAGCTGCAATGGGACATGACGAGAGTGGCATCCTTTCAGCAAGCTGGGCCCTCACCCACGGAGAAGGCCGGCAGTGTTAGGTAGCACCACGAACTCCATTTGAAAGCAGGCAATGACCAGTACAGAGTGCTTAAAAAATCAGCAAGCTATTTTTTGAATCATGCGGAGTCTTGCAGTGTGCTCTAGCCTACAGACTGCAATGCAGTGGGCTCCTGAAGCACAGTAGGCCTTGATTTGAGTCAAGCTTGGGAAAACGGATTTTCATAATTATGGGTGGAATTCATTATGATAAAACATGAAAACATCTTGTATTTCTAGGTTAAAAGTCACCAGAACAAGTTGTGAATCGGCCCATATTTATGGTCTGATTTAGGATAAGGAAGTGACTGCCCTGAAAAGAATGCACAGAGAATATGTTGAGAGGGTACTAGCTATTTTTAAGCAGTTGACTTCTGCTGAGTGTTCATCCTATGTCTATTACTTAATCTGAAAGATTAGCACCATTCTTCTCAGTGAGGACTCCCACACATATCCTGTTTTTCACATTTCTGGGAGAACATCTGTTTGTGGTTCCTCCAGTGGATTTTGAAAATATGGAAGTCACTCATGATGGGGTTTTCCACCATGACCTAAAGCCTTAAGATTGACCATTCCAGGAGATGATTGAATGGTTTTGACCATCCAGAACTTTTGCATTTATCTGCTGGAACTTACAGTTCTGAATGTGGAAGTGGTGACAGAGTAAGTGAGAAATGGCCTGCTGCTAATACAAAAGAAAAATGAGAACATTTGAGACATCATCAAAAAAATGCTCCTTTTTTGAGAAGAATCTTCAGAGGGAGAAAATATGAAAGATGATGATGCTCCAGCCCATCCAGCCTGTTATTGCTATAGAGGTCCTGTTTGGAATCTGATTTCTGCCATTGCTTACTATCCTTTACTCACAGATGTGTGAACTAAAAATCTCAAGAAATGAAGACAAAGTTTCAGTGCATTTTTTTCCTGAAGAAATCTCTGTATTTTCCTGGTGAGCATATATGCATAGGAAGAAGAAGCCACCAGGATCACAAACAGTTCCTCAGAAGACAGCAACAATCCTTCATGCCACTCCATCTGCCGTCTATCTAGATAGGGAGATGATTTAGGGTTGGAAAGCATCATTGTCTCAAAGCTGTTATTGTATATGGTTGATATAACCCTCTCCTCTGCTACATCTGTGGGAGAATAGGGTTCACCTTCTCTAGAGCACCCGCTTTGGGGGAAAAAATGCACTGAAGACTCCTGCATTCAGCAAGGAATCTAAGAGCGTTTGTATCTCCAGTCTGACTGCTAGGCTGAACAATACTGGCAAAAGTAAGAGCTGGCCTAAGTGCATGTGTTTAAATCAGGGATTTTCAAATTTTGCTTTGCAGCAGAATTCAGATTCTGCTTTCCTCTGTACAAAGAGAAATCAAGAGTGTTAATGGCCAGGAGTTTTTCTTTTATGTAGTGTTTAATTTTGAGGAGGTAAAAAGAAAAGATTTTTAGTCCCAAAACTCCACGTAAGTCTTTATATATCTTCAATGTGAATAGAACTTCTCATCAAAACTGGAAAGACAGCCTCTTTCACCCAGAATAGTAACTTGAGATATTCATTTGATTCGGTGACTTGAATCAAATGAATGCTCCTTTCTGAAATTCCATGTGACTTTTACATGTTGAATGTTCCTTTCTGAAATTCCATGTGACTCTTTGTTCTCCAGCAGATATTTCCCCTCCTCTCCTGGTATCTCAGATAACAGTTCTCAAGAACATTTCTGAATATTTTGAAATGGGTTAATTATCACTGATGAAAGCTTTTACAAGGCATGGGTTGATTCTGCCTGTGGAAAAAGGACTCAGATCCTTTTTTTTTTCTGTATTTATTTAATCCCTAACTGTTTGGTGGAGTGACTAACCTGTCCCCACAGCTCTTGTTTTGATAGTTTGAAATTTATTTGCAATATTCGGAGTGACAACCTGTTTTCCTGAGGATTTGCATTAACCAGAAGAATATAACAAAAAGCAGTGGCTAAGAGTGAAAGCCAGGTGTATTCTATTTAGAAGTGAGAGCTGTACTTTTTAACAGTGCAGGTGACTGTCATAGACCTCCTCAGGCAGAGATGAGTTTCTTAAATCTTGATATCTTCTGGCTAAGCACCTGGCAGGAAGATATACTTTAGTCAACAAGTAATGCTTTTTTTTTATTATTTATTTGTAAGAGCCAAAACATGGAATCAGATGTACTGATATCCCCCTGTCTTCCTATGGATAGTTCTTCATATATTGCAACTAAAGGGCAGGGACTTTGCTCATGCCCTGCAATTTTGATCTGTGAATGCATCTGAGACTGCAGAAACATGTCTGCACTTCTTCATGTGCATCAGCTTGACCGTGTTCTTGTATGCACACCAAGCAACAGCAGAGCAGATGTGCACCACAGGGCTAGATGATCAGACACTCTCCTTAAAATCTATGCAATGATGTGAGTACATGGTCTATACTGCCCAGGTAGATGCCCTTCTCCATGCCTTTCCTCTACATTGTGTCACAGAGAACATTTAATCTGGTTGATGAGGGAATATACCAAGAGGGTAATCTTGCTTTTAAATTGACCTATTTTTCTTCTGATCCCATTCACAAATGTATTAAGGAAAGAGTTAACCTATACTGAAAATACTGCACGATACAGGTACTTGTAGAATCCATTCCATGTTTAAGAAGCTAGGGTGTAATTAGGGCAGTTGTTTTCTAATTATTGCTGATGTCAGTCCTTGCAAGGCGCCCCCAGCCATATCCTGGTTAATGGTCATCACAGTATTGCCGAATCAGCACAACCATCACGCTCCCCCTGACAAGTGCCTCCTGCTTAGCAAGAGCTAAGGTTAGCTCTTTTTACTGGGTGTGCTAAACCCCTCTCTGAAGCCAGTATAATTAAAGGAGAGAGTAATCTACAGCCTGAATTTTCTTGCAGAAACACACCTTGCACGTTTTTTGAGAGGAAGTATTTGTTACCTCCCGTACTCTGGCTTGGTAGCAGTTTAATGAAAGGCTGCATATTTTTTTGTTAGCAGCTCAACCACTTAATTCTTAAGTTCCTTCAGAGCTCTCAGATGTATGCCATCTGGTCATGGTGACTTGTTGCTCTTTAATTTGTGAATTTGTTCCAGCACTTCCAGTTTTGACACCTCAATCTCCGACAGAGTCTCATCTTTATTACTTGAAAAGGATAGCTCAGAGGGCTGTTTCTCTTGCATGCGTTTTCTTATAGCTTCAATTTCCTTAATACAATTTTAATTTAAAGCAGAATTTTTAGTTTTTCCCAAATATGCCACCTCTCCACCTCCTATACTTCCTACACCATTTTATTCTCCTATATCCTTATTAAATGAAAACACACTTGAAAATCATGTAGAACCTGCACAAACAGGTAACCAACACCTTTTTATACCTTATAAAAGAGTCTTAAAGTGAGTTCAGAGAAATATTTGGTTTATTACAACCACCAAAGGAATATTATTGGTTCTTTAAAAAACAGGGAGTTGGACACCTTATTTAAACACAAGTAGAATGTCTCTTTATGGCCAAATGTTATTTATTTATGTATCATAAATAATATCTATTATTTACGCTCTATTTGCATTTTGGGTTTTCAGGGAAGTTGAGTCCCTATTGTAATAAGCATTCTACATGCACATAGTTAGAGGCAATTCCTCTTCTGAGTAATTTACAAATAGGGAAGACTAATGGTAAAGAACAGACAACAACAAAAAGTTGTCAGAGATGAATGTGTTTTTATAGTCACTTTTTAAAGGGATTTTTCGTGTATGTGCAAATGTCCTCTACCCTGCAGAGTTTCTCCAGGCTTTTGCCCCCAACTAGCTTCATGACTATTTCTTAGGATATTTTATTTCTATCTTTTCCCCCCTGCTAGAAGATGCAGCAGCAAGAGTCTTGGCAGCACAGGATAAGAGCCCATGCCAGCCTCTAGTTTTCTCCCTGGGGGACGGAAATGGTTTTGGAGAGGTGTCCTTGCTCCTGGGGCTCAGGGCAGGGGACTCCCGTGGCTCCTCTGTTCTTTCTCGCCCACAGAGAGCTGGTGGCATGATGACCGCATCGCCCTAGCAGCAGTGGCCGTTGCACAAAAATGCCCTTTGCCTTCAAAGCGTAGCACTGCGGGAGGCTTTGAGGGGATGGCTCTTCTGCGGCCGCTCACCAAACTTCCAAGCAGCAGGAACTTTTCCTTGCTAACCTCTGAAATGGGTTGGCTGGAAGAAACAATTATGGATGGGCATGAATATGGGCAGTAGCTTGAGCCTTCTCTTCATTTCTTTATTAAATCTGGGGAATTGCAGAAGCACACTCCTCTCCTGACAAAAAGTGAGGGTCTCTAGTGACATTTATGTCACTGGAAAGGCATATAATACGTACACTGTGGTTTAATTTTATCTTAATGAAACAATATACATATAAAACTATCCATTAAATATAAAACAGTGAAGTAATTTGCAAATTTTCCTACGGCATAATAAATTAAGCATGGAGAGCACTAAGGAATGCAATTTGCAGTCATTTATAATGCAGTGTTTTATGTTAATAATTCAAAATCACATGCTATTTGGAGACACTTCTAATTAATGTATTTATGAAATTGTGAACTGTGACTGTTTTGGTTCCATTTAGCTAAACATTTCAACAGAATGCGCTTGCTGTTGTTTTGTGTTTGCTTAATGGCACCAGCAAGCATCAAATGTACAACTGGGGAAAGTTGAGGGTGGTATCTATCGTGGCTTTTTTATGAGTGTGTCTTTTTGTCTGTACGCTGTATACATGCATGTGATTTTCCCTCCTGATCTCACTGAGGAAATGAAAGTTCTGCAATAATTTCTGGAGAAAATGAGCAAAGGAAAGTTTTATGGGTGAATAATCAATTCTAAGAAAAGTTTAGTACCTTCCTAACGAATCTCTAAAATATTAAGTACTTTTCACATAGAAGATCTGTATACTCTGACATTTCTTGTGACTGGGTAATTGTGACTGATACAGCTCAAGTTTTTATCATGTTGCTTCTTTATCAGAATGCTACAAAGGATGCCATGATTCCCCCAGAAAGTTACATTTCTGAGAGGATATTTGTGGGGTTTGGGCTTATTTTTAAATTTTTAAGTGCATTTTAGGAAAAAAAAAAGGCTATATAAGAGAATTTGTAATGAATTATTTCAATTCAAGGTCATGATCCTGAAAATGGTTTGAAATAGATGGGGTTCTAGGTATATGCAGAACCAGAAGCTATCAATATTCTGTTTTAACTCTGCAAAGGAAAAGGAAGGGAAAAGGCTTTAAATAATTTTCTATGAACAATCTGTTTTACATAGTAAAGAAAAATAAAAGGAAAAAGGAAAGAAAACTTGAAACTCCTCAAATGCACATTAAAGACTTAAAGACAATAAAGTCACAGTAAAGTCACTACATACATGTCACAGAGAGTTCTGAGAATTCACCCAGCTGCTGAATCTAAATCAACATGTCTACTAGTAATTTCAAAGCTAATTTGCAGACCAGTAGTTCCATGTTAAATGTTTTATTTCACCACTGTGCTTTCTGTATGATTACTGTTGCCCTTCTTTCTCACTTGCGTTTTTGCCTTTTATTTTTATGCTTGGGATAATATGTATATTGGTGGGAAAATATTTTCAAAGTTCTCATGGCCTTTAGCTGTCTTGGAAATCAACCAAGGTAATCATTAGGCTGAGAATAAAAGCTGGATTTGACCACTTGGTGTGGTTTATATTTTAAACAATGTAGCAACTGTTATGATTTAGGAGGCAATACGGGTGCCTAGAACCTAGCTCCCTATTACTTTACATCATTTGAATTGCTCTATTTAGTCTTTTCATTTCCTTAGTATCAAATAACAAATATTGGCAACACATTAGATTAGCTGAGTGATGATCTTTTAGATCATACTTCAATAACTTCTTTCTAAAATGAAAAACATATCCTCTCTTACGCATTTGCATTCAGAATAAGTCCCACGTATTGATATGTTTGCCTGCTTCTGCTTCTAAACCCAAACTAAAATGAAATTGCCAGGAATTAGTGAAAATAAAGATTCATATTTGGGTGATATTTCATGTGAATTATTCTATCTGAATGTCTTTTATTGTTTCATTATGAATTGGACTTTCACTAAAGAGATGGATTTGGGGGAGATTTCATAAATCAGGCTCAAATTTCTTGGTGAAAATTTTTATCCTAGAGCTATGTTCGCTCAGAACATTTATCATTTTAAAAAGGATTTGATGCTTATCACAAGGACCTATGATAATGGCAATGTCTGTGGTAAAATAGCACAGGATTTAAGGTGATACAGTGTACTGAAAAACATTATGAGATATGGAGCATATGAAATAGAAGTTCTGTTGACTTTTCTGAACTGATCGGCTATTACCCATTTGCCAGCAACCTCGGTGGTCTGGATTCAATGATACAGCTCTATTTCTAGCTTTATTCTCACAGGTTTATGTCTGAATATGATTTTTGTGGTTTGTGCCCATCTCTAGAATTAAGTTATGGTAACACACAAATAACACAAATAAATTACCTTTTTTTTTTTTTTTCCCCCTTTCACTTTGAACAACATATTTTTCACTTCACCGTAAAGCATGTTAGCTGCTTACAGCTTTTGTTTCAGCCTTGTGGTATTTTGGAGTTCAAAAGATTGAGGAAGGCTAGCTTGAAAATCCTCTCTCCAGTGGTGAGAAAATTACAAAACTTGGGAACATGTGCACTTTTCTTTTTTCTTCTAATTTTTTTGGCAGGATTTATAAATCTAGACCTCCAGCTGCCTGTGCTTAAATGCTGTTTTTAAAGGTATTCTAGAACAACAACAAAAAAGAAACATAGATTCTAGATGACCTTTCCAAAGTCATATTGCCATTTCTGGTAGCAAGTTTTTTTAGAAATGATGGTGTACTTTTCTAACTTATACATTCTAAACTTATTAGGGATCTACAATGCAGATGGAGCTTTCTATTAAAATCCATTGGTTGATCTGAAAAATCAGCAGAGAAGCTATCATTCTTTGACATTCTAATTTGTCCTAAAAGACTTTTATTAGATGATTTATTCAGAATTCATCAGAATTATTTCTGTGGAAACAGTATTCTTTTTGCTATTGCTTTATCTGCATTTAAACTGGGCAAGATTTTCCAAAACAGAAGTGTGTTTTTTAAATCCTTGAATGATACCAAACATAAGTTTTTGAAGCGCACGAGAGAAAGACGAAAAGAAAAAAAAACAACTTGCAATATTTCTGTTCCTTTTATAATGGACATTTATTATCCTGTGCTCTGTGGATAGATGTACTGATACACTACAGAATCACAGAATGTAAATGACTGCTGATTAAGGTAAATATACCATTTAAGTCCTCTGCTTTATTAGATTTCAAACAAACAATCTGAAAGTCTTTTTCTCCCACAGTTTTTGGACTGCCAAAGGACGTGTCTATCTGTTTCTGGTTCTGCACAGAACTGTAATGCTGATAGGTAAGATATTTGGGAGAAAGAAAAATGCGTAAGCATACTCCAGAGATGAAGTATGTGAAATATGAATATGAAATGAGTATGAAATATTGCAAATCTTCCTGATGGGAACAGAGCAGGCCCTTCTAGAGAATGAAGGACTGATCTTGTGGAAGGGCAGGATGTGGCACTCTGAACCAGCTGGGGACTGGAAAAAAAGCAAAATATTTCTGCTTCTTCTGATAGGACCTTAATACTGTGTAAGGGAAGAAGTTTAGGAGATTTGGGTACATATCTACCACAAAAGGATCAATTACCTAACAGTAAAACAACAGTAAAAAGGAGATTCAGGGCCTGTCACAAAGGCAGCACAGGAAAAGGTAAAGGATTTTGCCATAGAGCTTAATCCCACTTCCACCGGGTTTCCTGGGAATTGAATTGAGCCTTTTCAAGTCAGAGCAAAAGAAGTTTGCCAAGCTGTTCTGAATATTTGTACTGTCATGAAGAAAGCTACTGGGCAAGGCATAAACAAACAAACAGAAAAAAAAAAACCCAAGATACAATAATTACCAGCAGTTTATGAAGTTGTCTAGCAGGCAAAAACAGAAAAAAATCTACACATCCTCTGCCGAATCATTAAGCATCCGTTTCAGCAGCGTTTGTGATCGCATTGCAGCTGCTTGCTGCATGCATCGTATGAACGAGTTTACTAGACCAAATGCTTCGAGAAAATTAATTTCAAGTTCCATTTCTTCTCTAAAATTCTGAGAAAGAGAAGTGAAGAAATATGGGAAGGTGTTTTATAGGCCAGATTTTCAGAGATAAATCCCCATGAGCCAAGATGATGGGGCTTGGGAGTGCGCAGGCCTACAGACACTTCTATCAACAATCACAAGAACTTAGGAAGACCCCCTTTAAGTAGGTCGATTTGAATATAACCTCTTGGACTAAATAATGTTTTCCAAACATCATTTGCTTACCAGAAAACAATGGTATTTTTGAGGCCATTAATCAAACTGAAAAATAGGGAAAAATGAAGGAACAGTTACCTGCCCTTAGGATTATTTCCTCAGCTTTTAGCCCATCGCTTGGTTAAATAAAACCTGGAGAACCTGTTTTTTAAACCTTCTCTCTCCCCATTTCCTTCTGCTGAATTTCCTGCTACTACAGTTTAACTACTGGGAAAATACTGGGACTTGTAGTCACGGAGTGGTGGGAGAAGGTTTCTTGTCACTGTGTTCATCAGTAGCGGAGAGGGTTAACGATGTCCAGAGACACGAGTGAGATAATGGAATAATCTTGGGCAATCCAAATGTACTGGGAGAAACCAGTCTGGAGAAAAAACACCAACTTTCCTCTCTCCAGGGCATTTACACTGCCAAGCAACTTATTTTACGTCCATCTATGATGTGAGTATGTTGTGAAATGTAGCTCACTTGCTAAATATTGTTTTGATGTGCTGTTCTGTAGGCAGGGAAAGAGAAATGGACTGCATTCAATCTCTATTAAAACAGAGAAATGTCTTCCATAGAATTTATTTTCAGAAGCTTTATATTAACTTCATTTTCTTATTAGCTGAAATTGCTAGTGAGACAGTTTTAGTACTGATGCTAAATGTGTTCATGGAAAAAATGTGTCTGTCTGTCTGTACTCAGTGAATTGTGTATTGTGTCAGTTCAGATAGAACAGAACTTTACTATGGGATTCAAGGATCTGGGATTGAGTTCTAGTGATAATTCACGTGGGAAAAAATGTTGCAGAATTACAGAAGGCAACTATGTAGGAAGAGAGCATGGAAGTGTCACAGGTAATTAGAGTTTCAGGAAAATAGGACTTTGTAACCTGCAAAAAGTTCTGATATTTTAGTTTTTGTGACTTTTGAAAATTGATTAAAAAATAGATGCTGTCTTTTTTAAAAAACAAAAGTACAAAAGAATTAGCTTGGAAATACACTTCTGAGGCAGTTATTTATCTGATAATTAAACATTTTGAGAGACAAATTAAATTGAGTCAGATCATACTGGTTTCAACTGGTTCACCAGAAAAATATGTTTCCTAACATGGCACACTGGAGTTGATGTTTGGGAGCATTAGGGTCCCGTTTTTTTTCCACAAGAGTCTAATTCTGTATTTGGACTGCATCTCTAATAATGCATGTGGAGAGACACAGTTCCCAAGGAAAACTCACTCAGGAAAGACATTGCATGGCAGCATGGGATGTATGGGCCCATATGAGGCTATGTACCACTAAAAAGAAATTCAGTTTAGGCTGATACTGACTCAAAGTAGCTGCCTTAGGTCAGTTCAGAAATCTCAGGAATTCTGATTTGGAACAAGTCCATGCAACAGCAAGTCTTTAATGTTGAAATTTGTGATAGAAAAAATAAGAATATTCTGACAAAAATAAGAAAAAAAACACATTGTTTTGGAAAATTTCAGCCTTACTGAAGCTGCATTTTTACAGGAAAGTAATTCAGAGAAAGGATTACTGAGCAGCTGTCTTGAGAGCTTTCAGGATGGTAATCCATAACTTCCAGGAACCTGACAGTGCAACTTTAATACTTCCGTGGATAATCATTTTATCACTCTCCTGCATGGATCATGTGTTGCACAGGAGGGAAAGCTGTATCTTTAAAGGAACACTTGTTTGAAAGAACTGAGGGGCATGTGTAGAGAGCGTGCTCATTATACGGATTGCAAGATGGACAGCACTATTTAGGCTGCAAAAGATTCAGAGGTAGATCCTTTCTTATCTTGTAGCTTTAGCTCTACCACCTCCTTTCTAAAGGTCAAGCATATGAGTTACATTATGAGATGTAACTAGCACACTGGGTTGAATCAGTTTTGATGGTCCCCCTGGTTTCAGGTCAACCCAGTTCTAGAGGGAGCACATCACTGGATTGTTCCCATCTCGTGAAAGTTTGAAGAGTCAAGTGTAATGTTAATTCGGAGGAAAGGACAAGTTGTCTCACCTGCAGCCTATCAAAGACAAACCTGCCACATTTTGTGCCACTTTCCAGAGTGAGCTAGGAATCCAAGAACTATATGCGATGCAGATATTCAACTGCCTCTGAAGGGCAGTTGGGATTGACCAAACTGTTGGATTGAGGTGTATGGAAAGTCTGACTTGCCCAAGCCAGTACCTTTCAACAGCTCTACATTAATACTTTTTTTTTTTTTTTTTAAATCTACATTCTATAGAAATACAGTGTATAGGACCATGTTCTATCTGTATATCTGTTTTGCTGCTTTTATCCAAATTTGACACAGGGATAAAAGTCTCACCAGTAAGAAAATTCCTAATACTCTAAAACTGATGGGTACATAGAAAAAGCAAGTCAAAAGAAAGGCTGTGTAATGAACTCATATTTTACTAGGCACTAGAGATACTCTTCTCCACCTTCTCTGAATCTGTGCCAGAGAGATGAAGACCAGCAAATTTATAAAAATGCCCCAGTTTTGCAAGAGTCTTACAAGGACTCCTCATTCACATTCATCCTCATTTCACAGAGAAATCAAACAATACCAATAACCCATTTGGAGTCAGGTTTCATTTGCTTTGGTTGATTTTTTTTTCCAGCTTGTTTGTTGGATGTGAATTATATATGAAACCTGATAGTTCTGGACATGCATGATAGCTCATTTACAAGATAACACTGTTGCTGTCCACTTAGTAGTACCTTCACTTCCCCCTTTCTTACTTAACCTTGCCTTTAAAGGCAGCATCAAGAGCAGAAGAAGCTGCTGCCAGGAAAGGAAATTGTAGGAGCCAGAGGAACACATTTGAGGGAGTGCAAAGACGTAGGATTTCACTGCTCAGGGCCTTGGATTCTAGCATATCGGTCAGTAAAACTACTTCTAGAGCCGGAAAGCACAGAGGTAAAATTGTGTACCCATTTAGGGTCTGGAAATGAAAAAAAAAATCAGCTCTGCTTAATGAACAGAGTGAAAAAAACCAGTGATATTTCATTTATTGTTATTGGAGTCTTATGTGGAAAAAAAACCAAAGGATGGAAAAACTTATAGGAATGATCTTACCCTTTAAAAAAGACCTGGTCCTCCATAGCCATGAGGGGAAACATGGGCAAGTACTTGTTTCATCTTCTTCTCTGCTCTCTACATCTCACACACTCTTGAAATCATTGTGTTCTCTGTTTTTTTCTGATGAAATATTACTCTTATTTTTGCCATTCTGTAGAGAGGAATCTTAATCTCATGAGTTATATGAAACCTTGTTTTGACTGTGCAGTTTCTTCTACAGCTACTTCTTATTCAAGAAAAATACCTTTTTTAGGCGACTGCTGCTGTTCCTGTTAGGTATGCAGTGGCATTACCAGCTGTATGCCAAACATTTTGGGTTTTCTGGAAACCATAGCCAGAAGGTGGAATGTATTGCCAAAAATGGAGAGTTAAATAAAATGAATTACATTTCAAAAAAACCTTTTAGCAGTGCCGACCTTTGTACAGACTCAGGAAAATTGTACTCAGGTTTATTCTTTGGTGAAGTCGTGTACAAAATGAGTTGGACAACTACTAAATAACACAGACAGTTATTGACACTTCCACTAATTACATTTGCAGGTGATTGCAGTAGCAATGAGGCAATGAAGTCTTGTGCTCAAGGAATGTCCTCAGAAGTCTTTCATGTCCTAGGCCTGTATGTAAAATTCCATTTATTATTTTACAGTATGTTCACTTGACTATATATTTTTTCATTCTCACCTTACTTATTTTGTATCTATTCACACCCCCTTTTCATTTTTCTTAATTTCTTTTTTTTTTCTATTTTTGTCCTGCCTGTTTTCTGTTTCTATTTTCACAACTGGAATGAGAATTCAGTAACTTTAGATTAAACACTTGTGCTATTATATTAGAATGGGCTAGGAGTTACAAAAAATAAATGTGTCAATTCCGTGATGCTTCTCATTTCCTTTTTTTCTTCATTTCCCGAAGGATAGCAGACATTAAATGCTGTTTTGCCAAACTTAAATATTGAAATGGTTAAAAGACCATCAGAAATTACCAATAAAGTTACTTTTATACTGGAAATATCTCTGGGAATAGGTTATGGGAAATGATGTTTCTTTAATGTGGGAACAACACATACTAAGCAGTGAATATATTTGGCCAACTGATTTCAGTAAAGGACAATTCCTGCATGTTTTCCATGCTATGGTGGAAATTCTACACTGGGAGTTGCCCAAGAATATTAAATCGTTTTTGCAGAGGAAACAGGAAAGCATGGAAGTGGTCACCAGTTTACTCCCTACTCCAAGCTGAGCTGTGCAGTTAGGAAAGGAATACAGCAAAGAAAGTTCTTTTTTCTAAGTAGAATATGACTGTGAGATAAATAACTTGCTATTTTCAAGCAAAATTGTGAGTTAAAAGCAAGCAAAAAACCACTTTACATGAATTTTTAAAATTATTGATAACCTTTTGGCCAAAAGTAGAACTCTTCTTCCATTTACATCACCTTTTTAGAGTTGTAATGATGGCTACAGGTGTACTTTTAGCTTTCAATTAAAAATGATTTTTTTTCCATCACGGGATTATTTTTTTTAATCATTCTCAATTCATAAACTTTTATGTATTGTTTTGGTAGAATTTAAACATGATCTAGAAAAGCTTATGTAGCGTCTGTGGTAAAGAGCCGCTACATCTACCTCACAAGTGCAAGTACTCTGCAGTGTTTGCCAGCTGTGCTCTGGAACTCAGCTCTGCTCACCCTTCCCTTATACACCCTGCTTCCACTTGGAAGGAAATCCAGGCGCACAAGCATGGAAGAAATCACAATGCCTTCCAAGGAGTCAGGAGACAGGTCTGTGGTGGACAATGTGGGTCCTATCTGTCCCACAGCGTACACAGATGAAGTTAGTTCACACTAAGTGAACTAGCTGCCAGCAGCTACATCTCTGTGCCAGCTAAAGAGCTGAATCTGGAGGAGGTCAGAACTTAGTGTTCTCCTAAATGGAGTTCCCTTCTTTCCATCCGTGAGACTCTCTGGAGGAAAACTACAAAACTAACACATCAGCCTTTGAACAATGACACTTGCCTGGATAGCTTGGACTAAAGGGAGGCAAGTAAATGAGATGGTGAACTGTGGTTATTATTGAAGTGAAGCAAGCCAAATATCTTTTGGTACCTGCTTTGATATGGAAAAGCTAGAGCTCATTCACTTCATCTTGTTGCCTGCTCTACTCATTTAAATTCTCCATCTGAACCAAGGAATTTGAGTAGTATGAATGGAAGCTGTTATCCTGTGGGCAATTATATGTGGGCTTAACATGGCTGTAAGGCTATAATAGTGTTACTTTTCACCCCCCCCAATAATATGGCAAGAATATTCTATATATGTAGAAGGCATAACGTGGTCTTTTATGTTTATAATTCCATTTTCAAGAATTCTTGTTTTATAAAATTACATAGGTTTGTTTTAGAATAAAATCTCTGGCTTTTAACTGATTGTACATATTTTTACAATGGAAAGAACATTTTCCCACTGTTCTTTCTCATTGAGTTTGATTTTGCTTGCTTTGTGCAGACCTTACATCAAATAATTTATTTATGTAACATATATGTATCTTGATAATCGGGTCTAAGTACTTTCTGGAATTTGGGAATCTACAAGAGAACCTCTATTTAATGTGTGGAGATATTTACCTCCAAAGTCTCAGCAAACATATTCAAACCTGCAGGCCTTAATGTTAAACTTCTTATCCCATATGCATGTTGATTTGTTCATGTACCCTTTAACTTTAGAAGCTGCCTGAATATGCTGTATAGGACCTAATTGAAGGCACCTTGGTTTTGTGAATGCTGCCATCAGTTCATCAGTTCACACAATGTTATCAAATGGTCAAATATAAGTGCCTCTTTTTTTTTTTGGAGCTATCACTGTAACATAGTCATATCCCTCCTTTTCCATGTAACAGCAGCCTAGTCATGCTTTTGTGAGAACTCAAGTCTCTTACATCAGTGAGTAGTGTCTTTATAATGTCCAGGTCCCAGGAGCAATAGTTTCGTGTTCTTCAACTAAAAGAAAACAAAAAACAAATCCCCTCTTGTATTTAAAGCTGAACATACTGTCATTATTTCCATCCCTTCTGTGTTATATTATTGTAATATAAGGGGTCAATGTGGGCTCAGTAATGTTTTCCAAACACTAACTGGGACAAGTACAAGCTATGGTTACTTGACTAATCTTAGCTGAATACAAAATGAAAGGATATTGCATCTCTTACTGGTTATAACTGTTATGCCATGCAATGCAAAATGGCTTCTGCCAGCAATGCTGCAAACCTGTTTTGTTTAGTAGAGAGGTATTTTTGTAAGAGGTTTGATAAATTGCCTTGTCACACTTGGATTAAACTATTGATTTCCCAACACTCTTTGGATGTTGACCCAAGAAAACACAGTGGATGCTATTTAGAATATTACAAACGCTCTGCCATATGCATGTTGTCTAGCCTACACTTCAACCCTATCACCTTTCAGCAGATTGCTTTAGACAAGAGATCTCATGGGCAGGGAATCTGCAATGCATATAAGCTTACTTTCTCATTTAATACAAAAGAGTCCTAGACACTGACCTTGTCTATAGTTTCCAGCTTGGCAGGGCTGTAACACTGCAAAGACTTGCAAATCCCTTTTTAACAAGGCTACCTGAACCCTGTGGCCCAAGTCCAAATAGATGAAAATTTGAAGATGTCCAACAGATCAGTTGCTTATAGTATTAGGTAGAAATTTGTCTGACTGCACGTGCCGGTGTCTGCTCACATGATTCACTACCAGCTCCTTCTAATAGCATATCTGCCGTCAGTTCCTAAAACTCTATATGTACTGTTATTCCAGTAGTGAATTTTGAAAAGGGTATTTTATATAGCAGATATGGAAGTATAATTGTTTACCCAAGTTGCCCATTGATTTGAAGGAAAAAAAAATAGATTACATCAAGGTGGATTTGAATTTTGTTTGAAAGAGACAATGGATTGGTTTGGGGATTGAATAGTCGAACAAACAAAGAAACAATCAAATAACCCTTAACATAAATGAGAATGAGTTTCTTTGTCCATGTGATTATACCAGGACATGATATACAGAAGGTGTTTGGGAAGTGCATGGAAAAAGGAAGATTCTTCTGTATTCTGACAAGCTTGTTTTCATTCTTCTTCTGTTAGTCTTTTTTCTCCATTTCTTGTTAACTACTGCATCTTTAACACAGACCAGAGGGAACGAAGTATATAAGTACACACTGTGAGGCTTCTGAGCAACCAGGTACAATGTGACAGGCTATGTTCCTGCAGAAATTTGTTATTTTACAACAGCAACCTTCCCTTGGCTGAGGTCAAAATTTCCTAACATCAGCACAAGCAGGACCTCTGTCTGAGAATATTTAATATTTGCTGTCTTTTAAATCATTTTCATAACCACTCTATAATCCATTTTGCAGAAGTGGTATTGTACAAATAGTACCAGCAAGTAATATGAAAATGGAAATAATTTGGCCCCAGTGGGAAAGTAGGTAGTGACTATACCCCACTTCTGATAAAAAGACTTTTGTCTTGCCTTAGACTAGCTTGTGTGTTATAAGCTCTGCCATGTTTTACTTCTCAGTGATAAAGCAGGGCGAATGCCATAGCAAAATACTCTTATCTGCATTTTAAAGTATTAGTGGAGCAAGATTGTCAGTATATTGCTTGCAGTATACGTATTTAAGTAGTTACATGACCAGAGCCCTTTGCGCTGCTCGGAATTTCGTGTGTCCTTCCTTATGCTGTCTGGTGCATGATACCACTCAGGTTGCATGATGTTAGGTCAAATGATGTCACATCACAGGATGTGATATTCTCTGGTACACCGTGCAATATAACAATCTCTTCAGCTCCTAAACAGGAAGAGACAAGCACTCTTGAAACCTGGATATTTTGCTGCATCGTTATTTAAAGATTTGGAGAGCCTGTTGACATAGCAGTTGGTTGTGTGTTAAGACTTTACATAAAAATAATAAAGTGCATAAACTCGCAGCCCACAATGAATACAGTTAAACTTGCCACCCTTTGGTTAGCTTTACATTCAGGTTAAGAAAACAAACAAACAAGGAAACAAAAAACATACAAAACTGAAGACCCTGCAGAAGAGAACAGAGCTGAACCAAACAAACTCCTCTTAAATCACGCTCTGATACTCATGTAGGATGTGCAGACAAAAGTCCTTGCATAGGAAAGCACTGCCTCTGAGCCTGCAAACTGCAGGGACTGACAGCAAAACTACTCAGCTGCGGTTATCTATGAAGGCTGGAGGGGCAAAATGGCAGATATACTGACAAGGTGGTGTCCTTCATACAGCAGGCTCTGAAAAATGTCAGGGTTATCACTGACATCTTGAAGTCCTCAGAAAAGGACAGAAAGTAAGTGTAAGAGTGGAACAAATTATATCTGTGTTTGAGGCAACCCTCCAGCAGGCAGGAATGGTGATAGTATGTAGTTGCCACGCACTGTTGCTTCTACAAAAAATAGTGCATATATCAACCACTCAGTAACACTTAAAAAAAAAAAAAAAGGCACCCAGGTAAAAGGCATGGGTGTGCTTTGATTTGTGAATCCTGTTTCTCAGCTGGTTTGTAATGTATAACTTGCCCAGCACTGAGACATGAGACATATAACAACCAGAAATGAAAATCAAAAATGAAAATCGTCAATCTGTCAATGTGGGAGATTAGAATCACTGCCTATAGTTTAAACATTATGAAAAGAGGAAAGAATAATAATAATAAATAAATAAAATCCAGTCATTTGAGCAGTTGCTGGGCAATGAATGTATAACTCTCACAGTATAGAAGGAAATTCTATCACTTTTTTGCCCACATTCGCCAATATAATGATCTTCAAGCAGGCTTCATTCTGTCTTCAGTCATGTAAGTCCTCTTCACGTACAGATATCCTGAGACAGCTGATACAAGAGGACAGATGGGCAGAGTACCAGTAGTGAAAAACATTGCTAAGTTTTCTGAAACTAATGCAAAAGAATATTCAGAAGAGAAGTCTAATTAACAGAGCTGTTTGGTAGTTTGTTGCTTTCTAAGTTCTTGCTGTTCTCTGTTTAGACACATAATAAAACATTTCCCAGGGCAACAAGGGAAACTTTCTCATGGAGAAGGCTGCTTTTTGTCTGGATTTCATTTTCTGCTTTCAAGAATAGGGCAAGGAAATGATTTGATCTTTGGAGGCTGACTGCTAAATAAAAACACTCCATCAAATTCCCCAAACCAAGTTTTGCTGCCCAGAATCACTTGTGATGGTTTTGGTAGTGATGAACTCCATCCCTGATTCAATGGATAGCATAAATATTCCTTGCAGTGCAGAACACTAAAAGGAGAAATGGAAGATTCCTTCCCTCAAATTATTCTATAATTAGATGTTGGAGATACTTCCCCAAAAAGTCATACACCTTTTATTCAGTTATGTCCCAAGTATCCATGTCCACCAGCCCTCTTCTTTTTGGTTGTGAGGTCCTCAGAGGTAGTGTTGGATGTTCATTGATCGTTAGTATAATTTATTTTTTCTTAATTTTGTATTTAAAATTCTTCTGTTGATGTTCAAAATATTTGATCCTCATTATTAATACCATTCATTATTATTATCTTCACAGTTTTTATAGATATTCCCATTTTCTACCTATTTTCACTCTTTGCACTGATCAGATTCAAGTATGGTTTATGAATCTTCTATATTGTTGGGATTTTTAATGTATGCAAGGTGCAACAGTGCTTTCTCCCACCTTTCAACTAGAACTTTGATTGTGAATGAAGACATAGTGTTTTTGTCATTTTTCCCTCCTGTTCCTCTAGCAAATGACTGCAGCAATTTCTATGGTACAAGTGCTATCAATGCTATTCTGACAGTTCTGTGTCTACCCTTTCTTATACAAAGAAGTAAGAATTCAGCCAAGGCTCTGCTACATCTGGGACTTGTGTGGTTAAAAAGAACAGAGAGACTCATGCTCTTGCATAAGAGCACTCAGTGCACACAGCTACAGGTTTGTTATGGCCCTAGCTCCATTTATTTGAGTCTTTCCAGTTGCATTGATAAATGGATCCTGCTAAACAGCTATTCAGGCTGTGCTCATATGCCAGTCATACCTGGATTTTGAACTCAGGCCTTTGGTGTCTGAATGCTTCAGCACTAAACCATTTTTCACTTTAAAAAAAAAAAAAAGAAAGGTGAAAAAGAAAAGTCTCTAGGTCTGTAATAAAAATCTAGATTTTGATAGGTCTCTTGGGGAAGGTTTGGCTCTGGCAAGTAAGGATTGCACAGATTTCTCACTCATACTCTATTGCTGGTGCCCTTTATTCAGTCACCCACAGCTGCAGTAATTGGATCTTTAGGAACAGGTTAATGGGCTAATTAGACAGATAAACTCAAACTTATATGCTGTGTAGAAATGGATGGTTGCTGTCTCAAAGCTATTTGTTGTATGCTGCTAGGGCAACATGCATTTCTTTCCAATGGGCAATAAAGCAGGGGATGAATCTGATGTGAGTGATTCTATCTGTTCATGGTGGTGAATACAGCTTCACTGGTATTGCCTTTTGAAGAGCAAGTAATGCAATTAGCAATTGCAGGTGGAAGTGGATTGGCAGGGATGGCCTGCATTTATTGTTCTCAAGGTAGGCCAAGTACTTGAGCCTGAACATGCTCAGTTTGAGGCTGTTCCTAAGGAACAGCGCTGCCAAGAGAAGGGCTGCCTGCTAAACTGTCCTGATATAGAGGGCCCTGAGCACTCTTCATTTCCCATAATTTTATAATAGAGCTGAATTAGACAGCTTTGATGGCCCATGGAGCTTGGATTTCCTCATAGTTCATAGCTGACATGGAATTGACCTACGACTTGTCTGATTAGAGTAATAGAGCCTAGACATATGTTCAGATCTGGATATTTCCAGGAATCTTTTAGAGGGGAAAAAAAAAAAGATTTTAATTTGTGTTTCTAGGGCTATAAAGAATTCCTTTCATTCAGAGATCTTTTTACATTATGGCTTTAAAGGCCTTAGAGACATGAGTGGACTAATAGTTGTATAAAAGTGCTGGCAAAGACTTTATTCTCCCTGTGCTGATAGATGAGGGAGCCCACAGAACAATATTTAACTAATACCAGAAAGATATTTTGTGGTAGAGTTAGGAATGCCATACTGGTCTTCTGAAGGTTATTACTTACTCAAGAGGCCATCTTCTACAAACTGAATGATTCATGCATACTGATTTAAAAGGAATGTGTTTGAATGAACTTCCTGTGTATTTGTCACAGTTTAACCATGTGATTATGGCTTAATACTAACAAATTGCCAATACTGTGAATTATTAAGCCAAAATCTTCCATAAATCTTTTCCATCGACCTCTATTTATATCCCAAGGAAGAGGAACCTGTTTGCCTTTTTTTCCCTCCCATTCCTGTTGATTCACCCATTATTATTAGATACCTTTTATTTTTTTTCACAGTGTCAGAGAGCAGCTTTTCTTCACAAACTCATGATTTAATTTTTTTTTGTAGTGATAGAGAGCCAGTTTCGTTTGCGTCACAGCCTGCAGTGCAGAGTGCAGATACTAGAGACAGTATAAATAATCACCCAGCAAAATCAAATCTGTAAAGCTGCAGACATTGCTCTAGTGCAGTGCATTAAAGTAGCTGTAAACCAGAGGAGAAAGGGGTAAACTTCGTAAAGGTGAGTCCTGCACTGTCATAGCCAGTCTGTCACCTGAATGAACTAACTTAAAGTTAGATTGAATATCTCCACTTAAACTGCAGTCACACTTTAGATTAGAGTAGGGACTGGGATAAGATCCATTTTTTTTCCCCATTTGCAGTAATTAGAAGCAGCAGTTGTTGATGAGCCAGAAATAATAAGGCTGTGCAGATAAGCACCCTGAACTTTAGCAAGGTGCTTAGCTTTAGCAAGTCAAACTGAGGTCATAAAATGCATTTGGATTTCTCTTCCTAGGAAAATTCCCGGAACTTCTTGTTGCAAGCACAGTGATAATATGGACATGTGAGGGTTGATAGAAAGGATAAAGTGAACCTTTATTTAGACCCCTTAAAAACATTTTTTTTTTTTTTTAATCAGATTGAGTTCACTTCCAGCTTAGTCTGTGGCTGGAGAGTTGAAGCTGAAAGCTTTTTTTTTTTCCTTAACTTGTTCAGCATTTACTATATGTGACCAGCATAGATCCTGAATCAGCAGCAAGATACTGATAAATCTATAAGAGGCAAAGGCATTCATCATCTCATAGAAAGCGCTCATTGTCTAGTAGCATGAGGCCGTGATGTTTGTAGTCTTCTAAATTGGTGAAAGCATTAATTACACAGAATAATGGTAACCCTGGTATCTTGGCAGACATCTGAAACCTTGGATAATTATAGCTTCTGCTAAACAAATTTTAGTTCTTTTCTGTCCCCTAAAATCAAAATTCACAGATAACTTTCAAATAACCCAGTGCCTGAGAAATCAGTATATGAGGAACTGAAGGTTCATCTGTTCATCTGTAAAATGACTTATAGACAGCAGTAAAAAACAGAAGTAAAAGAATTTTGCTAACTACTTCTGATGAGATCACGTATTTTACCTAAAGAGATGGAAAGCACTGAAAATCAGTGCAAAAGTAAACCAAACAAACTTGCGGAACACACATTTAGCAAAGGAACGTGACATAATGGAACATGAAGTCAAAAGAAAAATTAGAATCAATCTTGATGAGGGCTGGAAAATCTACATGTCAGCAAAAATAAACTTGTTACTTAATGCGGTTAATAATAGATAAAGTCCCCTAAAAATGAATTGTTATCACAGTTGACGACTATTTTATTAAAATGATAATGGCCTGAGGCAAAGGCAAACTGTTCTCTTAATCTGCCAGAAGAACTGCTTTCTCAGGAATTATACATGCCAGAGCAGTTGGGATCTGAGCTAACTGTAATAAGCGTGTTTGAAAACTGGAGCATCCATGGCTTGTGCAACTCTGACTAAAATGGATCTCACATGTCTTAAAATGGCTGTATCTTCTTCTGCCAAACAAAACTTTCACTTGTGTTTTCAGATGAAAATCCATTGATTGAATTGCTGCAGTAAACATAGCTGGAATGTTAGGGATTGAAGAAAGAATTTTGTCTCTTCCATACTAGCCATGCAAAAGGTATAATAATAAATGCAATTGCTGTAATAGCAAGCAAAAAAGTTTCAATCAGCATCTTTAAGTGCGCAAATATATAAAGCAAATTGGTAAGTAGCTGAGCATTCAGTGAATTGTGATGTCCTGCAGTTAGGGACTGTTGGAATGAGAACATTAATAAAAAAATGCCACAAGATTTGGGGGGGGAAAAAACCCTCAGCTGTGCAGAGGATTTTTTTTTTTCTACTCAAAACAAAATATCAGCTCAAAACATAAAGGAGATGATGGAGGACAATTCATAACCTTTCTTTGTAGTCACAGTCTTTCTTTGTGAGGCATCAGTATGCATTTTCCTCAGAAGTTCTTGGAGCACCTGAGCACTGAAAAAGAAAAGGTAAAGCAGAAAGCATTTGGGGTGCCGAACATAGTACTTCCTCTCAACATATATAAATGGCAATGATATCAACATATAAAGAAAAGCTGTAAGATACATGCCTAAACCTAAAATCTCCTCTGACAAATTTTTGCATGAAGTTAAAAGGAAAGACTAAGATTAAACTAGTTTCATACCACCTAGGTTGTTTCCACCTTTGTGGAGGAAGGTATATCCTGATTTCCAAGTCATTTCAGTATGAGGGATCCAGGTATCTTGGACTTTTGATTTAATTCTACCACAAAAGCTTGCTCATGAATGCGTCAGGCATTCAGACTCCACCAAGTCTGACTTGGAGAGGAGTGTTACCAGCCCTTACTACCAATATTCCCTCTCTTACCCAGCTCTCTAACAATGATCATGCAAGTTCAGGTGTAAATTTCTGGGGGGTCACGGATGTGTGTGTTGTAAGAGGCCCCATACTGGGCACTGGCCGAGAGATTCTGGAGAGAAGCATAAAGGTTACTCAAAGGTTGCAATTATTTAAAGTGAAGATTCCTCCAGTCCTTTGGCTTTATAAAACAAAAGGCAAAGGTTTCATAGATGTATAACTATCTTTCCAGGGACACTTATTAGGGTTTTTGCATAATTTTCTGTGCTAGTAGAATAAGAAAGAGAGAGTACAGATATTCCGGTGCAGAGATATATGAGAAGATTCGTAATGCTGTCTTTTTTTTTTTCTTTGTAACATATATACATGCGCTTATTCTCCTTTAGTGCCTGGTTTCCAGGCCAGCTATTAACTTTTCTTTATAGAAACTGCAATTTTCTGGGCCCAGTTGATTTAACTACCTTGCTACACCTGCATTTCACTTAGTCATTTCCTTCTCCAACAGATGGGGGTCTTCTCGAAAAATTGAAATATGGTCAACTATTAATCACTAATAACATACTCATGATTTACTCTTCAGTTTTCGTATAACAAAAACTATTTCTACTTGAATTCTAGAATTCTAACTAGAATTCTAACTTTTTTTTTAAAGACTGATATAAAAAAAGTCTGCCTAATTATTGTAGTTAAGTAGCTCAGTGGGCCAGTAAAGATGATGTCCGTGGTTACTTCTACATTGTGAAAACAACAGTGTGCTCGTGCACCTGGTATTCTGCAATGACGGCAATTATTCCACCCAAGACTTGTGCTCTGCTTGGGAGAGATGAAGCTCAGTATAAGCAGCTCATGGTGCTCTCAGATTTGGTTGGCTTGTCCATATTGCAATATATTTGGTCTAAGCTAAAGTCCGACATGTAATCCCTCGCATCAAGCAAGTTTCTAGAACTGAGTCTGCCTTTGTGCTTGAGAGAGCACTGTAAATCTGCAACAGGGCTCCTTTGTGCTTAAGGCATTTTCCATGTGTCCACCTTCTTTCCTTGTTTTATCATTTTTCTCCTCAGAGCAGCCCAGAAAGTGTGTTGTCTCTTGAGTGTGGCCATACAGCAACATGTGCAGGGCAGGCAGGAGGACAGTAAGGAACATCCTCTTGGACAACAGCTGACCCAAGAGGCTGCTTTTTCAGGCAGATGGAGACATATCTATGGCTTCAAAGCAAGAAACAGAGGCCAGGAGGTAGAAATAAGCATGCACTGTGTAAATTTTAACAAATGAGATCACATTTTTTTCCATGCTTCTGTGGGAGAAGCATTTTATTACCTTTCCCTTTTTTGACTCTGGTGACTGATGTGAGATGTTGCAAGAGATTCAGAAATGGTACTGGTTGGTGCTAAGTGGAGATGGCCGCACAGCTTTATAAAGCTGCAGCACTTCTGCATTGCAGTGTCAAAAAATACCAAAGAATAGCAGTGCAGTAATATAGCCTGCAGTTTGGTGCTTTGTTTGCAGATAGATGACATCACCCAGATTAAAAAAAAAAAAAAAGACACTCGTCAAAATGGCTCCTGTTTTTTGTAACAGTGGTGATTTTGTAATAGTTACAAGTCATCAAAATCAAAATAAGTATCTGGCAATGGTATTGGATGATAGACTTTGGGAGGACTCCCCCAGAGAGCTCTGCAATGAGGCACACAAATGATGTGTGGTGGCCTTGTCTATGCAGGGAGTATCGATACAGTAAGGGGTGTGTAAGTGCTGTGTGTTTCAGACAATAAGCTGCTTGTGGCGTGTTGGGGAATGTTGTCTGCACGGTTGGGGTTTGCCTATGAGCTCTCCCAGAAGATGCCAATGTCTCGTTTGGAAGTGCCAAATCTGTGGTGACACAGGGTTTTTACCAGTGCTCTTCCTAAACTCTGCACTCTTGCAGCTCTACAGCTGTCAAAGCAAAGCTCCCTCGTGACTGGCCAGCTCAAGCTCTAGCAAATGAACATGTGCTGATCTCTGCCGGCCTAGACTGTCCAGAAAGGGTTAGTGCCAGTAATTAACAGCTTCCATTAGAGTATTTTGACATCCCTATGTGGGCAAACCCTCAGAAGCCACATTAACCTGAGTTTAGACTGTAATTTGAACTCTCTGGCAAAAGTACTTCCTAACTAGATACAGAAAATCGCTATGATGAGCAGTAACATTACATATAAAATAGCAGCAGGACTGGGGAATAGCAATGGCGCATCTTCCATTCCAAATTGAATTGTTCACTTTGTGGTGAGAAGAAATAATTATGATGTTTATTGTGTTCGGCACAATTAGGCTAGAATCTTAAGCCAGGAACCTTTCCTTTTACTTTTCTGTAAATGAAGACCATGTATATCTGTGTCAGCATTGATTTTGCTATCATGCAGGTACCACACCTGTCCTGAACTGGAAATGAAATCAGAACTAATTCTTAAAGCTGGTGTTCTACTAGTTTTAACAGATAAACTTGCTAGTAAACTGAATGAAGAACAAGTGAGCGTTTTATATTATTTTTATAGAAGATTGTCATTGAATTCATTGATGGAATGGAATTCACTAGGGATGGAAGCATAGAATTAAAACCTTTCATTTGTACTTGGTGTGTATTTACCTTTGGAACTCATTGCAACAAGAATTGCAATGCATTGAGATCTTATACCTATATGGATTACAAAATGTGCATGACTTGACTCAAGTGCCAGTCACAAGACTGGCATATGGCATAATGAGATGAAAATAGTAAATGGTGAAGCCTGTAACAGAGACCAATGTTTTATAATTGAGAAAGATGGCCAGAAGATAAATACATGAAGTGGAGAGGATAACTTGATTCAGTTAGCTGACAGTCTGTGGGGGAACAGAGTCCCCTACTGATTTCCATGTCAGAGGTGTAAGCTGTATACTTAAACACTGAAACCTCTTTCAAAGACATTCATCTTAATATCCAGTTATGAAATATGGTCTCAAAATGATGCAGAATGAGGAGGAACTTGACCTAGAGTTTGTATGAGATAGCTCAAGAGTGTTTGAAATGCAACCATTTGAACACTGGCTACATCACTGGCTAGGAATGCTGTGACTATCCGAATGACCCAGCAAATTATGTATTAGGCTTCTACACTAGCCCTTTGTCAGTGTTGGGGATGCATCTGGTTACATTGCTGCTACCAGTGATTAATAAAGAAGAATAAAAGAATCCTGGCATTTCTAGAAATTGAATTACATTCATTTCCTCTGATTCTTTGAAATTTTCTTTTTATGAAAGATAAGGAAGAGAGAGAAGAAAAGATAGAAGAGAAAAAAGATGCATAGAGAACCACAGAATATCAACGTGTAAATAATACAGTGGCAAGTGAGAGATAAAACATATCTTGGGCACTAGCATAATTTCTGTGGAAATCTAGTTAGAGTGACATTAGAATGAAGTCTTTGACAGAGAAGTCTGGCAAGGGACAAAGGGATAGGTACTGCCTCTCAAAATTCTCATTTAGGATTTGTGATGTTAGAAAATAGTTCTACAACCAGATAAATACAGGATCAAAATTACAGGTGAAATTAATGCAGGACAAGTGTTGAATTGGAAAATAGTCTAGAAAGATCACATAATCAAAGAATCACAGAATGACTGAGGTTGGAAGGGACCTTTGGAGATCATCAAGTGCATCTCCCCTGTACAAGCAAGATCACCTACAGCACGTTGCACAGGATCATTTCTGTGAGAGTTTTGAATATCTCCAGAGAAGGAAACTCCACAACCTCTCTGGGCAGCCTATTCCAGGGCTCTGTCACCCTCACAGTCAAGAGATTTTTCTTCAGATTCAGGTGGAGCTTTCTGTGCATCAGTCTGTGGCTGTTGCCTCTTGTCCTGTCGTTGGGCAACACTGAAAAGAGTCTGACCCCATCCTCTTGACATCCTCCCTTAACGTATCTGTATACACTGATAAGATCCACTCTCAGTCTTCTCTGAGCTAAATAGGCCCAACTCTCTTAGCCTCTCCTCATATGAGAGATACTCCAGCCCCCTAATAATCTTTGTAGCCTTATGCTGGACTCTCCTGTAGTTTCCTGCCCCTCTGGTGTTGGGGAGTCCATAACTGGACACAGCACTCCCTATGTGGCCTCCACCACTAGCTACAGGCCTCCAACTAGATGCTGAGCTCTGCCATTCAGCCAGTTCTCAATACATCTCAATGTTCACTTATCTAATCCATGCTTCCTGAGCTTGTCTGTGAGGATGTTATGGGAGACAAAGGTAATGGTTTGTCTGACTAGAGAATGAAAGAAGAAAAGGCACTTAAATAAAACTTTTGCATGCTAGTGTGAGAAATTGAGGAAAACTGGAATACACAACAAGGAGGAAGAGAAAGCAAACAGAATTATCATGATTCAAATTTGTCTGAATTGTAGAAGAAGGGGACCACCATGTCTGACTATTTGACTGTTAGCTCAGCTTGTCTTAGTGTCCTAATCCAGAGAAAGTGGACAGGGGGAGCATAGAAAAAAAGTTGTATTAAAAAGACAGTTTTTTCTTTTTTTTCTCTTTCTCTCTCCTCCTCTCTCTGAGGAGCATGACACAGAGGATGACCACTCAGGCAACAATGCCAAATTCCCTGCTGCTATTGCTTGCCATAAGAGATGGTTAGTCCAGAAAGGTCAACAGGTGAACTGCTCCATGCATTGCCTCAAACTACGAGACACAAAACACTTCCTGATATCACATGGGTGAGGCTTCACCCAGCCTGAACTATGGGACAACACCAGCACAGAACCAGTGCAGTGCCCTAGGTACCTATAACGTATATAGGCCAATATCTAACGTTGTCTGTTTGTGTTGGTTTGTTTATATATGTTTGACAAACAAGGAGTTCCTTGAATATGCTTAGAGAAAATAAAAATCCTGGACTTCCCTACCAGTGTACTAGTGTAAGTGCCAGAATCCCACTTCTGATTGTCCCAGGAGCTGGTGTTTTTTCCCTGTGTCACCACATGGAATTCTATATTCTGGGTAACTTGTACAGTTTCATGCATTCTGAGAGGTGCTGTTTTAAAGAAATCTGTGCTGCACACATCTATGCAGGTACTGGGGTAAGTGCTGAGCAGGAGTTCATCTCCCTGAGAAGCCAGCAGAAGACTTTGCGCTGCCTGCAGTGGTGCTGCCCTGTTTCAGTCACGCAGAGACGGGTGAAGTTTAACAGCAGAGGGACTCCACACCATCGACAGAGCAGGCATGTAGGGAGTTCTTGGCAACTCAGATGGTGGGTCATAAATTCTCCTTCACTAGTTTGGGGGCCTGATTATTCTTTTGTGCTCTACTGGAAACATTACTTATGAGAATTGGGGCATTTTAATTTGGCTGTGCTACCACTTTATTAATATTTGAACATCTCACTGTTTTCTGTCTTGGCACAACGGGATCCACAAAAAGAGGCTAAAAGAGAAAATGTTCCCCTTCTTGGCATCAGATTGCTGCCCTTTTATTTTTAATCATTTTGAATTATTTCTGGAACTTTTAAAGGCATTTTGAGAATACAAATTAACTTTTGACTGTAAAAAAGAATACTATAGAATGCAAGCAAATGTGACCTCACAGGTTCATCCAGAGACTGCATCAAACATACAAGGGACAGAGACTTGCCAATTTATCCATTATATCCTGGCATAACAATGATCCATTAGCCTGAGCAAGGCCTATGTGAACTGTATGCACATTTGGCTAAACCCAGTCAGTTTATTTAGCCTCTAGTGTGCTCTAGATTAAAGCAAGCACTCATTAGAGAACAGCGTTTTTTACACAAATGCTGTTTTTCATCTTCTGAAAGAAGTGACAGAGGTTTTCAAAAGCCTTTTTTTTAAAAAAAAGGACAAATTCTTCCCTCTTCTTGTAAATATTCATCCAAGATCTGACAATTTTGTAGGTTTTAATTGTTAGTATCTCTAAAGGCAAATATTGTTCTTGGGCTAAAAGAATAAAACCAGAGTCAGAGAAAATTACCCACCTTTGGCTGGGTTGTGCTGCACATTTATCCAGTCAATTTGAGACTTACCAGTTAATTGTGATGTGTTTCCATTTCCCAGTATCCTACCATAAAAGGCTGAATCCCCAAGGTCCAGACCACCGGTTCGTCTGAAGACGAGAGGTAGTAAAAGTTACTCTTTCTTTCACATGCATGCACAACTGGGTAATTTTGTTCTGTGGCTTTTGAGGATGATCCAGTTACCAAATTTGGGATTAGAAGAGATATCCGAGAATGTAGAGCAGTTACCTGACTGTAAAATGTAGGGACCTGATTCTTACTGACACTGAAGCATCTTTACACTGCCTACGTAAAAGGCTTCAAATCAACCATTTTATGCACATTTGAGTCTGTTGAAGAAATTCAGACTTTCTGGGGATCTTCATGTGCAACAAGGCAACATAGATCTACTGTCTTAAGATCACAAAGGTGTATTTTTAGCAAATTCTTGTGCAAAACTATTACTCATCTTACTTTGAATTTGGGTCTTTTTTTTTTGTGTGTGGCATGCACAAAACCTACCCACTTTTGGAATTATGTGCTCTGCATATGTGGACATACAAGTAATAATTCTTGATAAAAGCAACAGCACATTAATTTAAAACCACTACTTCCTAGGATGTAACTGATTTCATATTTTCTTTTAATCCTTGGAGTGCAAAGTCTGTAATCTGCGTACTGTATGTTTTAGGAGAATCGAGGCATAGTAAAAGGTCTTGAACAACATGGCTTGGCTATACACAGTATTGTCATAGCTTAGTGTAATCAGGTCAGATCGCCCTTTCAGATCACTGCAGGACTGTGCTGTTACAAAGCTTTCTGATAGTAGAGAAGAACCAGGTGCAGACTCCATCCCTGAGGAATTATTAGGCAATGGCTCAGGAGACAGTTGAGGTACCAGGGTCAAGGCTAGGGCTAAGTGAAAGAGGTACATACCAATTAGTAAACATGCTATTTAAAATTCACTGGCTCACATTATAAGATAACCCTATTTCAAAGGGAGAAGACTGTCTGGATTTTGTTAAGATGGAATCTTAATATTTTAAGGTATGCAGAGTATGGAAGGAATAAGGTGTAGGAGAGAAACTGAACTGTACAGGCAGCAGCAGCTCCTCACTGCGAACCTGGCCAGTACTGTAGTATTCCCTGGATAGGGAGCTAAGGGGGTGTTGCAGTCAGCACCTTGGCCTGTCTCAGCTAGCGCTGCAATTAACATCTATGTGATACATGAAAAGGAGAACCAAAGAGTGAGTACAGAGCAAAATATAGGCATATTGTCTCAAATATGCTCTACATAAGAATTTGTTGAAAGAAAGGTACTGTGAGAGGGCACTTCCTCCTGTCTGATGCTTAAATAGCTTTCTAGTGATGTCTGTTTTTTCGACTTAGTGAAAGGGTTCAGTGCCTAAAGGGAGGTGGATGAATCCAGGACACCATACTGTTGTTGCCAAAAGGGCTAAATGGCATTTTGAAATGCAATATCTGAATAACTTATATCTTAACTGAATGGCGTTCTAAGATAACAGGCTGGTAAATACATTTCCTGGCTGCTCCTGTTTCTTCTGATCTCTGAGCATTGAGAAGTGGATGGGAGTCTGGCTAGAACAGGCTCTGTTAGTTAACAGATCTGCATAAACTAACAGGATTTGTTTCTGTGCACATTCCCTGAGCTGAGAGGGCTTTTGCTCTTTCTTCCCCTGGTTGCTTCCTCCTATCCATGTAACTTCACCTCTGTCTGCTCCAAATCACATCAGCTCTCCAGCATTCAAGTCCTCAATCCAGCAAGTGTTAGATACAGTCAGCTCCAGTTACATAAAAATTGGAGGCTGTGCTGTTTTGCTTTATTTCCTCCATTGTGTGCTGAACAGAAAGGGAACCAAAACAGTGTTGCTGTCAGCAGAGCCAAACTATCAGCCCTCCCAACCTGTTTAGTCCCCTCAGAGGGAAGACACTGGGGCTGCTGAAAGGCAATGTCATTTATTCCTGCCATGTCAGCAATACTTCATTGTATCGAAGGCAGCTGACAGATCAGAAAGGATAGTAGTAACTTTATTAACCACTTCTCTGGTGTAGAGCAGCTTTAGTAGAAACACTGGCTCGTCCCCTGGGTTTATTTGACGTGGTTTATTTTGCAAGTGAGAAAACAATTGCGAATTTCATGCCTAGATGAGCTAACGTGTTTATTCAACACTGCTGATGCAGCAGAAACAGGATACAATATGTGTCAGATATTGCTTGGGCTGCAGGCAAAATAACTGTTGAGCTGAAAGGCAGTGCTTAGCGCAGGACTCCTCTGGCTGGAGACAGCTGTCGGGTACATGTGAGGGAGCAAGGGGGAGAGAGGGACCACGCGTCCAACTTGGTTGTTGCAGAGCAGTTCCCGGAATGAGCACAAGTTTGTCAAGGATGCTGCTATTCTCCTCTTCATAATAACAACTCACATCAATTGATTTGTTTAGAGTGGAACTTGAATAACGTATAGACCTCAGCTTCACTTTTAGGATCTGACTCAAAGCCATCTGGTTATGGTGGAAGGTTCATTTCTAGTTTTGGATTTCCACTGGATAGATTTGCACAGCCTAATTCCTGTATCAGGATGTCTCCACAGCACAGAGAGAGGAAGCTTTGCTCTTTCTGACACACAATAATAGGGAGCACAGAAAGATGGGCATTTCAGATGATTGGCTTAAAAGAACTATCCTATAATGGCAGTACAATTACAAGCCTGCAGGGATTTTTTCTGGGCTTTTGTATAAAAAGGAGCAAAGAAGAACACAAAAAGGTTTTACTGAACTTCAGCGCCAGGGTTTCAGTTACCAATTCTGTACGAAAGCCAGTATGAGGGCTTAACTAAAAATATTTCCAGCACTGAGCCTGTATACAAAATGCGTGGACACAGGAGCGGTGCAGTGAGCAGAATGGGAATAGAGAAAGGGCTGTGATACATGGACAACCTGCTGCAATCAAAAATACTAACAGAAAGTGGCCAGACCAATGAGGAGCAGAGAGACTTTCTGGATAGAGAAGGGTGCTGTGTTGTTCTCTAAATAAATTAAGATTTTTTTAAAAAATGAAAAGAAAGGGACAGAGAGGGAGTGAAATCAGCTGCCAAGGAATTCTGGAGCCAGAAAAAGCAACAAAGCCCTATTTTTAATTTAACTTTTTTTTTTCTTTTCCCCAGTAAAAATCAAATGATAAAATAGTCTAGAGAAAGGAAGCAATTGGGAATGGTTGAAGAGGATTCCCAGCTGTGCTTGCAATCAGTGCAATTCATGACTCACAACATGCTGGCCACATCACTTCCCAGGAGCAACATATTCTCATGAACAAGCAAAACAAGTTAGAGAGAATCTTTAAAGGCTTTTTGGATAATTCATGGCTTAGTTGTGAAATCACCCATGCTGATTTCAAGGGTTGGGGTGATTTGAGGATTGGTCAGCTTTTCCTTTCTTTCTGCTTGAGCTGGCTCCCCATCCACCAGCCCTTAATGGCATGGCCAAGAAAGTTTGTTCTTTTCCATCTTCTGACTGCAAGGAAGTCCTGGAAAAGACATTGGTGTACCGACTTTCAGGCAGTCTTTTTCTTCCAGATTCCCGTAAGGATCTTCTGCTACCCTGTTGATATTAAGAAGTGATAAGAGCATCTGAAAATAATATATCTTTATCCTAAAACATATATGTTAGAACTGATTGGCTCTGTCTTGGCCTTGCTAATTCTTACCTGACTAGTATGGTAAATTGTTTGTCATAACCTTTCCCTCCTACCTCAGTTCTGAGCTCCATTTTGCACTGTTGTTGTTTAGATGGCTGCTTTTACTGTTTTTTTTTAATAGAATTGTATACATACACTACCACACAGTAAAATGTATAGCAATATATATATATTTAACATGTAGCTACCCTGCTAAAATAAAAGAGAAGCACTTAGAGCTGCAGTAACCTTGAGGTTTTCTCACAGTTGCTATCATATTTACTTATATTCATGGTAGGGCTTTTTGTTTATTTCAGAATTCTTGTCACTGGTAAAAGGCTAAAATCTACCATTTAGATATAGTGATGTGGACTGCACAGTAGTGACTTGGGCTAGAGTCCAGCTAAAGCTCCAAGGGTCTGTGAAATGCCTTTATTGTCAATGAAGTTTTCTCATGCTTTCATGCCTTATGCCTTGGGTTGGAAAATTCTGTGCAGAGGTTACAGCTACAGACCCTTGGAATAGACCCTTTCCTCATAGAAATGCAGCCTTTTAAAACTGGTTAATGCTTTGAACCAGAATGCCAAATCAAAATATTGAAGTTTTCTTGAGAATGAATACTCTGAAAATATCCAATAAGAAACATTGAAGTACTTGGTTCTTATATAATTGAGACATTGCATCCATTTTTAAAATAAGGTAAAAAATAATTTTTATAATATTGAGCAATTAGAAAACAATACATGCCTGATTGATAGAGTATTTGTAAATTTTCAGTGCATAAGGAGAGTAACACATACTGTACATCAAAAGAAAATAAAATCAGAGTGAGATATTTCTGCTTTCTTAGAATAAGGTTTTCTGTTATTATTAAAAAATGAGGATGCTGAACTGTTCTTTTATACCCTTTTGGAAATATAATTGGGTTTTATGAAGATTTAAAAAACCCCCCACATTTTCTGATGGGAGAGTTTGTCTTTCATGTTTGTAGCAGTTCTGACTAGCGTATCTAGAAAAAAACCCAATTTACAAGCTGTAGCAGAGAGAGAGAGAGTTTCTTTAAAAAATAAAATTATTTCAGCTTTAGGGATATAAAATATACAGGCAAGTTACTGTGTTTTAGTACTATTATGGTAAACCAGATGGCAAAAAAGCCTAAGGTGTTATTTATTTTGTGCACTGAACCACATACTTTAAATACATGCTGTAAAAATATCAAGCCAAAGGGTCAGTTATGTCCCGTAGTTTTGCTTCAGAATGGATTTGCTGAGATGTGCACAGAGAAGAGGCAAAGCATCATAATGGCCTCATATCGTAGTATTTAATAAGATGCCAAAAACGATGGCATGAATCCATTTCAACTTGCACGGAATCACCAGTGGCTATGATGAAAACTTCTGCCTACTTACTAGTTGGGGCCCAGAGGTCCCTGGTAATCCTGCCTTCTTTTGAGACATTATCTTTTGGAAGTGTTTCTGCAATTGTCTGGATGTGGTCTCAATTTTCAAGCTTGCAGAGTGAGAGCTGAATTTTACAGTGAAAGTAAATGTGTGAAACTCCAGTGTATTTTTTCTCTTTTCCCGTAGGGCCTAATTTTTAAGGAGGCACAGCATTTCAAAGTCATGGGAAATTCAGAATTTAGCACATCAGTAAACAGACCCTTAGGTTTAACTTCTGATCTAAAATGGAGTCTTAAAAAATGGGAACCAGGATTATACAATAGCACTGTTCTGCTTCTGTGAAGGCTACTCTCACCACAAATCACATCTTCAAGATGTTGACCTTCTCTCAACAGACTCCTTCCATCCTTTTCAGCAAGTAAAAGGCCAGAGACTGACCATAATAACCAAAAAAAAGTTTTTCTGTTGCTGAGAGATTTTGTTAAAAAATCCATAAAGTATTGGCATATTTATTTCTTCTTCACTTTCAATGTCTTACTAGATGAAATTTGATTGCTTAGTCCAACTGACAGAGGCTCCAGGATTGGGTACCTGTGAAGTCCAGTGAATGGGGAATTGCTGCATTAATTGCTTAGCCACAACAGAAACAAGGAAATAATGTTTCAATTTTCAGCACGAGGAAGGGAAAGTATCAGTCTAGCAATATTTATGAGCTGGTAAAAAGCAGCTTATGTCACAGTGGTCATATGTTCCTTAAATGTCCAGACCCAATCAATAACCTCACTGCAATTTGACCCTGTTGGGCATAGTGTGGGAGAATTGAACACTCCCCAGGCTATCAGCGAAAAGACAAGAAACAGCAAGTTACTGATGAGAAACCATCAATAAAACCGCAGTATTATTTGAGTTCAATTTCAAGTAATTGCTAGGCACCTGAGATGGATTCTGCAGACATGAAGAGGGCTACTGGTAATGAAAAGTAGATTTCTTGTTCAAAATAGCACAATTGGACTTAATAGTGAAATGGTTTCCCCTTTGAAAACTGAGTTGCTCTAAAAGCATAGGAATCAGTGGAGCCTGGTTTCTTATGGATTTGTGCCCTGTGACCTTATAGCCTTTTCTTATGATAATCACATTTTCTTTAACTTTTCCCTGTATTCTCCAATGTCTCCATTTTCTCTCAAATATCTTCTGCTTAGTGTCCACAGAAACATGTGCCTTCTATTTATTACTCAAGCATTCACCAAGATTCCTTGCTATTCAGAGTTATGACTGGCTATTTAGATCAGCTTTTTTTTTTAAAAAAAAATTATTTCTTCTCTTGTTTAATGATGGAAATTATGCTGGCACAAAATTTCTTCTTCTTCTTCTTCTTCTTTTTTTTTTTTTTTTTTTTTTGAGATAAATTCTCCATGAAAGTGCTAACTCTCTTTGGAGAAAGGAGACTTACTTAAAAGCCTAAGTCAAAGCAAAGGTGGAAATGAATACATTTTACCTCTCAGTTGTGGGCAGGCCAGGTGTGTACATTTGTGGGATTACAATAGTTAGGCTCAGAAAGGGTAACTTGTTCAATGTGTTAACATAATTATATGTGATCATGTGTTGGAACCCTCTTTCAATGTGCTCTGAAAAATAATTTGTCATAAGGTTCTTCAGTGATGCGTAATTCAGAAAATGAATCCTTAAAAGAAATGTCTTCCGTCTTTCTCCACTGCTGTTAGCTAGGAACTTACAGAACACAAACTTCTGGTTGAGCATGTAATACGGATGAGGGAAATTATAGTCTTCATGGGAATTTCACTTTCCCTACGCAATCCCACGTCAGTTTTTCAGTTGAGTTCTCTTGTACTTTGACCCTTTAATATTTCAGCAGGAATGCACAGAGGCAATGGTGCTACAGGCACACTAGGTTCAGTGTAATGATTGATTCTGAGGCTGGATCAGGATTTAGTGTTAAAGATCAGCTAAAGCACTGGTGAAATCACTAAGAAAAAATCCCTTTCTGCAATCACATCCTTACAAACAAATAGCAACCTGGCATTTCTGTTTCCTTAACAAAAACCTTGTAGAAACAGGTAGTCAGGTAAAATTAAAGATGTATTTGGAATCTAAAGGTTCTTTTTATTTTGTCGTCATCTTCAGAGCTCTGAAAAGATTATAAGGGAAATAAAATCCCAATTCTCTATCCTCATTTCTCCATTTAGAAAGCTTCTGCTGGGGACAATATCTAATCTGCACAATTCTTTATCTACACCCTTCTTCTTTGTTTCGAAGACACTGTCAAGCAGTCAGAGGGGGCTGCCCCACAGCGGGAGGGGAGCTGGGAGCCAAGGGTGACAGCAAGGCAGTGCCCTGAAAGGACACAGTCACAGGGCAAGCAGAGTAGGTCTGGTAATGGAACCATGATTGGCCACTGTCCATTGATCAACACAGTTCTGAGGTCTATTTGGGAAGTGAAGTATGTGCATCAGGATCAGGCTGGAATATGGCCAGGCATTGGCATAGTTGCTCACTGAAGGACCAAGGGCAATGGCTTGAGTTTAAATGCAGTTCCCAAGCACCCTGTTTAGATCTCACAGATCTTCTCTGATACAAGTTTACACACCTACAGTGCACCACAGCATGCTTTGACCACTGGCAGCCAAGCCTTGTGCGGTTGGTGGGAGGGAAAGAAGAGGACGCAGAGCCTGCTGGTGCTTTCAGAACCCTGACACGTTCAGCCCCAGTCCTAACTGTGGTTTGATTCACTTCCTATAGCTTTTAAAAATTGCCTAATTCTGTCCGAACTGAGAGTAGAATTAGATCCTTCTTAGTTTTATTCCACAGCTTATCCTCTGCCCCGGCTATAGGAGGGAGCTCCTGGGGACTGGACATGTTGACTGTAGCATGGGTTTGTGATTTACAAAGCACAGGTCAATTCTCTGTCATGAAATGCTTAATTTACAGACGAGTCTTCCTGTCTTTTATGAAGCAGTTTTTTTTTCAGTTTCCCTGTGGAACAGGGACAAGGCGGAGCAGACCTAACCTTGCTCTCGCACAGAAACAATCCAGTCAATGTAACTGATGCTATGGCCTTCTGATACTGCAGTAGATGTGACTTATGTTTCCAAATCATCTAACTTTCAGTAAGTCCCTGCACGTGCCTCTCTTCCCACCCCCTGAATTTCTGGGATTTTATTATTCCTGATGATGCATAAGTTTTGGAAAAAACTTCATTCTTCTCATCCCATTTTTTAGCCACACAGATGTGACTATTTTTATCTTTTTTTAATCTTTTTTTTAAAAAAATGTCCAAGTCAGTCTATTGTTTCTAAACAGGGCTGATATCACATAAAGGGCAAGAATGTAATTTGCTGCTTCTTTCTGGCAAGCCAGGCTTTACAACTCTGATAGCCAAGCAAATTACTTCATCTCTCTGATGAAGTCTTGCATGTTCAGAATGTGCTGAAGTCAAGTCCGGTTCTAAGCACAAATAGCTGCAAATCTCCAAACAACTTTGCACAAAAATTTTGTTGAACTCTCAGTCCAGAAGTTCAATCAAACATGAATTTTTAATGAGGCAGATTCCCTTGTTCTGATGCCCTTGTTATCAAAGCTGCTTCACTGGTGTTGTCATTATTTTTCTGTTCTCTGTTTTGCCAGGTACAATTTACCTCTTTGGACTGGGGATGGGAATGGGAGATTCTGCAATCGCTCTTGACGCTTTTTGGAATCTTACTTTCATGATCTTGACATTTGGAGGCTCTAGTTCTCATCTTGACACAAGCAGGGATAGATCACATATTTGCCTGTGAAAATCACCCAGCTAAACTCCATGGTTACTTTTAAGGTCAACTGACATAAGCATCTGCTTCAAACCGCTTGCTGCATGAGCAGACTGTGCTAATTCATATGAAGTGGTACAGGCTGATGCCTTTTAAACTCTTTGTTACAGCAAAGAGAAGCTTGGTTTAAGGGATGCTTTACTGTGTGAATATAACTCCAAATGTGACAAAAAAAAAAAAACTAATTTCCTTTGTGGAAGATTCTTAGAGCTTGTGATTCACAGAGAGAACTGGATAGGAAATGGGGCTCCTATTCCTCCTGTCTTAACAGCCCAATTAGCAGCACCTCTCACCTCTGGGTTGCACTATGCCAGATAGGCTGTGTTACTAAGGGAAAAAAAATCAGCCCCACTCTGTTTTATGAACAGTCTCTATAGTATGTAAAGCTTGAGATATATATATATATATTATATATATATATATATATATATATATATAAAGGAGAACAGAAACAAGAAAGCAATATTAGAGATTATTACTATTATTTTTTCCTCTTTCATCAATATCTGGCTAAAAGGGTTCAAATTAAATTTTGCCTGGATTACCTATTTTCCCTTGACCCTCTTCTTTTTCTTGCCCCTTTCTTGAAATGTTGATACCTGTCCTGGAAAGATGTGTCAGGTTCCACATCTATATTGCAATGGAAGTGGCCACGTTAATGTCAGGGCAGCCTCTGAACAACCATTTCCTGAGGATGCTTTAGCACATTTGATGTGGCACGTTTGTCAGAAACTCACAGACTGAACATTTTCTTCATTTCACCCCCCCCCCCCACATATTACCATGCAACTTTATTGTGACCTCAGAGAGCCTTGCAGAGCTTCTGGAATAATAAGGGAAACTAAGGCGACATTAGTTTCATAGAGCAGCATCTATTTACATATATCATGTCATTGCTATATTTCCCAGTTTCACTGAAGGAAAAACAAAACAAACCAGAAAAATACCCTTTCACTCAGCATAAATTCTTATGGGTGGGTCTCTGTTGCTTCGGGAGCAACGCTTCTGCACACGTCTATCTGCGGTGTTGACTATAACCTGCCCACTGATGTGGCCAGTGCAGTTTCTCTCTAACAATATATATCACCAGCAAATGCAGAGCTCTGTCTCTCTAGTGAATTTCCTTCATCAACAGTTGTTAATCCCATTATTTTAAAGACTTGTCTTCTTCTGATTGGCGCATCAGTAATCTGAGCCTATTTTATAATTCAATCTAGCAGAAGTCAATTATGAAAAATAACAAATGAGAAAGGAAACAAGCTCACTATGTTTGTTACTTTTTGGATTTGTCATCCGCTGATCTTCTAAAGAATGCAGAGACATATTTCTTTCCAGCCAGGTTTGGAATTACAACTCAGGTTTCAGAAATTCAGCTTCTATCTCTGATAGTCATACTCCAGTATGTCAATACTGACATCATCTTTTTATTTTTGTGTGTTTTTTTTTGTTCTTTTGTTTTTGTTTTTAAGATGCTGCTTTTCTTCAGAGATCTAAAAGTTTGAGCTCCAATGTGCAAATAAAAAAAAACCTAAATAATCTTTTTAAAAAATGTTTGTATATTTTAAAATATTTGTAGGATCCATAGCAAAAAAATATTATATATTGACAAAATCTCAGTATCTAGCTGCATAGGAAGACTAGCTTACTATAGTATCAACATCTGTCATTGATGCAGCAGGTGTTCAGTAACATTCCATATTATTCACTTGTCTCCATGTGGGCACATGACTTTTGAAAGGAGAAATGAAATATGTGCCACCTTCTCCTAATACTTACAACATCCAGTTATAAGAATCTTATACAAAATAAATAATTTTCTCCTGGTTGGATTCTGGGAATTAGAGTTTTGCTAGCATAAGGTCTTGGGGACTTTTTCTTCTGGTGATGAATTGCTGAGCACAGTGCTCTAATATAAAGGTTTATGTTTAACACTGGGACTATTTTTAAGGCTCTTTTGTGGAAAGATGTGTGCCATAGAATCAGATCAGATTTCATACCCTTGGAGTGCCATTAAAACCCACACCTTTTCTCATAGTTGGTGGTTGTGAAAGTTTATGATCATGTTATAAACAAGAGAGGACAGGTAATGTTAATGAAGTCAAAGCCATTTAGTATGGTACCATCAACTTATTAAACATTGTGCAGAAGAGAATGTACTTCTGAAAGGAGACGAAAAACAGGCAGCATAAGCTTTGTAGGTTCAATATTTGAACTTCAGGGCAAGTTTGGGATTGGGTTGAAAAAGGGACAAAGCAAATTGTGGAAGCTGGAAAGTCTTAAACTGTGGTAAAGAGGAACTTCCCTCCTGCTGGTTAATTTAATGTCAAAACCTCTTAATTGACCCAACTGTATTAATAAAACAGAACTCAGTTTTCACAACTCTGATGAATGCGACTGGGAACAACAGTACAGAGCTGTGAATGCTGTGTGCTGTTAAGCAACTGCTACCTTCCATGTCAAGAAACATATTCAGTTCAGTGGCAAGTGAAATGATAGCACTGCATACTATCTCCGGAGCAAACTCGTGCTCTCTGGACCTGTATAACATAGACATACTGCTGCTTGCTCTGAAATCCTACTGGATGAAACAGTTTTATTGTTAGACATTGTCTGGAAGCTGTCAAACTCCAAGTCTATGTATCGCCTTGGCCACATACAGTTTGAAAAATATTCCTTTTATTAAATTACAATACTAATCTCAGTTTTTTCCTTAGGTATTATTGATGTTGCCTGGAAATACATGACTGTCTGGAAATAGCAAAGAGCAGCTGCAAGTGAGCTCCAACACTTCAGCTTTACCTATGCTGTAAGCTGATGTGATACTATGAGCTACTCCAAACATGAGGTGCTTGGAAATGTAGCTTTAAGGAAATTACATTCCCCCCAAATTTTGAATTATTGCTAGCATAGTTAGGATTTTTTTTGTTGTTAAAATTTTAGTAAAACTCTGAATTTTAATCTAAAAGAGACTTTTTTTGTCTTCACAAGTCCATAAATGCAATGATGTCATTTGTTTTTATGTACTAGCAGCTTAAAAGAAACATATGATGGGAGTAAAGACACATTCTTAGGATGCTTCTAGCATAGAATCATTGATAATTCATCTTTTCTGGCCTTCAGCTTACGTATCATGGTGCACTGCAAAAGGACAAACATGAATCGTGGTGTAGGTCACTGAGAAAGATGTGCATATTGGTGTAATTTACTATATGAATGTGATTTCATTTAGATGACAAGATAGTATAGCAAGGTTAGTGCACATCTGTTGAATTATTTTATTAAATCCTATAGGCTGCAATGACTTCTCCCCTGTAACCTCCTGTAAGCTCTTCTGTTGCCTTTGAACTAAGTTCATTTTTACTCAATTACTGAACTGTAATTCCCACCACTATTTATGTCACGTGTGGAAGTGGTTCACATCCTATTCTTTCCGGGAAATATTAGATATAACAAGCCAGGAGATACTGAAACCAAATGGGATCATTCTTTCTTTACTAGCATCTCTGCTTTTTCTCATACCTTCACCAGTGAAAAATAAATACATGGGGCAATCTAATTGCAATATTGCATTCAGAATCAAATGTAGACATTAGGTCAGTCTGTTGTTTATTTCAATTTACCACTTGGTGATGGTTTGCTGGTGTCTAAGAAAAGGCTGGAGCAGAGGCAGTAGCCTGTACATGCAGAGACTCTGGTGGTACAGCATTCAAAACTTCATGTTGTTAAGTTCTCTCTCCTGAAACTAAGGTTGAGCAGCATCTGTTAAGGTTTGTTATTTAGGGTTTAACTCACAGAACCCAAGTTTGAGCACTGTCCAGTACATACACAGTACCCCCTAAGGTGAATGTACTAAACAGCTCCAGCTGCTAAGGTCCTAACTCACCTCCCTAAGTTCTGGCATATGCCAGTGCCACACACCAATACAGTAAACTTGCATGACAAAGGCCACCATTCTGAGTGCAATGATACACAGACTCTCCTTTTGCAGGATCTTGTGTTCTAGCACAAAAGTTGTTGTGAGCTGCATGTTATGGATCCATCATGTGGTCTCGCACGCCACATGCCCTGCAGCGTATGTGTCCCCTGACACACATGACTGCCTAATAATGTTTAGGGATCTTTATTTAAAAAGAAAACAAAACCAGTACAAGCACTTGCTTAAAAATTCAGGAAAATAAATGACATTGTCTGTAAGCTCAATGAGCCATATTTCTCTGCTTACAAGCAATGAATTAGCTGCTAAATAAATGGGTTACACAATCGGAATGTAAATTGTAGGGAAAGAAGAAAAAGGAAATCAATTTATAAAACTTGAATTGTTCACAGTGGGTTAAATTCCTACCCTAGGGCACACTGACAATAGCCCCTTAGAAGGCCGTCCTGTGGCAGGCAGGCAGTGGATCACATTAGCATTTGAGTTTGAATGAGGTGTGCATTCCTGAAATAAATATCTGGATTACCTCTGTGATCTAGCTGTGCTTTGGTTCATTTTCTGGACTTGTCTCGGAGCATGCATATGTGCTCCAACAGCACGCTTGATGTGCCCCCATTGGCATTAGCATTCATGTCCATGGGACCAGACTGAACCTAGTCTAAAATAACCCCCAAACATCTCTAGCACAGACATGGTACCCTCAATAACACTTATTCTTCTCTCCAGATACTCTTTGGCCAGAAAACTTGCTAATGAACAGCTAAAGGTTGCTAAAGTAGGCAGCTACTACTTCTACCTCCTCTTCTGTTCCTCTCAAAAACCGCTGCTGAGACGCAGAGAGCTCAACTGAACTGTTGCCTCTAAATATAATATTTGATTCTACGTCTTTTCTATGGGGATGGCAGCTTCCTTGGAGTTGCAGAACTGGGAATGCTGAAAGGCACAAACCATTTATCCTCCATTTCTCTAAGGACAGTCATCAAGTGTCATCCCCACCCCAACAGAATGCAGTAGCTGTTGCATACACATTGGTGATAATCTTAAAGTCAGAAAGCATCAGAAACTGGAGTACAGTTGTTAAAAGACCACAGGTATGTGAGGGACCACCTCTTAAAAATTTTGAGTTACGGTGTCCTGAGAAGAATACTAAACATCAACTGTACTGGGTCAGAATGAAGACCCAAGAAATTCAGCACTGTATTCTGATAATGGCTGGTAGTGAATATTTACAGAAAGACTAAGGAATAACTAGTGTGGTTCTAGCTTCAGAAAATCTGAAACTTAGACTCTTTTTGACGCGGAAATTACAGCTACATCATTAGACTTAACACTTGCCATGGTCTTTTCTTCCATTAATTTTTATAATTTCTTTCATTGCTTTGTATCTTTTCTTTTTGAACTCATTTACGGTTTTGGCCTTGCAAGCATCCTGTGTTCCACAATTTCATTATGTGGCGTGTGAAAAAGTACTTCCTTTAGTTTATTTTAAGCCTGTTCTCTGATAATTTCATTTGGTGTCTTGACTTCTTATATTAGAAGAAATAGGGAGTAGTGACTTCCAAATAGTCTTTAATTTTTTAGACCCCATTACCAACAACCTTTCTCTGGCTTTGAACTAGAAGGACCTGTGTGATTTAAAAAGCAAACAAACAGAAAAATCTCACCATGTTTTATATACTCATTTTTGTTCAGAATAAAGCAAAACTCCCAGTGTCATTATTTGTTTTCTTTTGCTTGTACTAAGCAGATTTCTTTCAGATCTAAACCAGAACCTCTGCTCCAGGGCTGCTGTAAACATGATCCAACTCCCACTGGAAAGACGGGTTCGAACCCATGTTTAGTCCTACAGACAGCTATGGGCCCCAGATGTGGTAAGGACATTCAGCCTAAGGAACTTGATCAAATTAGTCTGAAATAACTTCACTTTACAGATAGGCGGATGTAGTGATCTCAACATCAACTGCTTTGATGTCTTGGTTTCTCTTTTAGCATCCAATTACTTTCTAATATAGATATGGCCTTAGTCTCTTCCCGTATTTTGGCTAATGCTGAGTCACCACAGTTTCCCTTCTCTGCAGTTTATCTCAGTGTGCTAACTTTTCTTTGTGGTGACAGGGGTGGTGATGGGAGCAAAACACAATGTTTGTACAATGCCATAAGGCTGTATTCTCTTTGTCCTCAACTTCTTTCCCACTAATTCCTAGTGGGAGTTAATCCTAAGTTTATATGCCTTTCTGAAGAGGTGAGAGGCAGTGAGCTCCTTGTTTTCAGAGCCTTGTCCATGTGACACAAAATCTCTTTCCTGAGTGGTAAGCGCTCAGCTAGAACACACTGTTGTACATGTGTCAGTATACAAATATAATGAATATTGTTTTCTTCAGGTTTGTTATTTCACAACTCTCAAAAATAATATTTACTTTGCCCCGTTATTTTCCAGACATTCCATATTATGAGATATATCAGAATGGTTAGTAGACTAACTGCATTTTTACAGCCTTGAATCATGTAGCATCATCGGAATACCTCATTATTTACCTTCTTTTCCATCTTAATTTATGAATATGGTCCCAGAACACATCACTGTGATTCCACTAGACTTTCCTCCACTATGAAAACTGGTGATATACACCTTTGTTTCCTTTCTTTTAGCAATTTACCACTTCAGGTGAGAATCTTGCCATATGCTTTTGATAAGGTCTCAACCTTATCATTTATTTTTGATATCCAAGTACACTGTGTCAGTGAAATTACCCCTTTCCACACTTCTGCCACTTTTTATATCTCTGTAGATAGAGACTAGTTGAAGAGATGGCCTGCAAACAAGTGTTAGTAGTTTGGCAAATCAATATTTGAGCTTCTTCAGAACTTTTGGGTAATATCAAATGGATAATGAGATTTGTTACAATTAATTTTGCTGATGTATTTTGAAATCTCTTCTACAGAATTTTTGATAATCAGCAGCTGCTGAGACTCATCCCATCAGGTGCTCGTGTGGGACATTCCATAGGTTTTCCCATAGTGAAGTCAGATGCAGAGAATTAACTTAGATTATTGTCATTCTGGTTAAAGTTCCCAGATTTTCATTCACAAATGTCTTAGATTTCCATTAACAAAAAAGCCCAGTCATTCCGTTGAAGTTCTATGGATTTTCAGTAGTTAAACAAGTTGCAGAGGGAAGAGCCAAATTTGTTGAATTGTTAATTTGCCTTTTCTGCTTTGAGATTGCTCTTGGTAACTAGGACAGGGAAAGTTATCTGTGAAAAGTGGGCATGCTCTTATCTCTGATATTCATATTAGTGAGATCCAAGATATCTAGGAGATATTTAAAGGTAGAGATTTTTTCCTGCCTGTCACTTCTTTCACATTCTTATTTTGGAAAACTTCTCAGAACTTCCTCCTTTAATGCCTGAATATGTGGGGTAATTAAAAAATGTAAGTATTTATACTCCTAGGCAAGAAGCATAATTGACTTTTATGTTTCCTTTGCATTAAAATCATTGCTGTCTATTCATAGGACTTCCATGCCTTTCATTTTCATTTTCCTGTCAGTGAGTTTGAGCTCTAACTCCTCATGCTGCAGATCTTTAATCATGAATTACCAGCAAGTTGTTACAGCAGTAGAAAGATAGTTCATATTTGCCCTGTGCTCCAGTTAGTATCTGAGAGAAGTGCACAGAGCCTGCACTGTTTTTCTTTTAACACTGGCTGAGAAACTATAGCAGCTTATCACCCCAGCAAGTTTAGAGGTAAGCTTAGCAGTGGCTAAGTGTTGATACTGGAATATTTGTCATCAGCACTCAGGGGAACCATTCACACCTTGGATTTGTATAAACTTTACATCTTAATGTGAAAAACCATATGCATCCAACACACGTAAAGCTGTATTTGAATTCAAATAAGATTAAGAAGACTTCCCTGACAGTCTTGCTTTTAGAAGTCTGCCACTAATGCCTTGCTGGTGCTGGATCTCTGTATGGTTCCCGATGATGCTGGATCCCATTTGCTGAGAACTGCTGAACCTACAGCAACAGAGGCAATAGCAAACCTTGCTTCCAGTGATAGCCCCAATGAATTGTTATTCCCATAGATTTTTGCCATGGTTTTTCCTTACTGTTAAGTCCAACAAATGGCCTTTTGTGATACTGATATGAATCAATGGAGACACATTTAAGTGGGAGATGACAATAATTGGAGAACCTTTGATGACTAAGGAGTTGCTAGCTCAGGGACTCCCAAATAACAACCAAGCCATCTGGTCAGCCATTCAGATGCCTGCTGTGAAGGCCCTGCATTTAAAAATTGTATTATGAACTTCACAATAAAGCAGTAGCCATTTGAGCATCAGCTTGCAAAGCAGACAGGACTGAGGTGTCCATTATTTAAACACAACCCTCATAGTCTAATATGAGTAGGAAGAGAGAAAGGAAAAAAAAAAAAAAAGAATTCTCTCTTATCACTCAACCACCCAAGCAGCAGAAATGAACAGAGATGGAGCTGAGAGAGTTAGTCCTAGTACTTCATACTGCTGAAGAAAACCAAATTCATGTTGCTGCATCCTTTCCATCTGTTCCACATTTTATTCTCCTCCTTCCAAAGAAACTGTAGAAAATATTGTTTCACACAAAAATGGGCAAGATGAAAGCACTGCCAAAAAGAAATTACTTAAAAAGATAAAATAGAGATTGTTGAGAGTGCTTGCATAAGTGACAAAATAGACATAAATTAAGGCTGAAAAAAAATGCAAGTTAATATATAGATAAGGATCTAATTTGGTTTGAAGAATCACTGTAATAGCTTTGTGGAAGAAAAAAAGCCAAAAAAAAGAGAAAAAGGAAAAAGCAAAAAAGGGAAAAAGGATGCTGAAATTGATATTTTCATCCCAGGTAACATAGCACAGCAATTAAGACAGCTTTTAAAAATCTTGTAATTTAGACCATTTGCCGCAGAATCGCAAGAGCAAACAAACTCCTCCTAGAACTGTTTTTACAAGCTGAACTTTATTTACTATATCAGATATTCACTGGACATCTGGTAAAGGTGCTGTAAGCAAGCAGCACCCTCCTGTTGCAGTGAGTGCGTAATCAATTTAATGAAGATAATCCAAGCTCCCTTGAATTCAGATCTTGCTGATCACTGTGGTCAAATTGAAGCAGCCCACCAAAGTAATTTTTCATCTTATTATGGGAGCCAGGTAGTGGTCATGGTCTTCAGTCCTTATACAGACAGTGATCATTAGCAGTAAGCAGTGTATTTGTAATGAAGTAATTAATAGAGTACCACTACTGGAAAACTTGGCAAGTGTCACAGAACTGCGGGATAACATGCTCATGCATGGGGAAAAAAAGCTGGGAGGTAAGAGATTCGCCTGTGTGATTTCAGTGATTCAGAATGTATCATTACACACATAAACATATATGTGCTTATGCACATGCCTACCCTCAAATACCACTTATAATGGCAAAATAAAACATCAGCCATGGATGTGTTCTTCTCTTTCATAAGAGATCTTTCTTTTCCAAAACTCAGACCTTGTTTATATTTTTTTATAATGAAAACATTTATGCATTTACTGTGCATGCATTAATTTCAAGCACTGCCCCACAACTGGTTTAGGGGCAGTTTTACTTCTGTTTTATTCCTGTTTACAGTTTTTCTCCTGTTGAAATTAACAGCAAAATCTCATTATCCTCTGTGCTACAAGAGTGGTCTTATAACTTTTCAGTTGGATCCGACTGTAGTGCATGGCCTTTTCCTGTGCGATATATACTAAAATGCAAGTCAGTAGGTAAACATGACAGGGTTTAGACCCTTAAGTGTGTCTAAATGTAAATCCAACGGTAAATACTCTTTAAGTTCACTTATTTTTGTCAGAAAGGCTGGCGTGGGAAGGGTAACAGGGAAGAGAGAGGTTTACCTTCCCTCTGTCCCTTGGCCTTTGCTCTTCTCTCTTCTTTCCCCCTATCCTTTCCCTAACTCTCCCTTCTCTTATGCATCTATTGATTAGAAAAACAGTTACTGGGGTCTGGTCTTCACCACCTTCATGAAAACGCAACATCCTATTTTGAGTGGTATGTTGGTCAATGCTGTGATAGGAAAGGGAAGGAAGGAGGGAAGGAAGGAAGGAGGGAAGGAGGGAAGGAGGGAAGGAGGGAAGGGTACCTCCCTATTTCTCCAGATGAGCTCTCTGTTGATCTGTTACTTTGGAAACCTGCTTTCTTATCCAAAGGAGAGTTAGGAGCTAGAGTTGATAAGTAGATATTGGTTGGGCAGATGCTTCATAGGCATCATTTCTTCTTTGCTCAGCAAGGTACATCTGCTCCTCGAAGTACTTCCCTTTTTTCTTCTGCCTGCTTGCAAATATGGTCCAGCCAAGAATCAGACTGTTTGTCTCAGCTACAAGCTGTATGATTGAGTTACATGTCACACCTGAAGCTGAATGTGAATGCACTATGCAAGCTCTGGCCAGCACTGGAGCTGTCTGTGCTCTTCAGGGTTTCTCACAAACTTGTCCTCAAGTCTCTTCCTAAGTGGTTCCTGGAGAAATTCCAATGCTTCTTCATTTCCAGGAGAACAAAAGGTTCATGACTTTGCTACAGAGAAGACTCCAGGTTGACCTAGGATCTACCTTTCTTTCAGATCATGCAGATGTCAAAGCCTAGGATGAGGCGTGGGACTCTGTCACTCCTTGCTACTGAGGGCCAGCTATGGAGCAACCTCCAGAAGACAGCAAGTGAATCATAATTCAGGCTCATTTATGAATTACTGAAAAATCTTTCTCTTCGGGGAGCAACTTTTATGCTTCTAGATTGAACAGAACATTTTTTCCCACAAATGCAAAAAACTTTTTTTCCCTGTCCCAAACACAACTTTGATTTTATAAATACCAAAGTACACAGTATCACAAGAATTACTGCTGTTACAATTTTATTCTGACGGGGTTATGTTGCTGATGGCAGCAAACATAAAACCCATCTTAATGTTGAACGCTGATACCAAGTTTTCTTATGTCATCTTCTTCTGCCTGATTTTGGTTTCATACGAAGACAGGCTTCGAAGAGGCTAGGAAAGAGGGAATTGATATGCTTAAGGAAGGGAAACCCTTTTGCTCTTCTGCTTCAAAGCTTAAAAGAAAAACACAGAGAATAAAAGAGAGTCTTCAGAGTCTATCTTCTGGCCTGAGGCAATGGAACAACCCTATAATAGGCTTCTTTTTTTTTTCCCCCTTTTTTTTTTTCTCAGGCATCCTGGTAACATAAATTGCTTCTGTTCAGTCACAAGATCACATTAGGGATGTGTCATGTAAGATCCCACAGTCTCAAGGCATGACTCTGAACAGCAACAAAATCACGTGAAACCTCACAGAGTTATTAATTCAGCTTGTGTCACACTAGACAGAGCTAGATACAGAATGTGCCATAGCAAATTACAACCATGAGGAGCTTTGGCAAAAATACTACTTGACAAGTGAGCTCTTTGTCTTGAGAATCCTACCAAACTACACACCAAAGAGGAACAGATTTGCTTTTTCGTACGTCTGCCTGGAGGATTCCTACTTCTTTCTGCTGCTGAGTGGCTTTAGGTCTTGGTAGTAGTAGTTACTAAGGATAAGGGGACCCAACTGAACATAATTATCATGATTTATCAGTTATTTTACCAAGTATAGAATCATAGAATCATAGAATGCTTAAGGTTGGAAGGGACCTCTAGGGATCATCTAGTCCAACCCTCCTGCACACGCAGGGTCACCTAAAGCACGTGGCACAGGACTGCGTCCAAGCGGGTTTGGAAGATCTCCAGAGAAGGAGACTCCACAACCTCTCTGGGCAGCCTGTTCCAGGGCTCTGTCACCCTCACTGTTAAAAAATACGTATAACAGCGTATGGTTGCCTATCTGCTTAAATATCAATACAAGTGCACCACTGACTGCAGAAGAACATGCAGAATCCACTTTAGAACTGAAGAGTGTCCTTGGGGGGCCTGCCAGGCTGTGCTTAAAATCTGGGATGGCTGGTTCTGTTCCAGTGTTCATTTTTCCTTCAGAGTTCCATATGTCCTTGGGAAAAAAAAAAAAGGCATTATGTGGAAATTTGGGGTGTGTGTGAAATGGGACACCTTCATGGAGTACTGTATGTTAAATAACAGACTGAGAGAGGGAATGATGGGTCTCCCAAGAAAGCATAAACACTATGTACTCATTAGAAGACTCATTATAAATAAAGTACAGGGAAGGTGCTCTGAGAGCAGGCTTTTTCATCGGTGTTTATTAGGACAAAGAGCTCCTTTAATAGGGCAACTGAAAAGCACTCCGCTGCAATCATTAATAGGCATTACCACTTTTACTGACTTCTTGGGAACCGTTTTTTCCCTTCTCACTGCCTTTGCATTAAAGGGACAGGCTCTTTATTCCATGTTTGTTCAAAAGTAAGAACCAGGCCAAGACCAGGGGGAAGGAGAGCAAACCCTCAAGAACTTTTACATCTGAGCTGGAAGCAAAGCTTCTTTGATGGAGAGAGACCCTGCAGGAAACTAATAGAACTGGGTCACCTCTTCTGCCTGGATTACTTATTTTTTTCTGTGAGCTCCAACTGGTTGCCCGATCCCACCAGGGAAAAATATAGCCAAAAAAAACCCCAAACCCAACAAGTAGAGGAGGAGAGGAAGAGCAGAGCTCAGTAACTGCAGTTCTCTGTGTGTTTGAAAATGGCAGCCATTTTGTTTGTTGGGTTAGCTTATCCCTCCTGAAGCTGAGAAAACTACAGACTCACTGGAACACAGTTTGTTTATGAGTGTTCTGTTTTTTTTTTTTTTTCCCTCTCCTTGGTAGAATTTTATGGAACAAAAATGGTTCTTCTGAGATTCTTCTCCTGCTTGTCGTTCAGTTTACCAACTGATAAATGTGCATAGGAGGCTGAGCACGGTGGACAGTTTTCATTATTTGCATTATGTGATCTTGAGCCAATGCATGTCATGAGTATTGAAAAGCATGAAAGCGAAACATTTAAATCAATTGTTAAGAGAAGAAGTGAATTTTGTTATTTTGCTTTAAAAAGCATACACGTGTCACTTTGGATAGGCTGGCTTTCCCATCTGTATGGACACTTGCAATAGCTGACCTTCTGTTTTTCAAAAGGAAATGAAACAGCTGAAATATTTTTGCTGAGAGCCTATCCTTGCAATTGCAAATGTTGCATGCCCTAGCAGACTGTATAATCACCAGAAGAAGGTGGAGAGCTGGGCTGGAGTAATCTACCCTATCTCTCAGAAGGATGTACAGCATGGTACTAAACTCAGGCTGATTTGGCTACCTTGCTTTTGTGCCAGAGGAACTCACCTAACCTGCTCAAAAATGCAAAGAGAGAGAGGCATTTTCCACCCTGTCAGACTGACAAGCATTGCATAGAGTATGAACTTGTATGTCCCTTGAGAAGACATTTTCCCTGCAGTTCCACTTTCTTAAGTTCTATTTCTGTTGTGTTTGCTTTCTCCTTCTCTCCTGTTTGTGTGGTCCAGCACTGTATGATGGCGATTTCCTCAGGTCCAGATTTGTAACCATGCTGCGTCAGCAAAATGGTCTGTCCTGCCCAGCACCCTGTTCCTGAAAAGAGCCCAAAGTGGAGACATTGAGGAGTTCAAGAGCAGTGCATAAACATGGATAGAGGTGTATCTTTGCATTTTCAAGCAGGACTGCAGTTTCCTTTGGATTCATTTTGTCTATACAGAAAGCCACTTAGAATGAAGAAAGTCAGCTAGCTGAATGCTCTGGCCCATTATTTCTCATTCTTATTGCTGTTGCACAAACTAAGCATCTCTTTTTAGGTTGTCTGTGTTATATATTTACTTAGGCAAAATATTGACCATTTAGCTCCCCAAATAGGCTTTCCTCAGCTGTTCGCAGAGGAAGTTAATGGGAGCGCTGTCTCTGTGAGAAAAATATCGCTATTTGTTCAAAGGTTTTTCTTTTAACTTCATGAACTTAAGCAACTGCATAAGACTGTTCAGACAGGCTTAGCTCATTTGAATCAGGCTTATATCAATTAAGATTAGAGAGATAAGAACCAATATGAGTTGTCATCCATAATCACAGATATTAATTTGAACTGAGTAGCCATACAGTGGTTTGCACTAGTTGAATCACCTTTTTTTTTTTTCTTAAAAAAAAAAAAAAACTTAAACTGAGCTGCTATAACTATCTAGCTGCAATAACTATCTTGTATAGAAAGGGCTTTGCTCTGCTCCCAATCATGTTACCTATGGCTTTAGCTGAAACAATAGGACCAAAAATGGGAATTTCTTTGTGTTCTCCCTCAATGTGCCTGTCTGCCAACATCCTTCTATTTTATAGCTTCAAGGCCCCAGGGAGGATTTTAGAGAAGGGCCTGCTTAGGTGGTACAACACTCTCACTCCGCTAGCTCTGAGTGAGATAGCTCAGCCCTGGGGCAAGTGTTATGCTCTGCTGCAGTAATATGTCCAACCTAAATACTTAGGGCTATATCTAACTGAAAAGATGCAGCTAGGTGGGACTGTGGATTTCCTGAGGGTTGAGAGGCACAGGACATGGGGAAGAGTGGATGAGAACTGAACACTCCTTGTGTCAATCTCCGATGTTCTGCTGCTGACAGTGGGGCTTAAAGAAGGAACCACAGGATCTTTGCTGCTGCCATTTTCCTGTAGCACAGACTAAATTCAAAGCCTCCTGGAATAAGCGGAAAACCCTAACAGTTCCCAAGTATAGAGTCTCCTCCCAAATGGCCGAGAGGCTTCGGGAAGAGCTCTCTTCCTCTTTTGAATGATTTAGAGGAAGGGGGTGAGTGTCGATAGCGGGAGAAGTGTTTGCTTTTTTCAGAAGCCTCTTTGATTTACAATTTGCAGAGCAGATTTCGAGAACAAAGTGAGGAGGGGTTTGCCTGAGAATAAATTGCATCCAAGTCTTCCAGATTTTCAGCCTTAGATGAATGAAGGTCACAGATCAACAGTCTTGACCTGTGCCTAGTGTCCCAACTGCCTATGCTGTTCTTACAAACAAACACCTCCATCCCTCCCCCAGCAAACCAAGGGAAAAGAACAGCAACCTTACTTAGAGCAGGCCTGTGCTTAGTATCTAGCTTCCTTGAAAATGAATCTGGACACCTTCCCAGATAACATATCTGTCCCTCTAATTCCTATCTCAAGGATGAAGTTGATCAGGGAAGAACTGTAGAGGACTGGTGAGTTATTCTCAGTGTTTATCAGGGTAGCACCTGGAGGTGATCTGATCTTCCCGCCTCCTCAAAAAATAAATCTGTCTTCCCTTGGCTAGCTCACAAATCTCCACTCAAACCCTTCTGTGCCAAACATGTGCAGGTGTACAGTATGTGTGTTACTACTGAGCCATCTGCAGCCTCCCCTGCGTGGCAGTTGTTTTACTTCGGAGTTCCTTTCCCGACCAAATGGAAGTCCGCAGAACAGTTTCAATAGTGCAAATTAAGAAGCTAATGCTTTCTCACAGTGAGATCAGCTTTGCCTGGGCTCACGTTGCAGGAACAGGAGATTTCCTCCCATATTGCTTCTCTTAGTAAAGGAGATATATGACAGGCAAAGAAAGTGATATTGTAGGGCCCACCCAAGGCCTTTATCCCCCTCGCTGTGCTGACAGACCCCTGCCAGGGAAGCAAGTCTTGGATTTAACTTTCACCCTGGGAGTTTTTGGTCTGATCATGCCGTGATCAAGGCATCATGGTCTGAGCACACTGAGGATGTATTTGCCTCCAGACATGTCCCCGTCCACAGAACCACACCTGGGCATCCACTGTCAGATACGAGAGGCACACCACCCTCCCCAGCGCACTCCCCAAAAGCACTGCCTTCTCTCCAGTCCAAGCTGTTCCCATCTCTAGCTCCCTGGGATCACAGCAAGCCCAGCAATACTGCGAGCAAACGAAGCAGGGCCCCTGTTTGTCAGTGAAGGAAGGCAGCAGCGTGCCTGTCCATATAACGGGGAGCGTCACCATTTCCAGTCCTTGTTCCAGCTGGTGTAACAGAGAACAGCAATGTGCCCTCGTGTTTTCTGCAAACCTCAAGGAGCTGCCAGCCAGCACGCTGAGCTGATGAAACTGATGGCTGGCTCGATGAACGAAAGTGCACTTTGGGGACCTCTCCATAGTCTGTCACTCACTAACGTCCTCTCCTTGACTTCCGTGGGCTTCCCGCAGAGCCAGCTGTTTCCCACACGTAGGTCTGCGGCTGTGTTGCGGGTGAGACTCTGGGTGCAGCTGCGAGTGGTGAACCAGAAACAGGTAGAGGACTTGTCCTAATGCCAGCGGGAGGTACTGTGGATGAAATGCAACCTAGAGATTTACTGAAGCATCAAAGGGCTCGTGCCTCATGTCGCTTCAGACACCAAAACTATGCTAAGGTGACCACAAGGGGCCTGCAAATAACATGGTTTTTTTTAAAGATCTTTTTCACATCGTGCAATGTTTTCAGAGATCCTAAGAAGGGCAAGTTGAAACTTTCCTCTATGTATATATCCTCCGATTTCCTGAGCTGTATCAACCTAAGCCAGCCCGTTGCCCCTCTGCAGAAGCACACTCTGCCTGTTCTCGTGCCTGTCCTGGCCAACAAGGAGGGAAGAATTTGTGACTGGAGGAATTAGGTACTAACTGCTTCCACACAAGCATTAGCTGAATAAGTACCATTTCTGTTCCTCATGATTTCAAGAGCTTATTTTCCTTGCATGTTTTCCATGTCCGTGCATGGCTCTATTTTAGCAAGAAGAGAAAAACGATGGGTTAGACCATAGCACCTGTTGGAAACAAGGAATTTGGGGACATGGAACTCTGTATATCAATGGGAGAAAAGTAGTAGCCCAGACTTTTATGGACTGAAGTTAGGATGTTTAAAAGTGAGTTGCACATGAAAGGTGTGCTTTCCTGAAGAGTCTAAAACTGATAAAAAAAATACTGAGGTCTTCCTTTATTTGTGTCATCTGTAGAGCATAACATTTAATGTAAGGAGTCAAGCCTGCATAGCATTAAACAATATACTGCACTGTTAGAAAATACCGCACATTTTTGCTGAAATAATAGATACAGCTTCAGGAAGGTAAGCTTCAGATAAGTAGAAGTAGGCCTTTCCTTCTCCAAATGTTTAAATAGTACTGAGTGTCTGCATCTCTAATAAAGTCACAAAGGTCTCTGATTCTGAGAAGCCACTTAAGTCTCTTCAGTTCCAGTTTCTATTCCTTTTACTTTTTCCTGTTTTTTTTTTCTCCCACCTTTTTTTTGTTTCTGAGCTGCCGTTTTGCATGTAGGTGCCAAGATAGGATAAGAAAAAGGAGAAAAATATCCCCAAATTATTAAAGAATAGCATTATTAAAGGAAGTTTTTGTAATCACATTTTGCAAGTTTTGGAATGTGTTCTTTACTAAATAATGTCCTAAGTCCTCCAGAACAAAAATGATTCAGAAACCATCAGTTCAAAGTTGTTCAGATAAATAAATCTTGAGCACTCACTCTTACATTTTTTTAGTGCAGTTCTTTAGCTCAAAACTTTCTAGGGGCTTACTGTGTCTGCAAGTCAGACACACAGCCTGACCTTGGAGAGATATGCTGTTTGCTGTCCTTCCTACAGCCAAGAAATCATTAATCCAGGAAGACATCACTATTTTTGTAAAATATAATCTGCCCCAGGCATCACTTTATGACTAAGTGATAAACAAAGCCTTAAACTTAGCTAAAATGACCACAATCATTGTTTATGGCTTAGTTACTTATCTGCTTGCTTGGAATGATCAAGTGTTATTTTCTCACCTGTCCTTGGATCTTCCTCAAAAGGGAGCACAGCCTCGCTCAGGCAGAAATGCAATAGTGAACATTTGGCAGGGCTGTGCTCCTTACTGACCTGCTCCCTTTGTTCATGGTCAAGGATTTTATTTTAGCAAAGGTACTTTATTCTTTCCAGTGAACCTGCGCGCTCTGCTGTCTCACTCACCTCAATCTGGCAGTTTCCATGTGAATGATGTCAGTGTCATTCTCACCTAGAGAAACCATTCTTAAAAGTGAGCAGTGATACCCGTTTCCAAACAGGCTAAGCACAACAGTTTGTTTTACTTGTGATGCACTTTCTAAACTGACAGCTGTCTAAGTGCCTACCCTCCAGTGTCTTACCTGGATTTTGTCTTCAGATTTTTGAGGAACTTCAGTGAAATATTTCATGTGAAATCCCCTGTGAAAAAGCTTGTCCTATCAGCCTCTCAATGTTTCATGGAAGCTGGTCTCAGTTGCATGCACAGAAGAAACCAGCTGGCTCCAACAACTGTATCTGTACCTCTGATGCTACCTCTTTTTCACGTCCTAAGGGTGGCAGATAGCCATTCTTGTCTCCAGGGCTCAGTTTCTGTATTCTGCAGATGACAGGAACTGAGAGATTAGCAACACTTGGGAAGCCAAAGCATTATTTTAATGGAAGAGGCGATCAAATTAGGCGAAGAAACTTAACTATGACAGATGTCATCTCAGCTGATCAGTTTACAATTTACTACCACAGAAGGAACGCAGAGGAAGGTGAATACTGACAAAAGAGCATTCTTTTCCGAGCTAACGGCTTTTCAGATGAATGTCAGCTCCTGACCTTATAATGAGACATATGTATAAATCCTTTATGTGAGAGGTTAATAGGAGTTGGCAGCCTCTAAATCATTTGGTCCACTCAGTGCTACCAGGACAGAGCACAGGCAGCACTTTGACAATGTCTAGGTGCCGGGAGTCAAAACTGGTATCCTCCATAGCGACTAAATGGCACATTTGATATACGCCAGAGCAGGATGATTGACAGGAGAGCTCTGTGGAGGTGGCAAGATCTTATATATAGTAACTGCTTTGACTCTCTGAAACTGACATGTCTTAATAGCTACATATATCTTTTAAGAAGTCATAGAAACCTACAGCCAACCACTGTAATGAATTCAGGGGGGTAGTTTAATGGAAATCTCAAGAAGGAATGTAATTAGATGAAGTCAATTAGGCTGCTTGGGGATTTCTAGCTGCTGTTGTTGCTATCTGGGATCCCTAATAGGACGATTAGGATTAACTGAAATCAGCCTGATTGATTAGGGCATATAAACCTGCATATGCCAAATTCCAGGGGGACAGAGTACTGGAGCTTGAATCCATCTGGAGCTATGAGTCAGGAGAATGAGTTTACTCTGTTGGCCTTGGAGTAAGTGACAGATCAAGACTAGATGCAGACAAACTAAGCAAAGCCAAGCAGTGACACAAAAGGCTGCTAGGGAAAGGACTGATTTTATCTGTTGTGGCACTATGTGTGAAGGCTATCCAGTCTACCCAGAGGGAGCCAGAATAATGCTAAGCAGATATTTTCCTTAAATGGAAAATATAACGGGCAGAGAATAGAGTATGTCTACATCTTCTATGGCCTGCTTTTTAGGTTCAGGTCTTTATACAGTATTTCTATGAAATATCCCAGAACTTTGGTATTCTGTTATTACTGCAATTCTGTTAGTTTCAGAGCCAAATTTGCAAATGCACATTAAAAAAAAAGTGAATGAGTAAATCTTGATATTTTTGTGTCTTGGGGTCAGGTGCAAAACACTTATTTGCATACATTTTAAATCCAATCTATGCTCTGCATGGGTACCCCACCTGCAACCTAGTTAGAGGACAGCTGAGTTGTCTTGTCTGTATTTTGTGGAGATAGATCCTTGTGGCTACTAAAAAACTTGTGAATAAAGTCTGGGGAGGGGAAATAGAGCAGCCCTCTATTATTCCAAAAAGTCTCTCTGAAACAAGGTAAAGCAGAAAAAGGAAGCCTGAGGGATCTGATACCAGCCATTACCACTCATGCGAGGGAGAGGATATGTCAAGGGTAGGGAACGTCTTGAGGGACCTGCAATATGGTAACTCACTTTCAGCTAAGTGGAGAACAACAGCTTTAGCTGTACAGTTTAATAACAGGCTGGGCCCCTTGGTGCACTGGCAGGGCTGTTAATGCACAGTACTGTGTACTCTGCCGTTCACTGTGCGGGGAGGAACCCCGCAGTTCCCATTTGACAGCCAGGACTAAAATTATTTTGCCACTACCATTCCTCTTCAGCGGGGCTCTGCGTTGCGCTCACCCTGTCTGCGGCCCGCTGCACCTGCATGTCCCTCCTTGTGGCGCGGGAAGGTTCCCATGCGCTTGGAAGTGAGGGATTTTGCTTTTCTCCTGCGGCTCCTGTGCCATTCAGTACTATTTGGGTGGCATACCCGCCTCTGTACTGTGGCTGCCAGCTGTGGAGTGCTGTGCAGCATCCTGGAGTGCCTCCAGTGGCATTTTGAACAATTAGTAACCAGCCCGGCATGATCATATCCTAATGAATTACTGAACTGTTTTCTTCTCATTGAATACTGGTCTAAATCCTGAGAGAAAGTGGACACCTGCAGACTGTACTGGCCAAGACCTGTCAGTGAGAATTTGTCTAAGTTAGGACCTCGGGATTTGCCTCGGCCCTTCCCAAATATGTCCTACATTGACCTTAATATTGTTATTTTCTCTTGCCCTTTTAAAAAGCCTGCTTCATGCAGACATCTCAGAGCAATTCAGAGAAATGGAAGCCCTATCATAATGTGAAATGCCACAATTACATAAATGGCACTTCTCTTAGTTACCTGTTGACCTGTGAAAGCATTTTGCATCCATTAACAAGGCTTTATTATAAAATGATGGGGAGCACAGGATTCTTCCCAGTACTGCCATCTTGCCCATATATTATTAACAATCCATCCCATATATTCAAAAAGCTGCGCACACTTTCCAAAAGAAAAGCTTTTGTCAAAAAAAAAAAAGATTATTCAATGAAGAAATGTCTGATTTTTTATCCAGTCTTTTGCATCTCTTGCTCTGCTTTGCAACATCTATATCAATATACTTATTTGGATGGTTATAAAATTCTGTCTTGACCACTTGTGAAATCTTTTTAATTAAAGCATTTGCTTTCACTGAAGTATATTGAATATTTTCATAACATAATTTACATAAAATTCAAATCTCCTTTGAACTCAGCTCAGCAGATTTTTTTTTTCTATTTCCCCTACATGTCAAGGATCTTTTTTTTTGCCTTTCAAAAAATGTCTCATGTCTATGGTTTGACTTTAGGTGGTAGGTGTATTTGGTAACTCTTTCAGCAAAACCGATCACCTCTGCCAGCAGATACTAGTGTGTTTTGTCTTCTGTAATAAACAATTTGTAATTGACTGGGGTTCTGACAAAGATGTTCTTCTTTGTGCTGGCATTTTTGTGCAATAATCCTTTTATTTAATCTGTTTTGTGTTAAATTGTTCTATTGCACCTGGCTTGCAGGAAGATTTCATCTGAATCAGAAATGGTTCAGGCTGCTCTCCTCCTAACCCCTAGTTTTAAAGAATAAAATCATGATATTTCATGTAGCTATTTAATGTTATTTATTATTTACCAAGAATCCCCTGTACCCAGACAATCCTGGATAAGCAAGTTATTGTAGCCAGCACTTGTTTCTGTTGCTAGACTGTTTCATAGTTTAGCTTGTTTGCTGTAAGTTTTTACAAGATTTGATAGAAAGTCTGTGAGACTTTGGAAAGAAAAATAAAGAATTGTTTTTAACATGGTGGCATTTGACCAAATAGGAGGCAGGTGGAGGGGGGAATGGGAAAGTCAGAAGTGTAATAGAGGCTGGAAATTCTTGAACAGATGTAGCAGGTGTAAACATGTTTCCTTATTTTGGTTCCTGGATTTAACATCCCCCTACAAGACTTCCATGTAGTCAGAAAAAAGGTTATATGTACAGATGGTAAACTGCTAAAATGCCCAGAAGGTTCAAACTCATCTGTGCTTGTGAAGACAGGGAGAATTTCCCCTCAACTGACTCACAGGTGTTTGGAACATGCTGAATTAGAGTCAGGTTCTGCACTCCGGTTTCGTTTGAGCGGATGCCTTAGGTTATACGTTGGAAACACACAGACTCTTTTTCTCATGATGTCCAAGCAGTTAAGAACATTAGGAGAGCTCCCTGGAGCAAGGAGGTGGAGAGAGACTTTTTGGCATGTGGTCCACACAGTCATTACAAATTGAGGCTCTGGGCTGTTGCTGTCCCTGGACTGCTGCTCTCTCTTCCTGACACATTGCGCTGCCTCGGGTCACTGCCTCACTGCTTGCCTGCCCATTGTAGTTTTGATCATACATTCCCTTTTGGCACAGAACAATTATTTTCTGCATTCTGCTAAGTCCTCTTCCTGTTTGTCCCTATTAGTCCATGGCCAGCACAGAGGCGAAAAGAAGCAGGTGTCTTCAACGCTTGGCTGACACGGTGCAGAGGGGATGCATGGGGGGAACAACTCTGCACGTGCCCTGCTAACGATGTGCTCTGCTCGGCCTCGCTCAGCACAAACAAACAACAAAAAAAGCACGGGGCCTGACTTGGAAAGAGTTTCTTGCTATTAGTAATGACAACCCTCGCTTTTAGGGAGGTGCCAGGTGGAAGAAAGATGGGAACCACCTCAACAAGTTAGGTCTCGACACTGGCCACGCTGAGGCCACCGCGCCTCCCTCCTCTGCAACGTCTGCTGAGGCCACCTCACGTCGGTGTCAGGTGTCCCCCAGCCCAGTGGGCCAACTAACACTCCTGGCTCCACGCACCAGGCCAGGTCCTCAGCTAGCGTAAATCAGTTGTGTCAGCTGAACAGCTGGCCTTCCGCATGCTGATAGCCGCTGCCAGCACCACTCCAACTGTGCTGCAGGGTCAAAACGAGCCTGCCAGCACCTCCCGGAGGAGCAGCTGGCTCCATCCAGGTCTAGGCGAGATGTACGCAGTGCTGATGAATAGAGGAGACATGGTTAAGATATCCACTAGTTCCTCCCCATAACTCCCCTCCAGTTTTGCTAGGATCTTAAATAGCTATCACATCCATCTGCTGGACTCATACACTAGAAGGGGATGAATAGCAAGGTGGCAAAGTTAGTGAGTGATGCTAAGTTATTTATGGCAGTAGGAACATGACACATGATAAAAACACGATCTCATGATACTGAGTAATCGAGTGATAAAATGAAGGGAGGAAATTTAGTGTAGATACATGTATTACAATGCCAATGGGAAAAACAGACTTTACATATACAGCTAAGGGCTCTGAACTAGCTATTACAACTAGAAGAGATCTTGAAGCTCGATGAAATCTAAACATATTTATGAAAATGTCAGCTCAATTCTCAGCAGTGTTCAAAAAAATCAGCCAAATTTTCTCAATTTATAATGAAGAAACAAAATGGAAAACAGTGTTACAGTGTCACATAAACGATGTGCCTGCATCCGGAATACTGAGTCATGCAAGTCCCCTGGCTCCAAAATGGTATGAAAGGTATAGGCAATAGCATGGCTTCTGTATTATGATTTCTAAACAGGCTAAGAGTATCTGTCTGGAAAATGAAAAAGTGAGGGAGATATGAAAGAAGTCTGTAAAATCATGAATGGCAGAGAAGGCAAATGGGGAATGATTGTAATTGACTCTCATAATACAAGAACTAGGAGCATCAGACGAAATTATTAGGTGGCCTGTTCAAAACAAACAAAATAAGGGCTCTTCTTTACACAATGCTTTGTTGAAGCCTGCCACTAATTGTCACAGGATGTTGCAATGTCAAGAATTGATACAGGTTCAAAAAGCAATTACACAAATCCATGGAAGCAAAAATCCATCAAGGGCTATTAAATTTAAAGATACCACATCTGGCTCAGGGAAGTCCCTGAGCCACAGCTTGCTGGAGTTGGGGACAGCATGCCAGGGAACTATCACTGTGTGCTTACCCCACTCCTCTGCTGTTCCCTAGGCATCAGCTGTTGTTTATGTTTGAGACAGGCTATTGGGCTGGATGGACTCATCTCAACCAGTATGGCTGTTCTTATGTTTGGATGCCAGGAAATTAATTTTTTCCACATCCAGTCTGTCAGAAATTATGCCCTTTCTTTCATATAAGGACTCGGGTACTTGCAAATCTGTTATCTCCTGATTATTATAATCACCTGTAATGGGGTTTGAAGTCTGAGGCAAAATAGATGTTATGTGCAGAAGGTGCTAGTACACCTCTGAAGCATGAGAAAAAAAGACAGAGCATATATGTTTCACTGGCTTTTAAACACCTTCATATGATAATTATTGCTCAGCCTTTAAAACAGGATTTTGCCTTGGATTGCTGACCGAAGCTGAGGCTGAAGGTGGTCTGTCTTCACTGCTGCTTGAGTTAGTCAGCCCATACTAGACAACACATAAATTCTTATTTATTTATTTACAACATAAGTTCTGAGATTTATTTTTCTACATCTAAGGCTTTTTGGTACCCACCAATGTGTCTAACTGGGACCGCTCTCCTGCATTCAGCAGCAAAGCAGCTTTCCGTCAGTCTACAAGCACGTGTGTCCAGTCTCACATACGCTTTTCCTCAAGTGAACCTTTCTCCCTAGTTGTCAGTCTGGTCTGGGGTGGGAATGGAGAGCAGTGACACACGGCCAGTCACCAGTCTAGTCACCACAGTAAAGAGAATGCCGTTTTTGCCCGTTATTTTATACAGTGGTATGACTGCCACTGTGAGTCCTCATCCCAATGTCTTTAGGTTTGCAAAGCCCACAGGGACCTAGACTGGCTGGCAGGAGGGCTGTATTAGCTTTTCAGAAGAAACAATATTTTACCTAACAGGTCCTACATGTTGCTAACTACAGTTTGTGGTAACTACAGCTACCCCACAGCCTTATGCCTTTTAAAGAGGCGTGATTGTGCTGTTGTTACCAGTCAGGAGTTTCAGTAAGGTTTTTAATGTTACAGATGCCAAATCAGGGACTGACAACCCTGGCTTGGGAAAGCAACTGTGCGCCTTGCTTCCCACCTGAGGTAACACCTCCGTCACCTCTTGTCCCGACGCCCCCCACCACCGCGTTTTCCCTGCGAGCACATAAGCCATGCCCGGGTCCGCAGCCTCTCCCACCCCTGAGGTGGGGTGAAAGGCGTCCAGGTAGCGGAGACCAGGGCGGCCTGGAAGACGGCGGGAAAGGTCCTGTTTTTTCACTTTACTATTTATTTATTTATTTATTTTTAGCGCGGTGAATGAGCCTCAGGGCTGCGCGGCGCCGCCGCCCCTAGGGGGAGCCCCGCGGCCGTTGGCCGCTCAACGGCCGCCGAGCGCCGTGGGCGCGCGGCCGGGCAGGGCCGCCCCGTGGAAGCGGCTCCCGCTCCTCGAGGCGGGCGGGAGGGCGGCGGGGGGAAGCGGCGCTTAACGGCGGCTGCAGGTGCACCAAGTGGCGGCTTCCTCGCGGGGTTTATGCAGTGTTTGAGGAGCCGTTTGTCGTTTAGTGGCTTTGAACACTAGGGATCTACACGGCATTATTTTGTTTTTTCTAGAAAGCACTGACAGACTCAAACGCTGGACATGTTCGGTGGCTTCTTACTACACCATTATGGAGTAGAGGAGAATGTTGTAGGGGTGGTAAATATTCAAGGATGGTAAATTGTTACGTGTCAGGAGGTGAAATATCCCCCAGGTGCACTTGGTGTTGGAAGTGTATGTCAGGCGAGCTTTGGGTTTGTGGAGGTAGCTGGAAAAAGGCAGCAGGACCCATTTTATGACAGGATGAGCTGAGTTGGGAGCAATCTCAAGGTCACCAAGGGGGCCTGGGCAGAGCCTAACTTGGAGCTAGGCACTGCCCAACACTCGGTGCATTTTTCTAAGGGCTCCAAGACCCGGCTACGTTGTCCTGTATTACCTATGGGGTTTGTTGTGGTGTGGGGCTGCGTGAGCAAAGGAGGGCGCCTACTAAGTAGGAAGGGCACCTGCAGCTCTGAGGCCAGTCATGAAAACCCTGAGACAGAAATAGCAAGTGATTTAAAAGGTAGACTTTGTTTTATTCTTAGCTGACTGCACACCAGTGGTTGGCTCTGGAGAGCACAGCGTGAGCTGAGTTTATAAAAAAATGTAATCTGTCAGTTCTCATTTTTCCCAGAAGTTAGGTAGGGACTGACAGCTCGGACTGACAGCTGTTCCAGCCAAACCTTGGCTTTGGCACGTTCACGGGATGGAGACATGTTGAAATTGGGGGGAAGGAGGGCTAGTCACAGGTAAGGGGGGCTGTTTTGCCCTGACACAACTGTTTGAGTGTTACCACAGGGCTCTGGGGAGTGGTCATAGTCAGTGTTGGAAAAGGGATTTTCCCCATGGCTAACTGACAGGTGCCCTAAGGGACCTCACAGGGCAAACACAGAGCTGCTCTGGACCACCATGACCAAGATGGAGCTGTCATTGGCAAGCAGCGGCAGAGAAATGTCTTCTCCAGCTTTTTAACTTTCCTTGAAGAAACTATAGCGTATGGATGTATTAATGTTGCAGTGAATCCCTGCAATGCTTGTGTTGACATTTTGGTTGCAGCAGCACCAATTCCATCCATTCCTACATCTCACCGTGTCTCCTGCTGCCTCCGTTAGAGAAGTGCATCTTGCTGGTCCAACAGCTGCCTGCGGGGAGATGGTCGCTGCGGCAGGGAGTGTGTGCCGTGTGTCTTCCAGGCACTGCTCCTCCTGTGAGGAAGCGCCTTCCCTTAAACATGAGGACTTCGCAAACTCATGCTGCTACAGATGCAAGAGCTTAGACCACCACTGATGGTTTCTTGATTCAGCAGGCTAGACTGTGTAACCTGAAGTGCAGAATTCAATTGCGAGCGGTATCTTCTACCTGAAAGACTGTGTTTTCTTAAAGGCACTAGCTTGACTGAGTATGCCTTTACCTGAACCTTGAGGAAAAGTAATCCCTCCTGCAATACCACATCCTTTCTGGCATACTTCTTGTTCTCACCTGTCACACAGCAAGAGGCACTAGAAAGATAAGGAATGCTCCTTACCTTTAGAGAAGCATGCCAACAAATATTACATTAGTACTCTTTCCTAACTAACTCCAGACAAGTTACAATCAAGAATTTCTTTCTACCCCAAGGCCCTACTGCTGGTTTGAGCAGTGTGTCATTAAAATGACTGGATAACAATCATATATGCATGATGCTGAAATTAAACCTGACTTGTCTAATCATATCAAAGATAGAAACTTTTTTTTTTCATCTGTCAACCATAGATCCTATCTAAAATATGTTGGTGTTAGGGAAAAGGTTACGCTTGGTGAGAGGAGGGAATGCTAGTAGAAAAGGAATGCAGGGTATGGCGATACACCAGTGAGTTAATTATCTTATGCCTGATATATTGGCGTGAGCATTACAAGAAGTTCCTGGGAAAGGAATTTGTTGTTAGGTAAAATTTCAAGCAGTGGGACATGAATGTTAATAATCTCTACTCTCTTTAACTTCACTGCTTTCTAACCCCTTCAAAAGCCTAGAGAGTTAACAAAATATTTTAAAAATAAGTTCATCAGAAATATCTGAGAGCTATCACATTCATGGAAACTAAAAGGATCATGGACCCTCAGTGGATCCCACTACATGATGGAGGGTGCTTTATTTCTTAGGGGATGACTCACAAAGAGATTATCACTGTACAGAATCACAGGGCAGTTGAGGTTGGAAGGCACCTCTAGAGATCATCTAGTTCAACTCCCCTGCACAAGAAGGGACACCTAGAGCATGTGGCACAGGGTCACATCCAGGCATGTTTTGAAGATCTCCAGAGAAGGAGACTCCACAACCTCTCTGGGCAGCCTATTCGAGGCCTCTGTCACAGCACAGTAAAGAAGTTCTTCCTTATAAGGAGATTAAACTTCCTGTGTTTCAATTTATATCCATTACCCCTTATTCTGTCACTGGCCGCCACTGAGAAGAGTTTGGTCCCATCCTTTTTACATTCTCCCCTCAGGTATTTATATATCTTGATCAGATCCCCTCTCAATGTTCTCCAGACTAAACAGGCCCAGCTCGCTTAGTCTTTCCTCATACGACAAATGCACCAGTCCCTTAATCATCTTTGTGGCTCTCCACTGGACCCTCTCTAGAAGCTCAATGTCCTTCTTGTACTGGGGAGCCCAGAACTGCACCCAATACTCCAGGTGCGGCCTCACCAGAGCTGGGCAGAGGGGCAGGATCCCCTCCCTCGACCTGCTGGCAACGATACCCCTGATGCAGGCCACGATCCCATTGGCCTTCTTGGCCACGAGGGCACATTGCTGACTCATGGTTAACCTCCTCTCAACCAGGACTCCCAAATCGCTCTCTGTGGAGCTGCTTTCCAGCATGTGAACCCCTAATCTGTACTGGTGCCTGAGGTTATTCCTCCCTAGGTGTAGGACCCTGCACTTGCCCTTGCAGAATCTCAGGAGGTTCCTCTCTGACCAACTCTGCAACCTGTCCAGGTCCCTCTGAATGGCAGCGTATGCACTGTACACACATAGCCTGCTCCTCGGTAACTGCCCAATTGCTCTCGTCCTTTTCAGTAAATGAACTAGCAATTAATATAGGATATGTGATCCCTATTTCTCCCTTTCAGTTTGTTTGCCCACCCATGCTCTTGGAAGTCATGCTGCTTTCCTAAAGGCATGCTTGTGTAGGTAAAAACATTCCAATGTATTTAGAGCCACAACATACTAACAGTCACAACCACAAGGCATCTGGGAAGCTGCAGTTGAGTGCTTCATACAGGACTTCTGCAACTCTTTTGGCGTAACTTTGTGAAAGGTTAACTAGCCAGGCCTCCCGTTGTCAGTATTTGTCAACAGTCACAACACCAGCTGAGAGAGAATCCCTCTCTGTGCTTGGAATAAGATGTAGCTGTCCTGTCTCACACAACACTCTTGAGTGGTGAGCCTTGTACAAGGTCAAACAATCCTCTGCAGATGGTAAGGAGAAAAGCCATGTGAAAATGTAATAGTTTGATAAAGTGTCAGAAGAAATAAAAGAACCTATACACTATATAACGATGTAATCAAAACCTAAACGTGAAACAATAGGCTTCTAAAACTGGTCCAACTGTGCTGCCGTAGATTGTGATAAAACTCATCCATCCTAGTGCTTCACAAGGGAGTTCACTAGAGATCCGTGAGAAAATTGTATCATACATTGACACCATGCTTTGGTGTTAAAAGCTTTGTCCAGAGGTTTTGTGTGAGAAAGAGTGAAAAAAAAAAGAAATAAAGAAAAAAAAAAGGTGAGATTTCCTCGCATTTTTCAGGTGATTCTCTCAATGTAAGTCATGAAAAAAGCAGAGGTAGGATGAAAAAAAACAGAAGAGACTACCAAGTCTGTCCCGATTTTATGTTTTATATCAACCAAATGATTTGGACAGATACATACATATATTTTTTTTTTTCTAGAAGAAAGTGTTAACAACAGAAATTATTTTTCCAGGCAGCACAAACTTCTGCACAAGCAGAAAATTTGGTCAAATGAGGTTAGCAATATGCTACTGAAATTCTTAATTATATATATAGTTGGGGAAAGTTCCCAATTTATTGTTTAATGCAAATAGTTTAATAGAAGAAAAAATATTTTTCAAAATTTTCTGGAAAAAGAAATCCTGCAAGAATGATTCAGAGATGAGAAGGGAAATTTTTGAATTACAATGTTCTTTTTAAAAATAGTAAGGGTAATTTCTATTTAAGGCTTACTAGTAATGACAGATAAAGATAATGATATCCATTTAGGATAACTATCTTCTAGTTCACAGTGTCTCTCATTTATGTTGTAATGTTCAGACTGTCAATATTATTTCACTGCAACGCAAATAGGAGACATATGAGTATTAAAATTGTTTCGGTACTAGATCACAGGAGTCCTTAGTGATATGACAGTAAAATTAAGCCATTTTGCAACTGTCATTTTATCACATAGGTAGTGATAGTGCATCTACCATGAACTATAGCTATGAACATGTGAAGAAATAATATGAAAAGATTTGTGTAAAAATTAGTCACTAACATAACATTTAAAATTAGCCTTTAAAATAACATTCACATTTCAAAATGTTGACAGGTTGCATTTAGAAATAGCTTGCACCATAGGAAATTTTGTGGAAAACTGTTTTTTTTTCCCCAGAACTTAAGAAACAGTAATCTTTGATTAAAAAAAAAAGACAGAAAAAATAAAACAGAGAGATGCTACTAGATCTTGCTACGTGTGGGCTGTAAATGGAATGGATGATTTGCCTGACTTTCTAGGCTTCCTTTTCAAGCAGCCCGCAGGTGAAACATGCTTAAAAGGTTACTATAGCTGGTTACTGGTTTGCAGACAAGGTGGGATGATTTGGTTTGCTCAGCAGAGGGTCTTGCAGGCTTACCTATGGAAGAACACTGAGGAAAAGGCATGTGGCTAGCACAGGTTTTGAGCTGCTCCTGGCGATGAGATAAGCTTCAGTGAGCCCTGGGGAAGAGTTAATAGGTCTCCATCTCTCTGTTTGTCCAGGTCCAAATATTTTTTGTTGAACCTAAAATCTGACCCTACCTTTGCCTACCACCATTGTTTGAAATCTAAGCCTAGAGTACTATGAAAACTGCAATACCTCTGTCCTCTATACCGTTGTTTATAGACTGCTCTCAGTGCTGTTAGACTGCTCTCAATCTGCTGTCCTTGTTGTTTTTGGCTATTTCACTCTAGAAATCAAAAATATTTTTAAGTTTAAAATGGCGACTTTCATAAAAAAAGTTTATCTCTTGCCTTATAATAAATTTCCACCTTCTTTTAAAAAAAAAAAAAGGAAAAAAAAAGTAGTCCCTAATACTTTCTAAAGCAAGATACAGATCCCCATATGGCAAATTTTACCTACAGGCTGACAAGGAGGTGCCGGTGTTGGTTGCCTTTCACCCTTTCAAGTAAACCGGAGAGCAGCAATCTGCAAACCAGAGGTAGGAAACTCTCTAACGAAACATTGCTGGAGACAGAGGATGCTCAGGGGTTCCCTTCTTAGACCAAGCAAAATTACATTGCTGGCAAGCTATATTCACCAAAGAATTACTCCGTCTTCCATTAAATATTTAGAGTACATACTGTCTTTTCATTATAGATATGTTCAGATCCAAACAAAATAGAGCTTCAGTCACTAGGGCCTCCAAGTAATATCATGATGCAAATGTTAAACAGTAATAATAAAACTATAACTATAGCCAGTTTCCCGTTTGCTACATGCAGATACTCAAGCTCTGTATTTGTGACAGTACACATGAAATGGTGAGCTCATGTTTGTTAAGAATGTAATGAAGTAATACAGCATGCAGAAGTGATGAATACTCAGTGTGACCAATAAAAATAAGCTCTTTATGCTGGTATTTTGAATATAAATCCCATGAATCAAAAGGAAGCCATTGCAAAACTAAACCTGCTGTGCCAGAAAAATGTATGCCGAACATAGCGGTCTTGACAACCCTGTTCAAAGAGCTCTTCAAGATGGAAGCTCTGCGCAATGATGTATAAAAGTCTTCTGAAACCATAAAAGCAGAACTCGGAATCTGAGATGAAAAAGCTCTAAATTACTGTGACATGTCACAAGCTGTCAATTTATTAGTATTAGTATTTATTAATATTATGCTGCTACCTCAAGATTAGGAGCAAAACATCAAAACCTTCAAAAGTGGCATAATGTAACTATGCTGGACAAGAAGAGAAAATGTAAGCCAGAGGGATAGAGTTTTTAGAAATTCCTATAATGATTCTGGGGAGAGGGATGCAGACGCTAAAGCAGATCACAAGCTGCTGGTGTCAGTTTTTCAAACCAGCAATTGATTTTAGGCGCATGGGACTAGCATAAACTTGTGCAGTGACCCTGAGGAAACATTAATGAGGAATAGCTAAGCAGAAAAAAAGGGGAGCTGATTCTGCTCTCCCTTGCCTCATGTTGCAACATCAGGATTTTCCTTCCACAGGGGTGCGTTAATATTTTAATTCCAAGGATCCACATGGGTTTAGCTCAGGGCCACAGACAGCCTCTGCTTACATTAAATAAGACTGCCTAGGCTGCCTGTGGCCCTGGTGTGAGGGGTCACAGCCGCCGATTCAGCTGGCTTTTGGCCTGTGGGTTAAGCAAGATGTGGCTTTGACTGACTCTCTGTAGTACTGTGTTTATCAGCAAAAACTTTTTACCACTTCTGAATTACCACAGCAAGTGCAAACCTGAGAATAGATCACTGACAAAAAAAAAAAAATAGGACTATATTACTCCTAACAAAGTTAAGGGTTGAATTGCTCATGTGGGATGATGGAATTACTAAGGCAAGGTCTAGGACAGTTTGTTGTGAAAGAGGACACTTAGCTGCAGCATACATTAATTTGACAGCAAATGGTAGGCCTGACCTAAAGGGAGGAGGGAGGAGGCTGGAGGAAATGTATGAACCACCTGTCTGGCCTCTTTATATGGAGGAAAGCTCTCTAACTAATCCTGACAGCTATTGTTTGCCGATGGTGCAGAGGGGATCCTGACCTGATGCATGAATTCTGTCAATCATGAGCTATCAGCTTCGGATTGGGGGAACCTGACTGCCAAGATGTATGACAGCCTTAAGGTAGCTGCCATAAACAGAGCAGAACATTTACGGAGGAAGACCGTGGGCAGGAGTGAGGCAGGCGGGAGGGAGCGGGGTGCAAGCTGTGCCATGGCGGTGCCATGGCCCGGGGCCGCTCTGTGGCAGCCGCTGCACAAGCCCTGGGCGACACGTCTTGTTACAGCAAGTACAGGAAAAGAGCTGCACACACACACACACACACACACACACACACACACACACAGAGGCTGTGTCAGCACAGGGAGAGGAGACAGTACCACTCCCCACGTGGGCAGTGGTTACAGCTAGAGTGAGGGGTTGGGGGTCTCAATTACCCAAAATACTGCATCACTTCTCCCCACACAATGTGTGTATTTGGCTAAGCAGGCTGGCAGGTACTTAAAGGGCAAGAGGCTCTCTGGCTGCACTGTGCCACCAGGTTGAAGCATGTGATCTCATGCTGGAAACGGTGTGTTTTCCCTCAGGCAGGTGCCCTAAGCTCTTCACAAAAGGGTTTTCCTCATGCTCTCTGACTTGGTGAATATTCAAACATTGCATGCAAAGTGGATCCACAAGGAGAGACTGAGGCAAAATGGCCTCAAAAGCAATTGCCTTATATTTAGGGCTCACTCCAAAGACTAGGGTTGAATGATACAGTAAATCCAGTTCTGGAGTTCCTACCACGCAATCAAATTCACCACAGCTAGTTTTGCTAGCAGGTGCTAGTGCTGGGTTCACACTGGTTCTGGAACTGTTGACGGGCTATCTTTACCACCGGCCTTATGCTGAGTGAGACTGTCTTGTCTTTCAGCCAGCAAATAGGTCAGTGCAAGGATGAAGGTGGCATAAAGAGCAGGATGTTCCATTCAATGAGCTGTTTACCCTTGTCGGTGCTTAGAGAAATCTCACCCTATCCCTCAAAGGCTAAACCAAACATACACTTTTCACTCTGTATTAATTAAGAAATTATGTTCTCAGCAAAGGGCTGGGGAAATTCCTGGGGATTATTGGCTGGCTGGGTGAACTGATGGCCAGAGACTTTTAATTAAAAGCTTTGTCTTCCTCTGTCGTTCCTGTCATGAGAACTTCCATTTAAATTAGGTTCTACTGGATTCAGAGTTTCTTCATGACATGAAATTCACCAGCGCTGACAGGTCTACGGACCCCAGTTTAATGGGTGGCAATGCACACTAGCAAGATAGCATTCTGTGGTCTCATCTATGCTAACATATTCATGCTCTGAATGTGGCCAGAGATACCCATTTGTTCTCCTGGGGCCTTCAGAAAATGTTAAGAGTTTCCTCCAGGGCTGTAAAAGAGTGATTTTCAAAGTTTAGGAGAGAGGATCTTTCCCAGTCAGAGTTTACTGTGAATCTCATCACTAAATAAAAGTGGAGGTAAGAGAGGGTCTTATGAATGAAAATAAGAAAGTCTACAGACATCAGAGATTTCTGCAGCTTGCCTAAGCACAAACAGAAGTCTTTTAATGTGGGATGCTGTATTGACCATGTTAGTAGCTCTGGCATAAACCTAAGCAAAAATAAAACTCCTTAAATTTGTTTCCTTCAAAACAAAACAAAGTCCATCTGTTACAAGTTTTTGCTATTGAAAATCAAAAGTCTTTGCCCCGCTCGACTGAGCAGAGATTAAGTCACATGCAACCTTTGTTCCAGCCAAAGAGGAAAGTCCCAAAGGGAGCTGCTGCCAAAAGCAGTAACTGCATCGCTCAGTCAGGCCAGGACAGCAGACCTGTTGGTCACAGCAGAAATGGGTTGAACTCGCAGCAGGAAATCTACAGTTAGCTCTGCTATCACCCCATCATCTCCATAATACTCCCATCTTTTGTGGATGAGCTGGGACATCAGATCCATCCTCACTTTGTGTGGAATTCCTCTGGTACACATTAGCAAAGCAAAAGCGGGATCAGGCCCTAAATTTATGGAAATTACATGCTGTCAAATCTGTTTTATTCCTCTAGGACTTTTTCACAACTTTATTATAGTTGCATCAGAAGCTGATTTGTGAGGAAATAGTAACATATTTTCTGTCCCCCACCCCAGCACTACTGCACAGAAATGATGATCTGACAGGGAGCAAAAATCTCAGGCTGAATCTAGAGAACCACTCATCATGCATTTAGGTTGCTAAAATGCATTATTGGAAATAAATTCAGTGTTATGCTGAAAGTCAGTAATGAAACCTTATAGAAGACGGTAAGAAAACCTCTCTTTCTGAAGAAAAAGTATTAAAATTAGCATCTTTATGAAATATGATCATTGAAACACCCAAGCCACATGCTACCACACCGCACGTGCCTGGCTGCTCCGAACTGTGTGGGCCGAGGCATTTCGCTAGGCTCTCATTGCAAGCTCTGGGGACAGGGTGACATACGATGAAACTGAGCAATTTAGAAAGTGGCAGCAGAAACATGGGAGAAGCAGGCAGAGGAAGTAGCAAGGACACGCCAGAGCCAGCGAGGGAAGCCCTTGTAGTCTGACCCTGAGAAAAAGCGAAGAGGGAGCAAGCTCGAGTTGCGCCGCCAAAGACGCTTGGAAATGTGAAAGGAGAAAGTGCTGCCTATTGTTCTGCCTCCTGCTGTGCCCAGAGTAACGGGACATTGTGCACATTCCTTCTAAACAAACAGAAGCGCCTTAAAAACCCAATTCATTCCACCATCCATTTGTTCTCCAAACAGAAACAACCTGTAGGCACCCTGAATATCAGCAAACCACCTGAGTCAAAAATGGTAGAGAGAATGTATTGATAAAAGGAGCCTTCTCCTCAGAACTGATTTTGTGTTTCCTTTCTTCGAGTGAAAGATTTTAATCCTTGTCTGTGATGATATTGTCATTAGCATTGTCATAGCAACTGGTAAACAAGGAGAAAGAGATGTGCAGCAACTTTTTCTTTTAAAAAAAGCATTCCAAATGTCTCACTAACAAGAATTTAGCAAACCAGTTGCACAGTAAATGGGTTTATCTTAAAACATAATGCTCTTTTCCATTTTAACTGAGCATAAAATCGTATCTTTAAAGGATCAGCAAACAGGGAGGGTTTCATGCCTCTTGAGCAGTTCCATGTGACATATGGTCTTTCCAAGAAATAGTTTTATCGGCTGTGCACAGTAGCAGCAGATTTGAGCTAATGTTCCTGTGAAAACAAGCAAGGGTTTATCCAAAAAACTTGAGAAGGAAAGGAGAAATGCCTCATTGCCCTGCTGCATATAAAACACAAACTTACGTCAAACTTACACCATTCCTCTATAAATATAGCAATTGTCCCTAACATTTTAGGACATGCACTTGATGCAGTTGAAGAGGCCTTGGTGGCCTTCTAATTCTTTAGTCTATCTGTAAAGCTCCCAGGAACGTTTCCTGCATGTGTTGTCTGGAACATTAAATGGCCCAGATGGTTGTTGGGACCAGATGGGGCTTCACTGTCTGGAGGGGCTTAGCCCCAACCTTGCCTGTGTGACCAGGCCTCCTGTCCCCAACACACACAATGTAATCAGCACTGAGAGCACACGTTGCTTCTTGCTAATGAACAGGATGGGGTGCTGAAGAGCACCGTGCTTCCGTGCTCCCAGACATCCTGCTTCAGGTTGAGGCAGGCAAAATGGTTGAGGGACTGTTTACCGAGCTGCTGAGTTCTGCAGTACTGGAGGTCCATATACAAGTATTCATGCCTTGTATATTTTATTACACATCGGCCAAATACTGTCCTAAAATTATTTTCAAGTTCTCTGTAACCTCAACTGGACACTGCTGCCACTTGACTAGTGCTAGAAATAATCCCCATAAAGTAATTAGTGTTGGCATTATGAGTTCAGGAATATGCAAAAACAAATGCATTGTAAATATTTCCACTTTTAGAGGTTTTTGCTATAGTAGTTGAATACATACAGAACGGAAATAAACAAACATATGTTCATATGGTTGTATTCATACATACAGACACACAAACACACATATATATTTATATATATGTGTGTGTGTGTGTATATATATATATGTATAATAACATTAAATTATAGGTAACATAGCTGGGAAATATGAATGGCAAAGGAAAAAAGTTGAAAGAAAATTGCCTGTGGCTCCATAGCTCCACAGAACACATGTTTTCAGAAAAGCTTTCAGTATGTTTGAATGGCTCGATGATGCTTTTGTACTAAAGAGTGATTTTTCTCCCATTCTTGGAACAAGGCAAGGGAGCTGTAATTTGCAGGTTGAGTTCCTCTAGGCTTCTGCATCAGTGAGAGTGGTTTCCCTCCATTTTGGTGTCTTTGGTGATCTTTGTGTTTCTCTCTCCCCTGTTGTCTGTGCTTCCCCGCTCCTCTGAGCGTAAATGTAAATTTTATTCCAAATTCTCTCTGAAGTGACTTTTTTTCTAGGACATAGTCAAGATCTCTGAATAGCGCTCATGCCAGTTTTCTGAATTGACATGAGACTGAATAACAGGGACAGAGCAGTAATCCATCTATTTAGTGGTACCCAGAAGAAATATCCACCACTGGTGACAGCCAGAGATGAACAGCTGCCTTGATGAACTGAGAGGAAACTATATCTCCTGAAATCCTGCTGTCTCTTGGTTTCCCTTGTGCAGAATCTCTTACCACAGGATAGTAATTTCAGCCATTAATTATTGTGTGAATACCAAAGACATTGTGGGATATACCCAACGTGCAAAGTGCTGAGCAATGGAGTAAGGAAAACTTCATGCTGACTCAGCAGAACTAGATAAAAACAAACAAACAAAAAACCACAGCTTTAATATATCTTTTCCCTCCCCAAAAATGATAATCATCTTTTACCTTTTTTCATTTTGTAAGATAGCACTATAGAGTTTATTCATTAGAGAGTATTCTTCAAAGCTGAAGAAACTGCAAAAATAAGATGGCAATAGAGTTGTAAATTCAGCTTGTCCATCAAGGAAATGACAATGAACTGATACATGTTCTGGAAAAATCACTGCTAATATATGCCATTCCTAGAATAGAATTAACAGGCACTCAGTATACCAATATCTGTAAGGTGTGCAGAAAGATGTGACAGAACCACGGAACGACTGAGATTGGCAGGAAGCTCTGGAGATTGTCTAGTCCAATCCCTTGGAGGGGCAACTAGAGCAGATTGCGCAGGGCTGTATCCAGTCAAGTGGTGAGTATTTCCAAAGATGGAGGCTCCAAACTTCTCTGGGCAATCTGCCCTAGTGTTTTTTCACCCTCACAGTAATTTTTTTTTCTTAAGTTTAAATGGCTTTTCCTGTATTTCGGCTTGTGCGTATCGCCTCCTCTTCTGTCATGGATAAGAGTCTGGGTCCGTTTTCCTTCCTCCCTCCATTAGGTATTTATACACGTTGTTAAGATCCCCTTGAGCCTTCTCATCCCCAGGCTGAGCAGTATTATCTCTCTTGGCTTTGGCTGGTATCATGTGTTCTCCAAGCCCTTAAGCATCTTTGTGGCCCTTCGCAGGACCCACTGCAGTTGGCCCCGTCTCCCTTGTACTGGGGAGCCCGGTGCAGGACTCAGCACTCCCGGAGTGTCTGACCAGGGCTGAGGAGAGAGGAAGGATCACCTCCCTCCCCCTGCTCGCAGTGCCCTGCCTGATGCAACCCAGGAGGCACTGGCCAACTTAACCACAAGGATGTGTTGTAGGCCTGCAGTTAACTTGGTGCCCATCAGTATTCCCAGGGCCTTTTCTGCAAAGGTGCTTGACCCCCAGCATGTACTGGTATATGGAGTTAATCTTCTCAGGGGACAGGACTTGTTTTGCTTTCCTGAACTTGGCATTCTGATTGGTCCATTTCTCCAACTTGTCGAGGCTCCTCTGAATGGCAGCGCAGCTCTCTGGTGAATGAGCCACTGCTCCCAGCTTTCCACTGTCAGCAAACGTGCTCTGCGGGTGCACTCTGTCCCTTCATCCAGGTCACTTATGAAGATGTTACATAGTACTGGCTCTAGTATCAACCTTGGGCGCACTCTACCAGTGTCTGGCCTCCAGCTGGACTTCATGTTACTCATCACAACTATTTGAGCTTGGCACTTCATTCAGTTTTCAGCCTGCTTCACTGTCATTTATCTAGTCTGTACCTCATTGGTTTGTCAATGAGGATGTTATGCTCAGTAGTGACAAAAGCCTTGCTAAAGTCAAAATAAATAATATATATTTTTCTCCTTCATTCACTAAGTAATTTCATCATCACCATCTCATCTCATCTTCAGACTGGCCAAGCATGAGGCAGCTTCAGTATAGTTTTTGCTGGTTTGACTGGAAAAAGCTGAGTTACTTCTAATGAATCATTTATTTAATGATATTCAACATCCTGATCACAAATTGTCCCGGAGCAGAAAGTGTGGGGTTCCCCCCAGTAACGTATTTCATAAACTGTGGTTTGAAGCATTCTTGGTCTGCATGACATTTGCATGCTATTTTTATAATGCTGATCTAAGTTCAAAAACCAAGCCCTTCTATTTGGCCATCTCTTCATGTAATATGTTTTGGTTTCCTGCTTAGCTCTTAGAATGAGGTTTTAAGTGCACCTGGTCGAAACTGGCTTGCAAATATTGATGTTGACTGAAAATACACACACACACATTATATATATAAATATATATATATATATACACATGCATCACTTTTTTTTAATGGGAAATTCAGAGCACCTAAGAGATGATTACAGATGAACAAATTTACTTAAGATGAGAACTAGCATCACCAAAAAAATTCAAAATTTTAATGGAGGTGAAATGTTTAATAAAAAAAAACCTTAGCTTCACAATCTGCTTTTTTTTGATTCGTGTCAAATTTGTCAAGATGCTACGCAAATCCTGGGGAGGCTCTGAGAGCCTTCATGTTTATTCTTACAGGGAGGTCCCAGCTCCTTGGTGTCTGGTTGCATTAGACCCTCTAGAAACAGAAAATAATGCATAGCCCCTAGTAACATCAGTTGCCCTTCCTCGTGCCAGTCTTGCGGCAGAACAGTCAGACTTAATACCAGGTTGAGCTAGCATGTCTGTGCTACTGTTCTTCCTGTCCTTCCATTTTTTTCTTGAATGGAATATCAATCTCTTCAGGCTGAATTAGAAAGGGAGGGGTAGAAACATCTTCTGTATGTCCTTTAATTCTTGTTATCTTCTCAATAGCTGTCAGTTGTAGTTTGTTCATCGATCATTCAGCTGAGCTAGAGCAAGAAGATGAAGGATCATTCACCCCTTGATGTTGTTAACAAGCCTGTCATACTTTGACAATTTGAATGAGAGAGATTTCTTAAAATTATGAGTGAAAATTCAAATGTCTCATTGAGGCATACCACAAAACCCTTCGCTGTCAAATGAGCACTCAGGCTATAGATTTGCGGTAACATTGTTTTTTTTTGCCTGACTCAGCACTCTGCTTACATCAAACAGACCAAGTTTCTGGAAACATCTCCTTTACAGTGGACATGCTCAACAATATGTACCCAAGGGTTAACAGCATTAAGTGTGAAGTGTTTATCTGCTGACAATACACTTACACATCAGTACAGTCATTTGTTTGCATGCAACAAAAGGGCCAGATGATTTAATGAAGTCTTTTAAAAAATGTGTTTGGCTTTTCTTTTTCTTTGTCGATACTGCCGTATGATTCAAACTAACAATATATGTCAATTAATTCAGTGTGCTTCTTTTCTCCCTCTACTGACTGAATAGTCCATGTGGTTTTTAGGTAATGCTTTGCTTATTCTCAAAACAACAAATACCATGGGAGTGCGTCTTTTTTTTTTAACTTCAGCCATATCCTAACTTCACACAGTCTGGAAATAGTAGCCATCTGGCAATGGGCCCAAGCAGGAGGTCTATGCAGCAGGTGCCAGGTCTATGCAGGCAGTGATGCTACCAGAGCAGTCAATAGTAGTCCTAGCGCAGCAATACCAGCCATCAGGGTGGCACAGGGGCAGCAGGACCCTTCCGCTTGTCACGCTTCACCTTGCTGAGTGAACAGCAAAGCCCATCACCCTAAGCACAGGGATTTGGCTCCCTCTCACTGGAACAGATGTGCCCCAGGAGCCTCTGTGAGAGTTTCCCAAATTCTGCTCTTCAAGGGACATCCAGATGTGCTCATTTCTTCCCACACAGGTTTCTGCTGAGGGGAACATAAGTCATCATTGCTCAGTTGACTGCCAGCCCACTGGAACAGAAAATTTTGGTTTCACAACATACAGGCATGTGGTGCCAGAGGGATCTATTGTGTTGTATGTGTGCTAAATGACTGAGTTGTGATAAACTTCTTTCAAAGGGAATAGGTGTCTGTTTCTGAGCTAGTAGCCAAAACCAGATGCAACCATGCAGTGTATAGCTAGCTAGGTAACACATCAGCACATAGGCTTCAGCTTGGCAAAATGTTTTGAGTACCAGCTTTATTTTAAGTGTATGTTTATCTACATGGATTTCAGTGGGGCAAACACATATGCCTAGAACTCTGTGTGATTAAGTGCATCACTGAAACAATGTCATTAGAAAAAAAACCTAAATTTTAACTGTGTGAATTTGTCTAGGGATAAATATAACAGCTCTGCCTTGGCTGGCTTGGTTTCATTTTGGCGTAGTACAATGTAAGCAGCCTCCTATCACACTGCAATATTGATGGCCTACCTTCATGCATATGTGATAACACATTCTGAGCATATCACATAGCTTAAAAAACTGATCCTTTCATCTATTGTGATGACATCTTTCTAGTTTTAGTACTGAGATTTTTCTAGGAACAATAATATTGATCCTGCACGTTCGAACTATTTGAGGAAGAGGGACATATGTGCTTTCCTAATTTTTTATACTGTTCTTCTCTGCTGCCCTTAGTTGTCTGCAATCTTTTCCATGCTCAGGAGTGAATCTACTTTCTGTCAAAGTTTCAGCATATTGCTTTGTCACACATTATTCTGCTTCAGGCAGTTTTTTTCTAATACTCTTGACATTTAAGCTTGGGCACTTTAAAGGTTCTTTCTCTTTACTTTATTCTACGATTTATTGATTACTTCCAGCTTCTGTTTCCCTAAGTGTATTTCTTTTCGTGTTTTCTCACTCTTCCCAATTCTGGTTATTTTATCTCTTGATACAAATAACACTTCACAATTCGGGCTTTAAAGGCACCACCACACTAGATTTTCTCCCACTGGAATGGCATAGCAACATTTTTTTTTTTTTTTAACATGGGGAGGCCCGAAGCCTTGTAAGTGATTAGGGGGGTCATTGTTACTGATGAATGTGTCAAGGCCACACAGTTACAAAGAGCCCGCTGAGCTGCATTGTCCTTTGCAAGTAGTCCCTGTAGAGGTCCCAGGCGCTCCTCACAGATCAAGGGAGCACTCCCTTTGGGAAAGTGACACTCCGCATTGGGCCTCAAGTCACCATTGTATGGCGAGGGCCTCCTTCCCAAAGGCTGAGGTAAAATCTGCTTTGCAAGACTGACTTGCTACCAGAATAGCTGTGAAGCAGAGTGAAGTGTATTGCCAGCAGTTTAAGATTATTGCGCCTGCGTGTCCTGTGGCAGATTTTGTGCTAATTGTTACGTGATGGGATCCATACTGCTGGCAACAGAGCATGCTGGATGTGCCTCTGTGTGTGATGATCTACTGTAGGCTACTGCTCTGGGTTCGTTTTACACAGCATGCAGCAGCCACTTATCAAAGGGATTTTCACTCACCAGGAAGATCAGTTTCTAATGTAACAAATAAGCATGCACCCTGCTTCCTGGCACACAGCAGGGCATGGTATTTGTTCCCACCCTGGTGTCATGTGAGGACTGAATAGTGTATAAACAGTTCTGAAATCATCGGATGGCAGAGCCTAGAACAGCGCAAAGCATTATCATTATTGCATGGCCAATCCCTCTGCAAGACTTTGTACAATCTTCCTTTC